>NC_064628.1:919242635-919852844 GCF_023864275.1 Schistocerca cancellata | reverse complement strand
CGCTACTCTATCCTGTGCAAGCTTCTTCATCTCCCAGTACCTACTGCAAGCTACATCCGTATCTGCTTAGTGTATTCACCTCTTGGTCTCCCTCTACAAGTTTTACCCTCCACGCTGCCCTCCAGCGCTAAATTGGTGATCCCTTGATGCCTCAGAACATGTCCTACCAACCGATCACTTCTTCTAGTCAAGTTGTGACACAAATTTCTCTTCTCCCCAATTCTATTCAATACCTCCTCATTAGTTATCTAATCTTCAGCATTCTTCTGTAGCACCACATTTCGAAAGCTTCTATCTTCTTGTCCAAACTATTTATCGTCCATGTTTCACTTCCATACGTGGCTACACTCCTTAAAAATACTTTCAGAATTGGCTTACTGACACTCTGTACTCGATGTTAACAAATTTCTCTTCTGCAGAAACGATTTCCTCGCCATTGCCCGTCTACATCTTTTGTCCTCTCTACTTCGACCATCATTACTTATTTTGCTCCTTTACTACTTTAAGTATTTCATTTCCTAATCTTATTCCCACAGCATCACCCGAGTTAACTCGACTACATTCCATTATCCTCGTTTTGCTTTTGTTGATTTCCATCTTATGTCCTCCTTTCAAGATACTGTTCAGTCCATACAATTGCTCTTCCAGGTCCTTTGCTGTCTCTGACAGAATTACAATATCCGGCGAACCTTAAAGTTTTCATTTCTTCTCCTTGGATTTTAATTCCTACTCCAAATTTTTCTATTGTTTCCTTTACTGCTTGCTCAGTATACAGATTGAACAACATAGTGGATCGGCTACAAACCTGTCTCACTCACCTCCCGACCACTGCTTCCATTCCATGCCCCTCGACTCTTATAACTGCCATCTGGTTCCTGTACAAATTGTAATAAGCCTTTCGCTCCCTGTATTTTATCTCTGCCACCTTCAGAATTTGAAAGAGAGTGTTCCAGTCACCATTGTCAAAAGCTTTCTCTAAGTCTACAAATGCTAGAAACGTAGGTCTGCCTTTCCTTAATCTATCTTCTAAGATAAGTCGTAGGGTCAGTATTGCCTCACGTGTTGCAACACTTTTACGGAATACAAACTGATCTTCCCCGAGGTCGGCTTCTACCAGCTTTCCCATTCGTCTGTAAAGAATTCGTGTTAGTATTTTTCAGATGTGACTTATTAAACTGTTAGTTCGGAAAGTTTCACACCTGTCAACACCTGCTTTCTTTGGGATTGAAATCACACTTGCTGTAAATCCTAGAATTTCTAAATTCACGGTGGTGTGTAGAATGTATGAGTCAGGTGACATACCATCTAACTTTCGGAATAATATCATCCACACAATTATGAAGACTGAAGGAGTATTATCCCGCAATCGGCTTAACGGTTCATGCATCCAAGTTGATGACAAGAATAATATACAAAAGAATCTAAAAGGAATCTGAGGATGTGTTAGTTGACGATCAGTTTTTAGTTTAAGAAAGGTGACGGTGCCAGAGCGGCAATTATGATGTTGCGGTTGATAATGGAAGCAAGATTAAAGAAAACTCAAGACATGGTCATACTATTTCTTGAACTGGAAGAAGAGCTCGACAATGTAACATGGTGCAAGATGTTCGAAATTCTGTGGATAATAGTGATGAACTACAGAAATAGACGACTAAAACACAATATGTACAAGAGAGAAGAGGGAACAGTAAGAGTGGACGACAAAGAACGAAGTAATCGGATGAAAAGAGTGAATACAGGGATGTAGTCTTTCGCTCCCACTGTTCAGTACGTGCGTGCAAGAAGCAATGACGGAAATAGAAGAAAGATTCACTAGTGGAGTTAAAATTCAAGGTGAAAGGATATCAATGATACGATTCGCTGATGACAATGCTATCCTGAGTGAAAGTGAAGAGTAATTACATGATTGCTGAATGGAATAAACAGTGTGTGAATTTGGAGTAAATCTAAGAAAGACAAAAGTAATGAGAAGTAGCAGTCGTGAGAATACCGAGAAACTTAATATCAGTATTGAAAGTCACGAAGTAGGCAACAAAATAACCAGTGACGGACGGAACAAGGAGGACATCAAAAGCAGACTACCACTGGCAAAAAGGGCATTCATAGGCAAGATAAATGTACTAGTATCAAACATAGTCCTTAATTTGGCTGAGAATGTACGTTTGGAGCAAAGCATTGTATGGTACTGAAACATGGACTGTGGGAAAACCGAAACAGAAAAGAACCCAAGCTTTTGAGATGTGATGCTATAGTCGAATGTTGAAAGTTATGTGGAGTGATAAGTTGAGGAATAAGGACGTTCTGCGCAGAATCGTAGACGAAAGGAATATGTTGAAATCACTGACAAGGAGAAGGGACAGGATGGTAGAACATGTGTTAAGACATGAGGGAATGAGTACCAGGGTACTAGAGTGAGCTACAGAAGGCAAAAACTGTAGAGGAAGACAGAGATTGGAATACATCCAGTAAATGATTGAGGACGAAGGTTGCAAATGCTACTCTGTGATGAAGGGGGGTTAGCACAGGAGAGGAATTCGTGGCGGGCCGCATCAAACCAGTTAAAAGACTGATGACTCACAAGAAAAAGACTATACAAACACAAATATTCACAGAGCCGCTGCAACAGGGCCCTGGAATTCTTCCATTCATAAGTAACCACACTTATCCCACTGCGAGGCAAGATCACTCGCTCACGAATCCACATACGCATTCACTCTTGCAATTTCTTTTCCGACTGGAACGGACGAGTCCGTGCCTTGAGAAAGACACGGCGAAAGACCTGGGCCATACGGACGGTGTTGTAGTAGCCTTCGTCTGATTGACAGCGTGGGGACGTGCGTCATCGTGCAATGCTCCTCATAATTTATCTATTTCTTATATGTGCACAGAATATGAAATTATTTTATAATTAGTGGAGTACTAATGACGTACAAGCGGAAATTAATTACATGCCAAGAGTCAACTACAGAGGAAAAACAACAAAGTACATGCAGAAGTGGTAAGAGTAAAAACACGCAGATTACTACAGTTGCATGCCAAACTGAAGGGCGAAAGTAACTTTCGTATGATGTGTCACTGCCAAGTAACATAGCTCGATAAAACTTGGACCATACATAGATAGATCTGGTGCAGAATAGTACAGACGGTAATTAAAAGAATAAGCAATCAGACGAAGAGAAATGATTCTTTTACACAACAACAATATTTAAGTTGGATTAAAATGCAGGACATGGATCTTAATAGACGGTATGATCTGCATGGGCGGCAGTGCATGCTCTGCAACATGCTCTCATGGTGGTCACAGGGTTGGTCCTTGATTACCCATGTATGGTCGTTGGTACATGTGAGCGTGCTGAAAGACGTGGCCCCGGAGAGTTCCACCCGTGATCAGTGAGATTTAAGTCGGGGGATCTGCAGTCCGCCCATTCGCCCAGCATCCTCTATTTCCAAGGGTTTCTCCAACTACCCTTTTAGATGCAGTCTCGCATTGTCAGAATAGAGTGCATGGCTGGAAAGGCGCTTAAAAAGATGAGGAATGAGTACAATGACAAAAATGTTGACTGGGTCGACAGTCTTCCTGGGTGAAATAAGTGTTCCCAATTCTCGCCAAATGTTCTTGACACTATCGCAAACGTGCCCTGTTTTCAGAATGAGATTTTCACTCTGCGGCGGAGTGTGCGCTGATATGAAACTTCCTGGCAGATTAAAACTGTGTGCCGAACCGAGACTCGAACTCGGGACCTTCTCCTTACGTGGGGAAGTGCTCTACCACCTGAGCTACCCAAGCACGGCTCACGCCCCGTCCTCACAGCTTTACTTCTGCCAGTACCTCGTCTCTCCTGCAGCAGACCTTCTGTAAAGTTTGGAAGGTAGGAGACGAGGTACTGGCAGAAGTAAAGCTGTGAGGACGGGGCGAGAGCCGTGCTTGGGTAGCTCAGATGGTAGAGCACTTCCTCACGTAAGAAGAAGGTCCCGAGTTCGAGTCTCGGTTCAGCACACAGTTTTAATCTGGCAGGAAGTTTCATACCCTGATTTTCTTGTGTCAATGAATCTTAACGTACTGGTCTTCGGGCAATGAGGCCACATCCATGCAGTCACTGTGCCACTGTGGAGCGTGAGAATATGTGCCTGGCACTTATTTTAAATATGGTTGCAGTAGCACCCACTTGCCAGTTCCACACAATTGCTCACCATGTTAGACCACTCCCCTCCTTTGGGAAACAATTCCTGCGCTTAGAAGCGCACGCAGAGTAGTGCTGCTAGTAGTATCAAACTCCAGGGCTACTTTCATCACACTTTGTCCTTCTGGATATCGATGACTCTTCTCCTTGTGAACTCTTTAAGCATCGTCTCCGAGCCATGTTGTAGTCATGAACATTACCACAGTGGGCCGCAACAGCTCGCTGATCAACACAGTGTTTCCCATTTCGTTCAACTGTCTCGTGATCTGGACCCATTTGGCACTATAGCCACGTGGACCTCACGTCACGTGACGTCCAGCATTCTCTGCACGACTGGAAGCCCTCAGACGACAAGCTCAGACACTTTCATTCCACTAAGTGGTTCTCAGAGTCGGATCACGTTTTTTGTTGCTGTTGTTGTTGTTGTTTTCTCGTTGGCATGTGACGTTAGTACATGTAGCTCGTCCTGAAGATAATTCTCTTCACTTCTGTGGACACACCAGTATTCGGCGATTTTGGCTGTTGCTCTGATAGCTGCAGCCAGATCAGTGGTACAGTCCGTGCAAAATGCCGTGGCCGGTGGATGCGCAGCCCACACGACACGGTGGTCTAGCGGTTCTAGGCGCTCAGTCCGGAACCGCGCGACTGCTACGGTCCCAGGTTCGAATCCTGCCTCGGGCATCGATGTGTGTGATGTCCTTAGGTTAGTTAGGTTTAAGTAGTTTAAGATCTAGGAGATTGATGACCACAGATGTTAAGTCCCATAGTGCTCAGAGCCATTTTTTTCCACACGGCACGTGCGGCGAGAGCGGTTGTGGGTGGTCGAGGGCAGGGGGATCGGGCCAGTGCTGTAGGGAAAATGGTGAGCGCTGGAGGGGAAGTACCTTGATACTGAAGCCTACGCTCACATTTTGTGTAAATATACCCACACTTGCATGGTGTCAATTCAAAAATATGTGTCACCTTGCTTTGATTGGTATGTAAGAAGAATTCCGTTGAAAATGCAGCGATTTATCTTCCCTTGACTTATTATCCATTTGTAATTTTCGGAGAGGCGCCATGGGTGGGTAATTATGAGTAAAACTTACACGTGTCTCTGGAGTTGCCCTGTTAAAATTTGATTTTTTTTGCAAAAACAAAGCGGAGTATACGCAGTATTACGTCTGTAACATGTCGTGCAAAATAAAATGCGAGAGTATTCTGAAACAGGAGATTGTTAAGTTTATTAACTGAAGAACTGAGGAAAATAGGGCCACCAGCTCACTAAAAAGCATATCCTCGGTACGAAATAAACATATATTTTCTTCACTTACGTTGTTCCTAAACCCATAGCATTTCTTGTTTCACCAGTTATCAATGGCCACTAAAAATTTCATTCTTTCATCTAAAAAGACTCTAATTAGTGAATTAACGAGGTGGATAATGAAGTTTAGCATAGTAAACATGTAGTGAAATACTATCCTCTTTAGCGACTGCAACTGAGACACGTATCAAGCACAGAACAGCTACTAAACTTCTTTCAGCGTGAAACTAGGTCGAAGTTTAACTGACAAGTAAGAAAGAATCATTGAGCAAAGAAGTTGAATACGGAAGTACTTACGAATGGAGGGTCGTGCTTGAAGTTTTAGGAGGCTGTAGATACTGCGATAATGAAAAGCTCAGTAGGCAGTTCAACTGAAAACGAATGGACAAATGTAAAAGGGGCATTCACAGAATTTGGAGAGAAAAACATAGGTACAAGGAAGGTAACCGGTAAGAAACTGTGGATAACAGAAGAAATGCTTCAGTTGGTCGACAAAAGAGGGAAACACAAAAATGTTTGAGGAAATTCAGGAATACAGAAATACAGTTCACATAGGAATGAAATAAATATGAAGCGCAGGGAAGCTAAGGCAAAATGGCTACACGAAAAACGGAAAGGTATCAAAAAAGAAATGATTGTAAGAACAACTGGCTTAGCGTATAGAAAAGTCAAACCAGACTTTGGTGGAATTTAATGGAAGGGTGGTAACATTAAGAGTGCAATGGGAATTCCACTGTAAAATCGCTGAGGAGAGAGCGGATAGGTGGAAAGAGTACACTTACTGCCTCTATGAGGGTGAGGACAAATCTGATGACATGATAGAACAAGAAAAGGAGTCGATAGGAATGAGACAGAGGATCGAGTATTAGAATTCAGAAGTTCTTTGGAAGAGGCGGAAGTATTAAAGAATATCCCACCGGAATTTCTAAAATCATTGGGGGAAGTGGCAATAAAATGATTATTCACGTTTCTGTGTAGAATGTATGTGACTGGGGACGTATTCCATCAGACTTTATAAAAGACGTCATCCACCCCCAATTCCCAAGATTGAGAGAGCCGACAAGTGCGAAAACTATGACACAATCATCTTAACATCCCATGCAAGAAGAATACACGTAAGAAAAGAAAAGATGATAAGTTTGGATTTATTAAAGAAAGGCACCAGAGAGGCAGTGCTGACGTTACGGTCGATAAGACTGAAGAAAAATAAATACACTTTAGAAGTATTTATCGACCTGGGAAAAGCGTTCGACATGTAACATGGTGAAAGATGTCCGAATCCTGAGGAAATTAGAATAAGCTATAAAGAAAGACGGGTAACATACAATACGGACAAGAGCCAAAAAGGAGTAATAAGAAAGTCAGACCAAGAACGAGGTGCACGAATTAAAAAAGGTGTAAGACAGGAATGTAGTATTTTACCTCTGGTATTCTAGCTGCATACCGAAGAGGCAATGACGGAAATAAAAGAAAGATTCTACATAGGGATTAAAACTCAGGATGGAGGGGTATCGATTATAGTATTCGCTGATGAGATTGCTGTCCTCGGTGAAAATGAAGAATTGCCGCTCCTGTTGAATGGAATGAACAGTTTAATGAGTAAAGAATATAGATTGAGAGTAAAGGAAGATTTATGGTTTCTACTATTCAACACTTTCGTTTTCCATCAACCTGTATTCTGCACTCAGTAGACTGTTCATATTATTCGACAGATTCTCTAATTCTTCTTCACCTTCACTCAGGGTAACATAGTCATCAACCAATCTTATCATTGATCTACTACCACCCCGAATTATAATCCCACTCGTGATTTTTTATTTCCATCTTTGCTTCCTCGATGTGTATACTGAACAGTACGGGCGAATGGCTACATCCACGTCTAACTCTCCTTTTAATCCAAGCAATTCGCTCTTGGTCTCCCATTCTTATTCTTCCTTCCTGGTTCTTGTACAAATTATACACAGGCCAAGCACATCTTGTCATCACCACCCATACTCGACATCGGATTTCTATAATAGCTGACAGACGACTGGCGGCAGCACCAGCACTGGTGTGTATACAACGAGTGCCAGGGGGACGAGGAAAACGTTGTGTCGTTGTCGAAATGCAGAAGCGAAGTTACATATCTGACATCCAAAATGGCTTGGTCATTGCCTTTTGACCGAAGGGTGAAAGCATTTCCGAAGCGGCTAAGTTTGTAAGCTGTTCGTTTGTCACCGTCGTTAAAATATACCTTGCATGAGAGAATGACGCTATTCGAAACGATGACGCGGCAACTGTGCTACGCTGCCGTAGATAACAAGAGTGGAGGCTGCAGAGATGCATACAGCGAACAGACTTGTAACTATTGACCACCTGCATCTCTAGCCACTAACAGTCATAATAGTCATAATAATAATTACCTAATAATAATGAAGATGATGATAATAATAATGGCAATAACTGTGATGTTAACAACAATAATGATAGTGTCAGACAAGAAGAGAGTTTATAGGTCTACAAAATATATATGTTTTCTGATATAGCGAGTGTTTGGAAAAGAAATTTTAAGGAGACTGCATCGGCTGAGAATACTGGGACAAACATTCGTTTGCATGCAGCCAGGATAGCTGAGTATATTACGGTGAAATGTGATCAAAGACTCAGAAAGCAGAGATATGTCGAACACAGTCGTTCATAACCAGTTCCAGGGTGCGTGGGCTTTCCTGAGAAAGGCCTTGGAAGATTAAATGTGACCAATAACATGAAGAATATGTGTTTCCAAAAGTTTCTTTTCATGTCAATAGGGATGATCATTTATATTTTTGTAGGGCATGGAGATTTGCTGATGCTTTCTTACACATTACTGTTTCTTTCTAAGTCCAATTTAGATTTTTATCTATTATTATTCCTAGACTCTTTTCTGAAGGAGCGTGGTTGATATTTATTCTGTTTAGGTGTAGTGGTAGGGGGCCTAGGAGGATTAGAATGACCAACCTGTACCATTATGGTTTTGGATGGGCTGAGCAACAACCCTATATCCTGTGACCATTTTGATGGTGCACACAAGTTGATATTGAGATTCACGATTGTCTTCAGGTATATTGGATTTGTACGTAGACACAGTACAACTGGAGGTCATCAGCACACATGTCATATTTGCAAAGGGATAAGACTAATGACACATCATTCACGTACAATAAAGAGTATAGGACCTAATACCGAACCACGAGGGAAGCCTGATACTACCTGCAGCCATTGTGATTTTATGGTGCTAGGCATGACGCATTGCTGGCGAGACGTCAGGTATGAGAGAAACCATTGCACTGCACTTGATCAGAAACATAGGCTGCTAAGTTTGCCAAGTAAAATGTCATAATCGACGGTGTCAGAAACATAGGCTGCTAAGTTTGCCAAGTAAAATGTCATAATCGACGGTGTCAAAGGCTAAGCACATAATAGTCACCTCTTGTTCATCCATGACAAGCTTCGCCTTGTAGGTTGTTTGTAGTTATATACGAGGGCAGTTCAATAAGTAATGCAACACATTTTTTTCTGAAACAGGGGTTGTTTTATTCAGCATTGAAATACACCTGGTTATTCCCCAATCTTTTAGCTACACAGCACTATTTTTCAACGTAATCTCCATTCAATGCTACGGCCTTACGCCACCTTGAAATGAGGGCCTGTATGCCTGCACGGTACCATTCCACTGGTCGATGTCGGAG
Source organism: Schistocerca cancellata (assembly GCF_023864275.1). NCBI lineage: Eukaryota > Metazoa > Arthropoda > Insecta > Orthoptera > Acrididae > Schistocerca > Schistocerca cancellata. Next base: position 919,843,653 of record NC_064628.1, on the reverse strand, counting down.
CCTACGTCGTACTGCATCAATAACTTCTTCATCATCCGCGTAGTGCCTCCAACAGAGATGTCAAGTTGAGCGCTGAGTTGTTTGATGGTGATCCGTCGATCTCGAACGAGTGTGTTCGCACGCTCCGCCATTGCAGGAGTCACAGCTGTGCATGGCCGGCCCGCATGCGGGAGATCAGACAGTCTTGACCTTGTGGCGATGATGACACACGCTTTGCCCAACGACTCACCGTGCTTTTGTCCACTGCCAGATCACCGTAGACATTCTGCAAGCGCCTATGAGTATCTGAGATGCCCTGGTTTTCCGCCAAAAGAAACTCAATCACTGCCCGTTGTTTGCAACGCACATCCGTTACAGATGCCATTTTAACAGCTCCGTACAGCGCTGCCACCTGTCGGAAGTCAATGAAACTATGCGAGACGAAGCGGGAATGTTTCAAAATATTCCACAAGAAATTTCCGGTTTTTTCAACCAAAATTGGCCGAGAAAAAAAATGTGTTGCATTACTTATTGAACTGCTCTCGTAGTTTGTTAGCTGCCCGTGTACAGCATATACTGGTTAGCCAGAAAATTATGACTGCCGACTTACTATCGGACTGAGCCCGTCCAGGCGATATCAGCGTCGGCTGGTGAGGAATCAGTGCTAGTCAGACACACGCACGGCGCATGTAGCATCAGTGTGCCTGCTGGCCATGTGCAGAATGGGGAAGGCGCGCGTTCTACCAGAGTTTGACCGAGGGCAGATTGTGATGATCAAGAAGTTTGGCTAGAGGATTTCGGAAACTGCATGACATGTCGGCTGTTCGAGGAGTGTGATGAGTGTCTTCAACGCGTGGAGAAACCAGGGTGAAACCACATTCAGACGTCGTGGGATTGGGCGGCCATCCCTCATTATAAATGACGTAGACTGGGCAGAGCGGTAAAACAGGAAAGGCGGCCAACGGTGACGGAACTAACATCAATCTTAAAACTGAGAACACTACAAATGTGCCTGAACACATAGCGCACCGAAGACTCCTAATGGTGGGCCACCGCAGCCAACTACCATATATGTGCCAATGTTAACACCATGACATCTGGAACTACGACTGAAATGGGCACGACACCATCAGCACTGGACGTTGGGACAGTGGCAGATCGTTGTTCGGTCTGATGAATCCCGATACCTTCTTCATCATGCCGAAGGGAGGGTGTGATTCCGTCGTCTTCCAGGGGCACAGCTGCTTGACACCTGTACTGTGGGATTGAGACAACCTAGCGGTGGCTTCATGATGCTCTGGGCAACATTCACCTGTGCATCCATGGCTCTCGTGGAGCTCGTACCAGGAAGGTACCATGACAGATAAGGAGTGTTGTACTCTGCTCGCAGACCACGTACACCCCTTCCTGACGAACATGTTTCGCGACGTCTGTGGCGCTTTTCAGCAAGATAATGGACCATGTCACAAGGGCAGGACTGTGACGGAGTAATTCGAGGAATTCATATGCTGGCCCCCCCAAGATGCCAGATCTGAACCCGAGCGAACACATCCGATATGAGACTGAACGTGGTGTCAGAGCTCATCATCCCCTCCCCTAATTTTACGGGATTCAGATGAGTTGGGTATGCGGATTTAGTTGCAGCTCCCTCCAGCGACCTACCGAGGTCTCATTGCTTTCACGCCACGACGCATCTCAACTGTTATCCGTTGCAGAGGAAGACATTCTGGCTATTAGGTGGGCTGTAGTAATGCTCTGGCTGATCAGTGTATTCTAAGGTCTTGGACAGTGCAGGAAGAACTCAAGTAGGTCGGTAACCAGAGGGTGCTGCAACAACGTCCTGTTTTGGTAAACGGTTCAACTAGCTACTATTTCCAGCCTGAGGGAAAACGCTTGTTGTAAAGGAGTAGATGAAGGTATGTATTATATGAGCAGTAGTGGGTCAATAATAAGCTTCATCATTTGGAGTGTGAAATCATCGTGCCGATTAGATGCTGATGTCATATGCATGATGGCATCTTTGGCCGCGTTTCAAGAAACATGCTTAAGGGGCTCCGGAAAGGCTCAAAATGATGAAAAGTTCAATTTTTACTTTTTTGCGTTTTCTGAATCTGCAGACTATTACCTTTTAATAGATATACACTCCTGGAAATGGAAAAAAGAACACATTGACACCGGTGTGTCAGACCCACCATACTTGCTCCGGACACTGCGAGAGGGCTGTACAAGCAATGATCACACGCACGGCACAGCGGACACACCAGGAACCGCGGTGTTGGCCGTCGAATGGCGCTAGCTGCGCAGCATTTGTGCACCGCCGCCGTCAGTGTCAGCCAGTTTGCCGTGGCATACGGAGCTCCATCGCAGTCTTTAACACTGGTAGCATGCCGCGACAGCGTGGACGTGAACCGTATGTGCAGTTGCCGGACTTTGAGCGAGGGCGTATAGTGGGCATGCGGGAGGCCGGGTGGACGTACCGCCGAATTGCTCAACACGTGGGGCGTGAGGTCTCCACAGTACATCGATGTTGTCGCCAGTGGTCGGCGGAAGGTGCACGTGCCCGTCGACCTGGTACCGGACCGCAGCGACGCACGGATGCACGCCAAGACCGTAGGATCCTACGCAGTGCCGTAGGGGACCGCACCGCCACTTCCCAGCAAATTAGGGACACTGTTGCTCCTGGGGTATCGGCGAGGACCATTCGCAACCGTCTCCATGAATCTGGGCTACGGTCCCGCACACCGTTAGGCCGTCTTCCGCTCACGCCCCAACATCGTGCAGCCCGCCTCCAGTGGTGTCGCGACAGGCGTGGAGGGACGAATGGAGACGTGTCGTCTTCAGCGATGAGAGTCGCTTCTGCCTTGGTGCCAATGATGGTCGTATGCGTGTTTGGCGCCGTGTAGGTGAGCGCCACAATCAGGACTGCATACGACCGAGGCACACAGGGCCAACACCCGGCATTATGGTGTGGGGAGCGATCTCCTACACTGGCCGTACACCACTGGTGATCGTCGAGGGGACACTGAATAAAGCACGGTACATCCAAACCGTCATCGAACCCATCGTTCTACCATTCCTAGACCGGCAAGGGAACTTGCTGTTCCAACAGGACAATGCACGTCCGCATGTATCCCGTACCACCCAACGTGCTCTAGAAGGTGTAAGTCAACTACCCTGGCCAGCAAGATCTCCGGATGTGTCCCCCATTGAGCATGTTTGGGACTGGATGAAGCGTTGTCTCACGCGGTCTGCACGTCCAGCACGAACGCTGGTCCAACTGAGGCGCCAGGTGGAAATGGCATGGCAAGCCGTTCCACAGGACTACATCCAGCATCTCTCCGATCGTCTCCATGGGAGAATAGCAGCCTGCATTGCTGCGAAAGGTGGATATACACTGTACTAGTGCCGACATTGTGCATGCTCTGTTGCCTGTGTCTATGTGCCTGTGGTTCTGTCAGTGTGATCATGTGATGTATCTGACCCCAGGAAAGTGTCAATAAAGTTTCCCCTTCCTGGGACAGTGAATTCACGGTGTTCTTATTTCAGTTTCCAGGAGTGTATAATTTATTCAATTCCGAAGACTACAACTATTTTTAAATTTTTTTTGAAATGTGTTTTACATGGGCGTGACCCACTGTGGCGCTGTCAAACTGCTGTCAAATGGTGTTATTATTAACGTCCGTGTTCATCAGGTACAGTTTAGTGATGTGAGATAAAGTATGTTTTGTGGCTAACCTGTGATGGTTCAATACATATCGCTGGTGTGATTGTCGATTTTTTCATGTTTATTTACTCTGTCGTTATCTCGAAAATATTCGTAATCAATTCTGTTTCTTGAGTCTTTTTTTTTGTTGAAGTATAATAATGAGTAAAAGTAAAGTTATTAGAAATCCTCTGAAGGCTTTTAAGAAAAGGAGAAATGTTGGAAAGCCAAAGGTATGTGTTATTACTGTAAATAATAACATTCTAACATGGTACGAGCGATGCTTGCTTTAGACAAGGAACGCCTTCGGGCTGCAGACAGGGCTGTAAAGAGTCTAGAAATACAAGCAAGAGTAAACAGGAGGAGGAACAAGAGGAAGCTGGAGGAGGAGTTTGCAGAGGATGAAGATAATCAATCCTATGGACCTGGAATGCACTAAAAAGTTAATCCAATCTTTGTCGCTCGATTCCCAAAACTTTTATTTTCTCATACTAATTACATGTTTTCTAAGGATCTTCCAAACATATTTGTTTCAAACTTTCAGTAAATGTTACACAGTACCTTCTGCATAATTTAACACAGCCTTTTTCCAAAAAACTGTATATTTTTGAATATATAAATAAAAAATTGCAAAAAAATGTTGTGAATTTTCATTACAATAGAAAAAAAATCATCTATAATAACTGGACTAAAATTTTGTAAAATCTCTGTGTTAGGTTGTAGCCCATATTCCAATAAATAATCTGTAAAATACTTTGTGAGGAAAGATGTAATTTATAAGCGTTATTTTAACATTGCAAGTATAGGGCGTTCCGGAGCCCCTTAACACAGAATTTTCCGTGGCTACAGTCGTTTATTCCCAAGAAGTAATCAATGTGTCTCGGTTTCGTTTTTGGTTCAGTTGTCGTTGTAGGTGATGTGAAGTACCGGTTCAGTTCTTCGGCTGAGACAATGGGATCAGCTACAGCTTTTACTTTGCCTATACCAAAACCACACAGGTTTTTTCCATAGGACAACTTGTATGTTAATGTTCCCGGTTTATGTTTGGCCTGACTGACTCTTTTCCGCTTCTGCTTGTAAGTAATATGATTTTCAGGAATGGGAAGCTATCAATTCGCAACACTTGAACTGCCTAAACCATATATTACCACAGCAGAAATAAGCACGAAGACAATCAAATGTTTATCATAATGCTCAGTACATCATTATCCTTCTTCTTAGCAAGCTGATTCTTTAAGACGACTCAAACGTCAGCCTGAATCATTACTAGATTTTGATCCGAGTCTCTACCTATTTCTGGAAAGGCCTCGTAATCCAATATTTCATTTCGGAATCTCTGTCTGACCATGATGTAATGCAGCTGGGACCTTCCCGCTATCTCCAGACCTTTTCAAAATACATCTCCTCCACTTGTGGTTTTTGAACACTGTTTTTGCTGTTACTAGGTGAAATTTATTGCAGATCTGTATTACCCTTGTTCCCCTGTCCTTCCTGCTATAAAGCCAATATTTTACAGAAATTTCTTTTGCTAGTACATCCTCTACTAGCGCGTTACAATCCCACATAATTGTTGGATTATCATCTGCTTTTACATAGCAAGTGAACCGTTCTATATCTTTGTTCACTTACCTTTCTCTTCCTCTTCTGCCTGTGACGTCATCATGTTTTCCTATAATATTTTTGTTGAAACTCGTTTGCTTTGGATTCTGATGAAAATATCCCTATCACTGAATTGTTAGGAGTAACTCACTCTCTCCACCGCTTTCTCTTCACAACGAATCCTATTCTCTCTATACAATTTTCTGCTGCTGTTAATAATTCGCTGTATTTGAAACGTCCCCTTTGAACAATTTATACAAGACTGTGCTTAAACTGACACACAATATTTTTTAGCGCAACGCAATCTGACTTTCAAAAATCCCTGCAAAAGAATGGCCCTGACTAACATTAATCTATACCTTTCACAAGTCACTTACCTCACCAAAACTCTCCGTTACTCGAACTACTGCAATACAGCGAGCGCCACTACTGCCAGCTAAATAAAAGATTCAAACTACTGAAGGCACTAACTACTGATAGGGATAGTTAGCAAATGAAAGATTTTAATAGAGAACAAACAATGTATTTACCTTAATAGTCACAATATATATAGCAGTTCATGCACAAATTTCAAATCTCCGCCATCTCTCTCCCCACATCCACCACTGCTGGCGGCTCACCTCCAACAGCGCAACGCTACGCGCTGTTCACATCCAGCTGCCACTGCCCAACACTACAATGGCAGACAACAATGCAAACTAGCCACAGACTGCACACAGCACAGCCAGTGATTTTCATATAGAGCGCTACGTAACGTTGCCAATAAGAAAACATAAACAGCCTACTTACATATTGGCTACTCTAACCTGCACAAATCTTTTCAACCGTGCATAAATTTCAGAACCTACATCCTTTCGAATCAAGCCTCTACAGATCTGCCCCCCCCCCCCCCCCACCCGCACGCAAACACATAAAAATGTCATTCCATGAGCATTCTTCTGTAGCACTTCTCTGAACGTTTCACTTTCGCACAAATCTACACGCCAAACAAATACGTTCACAAAAGGCTTCATGAAACTTCACCTTATACTCGATGCAAATAAATATATCAGTTTCAGTTACGCTTTCCCTGTTATCGGCAATCGACATTTAATATCCTCTACTTCGGTCATTCTCAGTTATTTAGATGCCTTATAACCATACACATATACTTCTATTACTGTCTTATTTCCTAATCAAATGGTTAAAATGGCTCTGAGCACTAAGGGACTTAACTTCTAAGGTCATCAGTCCCCTAGAACTTAGAACTTCTTAAACCTAACTAACCTGAGGACATCACACAAATCCTTGCCCGAAGCAGGATTCGAAACTTCGACAGTAACGGTCCCGCGGTTCTAGACTGTATCACCTAGAACCGCTCGGCCACAAGAACAACAAGAAAGAAGAAAGCCTTAAGGTAAACGGATCCTGGCTTCCTGTACTGCAGCGGACGACCGTCGCAGGTATCAAGAGGAGAACCGCATCGGAAATGGGCGCGGAGAAGCCCTCGAGCGTTGGCGCGCCAGGTACAAACAGTGCACGGCAGCGAGCTCGGCTCCAGTTCACCACCAGCAGTGGAGGGCGAAGCTTAGACAGTGTCAGCCACTCGTGCTGGCGAAACGTCCGTGAAATCATCAGACGAACGTCAGTCGAAGAACCCGAGACAAAAGCAAACAGGCAGTATGTTAACAAATTTAACATAATTCCTTCTGAAAACACGAACGATTTTTGCTTAGTTACAAAAATGAATTTCAAAAGGAAACAGGCTCTCTCCTAAGCGTACGTACTGAAAACAAAAACAGTTGAAATCATTACGTCACCATGATGAGTATCAGCCTTGAGTAGTGAATATGTGCTCCCTGCACACAGATGAGCAGTGTATCTGCAAAACTCAAACCGATCTTCTTCGAAGCCAGGCTCTACCTCAGTAAATAATTCTTGTCAGTATTTTGCAACCATCATTTATGAAACTGATGTTCAGTAACATTCACAACTGTGAGCACCAGCCTCGTTTGGAATTGGATCAATTTCATTTTTCTTGAAGTGTAAGGGTACTTGATCTGTACCATACACCCTGCGTACTATGTGGACCTCAGTAGTTCTGAGGGTATGATGTATGGGCCTTGTTTCGGCTAACGTTTTTCAGTGCTCTGTTAAATTTTTCTCGCCTGCGACTTGATTTCCCTTCTCTAGCCATTCTATACATTCTTTTCACATTCCCGCTTTTCCTTATTTGCTTAGCACTTTGTTGCTGTCTCAGCTCTTGGTAATCATACAGCTGATTGTCTTTCTTATAAATATACCTCTATGTTTGCTATAGCAGGCGTCTATGTTTCTGCTTGCCGTGCATGCATCCACAGACCTAAATTTATCCTCTAACCCCTCCTGCTTGCCACTCTGCATCTTCTTTCTAACTCAACACATTTGTATTCGGTTTTGCCCACTTCATACTCGGTGTTTTGTATTTTGTCCATTGGTAATTAAATTTAATACCTCCTGTGTTAACCAAGTGTTTCTACATAATTTTGCGTTGCTCTTCTCCTTTCTCCATAATATCATTTCATTAAGCTATTCATTCGCAAGAAATTGTTAAGGCTTTCGTGGCCGCTTGTTGACCAACTGCATGTCGGAATCTGTCTCGCGTTCTTATGCTGACGATCGTTTGATGATTTTTATGACGTTTTGCGTACAAAGATGGCTGACGTTGTCAAATCTTCACCCTCCATTGCTGGCTAAATGTCAGAAAATCATACAAAGCGTCGGCTTAAGAACACGGGACAGAAACCAGCAGGTAATTTATCTGCTCATTCGTCTTTAGTTTTGTATTCCTTTCCTCTGTTTCAGTCAATCGTTACCTCATTCTCCCCCAGAAAGTCTCAAGATACAGTGACTCCCTTAGTTACTCCGGTACCCATCGCCCTAATTTCCTACGTTTATCGCAATTTTCCAGGGTTTGCTGCAGTTCATAAGCTATAACCTTCATTCAGAGTGCCTTTGCGCCTCTAGAAATGTGCTACTGTTGAAATATAGGTTAGAGATGAAACTTCCTGGCAGATTAAAACTGTGTGCCCGACCGAGTCTCGAACTCGGGACCTTTGCCTTTCGCGGGCAAGTGCTCTACCATCTGAGCTACCGAAGCACGACTCACGCCCGGTACTCACAGCTTTACTTCTGCCAGTACCTCGCCTCCTACCTTCCAAACTTTACAGAAGAAGAAGAAGAAGAAGTAGGAGGCGAGGTACTGGCAGAAGTAAAGCTGTGAGTACCGGGCGTGAGTCGTGCGTCGGTAGTTCAGACGGTAGAGCACTTGCCCGCGAAAGGCAAAGGTCCCGAGTTCGAGTCTCGGTCGGGCACACAGTTTTAATCTGCCAAGAAGTTTCGTATCAGCGCACACACCGCTGCAGAGTGAAAATCTCATTCTGGAAACATCCCCCAGGCTGTGGCTAAACCATGTCTCCGCAATATCCTTTCTTTCAGGAGTACTAGTTCTGCTATGTTCGCAGGAGAGCTTCTGTAAAGTTTGGAAGGTAGGAGGCGAGGTACTGGCAGAAGTAAAGCTGTGAGTACCGGGCGTGAGTCGTGCTTCGGTAGTTCAGATGGTAGAGCACTTGCCCGCGAAAGGCAAAGGTCCCGGGTTCGAATCTCGGTCGGGCACACAGTTTTAATCTGCCAGGAAGTTTCATATCAGCGCACACTCCGCTGCAGAGTGAAACTCTCACTCTAGTTTAGAGATATTTGTCTTATCAATTTTTAATTAATCTGAAACATTCCAGTGTCTCCAGTCTCAATGGTATTTCCACATATACACCCTTCTTACATAATGCTCAAACGAAGTGTTTGATATGATTAAATTATGTTCTGTGCAAAACTGAGGTAATCTGGATCATTAGAAGCTTTATCTTCTATATTTCACGTTCTGTAAACTAGAGGCAAGCCTGGTCCATAAACAAGAGGCGCTGGACCGTAGCAAAGACGCCAGTGTTTGACACGACCATTGGGCCGATGAGCAGGAGAAGACGGCTGCTCAGACACTCGCCATCCAGCAGGATGCGCCCACATCCGCTCTGTGTCTCCTCTTATTGTCAAAAACCCAGACAAGGCGTAGGCGTACACGTGGAAACAGGAGCGGGAACACACGAGCACCACAACAAAATACCCAGCGACAACAAAACAATGACACACAGACACACAGTCAGCAAGCCAGCGACTCCAGCACACACACTACTCCACCCCCCCCCCCCCCCCACGTCTGACACACAGGCACCTCAAAATGTTCCACATAACAACAACACAAGCGCCAGCCCACACATAACGCCAACACCCGCACCAGCGGCCGCCAACACCACAACCGAGCCACAGTCCGACACACAAAACACCAACACAACATTTGCGGGTTTATTGGAAACAATATTCCCCCATCACACGACCGCTCAGATCTTTAGCAAGATCATGGCGGTCGTCGTCACACTCTTCACGCAGCTCTCAACTGCTCAACCTGGGCAGTACTGGGCCGCCATGCAAACAGCGTTCACCACACTGTTTACACCCATACGTGGATAACACGCCACACCCCGCGCCCATCGCAAACAACCAGGCACTAACACGGATCCTGTTCTGGAATGCAGACGGGATGAACAACAAAAGGGCGGAATTTGCCGCGCTAATGGAGCGGAAGGGTATCCTTATCACCCTATTGAGCGAAACTAAGCTCAAACCACGCAACCAACTAAACTTCACCGGCTACTGCGTCTATCGTACCGACCGACCGGACGGCTCCGGTCACGGCGGAACAGCCATCATCATACACAAAGACATAGAACACACAAACATAGTCGGCGGGTACAGGGATTTTCTCTGCCTCGTGATGGCTGGGTGTTGTGTGTTGTCCTTAGGTTAGTTAGGTTTAAGTAGTTCTAAGTTCTAGGGGACTGATGACCAAAGATTTTAAGTCCAATAGTGCTCAGAGCCATTTGAACCATTTGAACACAAACATAGTGCTCCCTGAACTTGAAAAACTAGAGGCAACCGCCGTCGGGGTGAAGTTCAACGGAGCCTACACTACACTGGTGTCAGTAAACAACAGCCCTAAAAACATTAAAACACGCGACATCAGCACAATACTCAACATATCACCGCGCGTAATAGCCGCTGGAGATCTTAACGCAAAACACCCGGACTGGAACTCACGAATACGAAATTCCAACGGCAAGAAACTATACGAACACGCACTAGGACTACAACACACTAGCGCCGACCGAACCGACGCACATTCCCTACCGGAGGGAACACAGGCCAGACGTGTTAGACATGGCCCTCATCAAGGGCATAACAACGACACTCAACGTTGCCGTTTAAAACGATCTGCCCTCAAATCACCAAGCCGTTATACTGTACATTGAAGAAACACTGCAGCACATGAAACAACGCAGGATGTTAGACTACAGGCGCGCGAATTGGACCCAGTTCAAGGAAACGCTTGACAGTCGCATCCCACCCACCCACGCGATTAACGAGGCAGTTGAAACCCTCACCGGCGCCGTCCAGGACGCAATAGCCGACACCATACCAATCCGCACGCCACAACAACACAGTACTGCCCTGCCCCAGGAAATCCTGGGCCTAATCTCAATGAGGAACCGCCTCAGGAGACACTGGCAGCGTACCAGGAGCCAGCACTTCAAACAGCACATTAACAGGCTCCAGGGTATAATCCGGGAAAAAAATACGAACATTCAACGCACAACAGTGGGACCAGAAACTCGAAGGGCTGGACACCACGCGACCTGGCGTGTGGCAGCTAGCCCGACACTTCACCAGGGAGAAACTATACACCCCCACGTTACAAGGGCCCGACGGACCAGCATATTCTGCGGAAGAACAAGGGGAACTGAAGGCCCTCACACTCGCAGCATCATTCACACCGAACCTGGATCCCTCAGACCCAGCGTTCACACTTGCTGCGGACCAGGGGGACACACGCATCTTGGCCCAACAGGCGCGCTACAACATCCGACAAGCTAGTACAGCAGAAGTCAAATGGGCCATCATGCATACCACCGCTAGGAAGGACCCTGGTCACGATGGCATTCTAAACCGTGTCCTCCAGGACTTCACGGACAAAGCTGTAGACTACCTAACGCACATCACGAATGCCATACTCAAGCACCAACACTTCCCCGCCTTTTGGAAGACGGCCAAGGTTCTGATGTTCAGGAAGCCGGGGAAAGACCACTCCCTCCCACAAACTTACCGACCCATCAGTCTGCCGAGCGCGCTCAGCAAGATCGTTGAGAAGGTAATATTAAAACGACTCACCAGGCACTGCATCACAGACGACACCCTGAGCCCGGAGCAATTCGGTTTCAGGAATCACCACTCAACAACACAACAACTCCTCCGCGTCGTTGAATACATAACACACGGATACAACACAAACAAGGCAACTGGGGCGGTGTTCCTGGACATCGAAAAGGCTTTCGATCGTCTATGGCACAACGGCCTAATACGCAAACTTAGCGACGCAGGGTTCCCCGACGGGCTCGTACGTCTCATACACTCATATCTCACGGACAGGAGTTTCAACACCGACGTGCAGGGCAAACAATCGACACGACATGGTATACAGGCAGGAGTACCCCAAGGAAGTATCCTAGGGCCCTTACTGTTTAACCTCTACATTAACGACCTTCCAGCTACACATAACACGACGGTAGCAATCTACGCGGATGACACTGCTATCCTTGCACAAGATTGGAAGCCATCTAACATTAACTCACGACTACAGACTGCACTCAGAACGGCGGAGCCTTGGCTGGTGAAATGGCGTGTTAGAGTAAACGTCGACAAGTGCGAGGACGTTCTGTTCACTAGACGACCGAAGCAACTGCGCAAACATCAGCACTGCAACCCAATAACACTACACACACGCCCAATACGTTTCCGCGAGAAGGTCAAATACCTCGGTGTCTGGCTGGACAGGAAACTACTCTGGGGGGACCACATTCAACACGTGACCAACAAAGCTAACGCGAGGCTTAAACAACTCTACCCTATGCTTAACAGGCGTAGCACACTGAACAGGAGGGTGTCTAGGTCCATGTACATGACACTAATCAGACCCCAGATGACGTACGCAGCCCCTGTCTGGGGATACGCTGCGCCAACTCGCCTGCGCCGTCTGCAGCTCATACAGAACAAAGTACTCAAAATCATAAGCAACGCTCCGCGCTACACGCGCATCGCGGACCTTCACCGGGAATACCGGCTAGATACTATCTTGCAGGTATTCCAAAAACTCTCCACACGACTGTACAATAACACGAGACACTCGCGCAACCCGTTTATCCTTTCTCTGGGTAACTACGACCACAGCCATAGATGGAAGCATAACAGACCAAAGACATTACTGACTAGGAACTAATCATCTATGGTCCATAGAACGCTAACACGACAGTACTGGCGAGCCACTGCGACACAGTTATTACTGGAAACCCAGATGTGCGACGAGCCGAGAAACAGGCAACCGCAGGGAAACCGTACTGTACACAGCACGCAAACCAGCTACACACATCCCCTACACCGTCTGTGAGCCGATCTATGACCGATCGCCCACTAATCTACAACGACCTTGACCTGTTGCAGGGACGCAGCAACTGCAGCAAGCGCCGCAACAAGCTCCAACAACGACAAAGGTAACGATGCACGATACCTCGAACTAACACAACCACACCTTGCATGCACTGTCGCAGATAGCAAGCCGCTACTGCCCTTACTACCCGCCCTACTGTCGCAGAATTTTTTTTCCCTTGGCACTTGCCTTGGCACTTTTTTTCCTCTACCCTTACAACCGCTACCCTTCAATCGTTTTCGACCACTTCTATCTCCTGATGGACCACGTTAATGAGTAATCTTACCCAGACGCATGGACAACATCACAGCCCGCATCCTGTGACGCCTGATTCAGAAACTAACATGTTTACGGAGGTGACAGTAGAACTTTTGGTTAGGTCACCACGTTTGTGTGGGCCTGGAGGGGCCCCATCCTCCTCTTATTGTCCGGCACTGCCGCCGTGACGACGTGTCACCCTCAACGTCAGCTCCTTTAATTTGCAAATCAACACTCTAGTAGATTCCAGCTCTGCATGTGTTCCACGTGTCAAATGCTCAGTCAGTACGAGGTGCATTCAAGTTCTAAGGCCTCCGATTTTTTTTCTAAATAACTACTCACCCGAAATCGATGAAACTGGCGATACTTCTCGACGTAATCGCCCTGCAGACGTACACATTTTTCACAACGCTGACGCCATGATTCCATGGCAGAGGCGAAGGCTTCTTTAGGAGTCTGTTTTGACCACTGGAAAATCGCTGAGGCAATAGCAGCACGGCTGGTGAATGTGCGCACCCACGAACGCACTTTCGACACATCCATAACTCCATCACCACATGTCTCCTTCAACTGTCGATGAATTTCAATTGGTTTCACACCACGCAAATTCAGAATACGAATGATTGCAAGCTGTTCAAGTAAGGAAAACGTCGCCATTTTAAGTATTTAAAACAGTTCTCACTCTCGCCGCTGGCAGTAAAATACCATCTGCCATATGGTGCTGCCATCTCTGGGACGTATTGACAATGAACGCGGCCTCATTTTAAAACAATGCGCATGTTTCTATCTCTTTCCAGTCCGGAGAAAAAAATTGGAGGCCTTAGAACTTGAATGCACCTTAATCAGTATAATAGCAGGTGTACTGTGTATATCTAATGTATCGCACAGCATATACCACAACTACTGGGTGAAGGTTATTGAACAATATGAACTAAAATTGTCGTAACGTCTGAATAGTTTGAGTCAGGACGTCCAAACTGCACGGTGTGCCTCGGGGCATGACGGGAATTAGTAGGCCCATACGCACATGCCTTAGCGACGGACCCCCTCCCCCCCCCCCCAACCCCCCTTTCATTAGGATGGATTCGTCAACAAGCAAAATTTGCCCATTTGGGGGGCTGAGAATCCGTATTTGGCGATCGAGAGGTCTCTTCACAATCAACGGCCGACTATGCAGTGTCCAGTCATGGAATAATCGGTGCGACCTTACTCGATGGTACGGTGACTACGGAGCGGAACGTGAAGGTTTCGGAATATGATTTCATCCCCATTGACCCAAGTGAGCCTGATTTCGACAAGATGTAGTCCGTGCAAGATGGAGCTCAACCCCATTGAAGCAGCAGAGTGATGTCCAGGAAGGGCACTTTGAGGACCGCATTCTGGTTCTGTGGTACGCAGAAGCCACGGGCATGGTTCTCGATTGGCTGCCATGTTCTCCGGATCTGAACTCATGCGACTTCTTTTTGTGGGGATATATTAAAGGCATGGTGTACAGATATAACCCCGAAACCATTTCTGAGCTGAAAAGGAACCATTCAGGAGGTCATCGATAGTGTTAATGTTCCGACACTTCTGCGGGTCGTGTAGAATTTCGCTATTCGTCTGCACCACATCATCGCCAAAGATGGCAGGCGTATCGAACATGTCATAACCTAGATCTGAATATCTGTAGTGACATTTACACGATGAGTAGAGTGTGTCACGCCGTAGTTTGTAACTAATTTACGTTTTTTTTCATATAATTCAATAAGTGTCAACTTGCACCAACAATAAGACAAACAAACAACTACTCAGTGTCATGTGGTGCCCTGACATGCAGCACTCCAAGTAATATGTAAATACACACAGACAAAATAAACATACATAAACACAAATCATTGCAGCTGAGAATAGCTCGAGGTTCTTCTCACCTGAAATAGGTACAAATACGTTACTATCAATCAACAAGCTACTTTGAGTGTTTCATACTTCCCTCTGAATATTGCAACTTATTTTCAACACTTATTGTATTACTTTTCTTATATTTGCAGTGTATAAAATACATATTCCCCTCAAAGAGACACAAACAATTTATATAGACCAACTTTAACAATTTTTAAGCACTCAACTCTCTGTTCCCTTAGGGAAATTTTTGTGCATCATATTGCTTATATTATTTTGAAAAAAAACATTAACAACTATATACCAATAAGTTTGTAATAATTAGAAGTATTTGCCGTTAGGTTCAGAAGCGTTCGACTCATCTCACATTTCAAGGCGGTGGGGTACTCTGTACTGATAACGAAATAAATAAATAAATAAAATAAATAAACAATCAGTGTGTTGTGGATGAGTGGGAAACCGCCATATAGACTAGGAAACGATTGTTTTTTTATTGGCATTTTGTTTCACATCTTACAGATTTAAATAATTGAGGCATATCAACAACAGCATGAAACTGCATTATTAAATCTTAAATTAAATTTTTCCGGAGACACTTAAGTCTCCAATTTAACGACGATAGCGTTGGAAGCTGAAGTTGCGAAATAAAATTTGTGCTGTGGAAGAAGACCCGGGTTCGAGTCCTGGCCGCAGCACAAACTTGATTTCACCTCTTCAGCTTCCATCTTTATTGCATATTTAAAATTTATGTCAAATGATTTCCCAAAAGTAGGTGTTCAGGAAAAATATTGCAGTTCTGTTTCTGAAAATTACTTTCATTTTCTCTACTCCCGTTAGAATTTTCACGTTAGATATCATATTTTAAGGATATAAGTAATCGAAGCACAAATATTAAAATAAAGTTTCATCAAATCTTTGGTAGTTATTGTTTTATTTTTCCAGGTCCATGCTTAAATATTATGAATACTTCAGATAACATCATTATGGCTAATGTCCGCCTCCGGTAGCTGAGTGGTCAGCGCGACAGATTGACAATCCTAAGAGGTTGGGTTCGATTTCCGGCTGGGTCGGAGATTTTCTCCGCTCTGGGACTGCGTGCTGTGTTGTCCTAATCATCATCATTTCATCCCCATCGACGCGCAGGTTGCCGAAGTGGCATCAAATCGAAAGACCTGCATCAGGCGAGCGGTCTGCCCGACGGGAGGCCCTCGTCACACGACATTATTATATTTTGGGTAATCTTTCACATTCAACTTTCTCATTTTTTATTTCCTTGTACAACTTTATCTTTCCTGTCCCTTTTCAACATCCAGCAATCTTCGGTGACCATTCTGTCTTCTCATCTGCCTTGATAGCTCTTCCCCATATACTTTGTGGTCTGGCAGAAGCAATCTCCTTTATCCTCAATAAAATGTCCCAGATTTTCGGAGAAGCGATCGATATGTGTCTTTAGGAAGTCGTCGTTTAGACTCATGTTGTAAACAATGTCCACAAATTTTCCATAAAGTCTTTGTAGTATGCGTGGATTTTATTCCTGAGACAGTGTCCAATAACAGATCTGAAGGCAGACTATGCATTTTTTCTCTAACATTCATGTCAGTCTAAAATGTAGGAACCTTCACCGGTTTGAGCAGCAACAAAAATGCCAACTTTCAGTAATTCTTTACAGATTGAAGGACATTTTATAGATAGTTACTTAAAGCGCGATTCCTCTTTTGGAAGTGCCCTTACAGTCTTCATCCAGCTAATTTGCATGTGTAATGGTGGAAGCAATATTTTCTTTATGATCTTCAGGTGGTTCATGCAAGATGCTTTTAGTCTCGGATAATTAATGTCTCCAAGTTGTCGAAACCTTTGTACTCCAAATCTTTTGCTTTGCACAGCTGTCCCACTCAGATAAAAAAGGGATTTTCATATACCCAACTTCTTGTTGTCATGAAAGTCCAGTAACTGAAAAAAAAGCTTTATTCCATTGTGCAAAAACCGTAAGTGACAGAAGAAACATAAGAACTGTTCTGAAATCAGCATACAAAAGTTAGTTAGTAACTCATATGTATTTTCAGTAACCATGTGTGGTGTCACATGGATCGGTGTTGTCCATTTTCAGTATTTTCTGTGCACAGTGTAATACCAAAATTACTGCCGATTCAGTGGGATAGTGGTAGGCTTATTTTTAAAATTTGTGATAAAATTCGCAGTATTTATGTAGTACAATGTATATGCCCTTATCAACACCTGTCGGTTTGAGTCGCTTGAGGCACTCCACCAGCTAGTATATGATATGATACTGCTACTCCTCACTAAGCCCTAAATGTTGTTCTAGCTACTGCTACTCCCCCTCCTAGGCCATAAATGATGTTCTAGCGATGTTTACGTGCAATAAAAATGTCTCTGAGCACTATGCGACTTACCTTCTGATGTCATCAGTCACCTAGAACTTAGAACTACTTAAACCTAACTAACCTAAGGACACCACACACATCCATGCCCGATGCGGGGTTCGAACCTGCGACCGTAGCGGTCGCTCGGTTCCTGACTGTAGCGCCTAGGACCGCAAGGCCACTCCGGCCGGCTTTACATTCAATAAATCATATCTTGTCTCCCTCACAAGTTCTAGATTATGTAGCGGCTGAATATGGGAACAGTCCTACATCCTTCACAGCTGTTTCAGTCGTTCAAGTTGAAACGTCTGAGTTTTGTGAACAGAGAGACGAGACAGTGAGTCTCTCTTCTGCCCCATAGCAGTCAACTGTTTAAATGTTCGATCTGTCGTGACGTTCTTTTCATGTCACGCCGGTATCATACAGCTTGTATCTTCTTCGTCTGCGTGAGAAGAAAGAGAAGCGTTAATCAGTCGTATTCTATGAATGTGTTTTTGGAGCAACCATGATCAATTTCCGTGTGATATTTGTTGCCCATTTAGATTTACTGGAGTTTGGAACATTTTTTAATTAAAATAAACTGTAATTGTGTAATCAGATCTTCCGAAATAACCTCCACTTTCACCTATATGATGTCAAGTTCTCATGATAAAATTCATAGTGAGATACGCGCTGTGCATCAAGTGTTGATCGTACAATAGGAGATATATAACAGTGTACATAATGTCATATTGTCACTGTAATAGCTGTTATCCTTCGGAAAGGGCTCTGTATTTGTTTCCATCCATCCTAAACCGTTGTGAAGAGCTATGGCGCTGTCTTAATTCTAAATGATCCTGCGCGCAACTATGTCCTAAATTACCCAGAAAGATTTCGAGGGCCTCTCGTCGGAATTTTGAACAGGCTACTCCTTCAAATAGCCCTGACTTTCCTTGGGCCACGGTTTACACTACTGGGCATTAAAATTGCTACACCCCGAAGATGACTTGATACAGACGCGAAATTTAACCGACAGGAAGAAGATGCTGTGATATGCAAATGATCAGGTTTTCAGAGCATTCACACAAGGTTGGCACCGGTGGTGACACCTACAACGTGCTGAGATGAAGATAGTTTCCAACCGATTTCTCAAACACAAACAGCAGTTGAGCAGCGTTGCCTGGTGGAACGTTGTTGTGATGCCTCGTGTAAGGACGATAAATGCGTACCATCACGTTTCCGATTTTGATAAAGGTCAGATTGTAGCCTATCGTGATTGCGGTTTATCGTATCGCGATATTGCTGCTCGCGTTGGTCGAGATCCAATGACTGTTAGCAGAATATGGAATCGGTGGTTTCAGGAGGGTAATACGGAACGCCGTGCTGGATCGCAACGGCCTCGTATCACTAGCAGTCGAGATGACAGCCATCTTATTCGCGTGGCTGTAACGGATCGTGCAGCCACGTCTCGATCCCTGAGTCAACAGATGGGGACGTTTGTAAGACAACAATGTGGTTGATAACGGCCATCCCAGTTTAGAACACTGTCATTAAAGGAAGTTTCCTACGTCCCGAGCCACCTACACGATTTAGAAATTGGTAATTAAATTCTTCACTTGGCGAAAGAAATAAACATCGTACGGCTGTCACGAGGTTGTCCTCTTTGGCAGAATTACTTTCAGCATGCAAGCTGACCACTTCTGGTTGTCAATAACTGTGCAATCAAGAACAGCCTCGTCCATTTTCCCTATCCCTGAATCCAGCCGCAAGCACATACGCTCTGCAAACATGTCATTCCTCGCAGCCACATACGGTGATCTCCTGCTTACCTAGTTCAGAAAAAAAATTTAATTTCACATGTAATAAAAACGTATAAATTTCGCCACAGCTATCACTTACTTTCAAAAAGCAAAAAGAAGAAAAATAATTGGAATAAGTGCAGTCTGAACTTACCTGTGTGAAAGTTGTCTCACCCGAAGCATTATATCGATTGGTAACCACCCCAGTTAAGAGCTGGCTTCCTCGGGTATTTCTTCCCCAGTTCGAAATCTCGGAATCTCTTAAGTTGCGGGCTTGATAAACAAGAACCAAAAGTAACCGTTATTTTCGAGCTTTCTAACGATTCCAGCTGGACCGAGATGGTTCCACCGTAATGATCATTGCCTTCAATGTTGTAGAAAACGTCAAGTGTCGTGATATAAATACCGTCACCGCATCTAAGACACAGGAGATCCCTCCTAGTGTACAGAAGTTCGACGAAATCGGTGTGGCGAATACCTCTAGCCTCCGTTTGTAAGATTCTACGCTACAGCCGCTGAATAACTACAGGGTTATTACAAATGATTGAAGCGATTTCACAGCTCTACAATAACTTTATTATTTGAGATATTTTCACAATGCTTTGCACACACATACAAAAACTCAAAAATTTTTTTGGCATTCACAAATGTTCGATATATGCCCCTTTAGTGATTCGGCAGACATCAAGCCGATAATCAAGATCCTCCCACACTCGGCACAGCATGTCCCCATCAACGAGTTCGAAAGCATCGTTGATGCGAGCTCGCAGTTCTGGCACGTTTCTTGGTAGAGGAGGTTTAAACACTGAATCTTTCACATAACCCAACAGAAAGAAATCGCGTGGGGTTAAGTCGGGAGAGCGTGGAGGCCATGACATGAATTGCTGATCATGATCTCCACCACGACCGATCCATCGGTTTTCCAATCTCCTGTTTAAGAAATGCCGAACATCATGATGGAAGTGCGGTGGAGCACCATCCTGTTGAAAGATGAAGCCGGCGCTGTCGGTCTCCAGTTGTGGCATGAGCCAATTTTCTAGCATGTCCAGATAAACGTGTCCTGTCGCCATTTTGTCTCACTGCGCTCTCTAGCGCTCTGGCGGCAGAAACCTGAAGTGCGGCTTCAGCCGAACAAAACTTTATGAGTTTTTCTACGTATCTGTAGTGTGTCGTGACCATATGTCAATGAATGGAGCTACAGTGAATTTATGAAATCGCTTCAATCATTTGTAATAGCCCTGTACTTTAAGCAAGTAGCAGTATGTGGAACTCTGGACGGATAGTGCATATTAAACAGCAGCTGTGTCTAGTCTTATTACTTCGTAGCTGCTTTGCAAGTGCTGAGGGAGTGGTACATCAAGAAACTTGTTAAGACAGGCGTAATCTTCCTACAGAGTCACTAGAAGCCGTGTTTGCGAGTTGTTCGAACAAGACCCGAGCGCCGAAAGTGAAGGCGACAAAAGCAGGAAGATAGGTGGGAGAGGGAGAGAGAGACGTAATTAATGTCGCGATCTGTCGGTGGCCGCGTCGTCGACAAGTAGCGACGCATAACGAGCCGCTGGTGCCGGCCAACTTTGTGTCACAACAACGTCTTTAATTAAAAGCGCCTCCTTTCTGCGAAGGCATTTCGCGCTCTGCTCTCACAAGAAAAGTAGTGCAGAATGACGGCGGTCTCGTTGTTAATGAGCCCCCAACAAGGCTTCAGCTCTAAGGGACGTCAGGGAACAAGAGAAGTCATTTAGAGTCTCTCACCTGATTGCCTTATATTTCCGGATGGCTTCACCACACAGAAGCTTAACTGAGATAATACAGAAACAACATCTTGAAACCACCAAAAGCTACACCAACAGTTCTTTTATTGACGACCAGTTTCCATTGTAACCCATTATCAGCTCAGCCATCCCAACGAAATATATGCAAATACGTGACATAGTAACAAAGTATTGTGGATACACAGCCAATACACATGAATTCATCGCCATCAATTGTTCGACTCACTGGTCAGTCTCCGACTCTATCTGTTATGTGCTGACTTCTTGATTTTGACATTTGTAATGACTCTCACATTCCTTACTGCTTAAAACATTCCAGTCGATATCTTCCACATGCTTTGATTCTTTTTACTGCTCCTTCTAGAATGCTTACAAAGAAGCTGCTGCTATTTTTACAATATTCGCAAAGAACCAATTTCGACTTATTAAGTGATCTATTCCTTGGTGTCGTTTTCATTCGACTGTTTTCGTTATTGTTTTTATCTCACCGATTCTTTCGAAGACCACCCTTTTGAATTGATTGTTTAACAAACGGAGACTTCATAGTCTCATGGTGCAAACTGGCCATATCCCACTATAGCTCAAACGCCCTAAGGTAATAGCTACTCTAAAGCCTGAGAAGCCAGCTGACAACCCAAATGCCATAGCTGCACATCTAGTTAACTCATCTAGGACACTAAAAGATAAAACACATACAATCCAAGTGAAGCGAGAACTCAAAATCTTAATAAATGAAGACACAGAAACTGAACACTCTCGCCCTTCTCTAGCGAAGACATAGAAAAAGCTGTGAAAGATGTCAAACCAATAGAGGCACCAGATTTCGACAACATTCACCCTGAATTCGTAATAAACTGTGGCAAGTATACAAAAGTAAGGCTGGCTCGATTTTTCACAAACATCATGCAAACTGGCAATATTCCACAAGAACTCAAACGCTCTAAGGTAATAGCTATTCTAAAGCCTCGGAAGCCATTTGACAACTCAAAAAGCTACAGGCCAATTGCCCTACTGTTTATAATTTACAAATTACTAGGGAGGCTTATATATAAAAGAATTAGCCGAGAATTGTTCAGGGTGATCCCAGTTGAATAGGCTTTCGGCCAGGAAGAAGTTGTACTTGACCAGGTGTTGTCACTCACTATTTATATTGAGGTAGGATTCCGGAGAAAATTGAAAATATCAGTGGCATTTATTAACCTCTCAGCAGCTTACGACACTGTGTGGAGAGAAGGCATCATGTACAAAATTCTCCGAGTAATTCATCTACAGTACGCTTAATAGACAGCATGCTCAA
Organism: Schistocerca cancellata; assembly: GCF_023864275.1. Taxonomy (NCBI): domain Eukaryota; kingdom Metazoa; phylum Arthropoda; class Insecta; order Orthoptera; family Acrididae; genus Schistocerca; species Schistocerca cancellata. The sequence continues at coordinate 919,821,399 of NC_064628.1, read as the reverse complement.
TGATAGGGTGGTCCAAATAAGTATGAGCACTGACTACAGCTCCATCAAAAAACTAAAGAAATGCTTACTACAAGGATCAGTGCTCGCACCACAGCTGTTTAGCCTCTGTATTGCAGACCTGCCGGAAACACAATGAAGAATGTTCGGGTATGCTGACGACTGGGCCTTCGCTAAAAGATGTAGCACAATTGAAGCATTTGAGGACATCCTAACGAAAGACCTGAAGATAATGGGTGTATATTTCCGTAAGTGGAGACTTCAACCAAATGCTTCCAAAACAGAGGTTAGCTGCTTCCGTCTCAACAACAAACTCGCTGGGTAGGAACTCAACATTCGATTTGAAAACACCATTGTCAGGCACAATAAAACTCCGCAGTACTTGGGTATGACACTGGACAGAACACTATCTTTTAAAGAGCACCTAACAAAGACTGCCAAAAATTAAAGTCAAGAACCAACATTATTCAAAAGCACTGTGGCACTACCTGGGGAGCAACGGCCTCCACTCTCAGCACCTCTGCTTTAGCAATTGTATTCTCGGCTGCCGAATACTGTGCTCCCATTTGGCTAAACAGCGCACATCTAAAAGAGGTGGATGTCCAGTTGCACAACACTCTAAGGAAGATTTCTGGAGTAATTAAACCCACTGCAACGCAATGGCTCCCAAAATTAAGCCACATCCCGCCGCCACACCTGCGAAGTACTGACGCCCTTGTACGTGAATATAAAAACATCATGTAAAGACATTGAGGCTGCAAACACCAATAGGCTTCGATCAAGGAACCCGCCAACAAGAACAGCATGGACCTGTGTACAATAAGGTTCCAGTATCAGAAACGCATGGTCTGAAAAATGGAACGCATGGCAAAATCATAACATGCCTTACATCACACAAAAGCCACCTGGTTTTGACCTGCCACGCAAAACGAGGTCCAATCTAAACAGGATTAGAACTCGTCAAGGCAGATGTGCTTACTTCCTGTATAAATGGGGTAAAATACCATCCCCCCAGTGTGACTGCAGAGAAAGTCAGACCATCAGCCACATTGTTGAAGAGTGTTCCAGAAGAGCCTATAATGGGAGCCCCGACGACTTCCTGCTCGCAACTCCAGAGTCGATAGATTATATTAATAGACTTAATGTTTGTTTGTAATCCTTAAACTTTGTTATATTATTTATATTTGTTTGCAATTATTAACCTTTGTTATATTAGTGATTTGTCTGTTTCTTTGTCACGTGTCTGTATTGCCATACTATAAATAAGTAAATAATTCATAGTCTGCATCTACCTTCATACATCGCTGGCTACGAGGGATTTCTATTTCCACGGGAACTTCATATCTAGGGCTGTTTATGGGACCGCTGTATTACACTGCATCAGGACGAATGATGGACTACAAAGACAAAACAATAACAAAGAATCGTTACGGCTAGCAACACTTGCAAACTCGCTGCGACAAAAAACCTTACGTAAGTGACTGGGTTGTGTTTTCTCGTAAAAACGAATTATAGACAACAACAGAGTGATGCGATGACGAATAACCTCGAAGCAGGCCAAATACAGGAGATCCAACAAAAGAACACTAATTGTGTTGAACTCGTCCTGCTCTCGGATTCCACAAAATGGAGTGACATAACTGAAATGAGTAACTCACACTCAGCATAACAATGGGATAAGAAACATCAAGATAGTACGCAAACACCAATTTATGTGGATGATCGTCCTGGAAGTTATACGTAGTAACATTTAACAGAAACAGGAAGTCGTAAGGAAAAGAAAACTTTCAAAAATTGTTAAGAATATTTCTAGAAAGCCGGATAGGAAAAATAAATAGGGGAACTGAGTACGGATATTCTTCAGGCAGAACGTAGAAAAATCGTTTAAGGAGTTAAAGGAGTTAGCAAATGGCACAGGCGAGAAAACATCCGCCTTAAAAATTGGGTAAAAACTATGTAAACGCCCTCCTCATTTATAGGAGTTACTTAGCTAATTTATCACATGTTGCATAACTGATTCAAACGATTCTTGTATCGAAGTGATGAATGACTCAGCTTACAGGAGAGTATATATGATTAATACTGACATGATATTCAGATATCTTAATCGTACTTCGAAACAAGGCCTTTCCATTGCAGTCTGCCAATATATAAATAAAAGTTCATCCATCGGACAGAAGGAGTTGCACAGGAGAAACGCTTTGAAATTACATTCAAAATATCATTTGCAGACTGTCAGGCAGGATGATTCTTGATCGAAAAAGCTTTTTTTTCTCCTAAAACGAAACGAGTTTCTTATTTGTAGGTGTGTGAAAGGCCTAAGTTCTTCAGTTTAAGTGAAAAAGTTGCATTGAAGAAGAAAAATTTCACAACATCTACTTTCTTTAGTGAGTTCGATAAAGTACACCTCCTAACAATTGCTAGACCGGAAATACTCACAATAATAGCTACATTCAATCCTGATTTCACACTGGAGTTCACAATTGCTGTAGTGCATTTCCAAGTTAGACAAACCCGCCATAAAATTTCACATTTGCCTTAACAACTGTACTAGTATAACCCGCCGAACAACGCTACTGCCTAAGAATGACGATACTGATTTTTCCCGCGGTTTTACTGTGCATTCAATGTTACCGTACCATTCGGCGAAAAACTTGTAAAGTTATACGTTACCAACATCTGCAAACTATATATACAGGGTGAAGCGAAATTCGAGCACTCGGGCTTAGCAGCGCGACTCCTCACATACCAACGATAAAAAATGTTTGCCACAAAATTTCGCCGGCGAGTGCATCCGGCAGAAAAAGGACATTAATGAGTGGTAATCTGGCAACACTGTAGCCACATGTATGGTAATTATCTCTGTCAGCACAGTTCAATCTGCCGTGCAGTTGGTGCAGTGGATAGAGTTTTGGGTTAGCCTGCAGGAGGTCGATGGTTCGATCTTTGGTTGAGACATCTACATCTACATCTACATCCATACTCCGCAAACCACCTGACGGTGTGTGGCGGAGGGTACTTTGAGTACCTTTATCGGTTCTCCCTTCTATTCCAGTCTCGTATTGTTCGTGGAAAGAAGGATTGTCGGTATGCTTCTGTGTGGGCTCTAATCTCTCTGATTTTATCCTCATGGTCTCTTCGCGAGATATGCGTAGGAGGGAGCAATATACTGCTTGACTCTTCGGTGAAGGTATGTTCTCGAAACTTTGACAAAAGCCCGTACCGAGCTACTGAGCGTCTCTCCTGCAGAGTCTTCCACTGGAGTTTATCTGTCATCTCCGTAACGCTTTCGCGATTACTAAATGATCCTATAACGAAGCGCGCTGCTCTCCGTTGGATCTTCTCTATATCTTCTATCAACCCTATCTGGTACGGATCCCACACTGCTGAGCAGTATTCAAGCAGTGGGCGAACAAGCGTACTGTAACCTACTTCCTTTGTTTTCGGATTGCATTTCCTTAGGATTCTTCCAATGAATCTCAGTCTGGCATCTGCTTTACCGACGATCAACATTATATGATCATTCCATTTTAAATCACTCCTAATGCGTACTCCCAGATAATTTATGGTATTAACTGCTTCAAGTTGCTGACCTGCTATTTTGTAGCTAAATGATAAAGGACCTATCTTTCTGTGTATTCGCAGCACATTACACTTGTCTACATTGCGATTCAATTGCCATTCCCTGCACCATGCGTCAATTTGCTGCAGATCCTCCTGCTTTTCAGTACAATTTTCCATTGTTACAACCTCTCGATACACCACAGTATCATCTGCAAAAAGCCTCAGTGAACTTCCGATGTCATCCACCAGGTCATTTATGTATATTGTGAATAGCAACGGTCCTATGACACTCCCCTGCGGCACACCTGAAATCACTCTTACTTCGGAAGACTTCTCTCCATTGAGAATGACATGCTGCGTCCTGTTATCTAGGAACTCCTCAATCCAATCACACAATTGGTCTGATAGTCCATATGCTCTTACTTTGTTCATTAAACGACTGTGGGGAACTGCATCGAACGCCTTGCGGAAGTCAAGAAACACGGCATCTACCTGTGAACCCGTGTCTATGGCCCTCTGAGTCTCGTGGACGAATAGCGCCGTGTTTTTATTTGGTAAATGTAGTCCATGTGGTACAATATCTGGCATATTAATGGGCAACAGCGATTGCAGCGGGTCCTCTAGAAAACATTTGCACTTGCATACTACAACCGTAGCTATGGAAGATTGGTCAGCTTTGAAAGAAGCCGTTTCCACATAGTATTTGTGAATTTATTCGTACCACTTCATCTACTAGATTCGAAACCTGTTCTTTTTTGTACTCTCCTCCAATGGTCCCTAGAGTAGTAGCAACTATTATTCTTGCCTCGTTCAGGTCCATTACATTTCATTACCAATAGGACTAGCTACGTGCTTTGCGAGTAATGTCCAAACTCGGTGTTATTACATTACCATGAATTACAAGTTTGAAGTGAAATTGACCGCCACCTTATTTGGCCCATCCCACAATCCGAATCACCTCTTCTGCCCTGCGGGTTTAGCGGGCCTATCAGCATTCACAAACGATGAATATGTGGATATGCTTCAGGTTCTTGGTGCATCTGATAACCGGGTTGGTGTTGCTGCAAATGAACATGCTGCTAGATATCCTCGTCAATGATATCCAGATATAAATGTGTTTCGTCGTCTGGAGCTGCTCCTTCGGGAGTCCGGTTCTCTCCTTCCACCGTCACGTGAAATCGGTCGTCAACGGACTCGCCCTACTCCAGCTACTGAGGAAGCTATTCTGGAGGTCATACACCAATAACTTACGTAACGTAGCAAGGCAGCTGCGTGTCTCGCAACGCACCGTCGTTAACGTGCTGCCCGAGCATGGGCCGCGCCCCTATCATTATACTTTCACGCAACACCTACATCCTGCATATCGCCATCAGTGGATACAATTCTGTGGTACCAACAACTACAGTAAGGCAACGATGACTTTGTGATCACCATAGTGTGGTCGGATGAAGGAGCATTCACTCGGGAGGGTGTATTCAGAATGCACAATGCCCACCATTGGTGTGAAGTTAACCCGCACGCCACCCGCGACCATGGATATCACGCCGGGCGGCGTGGCCGAGCGGTTCTAGGCGCTTCAGTCTGGAATCTGCCTTGGGCATGGATGTTTGTGATGTCCTTAGGTTAGTTAGTTCTAGGGGACTAATGACCTCAGCTGTTAAGTCCCATAGTGCTCAGAGCCACTTGAACCACCATGGATATCAAGTTCGTTTTATCAATGTCAATGTCTGGGCTGGAATATTGGGCGATAGGAGTTTGGGCCTTTGCATCTTGCCTGATCGTTTGCCTGCACGAAGGTATCATACATTCCTATCAAACTATCTGCCTGATGCGCTGGAATATGATCCACTACATGTTCGGCAGAGAATATGGTTACATGACAATGCACCTCCACACTCTGGAATTAATGTAAGACAGTATTTGGTCAGAACTTTTCCAGGGAAATGGCTCGGACCTGCAGGTCCAGTTGTATGGCCACCGTGTTCACCTGACCTACATCCCCAGGATTTCTTCCTGTGGGGACACCTGCAGGAGCACGTGTACTCTACTCTGCCGACGAATGCGGAAGAATTGGTGGCGGGTGTTCATGCTGCTCTTGTTACTGTGGACGCAGCTTTGCTGCGAAGGGTCCAGTGCTGTATGATCCTGAGGGATGTGCATCGCTTGGACGGGCACGGAGGTCGCTTTGAGCGTCTGTTGTTCTGAGGACAACGTATTCTGTCGTGAAGCTCATGCGATCATTAATATGGACATTATTACTGTCACTGGTTGCTAATGTCCGACATCTGAGTGCTCCTATTACATGTAGTATAAATGACAAGAAGATGTTGTATTATTGTACTGTGCTATCATCTTTAGCATCTCGAAACTGATTTTGTTTTTGTAGTTATTCTGTCCTACGACAGGTCATTTGTTTCAACTCCGCCCCCGGTAGCTGAGTGGTCAGCGTGACAGACTGTCAATCCAAAGGGCCCGGGTTCGATTCCCGGCTGGGTCGTTCTCCGCTCAGGGACTGGGTGTTGTGTTGTCCTAATCATCATCATTTCATCCCCATCGACACGCAGGTCGCCGAAGTGGCGTCAAATCGAAAGACCTGCACCAGGCGAACGGTCTACCCGACGGGAGGCCCTAGCCACACGACATTTCATTTAATTTGTTTCAACTGTCTATTTCTCATCTGTCTAACCACGTATTTGTTATGTTCAGAGTTACAAAGTGTTGTAAATTTAGGATAGTTTGACCTAAGAAACGACGAGTTTTACAGTATGAAATGTCACAATGAAATTAGCAAATAAAAAAAATGCGCCTCTGCCTAGGGTCGAACCCTCGAACTCCTGCAAGCTAACCCAAAACCGTAATCCCTGTACAGAATGTATCTCACGACTTGCGCGGTTCCAGACTGTAGCGCCTAGAACCGCTCGGCCACTTCGGCCGGGTGCTGGAAAAGATGCCCTAAACTCCGAATGTTCCAGAGAACTAGCGTTGCATAAAGGATGCGTCTAACTGCGTCATACCACTCTCGACACTTGTAACCCCTACAAACATAATTTCTGAGAACGTGCTGGAGGAGAAATAACACTATCCTAGGGCCGTGTTCACAGTAGACAGACGCCTAGGCTGAACCTCAGGTGTGGACCCTACATGGGGACATTTTATTGCAGTGAAAGAGTAGAATATAAGAATACTCCTAATTTAGCATTCTAACGGTCGTCAGGCGAAGATGCGTATTTTCACTATTCCTTTTTATACTAATCGTGATGATTTTTTGGCATATATTTCACAGCTGCGTTTCTTAGATGCTGTTTTCTTTACAAATTTATCATCTTTGGGAGTCAGGGGTTATGTGTTTCGTGGTCGAAAATTTCGATAAAATTTTCTAGCTATGGCTTGTGTTTTAGGTCAGTTTCGTTATTGGCTGAGTCGTTCGGGAAATTTTTCGTGTATGGTTCAAATGGTTCAAATGGCTCTGAGCACTATGGGACTTAACATCTAAGGTCATCAGTCCCCTAGAACTTAGAACTACTTAAACCTAACTAACCTAAGGACATCACACACATCCATGCCCGAGGCAGAATTCGAACCTGCGACCGTAGCAGTCGCGTGGCTCGGGACTGAGCGCCTAGAACCGCTAGACCACCGCGGCCGGCTTTCGTGTATGTATGTATGTATGTATGTGTGTGTGTGTGTGTGTGTGTGTGTGTGTGTGTGTGTGTGTGTGTGTGTGTGTGTGTCTAATTCTTCCAAATGTTTCATAGTAGGTCATTTACATATTTTTTGTAAAATTGGTATACTGGTTTCAATATGTTCTGCCTCGTGTTCTCATTTTTTAAGATGTAGGCGAACTGTTGACTATCTGCTTTCACACGTTCTCGTGTGTTCTTTGAACCTAGTGTTGATGGTTCTTTCCTTTTATTCCAATGTAGAATTTAGTACAGTTTTCTCAAGAAACGTTGTACACTCCTCGGTTACAAATTTCTAGGATTTTAGTTTTTCCTGATCGAATTCGTGTTTTAATATTACTGGAATTGCAAAATACAAATTTTGCATCTGTCCTATGTAAAATAATTCATTTTATTCGTTATGTGATCAAATTCATTAGTTGATACATATGTTATTTTTGTTTTACTTGTTGGTTCTTTTTCAGTCTTATGTATGGTTTGTGCTTTAGGTTTTGTTTGTTGGTTGTACATTCTGAACACTATATCTGGGTTGAAATTATTATTCCGTTTTGTATGTTGTAGTGTTATAAGTACTTTTTGCATTGCTTGCTGCTCTAGAGGCAAATTCGCAGTTCTGTTTTGAAAAAATGCATATTTCTATGTATTTGGATGACAAAAATTTCTGTTAATGATGATAGCTGTGGTGGTAGCGTTTCCATATATTTCGAATATATGCTTGTGGTTTATTTTACTTATTTTGAAGACAAGAAAATTTATGTGGTTTTTGGCATCAGTTTCTATGGTAAAATAAATTATTTGATGTAAATTGTAAAATTTTTGGTCTATTTCTCTGATATCAGCATTGTTGCCATTTATTAGCAATAGGGTACCGCCTACCTATGTGTAGTAACATATGACTTTCCAGGTAATTGGCTGTTGGAACTAAATGATTTTTTGATAACGTATTCACGAATACGTCTGCATTCGTTCACAATCGTTCCTGATTTTCATATTAATTATAGTCTTCATAATGAGAAAAAACTATGGACAACCTCAACGTGGGCATACGTTAGAATGAGTTTAATGTTTTATATTTGGCATCGTTTTTCTGGTAGAAAGACCAAAAAGTTTACAACTGATCAATATCAAGCTGGATGGAATGTCCATTTCTGTAGGCCTAAAAGTGAAAGGTGATAAAGTATACGTATCGTGTAAAAGAAGTGGAAATATTTCTACTGAAATTGTAGTGGAACACACGATCCTACTTGCCGATCTCGGAAGCCTTCTCTGGAATGAAAAAGTCGAGGCGCAAGTGACTGTCGTAACTCGGAAAGCTGCTCCTGTCTTCCAACGAATGCGATTCATATTTCAGTCAGGCTCAATTACTGTACCCCAAACTCTTAGGCTGTACTCTTCTATCATCCTATCTATGGATCTACGCTGAAGAGCCAAAGAAACTGGTAGACCTGCCTAATATCGTGTAGGGCCCCCGCGAACACGCAGAAGTGCCGCAACACTTCGTCGCATGGATTCGCCTGGTGTCTCAAGTAGCGCTGGAGGGAACTGACACCATGAATCAAGCAGAGCTGTCCATAAATCCGTAAGAGTACGAGGGATAGGAGACCTCTTCTGAGCAGCATGTTGCAAGGCATCCCAGATATGCTCAATAATATTCATGTCTTGGTAGTCTGGTGGTCAGTGGAAGTACTTAAACTCACAAGAGTGTTCCTGGAGCCAGTCTGAAGCAGTTATGGACGTGTAGAGTGCCGCATTTTCCCGCTAGAATTGCCCAAGTTCGTCGGAATGCACAATGGACACCAAAGAATGCAGGTGATCAGACAGGATACTTGCGTTCGCGCCACCTGACAGAGTCGTATCTAGACGTATCAGGAGTCCCATATCACTCCAACGTCGCACGCCCCACACCATTACAGAGCCTCCACCCGCTTGAACAGTCCCCTGCTGACATGCACGGTCCGTGGATTCGTGAAGTTGTCTCCATACCAGTACACGTCCATCTGCTCAATACAATTTAAAACGTCCGTGGAGAGGTGCATCTTTACTACCACGACACCATGCAGCGCAGTACAGATGGGTACAACAGCATGCCGAATGGACCGCTCAGGATTGGCATCACGTGCTCTCCACCGATGAGTGTCGCATATGATTTCAGCCAAAGAATTGTCGGAGACGTGTTTGGCGGCATCCCGATCAGGCTGAACGCTTTAGACACACTGTCCAGAGAGTGCAGCAAGGTGGATGTTTTTTGGGGTGGCATTATGTGGGGCCGACGTAAGCCGCTGGTGGTCATGGAAGGTGCGGTAACGGCTGTACGATACGTGAATTCCATCCTGCGACCGATAGTGCAACCATATTGGTAGCATATTGTCGAAGCATTGGTCTTCATGGACGACGATTCGCGCCACCATCTTGCACATCTTGTGAATGACTTCCTTCAGGATGACGACATCGCTCGACTACAGTGGCCAGCATGTTCTCCAGACATGAACCCTATCGATCATGCCTTGGATAGATGAAAAAGGGCTGTTTATGGACGACGTTACCCACCAATCACTCTGAGGGATCTACGCCGAGGAGTGGAATAATCTGGACCAACTGTGTCTTGATGAACTTGTGGATAGTACATCAGGACGAATACAGGCATGCATCAATGCAAGAGAACGTGCTACTGGGTATTAAAGGTACCAGTGTGTACAGCAATCTGGAGCACCACCTCTGAAGCTCTCGCTGTATGGTGGTACAATATCCTATGTGTGGTTTACACGAGCAATAAAAAGGGCGCAAATGATGTTTGTGTTGATCTCTATTCCAGTTTCCTGTACAGGTTCCGGAACGATCGGAACCGAGGTGATGCAAAACTTTTTTTGATGTGCGTAATTCCTCGAAGAATGCTGAATGGTGCAGGGTGTATTCTACGCATGTATGATGGAAGAATCTCCAAGCCAGCATTGTTTTGAAAACCTACGGATGGATATAGAATAACAGGAAGGCCTCGCAAGACTTGGTCACGAAATGTTGCAAAGGATCATCAATGCATCAATAATGATCAGGGGGAAAGCTGAAAACCTCGAAACCTGATCGAGATCGATTGGGGGAACTTGTTGCGCGATGTGCTACCTAGCTTTGGAAGAACTTTGTCAAAGTAGGTAAGTAACCCGCGAAACGTGCGTTTCAAAAAATGCTCAAATGTGTGTGAAATCATATGGGACTTAACTGCTAAGGACATCAGTCCCTAAGCTTACACACTACTTAGCCTAAATTATCCTCAGGACGAACACACACACCCATGCCCGAGGGAGGACTCGAACCTCCGGCGGGAGGGGCCACGCGATCAGTGACATGGCACCTCTAACGGCGCAGATAATGAATTATTTCAGGTAAGCTGCAAATAGTTTAACTGGTACTGCTTCGTACTTACTACAAGCTTGTTTCGGCTTAAGCGCTGTATCATGTAAACGCATAACTGGAATGGACGCACATACTGTATCAGTGAGCATACTGTCGACCGTCTATTTGTTGCTAGACATTTACACTACTGGCCATTAAAATTGCTATACCACGAACATGACGTGCTATGGACGCGAAATTTAACCGACAGGAAGTAGGTGCTGCGATATGCAAATGATTAGCTCTTCAGAGCATTCACACAAGGTTGGCGCCAGTGGCGACACCTACAACGCGCTGACATGGGGAAAGTTTCCAACCGATTTCTCATACACAAACAGCAGCTGACCTGGTGAAACGTTGTTGTGATGCCTTGTGTAAGGAGGAGAAATGCGTACCATCACGTTTCCGACTTTGATAAGGGTCGGACTGTAGCCTATTGCGATTGCGGTGTATCGTATCGCGACATTGCTGCTCCCGTTGGTCGAGATCCAGTGACTGTTAGCAGAATATGGAATCGGTGGGTTCGGGAGGGTAATACGGAGCGCCGTGGTGGATCCCAGCAGCCTCGTATCACTAGCAGTCGAGATCACAGGCATCTTATCCGCATGGCTGTAACGGATCGTGCAGCCTCGTCTCGATACCTGAGTCAACGGATGGGGTCGTTTGCAAGACAACAACCATCTGCACGAACAGTTCGACGACGATTGCAGCAGTATGGACTATCAGCCCGGGGACCATGGCTGCGGTTACCCTTGACGCTGCATCAAAATAAGACAGGAGCGCCTGCGATGGTGTACTCGACGACGAACCTGGGTGCACGAATGGCAAAACGTCATATTTTCGGATGAATCCAGGTCCTATTTACAGCGTCATGATGTCCTCATCCGTGTTTGGCTACATCGCGGTGGACAAACATTGGAAGCGTGTATTCGTCATCGGCATACTGGCGTATCACCGGGCGTGATGGTATGGGGTGCCATCGGTTACACGTGCCGGTCACCTCTTATTCGCATTGACGACACTTAGAACAGTGAACGTTACATTTTAGATGTGTTACGACCCGTGGCTCTACCCTTCATTCGATCCCTGCGAAACCCTACATTTCAGCAGGATAATGCACGACCGCATGTTGGAGGTCCTGTACCGGCCTCTCTGGATACAGAAAATGTTCGACTGCTGCCCTGGCCAGCACATTCTCCAGCTCTCTCACCAGTTGAAAACGTCTGGTCAATGGTGGCTGAGCAACTGGCTCACCACAATACGCCAGTCACTACTCTTGTTGAACTGTGGTATCGTGTTGAAGCTGCATGGGCGGTTGTACCTGTACACGCCATCCAAGCTCTGTTTGAGTCAATGGCCAGGAGTTTCAACGCCGTTATTACGGCAAGAGGTGGTTGTTCTGGGTACTGATTTCTCAGAATCTATGTACCCAAATTGCGTGAAAATGTAATCATATGTCAGTTCTGGTATAACATATTTGTCCAATGAATACCCGTTCATCATCTGCATTTCTTCTTGGTGGAGGAATTTTAATGGCCAGTAGTGTATACGTCATTAATTTCTATTTGTGTGGTATTTTTTGGTAAAATACTTTTTGACAGCTAGATTGACAGTTTATTATGCCAACGCCAACTGGTGGACACCGTGCACACTCGGGGAATTTACGGTCGTACTCACGCATCAGTCACATTTGTATATGCAATACTTTGGAAAACAGGGAGCCTTGAAAATGACTGAATCATTTACAGTAGTCCATCGTACGATACACCTACCTTGGCACGCGAGCCTGATGACCGCACATCAAGGAATGGCCTGATGATTGTACTCACGTACCGAAACCTGTACTCATGAAAATACATAAAAATGCGACGACACAGAATATACAATAATAATCTGATTGCTTTGGTAGCCGTTCGAGCCGATAATATGCCAGAAATAGGTTACATATTATCATCTTTATGGTGCACCTGGTTATCAGCAACATTATTTTGACTTGCTACAACGATACAGGAGTCCGCAGCTCGTGGTCATGCGGTAGCGTTCTCGCTTCCCGCGCCAGGGTTCCCGGGTTCGATTCCCGCCCAGGTCAGGGATTTTCTCTGCCTCGTGATGACTGGGTGTTGTGTGATGTCCTTAGGTTAGTTAGGTTTAAGTAGTTCTAGGGGACCGATGACCATAGATGTTAAGTCCCATAGTGCTCAGAGCCAACGATACAGGGAAGGACACCACACGGAGAAGCCGGGTAGCCGGGTTGCAGGCAGCTTCGTTACAAGTTTACGTTGCCAGTGGCGGAAACGTCTCTGGCGAGAAAGGCTATGAAATCTTTTTGCCCATATAGTGTTTACCTTGTTGATTATGGCCAAGAAATCACTCACCTGCTCCACGATAAATTCTTTTGAATTCTAGCGACTGCACTAACGGGCTGTATGGAATGATTACCATAAATTGGCCTTCAACAAGGTCAAGCGCTGTAAGGTGAACCACTCACTTGTTGCCCTGACAATACAAATAAGTTAACCTTTTTACCACTCACCACCTACTGGTAGTAGTATAATTGTCTAACCGCCCGAACGTACTACAGTAATGGTGATTCATGGAGTAGGTAAGTAACTTTTCTTCGTAAAATTTTTTAAAGCCACATCACATCAAGAGAAAGCACATAATAATAAGTACTTACCAAATTATTAAGACTAAAACAGCCGACCAGTTGCAATGGATAAAGTAATCTTTACCTAGGTTTCGACAGATTTAAATCTGTCTTCTTCAGAAGGCGGCAGTATTACATTAATATGGAATGATGTATCATTGTCGTTTTTACAAATATCTGCATAGATCCATTAGTCCAAAATAAAATATAGCCCTGAAATTAGGGGTTGTCATGTAAATAAAAATTAGTACATGGATGTTGCAGAGCTCATTCCATATTAATGTAATACTGCCGCCTTCTGAAGAAGACAGATTTAAATCTGTCGAAACCTAGGTAAAGATTACTTTATCCATTGCAACTGGTCGACTGTTTTAGTCTTAATACGTGGAACCGTTGCTGTTGCGCAGCTATGTTTAAAACTACTTACCAAATATTTTATGTCAAAATTTTATGAAAACTAATGAAATCATTTTTGAAATCCATTCCACCTGCCGCCCATCATGAAAGCTGAAGCCCTCGCTAGTGCGCTCTAGGGACCAGGCTGACTACCACTGAGGTAATGCATATTATTGTTTTCATGTTGGTGGCTGGCTGCTAGTCGCGTTTTCTTCATATATGAGAAATCTACAACTAGGAGTAAATATTATGCATGTAGATTTTCGTTCAGCGATTTCAATCCCGGCAGTGAACAACACCCGATTATGTAGCGGGTGTTGTTCATTGCTGGGAGTCAAATAGCTGAACGAAAATCAACAAGCATATTGAGTGCAATACAATTACGCAATTACGCAACAAATATCCATAGCCAAATATGTAACTCATACTTACCATGAAACTATACCGGTCTCCTGAGTAGTCTAGGCAGCGAGTGTGAAGGTGCCTTGCACTGGACCAGTAAAATGTAAACTAGCTCTGCGCAGGTATTTATTTTTGAAATTTGCAGTTGCATACGGTACCACTTTTGCAGAAGCCCTTCTCGTAATATTACGAATATTGCCTTTAGACTTAGTCATCATCATCATCATTTAAGACTGATTAGGCCTTTCAGCGTTCAGTCTGGAGCATAGCCCCCCTTATACAGTTCCTCCATGATCCCCTATTCAGTGCTAACATTTGTGCCTCTTCTGATGTTAAACCTATTACTTCAAAATCATTCTTAACCGAATCCAGGTACCTTCTCCTCGGTCTGCCCCGACTCCCCTACCCTCTACTGCTGAATCCATGAGTCTCTTGGGTAACCTTGCTTCTCCCATGCGTGTAACATGACCCCACCATCTAAGCCTGTTCGCCCTGACTGCTACATCTATAGAGTTCATTCCCAGTTTTTCTTTGATTTCCTCATTGTGGACACCCTCCTGCCATTGTTCCCATCTACTAGTACCTGCAATCATCCTAGCTACTTTCATATCCGTAACCTCAACCTTGTTGATAAGGTAACCTGAATCCACCCAGCTTTCGCTCCCATACAACAAAGTTGGTCGAAAGATTGAACGGATCACAGATAACTTAGCCTTGGTACTGACTTCCTTCTTGCAGAAGAGAGTAGATCGTAGCTGAGCGCTCACTGCATTAGCTTTGCTACACCTCGCTTCCAGTTCTTTCACTATGTTGCTATCCTGTGAGAATATGCATCCTAAGTACTTGAAACCGTCCACCTGTTCTAACTTTGTTCCTCCTATTTGGCACTCAATCCGTTTATATTTCTTTCCCACTGACATTACTTTCGTTTTGGAGATGCTTAGACTCAGTAACCAGAAAAAAGGAGCGCAGTACTGTTTACGAAGAGGAGATACATTAAAAGTTACAGAGATATTAGTGCTAAGAGAAAACTCCAAGGAAACAATCACTGCGTTCACAATGCAAGCAGCGTGGAGTGGCCGCGCGGTTTGAGGCGCCATGTCACTGTTTGCGTGGCCCCTCCCGCCAGAGGTTCAAGTCCTCCCTCGAGAATGGGTGCGTGTGTCGCTCTTAGCATAAGTTAGTTTAAGTAGTGTGTAACTCTAGGGACTGATGACTTCAGTAGTTTGGTCCTTCAGCAATTCACACGCTTTCGAGCACACATTTTCACAATGCGAGGGTGGTAGGATAGTTGAGATACAGATATAATAAGGTTAGTTTTTTCCAGGGTAAATACACTCTACTAAGAGTGCCGATCCATTTTTTAACAGGACATTGCTCTCACCATAGTATGAATGGTGTTGTTGTTGTTGTTGTTGTGGTCTTCAGTCCTGAGACTGGTTTGATGCAGCTCTCCATGCTACTCTATCCTGTGCAAGCTTCTTCATCTCCCAGTACCTACTGCAACCTACATCTTTCTGAATCTGCTTAGTGTATTCATCTCTTGGTCTCCCCCTACGATTTTTACCCTCCACGCTGCCCTCCAATACTAAATTGGTGATCCCTTGATGCCGCAGAACATGTCCTACCAACCGATCCCTTCTTCTGGTCAAGTTGTGCCACAAACTTCTCTTCTCCCCAGTCCGATTCAATACTTCCTCATTAGTTACGTGATCTACCCATCTAATCTTCAGCATTCTTCTGTAGCACCACATTTCGAAAGCTTCTATTCTTTTCTTGTCCAAACTATTTACCGTCCATGTCTCGCTTCCATACATGGCTTCACTCCATACAAATACTTTCAGAAATGATTTCCTGACACTTAAATCAATACTCGATGTTAAAAAATTTCTCTTCTTCAGAAACGCTTTCTTTGCCATTGCCAGTCTACATTTTATATCCTCTCTACTTCGACCATCATCACTTATTTTGCTCCCCAAATAGCAAAACTCCTTTACTACTTTAAGTGTCTCATTTCCTAATCTAATACCCCCCATGAACCATGGACCTTGCCGTTGGTGGGGAGGCTTGTGTGCCTCAGCGATACAGATAGCCGTACCGTAGGTACAACCACAACGGAGGGGTATCTGTTGAGAGGCCCGACAAACGTGTGGTTCCTGAAGAGGGGCAGCAGCCTTTTCAGTAGTTGCAAGGGCAACAGTCTGGATGCTTGACTGATCTGGCCTTGTAACAATATCCAAAACGGCCTTGCTGTGCTGGTACTGCGAACGGCTGAAAGCAAGGGGAAACTACGGCCGTAATTTTTCCCGAGGGCATGCAGCTTTACTGTATGATAAAATGATGATGGCGTCCTCTTGGGTAAAATATTCCGGAGGTAAAATAGTCCCCCATTCGGATCTCCGGGCGGGGACTACTCAAGAGGATGTCGTTATCGGGTATCACTATGAATGGTGGACATTTCGAAAAGACAGTGATGTGATTGCGAAGCTACTTGCAGAGGACAAATTTAATTGTGCGCGACAATACTGTACGAGCTGCACAGCGTACATCGCCATTCGTTAGCAGCTTTTAAAACTATTTCGAAACGTCTGCATGGTTTCTAAATAAAATTCTGGCAGGTTTCACGCTAAATATACCTTTTGTTGCACAAGTTTATCGAGCTCAGTTTTCGAGATCTTTATTTTTGAAATTAAGGTCTCCTTCGCTGGACACCGTGTAGGTTCCCCGTTACGTGCTGTACTGAGTTCGTTTTGCGGGCTCGTAATAGTCTGATCACTTTTCTAAGCAATGTCACATTTATCTTAACACTTTCCACAAAAGATTCTCATGCTGCTGTATTCGGTTCTTTTTTTTCCCATCCTCGTGTTTTCTAAAAGGTTGTTAGACTTCCTTACTAAATTAATGGAAACAATTTCTGTAATACTTGATGTTATGTAAATACAAGTGTGTTCTCCGTCGGGCGTGAGTTTGTTCAGTTTGGTAAACTTTCGTAAGCTGATGTTATTCTGACTGAGGACGTACCTTTCCTCTCTGTATTTTTACATGTTCACGGATACTGAAGAATTCTTTTTTTTTGTGTACCACAGACAGAACACATGGCTAACATATGAACAAGGGAAGAACTGTGCGTTTAAATACAGCTAACGTAGGAATTCTATGTATGTCAATTTTCATCAACGCACTGTATGGTTTGAGAGCCAAATAAAGCCAACAACTGCCACTGGAGAACGCTGAGAGCGTTAACTAAACAGTCCAGTGCGCCGAAATCGCTGTTTCTCGTATCGTTGGATATCCCATCTGCGTGCACGTCAAAGTTGGCAGCCTCATCCCATATGACGACGTTTGTACTGAACGGTTAGAATGGTCTCATGGTAGGTCAGTCGCAGGTTGCCTATCTAAAGCGTTTCAGGTCAACAAAACTTTGGTTTTTCGCATTTTATATAATTATTAACAGAGTTTAAAAATTTGAAATGTTGTCGTAATCTGCCCATTGAGAAGTAAGTCTTATATTATAAGTCTAATGCAACATGACAAGTATTAAAGTTACGAACTGTGTATACAGGGTGAGTCACCTAACGTTACCGCTGGATATATTTCGTAAACCACATCAAATACTGACGAACCGATTCCGCAGACCGAACGTGAGGAGAGGGGCTAGTGTAATTGGTTAATACAATCCATCGAAAAATGAATGGAAGTACGTTTTTTAACACAAACATACGTTTTTTTTAAATGGAATCACGTTAGTTTTGTTAGCACATCTGAACATATAAGCAAATACGTAATCAGTGCCGTTTGTTGCACTGTAAAATGTTAATTACATCCGGAGATATTGTAACCTAAAGTTGACGCTTGAGTACCACCCCTCCGCTGTTCGATCGTGTGTATCGGAGAGCACTGCAACATACATCGCGTTTCTACAGAATGATCTGCCAACGTTGCTCGAAAATGTCCCACTGGAAATGCGTCGACGTATGTGGTATCAGCATGATGGTGCACCTGCACATTTCGAAATTAACACTAGGCTGACCCTTGACAGGATGTTCGACAGGCGTTTCATAGGACGTGGAGGACGCATAAATTGGCCAGCCCGTTCTCATGATCTTACACCTCTGGACTTCTTTCTGTGGAGTGCGTTAAAGGAGAATGTGTACCGTGATGTGCCTACAACCCCAGAGGATATGAAAGAACGTATTGTGGCAGCCTGCGGCGACATTACACCAGATGTACTGCGGCGCGTACGACATTCATTACGCCAGAAATTGCAGTTCTGTGCAGCAAATTATGGCCACCACATTGAACATCTATTGGCCTGACATGTCGGGACACACTCTATTCCACTCCGTAATTGAAAACGGAAACTACGTGTGTACGTGTACCTCACCCATCATGGTAATGTACATGTGCGTCAGTGAAAAAGACCAATAAAAAGGTGTTAGCATGTGGACGTAATGTCTGTTCCAGTCTCTTCTGTACCTAAGGTCCATCACCGTTCCCTTTGGATGCCTACGTAATTCGGTGATCTCCGATACACACGATCGAACAGCGGAGGAGTGGTGCTCAAGCGTCAAGTTTAGGTTACAATATCTCCGGATGTAATTAACATTTTACAATGCAACAAACGGCACTGATTACGTATTTGTTTACGTGTTCAGATGTGCTAACAAAACTAACGGGGTTCCATTTCAAAAGACGTAGGTTTGTGTTAAAAACATACTTCCGTGCATTTTTGTATGGTTTGTATTAAATAATTACACTAGCCCCTCTCCTCACGTTCGGTCTGTGGAATCGGTTCGTCAGTATTTGATGTGGTTTACGAAATATATCCAGCGGTACCGTTAGGTGACTCACCCTGTATACCTTGAGACAGCGTAAATCGAGGTGCACAAATTAAACAGAATACATTCATTAGGTATTTCAGAGAGACCATACTTATCGGCTTCCTAATAGCTTTACACGTGATATCAAACCTTTTCGCAATATTTTCTGGCTGATTCTCCCACAAAATATAGAAGGGAGAAAAGATTTATCATTTACTACATTTTCGGCGTTAGTTCAGTAAAGCTTTAGCATCGTCCAAGAAGTTTTAATATTTTACTTCTTTGCTACTAAACCTATTCTCAACACATACATCAGACAGTATCCACATATGCCACTGAATGTATCTGTGTGAAACGTATAAGGTAATAAGAAATTTCATATATGGGAGTTCGATTGTTTAATGAATCGGAGGTGTTGGGGGAGGGGGCGAAGAGAGGGGGAGGGGTCTACTGGTACGTCTCCAAATAAACGAGTTGACCAATTAGTATCTGACTTAAGAGTTCCCAGTGCGTCAAACTATTGAGTGTAATTCACACTCCTCATGGTCAATATATAACGCATTAACACGCAAGGAATTTGTAGCATGCGTTTGTAGGGTATCTGGTTTAGTAAGGAATAATTATTTGAAGATATCCGCCGATGACGCTTGTCTCTGCATCGTCGTATTCTCGGCGAACGAAATTAGTGAGGCCCGATAGCACAGCGAATCTGACGTTCGTTTTCAGGATGTCACTGTGCAAACAAAGTTTGAGTAGCTGTACAAGTCGGCGTTGCTTTTACAGACCCGCATCATTCACCAAAGACTGTAGTTGTTTATTTGCCAGAGGTGAAAATTCCATTCCTGTGACTGAAACAAAGGCTGTTCGTTTGGGTGCTGGACGCAATGTGATCCTTTCACTTTCGAAGCTTAAAATTAGCGAATAGCAGTATTGTAACCAAACATAAAATCTTTCGTTTTGTTGCAGAGACCAAACGTAGATATAAAAGAGTTACGAATATTCTATATGGTGCCTAAGCAACGACCAAAGACACACGAAAGTGACGAAAACTAGCTTTTTACAGTGAGTTTCTTGCGAACTGAGGCACTATATCTCTTCAAAGTTTCTTTTGTTTCTGTATTCGAATGTACTTGCTATTTAGTTTGCTATAAACGTTGAACTAAGATGTTACTGCAACTAGCCTGCTCTTGCAAAAAGGAAAAAAAGATAAAAAAACAGATAAATGAAGATTACTGACGAACTCTAACGAGAAAATACACTATGTGATCAAAAATATACGGTCACCCACAAAAGCCTACATTATACATATTAGGTCCATTGTGCTGCCACCTACTGCCAGGTAATCCATAACAGTGACCTCAGTAGTTATTAGACATCGTGAGACAGCAGAATGGAGCGCTCCGCCCAACTCAATGGACATCGAACATGGTCAGGTGATTAGTGTGTCACTTGTGTCATTCGTTTGTACGCGAGAGTTTCACATCCCTAAACATCCCTAGGTACACTGTTTACCATGTGATAGTGAAGTGGAAACGTGAAGGGACACGTACAGCACAAAAGCGTACAGACCGACCTCGTCTGTTGACTGACGGAATCAGCTGACAGATGAGGAGGGTCGTAATGTGTAGTAGGCAGACAGCTATCCAGACCATCGCACAGGAATTCCAGACTGCATCAGGATCCACTGCAGATACTATGACAGGAGGTGAGGAAACTTGGATTTCATGGTGGGGCTGTTCATAAGCCACACATCACACCGGTACATCCCAAATGACGCCTCGCTTGGTGTAAGGAGCGTAAACATTGGGCGATTGAAAAGTGGAAGAAAGTTGTGTGGAGTGACGATTCACAGTACACAGTGTGGCGATCAGATGGCAGGGTGTTGGTATGGCGAATGCCTGGTGAACGTCTTCTGCCAGCGTGTGTAGTGCCAACAGTAAAATTCGGAGGCGGTGGTGTTATGGTGTGGTCGACTTTTTCATGGAGGGGGCTTGCACCCCTTGTTGTTTTGAGTTCACAGACCTTAGGCCTACATTAATGTTTAATGCACATTCGAGTTTGCCTCTGTTGAAGAGCAATTCGGAGGTGGCAATTGCATCTTTCAACATGATCGAGCACCTCTTCATAATGCACGGTCTGTAGTGGAGTGGTTACGCAACAATAACATCCCTGTAATGGAATGGCCTGCACAGAGTCATGACCTGAATCTTACAGAACACCTTTCGGATTTTTTGGAAGGCCGACATCGATACCTCTCCTCAGTGCAGCACTCCGTGAGGAATGGGATTCCAGCACCTGATTGAAAGTATACCTGCAAGAGTGGAAGCTGTCATCAAGGCGAAGGGTGGGCGAACACGATCCTGAATTTTATCATTACCGATGGAAGGCGCCACGAACTTGGAAGGTATTTTCATCTAGGTGTCCAGATACTTTTGATCATATAGTGAAAATTGTAATTGTGACGCTTGCTAGTACAATAATTCGTAATAGCAGACGACTGTGGCAAGAAATTCTGTATAAATGAATATCTGGCACTTGCAAAACGTTCTATCTATCTGCTCTATTTTAGCTATCTACACTCCTGGAAATGGAAAAAAGAACACATTGACACCGGTGTGTCAGACCCACCATACTTGCTCCGGACACTGCGAGAGGGCTGTACAAGCAATGATCACACGCACGGCACAGCGGACACACCAGGAACCGCGGTGTTGGCCGTCGAATGGCGCTAGCTGCGCAGCATTTGTGCACCGCCGCCGTCAGTGTCAGCCAGTTTGCCGTGGCATACGGAGCTCCATCGCAGTCTTTAACACTGGTAGCATGCCGCGACAGCGTGGACGTGAACCGTATGTGCAGTTGACGGACTTTGAGCGAGGGCGTATAGTGGGCATGCGGGAGGCCGGGTGGACGTACCGCCGAATTGCTCAACACGTGGGGCGTGAGGTCTCCACAGTACATCGATGTTGTCGCCAGTGGTCGGCGGAAGGTGCACGTGCCCGTCGACCTGGGACCGGACCGCAGCGACGCACGGATGCACGCCAAGACCGTAGGATCCTACGCAGAGCCGTAGGGGACCGCGCCGCCACTTCCCAGCAAATTAGGGACACTGTTGCTCCTGGGATATCGGCGAGGACCATTCGCAACCGTCTCCATGAAGCTGGGATACGGTCCCGCACACCGTTAGGCCGTCTTCCGCTCACGCCCCAACATCGTGCAGCCCGCCTCCAGTGGTGTCGCGACAGGCGTGAATGGAGGGACGTGTCGTCTTCAGCGATGAGAGTCGCTTCTGCCTTGGTGCCAATGATGGTCGTATGCGTGTTTGGCGCCGTGCAGGTGAGCGCCACAATCAGGACTGCATACGACCGAGGCACACAGGGCCAACACCCGGCATCATGGTGTGGGGAGCGGTCTCCTACAATGGCCGTACACCACTGGTGATCGTCGAGGGGACACTGAATAGTGCACGGTACATCCAAACCGTCATCGAACCCATCGTTCTACCATTCCTAGACCGGCAAGGGAACTTGCTGTTCCAACAGGACAATGCACGTCCGCATGTATCCCGTGCCACCCAACGTGCTCTAGAAGGTGTAAGTCAACTACCCTGGCCAGCAAGATCTCCGGATCTGTCCCCCATTGAGCATGTTTGGGACTGGATGAAGCGTCGTCTCACGCGGTCTGCACGTCCAGCACGAACGCTGGTCCAGCTGAGGCGCCAGGTGGAAATGGCATGGCAAGCCGTTCCACAGGACTACATCCAGCATCTCTAAGATCGTCTCCATGGGAGAATAGCAGCCTGCATTGCTGCGAAAGGTGGATATACACTGTACTAGTGCCGACATTGTGCATGCTCTGTTGCCTGTGTCTATGTGCCTGTGGTTCTGTCAGTGTGATCATGTGATGTATCTGACCCCAGGAATGTGTCAATAAAGTTTCCCCTTCCTGGGACAATGAATTCACGGTGTTCTTATTTCAGTTTCCAGGAGTGTATATGAAATAATTAATAGCTTTGAATAATGTTCAGTTTGAACGGTGTTTCGAATGCTATTGTTAGTGGAATACTTCGCTCTCTGCAAAAGATTGTTGATTACATTATGTAACCTCCTTTGTCTTTTAGTAACTAAAATTCAGCTTCAGTATCTGTGAATTTCATTCTCATGGATAAGCTGTAGTGTCTTTTCGTCGGAACTAAGTATTGTGTACGAAGAGAGAGATGTCGGAGAAGGCGTAGGCTGCTGTGTCATCATTTACAACAGCCACTACAGTTACGTAAGATAGGCGATCTAAGTAATGCTGTATATCCAAAGAGCAAAATGAAATGCAGTTTTAGGGATCTCTGTAGCGGGAGTGCTCCTTTAATCAGTTTGCGACATGCTGAGCACCTCAACAATTACAGACGCATTCTGGGATAGAAATCTGAAGCTCAATTAGAGTAAAACACTCTTAATTCAGTTATCGGTATACACGGGTCTCAGGTTTATTTCATCGCAGCGTGCACGTTTGTTCTACATCCACCCCACGTCGTATGAATGACCCATGCATTCGGTCAGCTTCTGACTGTTTAAGCTTCAGTTGCCTAAAATCTTAGTCTCTCCTTAATACAGTCCTGACGTTCGATGCAATTCAGCGTCTACTGAACGTTGTTCACAGCTCTTATCAGATATTCTCGTTTATTAAACTGCCACTTTCCACACAGTTTAAATTCATTAGCGTAATGTTTTAATAATCTTCTACTTTAACACGACAGTAATCTCCATCTGCATAATAACGTTGGATACAGAATTACTATTCCGAGCTTCCGCATTTTCACTTATCCAAGTCCAACTAAAAGAGTCTTTACACGATCACTTCTGAAACTGTTCACAGTCGAAGGTAAATCCGTTAGTAAAACGTCTCCGAAATAATTAAAAATATCCACATATCACCCATGCAAAACTGGGGCGCGCCTATCCGTGCGTTCTCCTCCAAACATGCCAGCTGCAGTTCTCTTGCTTTAGTAAAAAAAAAATCCTCTGAAGCATGAGGAAATTTTTACGTTAATTGTAGCCCCATGCAGACAATTGAATTGCTTAGCATACTGAGTAATGTTTTCAGGTGATACTACAATTACAACAAAGACACTATTTACGCACCTGAGAAATTACAATGTGCAGTAGAATTTAAAGGTAAAGTTTTCTAAATACCGTTAATTCCACGATTTGTGGCTCTTAAGTTTGAAACTCGGCTCTGAGGTGGGCTACAACCTTCCTGTCTAACGTTGCAAAAGCGTGACGCGATGCGGCTTCACTCCTGCACCTGACGGCGCTTCAGACAGCGAGGTGTCGGTACATTCGGAACAAAGGCCGCAGCTCAGAAGTTCGTGAGACGTTTAGGGTGGGTTAATGATGTCACATCGGCACCAAATTTCACCACAGTTGTGTTCATTCCCATGGTGGGTAGGTCGGCACACCCCCTCTTACCCGCGGTAGCGTTCTCGCTTCCCGCGCCCGGTTTCCCGGGTTCGATTCCCAGCGGGGTCAGGGATTTTCTCTGCCTCGTGATGACTGGGTGTTGTGTGATGTCCTTAGGTTAGTTAGGTTTAAGGAGTTCTACGTTCTAGGGGACTGATGACCATAGATGTTAAGTCCCATAGTGCTCAGAGCCATTTGAACCATTTGAACCCCTCTTACCCACATTCCACCCCTCCTTTTGAGGCCTCTACGATAGAGGTTAGAACCGCGACGTGCAGCGTCGACATCACGCGGTTTTCTTATACGTGGCCGAGAAAAACATTCCAGACGCACCGACGCTCAGAATCGGCATGGAATGACCGCAGGGGGTGGCATAATGTGTGCTTATGAAACGATCCATTTCCCTGCAGCGTTGATTCCAGGCAGTTCGCTGCATAAAACGACAGTTCTCAGTGCGACGAGCAACACCAACGCGTTCTTCACAACCTCTGAAACTTCCTGGCAGATTAAAAACGTGTGCCACACCGAGACTCGAACTCGGGACCTTTGCTTTTCGCGGGTAAGTGCTCTACCAACTGAGCTACCCAAGCACGACTCACGCCCCGTCCTCACAGCTTTACTTCTGCCAGTACCTCGCCTCCTACCTTTCAAACTTTACAGAAGCTCTCCTGCGAACCTTGCAGAACTAGCGCTCCTGAAAGAAAGGATATTGCGGAGACATGGCTTAGCCACAGCATGGGAGATGTTTCCAGAATGAAATTTTCACTCCGCAGCGGAGTGTGCGCTGATATAAGACTTCCTGGCAGATTAAAACTGTTTGGGGGGTGGGAGGCGAGATACTGGTAGAAGTAAAGCTGTGAGGAGAGGTCGTGAGCCGTGTTTGGGTAACTCAGTTGGTAGAGCACTTGCCCGCGAAGGGCAAAGGTCCCGAGTTCGTGTCTCGGTCCGGCACACAGTTTTAATCTGCCAGGAAGTTTCATATCAGCGCAAACTCCGCTGAAGAGTGAAAATTTCATTCACAACCTCTGCCACCGCTGGCACTGTCGGGCGTTTCAATCATTCTCTAAGTACACTGTGGAGCTGCATCGCAGTCGTACGTGATCCCACCCATTCGGAGCGCAACACGACTGCAATGTCTGCTCTCGTATACAGGCTGGAACCATTATGGGCCGATCGAAAGCATTCGACGAAATTTGAAAGTCATCCGAAGCAATTAAGGGTGCTTATGATTTATGAGAGCTCCTATTTCGTTTCCTCCTGTGACGTCATCGCTGAGGGATGCAACATTGACACGTTCTAGAATAAAACGGCAGAGGGTTCCCCCAAGACCCCTCGTTCCTCCTACTGTTCGACAAAATCCTCGGTGGCACCCACCCACCTTCATTCACAATTTCAAAAAAGTGCACCCTACAGGCAGAACCCGTGACTACGTCCTACACCCAGGCTTCGCTTCTGCTCTTAAGCCACTAAAATGCTGTTCTTGCTCCTGACTGTAGACCATCTGGGACCGAAGAGTGTCTAATGTGTTGCCGGTTGTCACGAAAGTCATCGTGTTGCTCACCACACTGGGAACTGTTCTTTTCGACTGCGTGTTGTGTGAGAAGCAAGGGTGATTTCTGTTGTAACCGCGACCGTAACAATCGCGGGGTTGCCGAGAACGAAAGCGCGGTGGGACGAAACGGGAGTGGCCTGCGAACAAACAAAACGAACGCGAAAAGACGGACACGAACAACGGCGGAGCAAAACCTTACGAACAACAATATGCATGAAGAAACGGGGTCACAAGCGAAAACCTCACGAATCAAGAACGTCCACTCGTATACGGAAACAAAGTAAACACGCTGTCTGTAGGCGAGATGTCGATAGACTCACGCGAATATCAGACCGCCTCGCAGAGCTAGAGGCAGGCGCCTAAATACATGATAGGGTACGTCGCTATTGGCCGCTGGGACCACGTGCTCCACCGTGGAGCCCTGACATTTGAATTTTGGCGGCAAAGTAGACCAAGTGGTCTACGTCCACTAACCTAAGCCTCCAGAAAAAATGCGTGCCAGTAGCGCGCGCAGCCACGGCTTACGGTGCGACGGCTGGAGAGACCTCTAGTGGTAGTCGAGGTCCATGTCGTCTATCGCGGTTTCGAAACCCGCGTCGCTCGGTACCAGAGTTTAGTTAAGGGCCTCCGGAAAGGCTCAAAATCATGAAAAGTTCAATTTTTACTTTTTTGCGTTTTCTGAATCTGCAGACTATTACCTTTTAATAGATATATAATTTATTCAATTCCGAAGATTACAACTAATTTTAAATTTTTTTTGGAAATGTGTTCTACATGGGCGTGACCCACTGTGGCGCTGTTAAACTGCTGTCAAATGGTGTTATTATTAACGTCCGTGTTCATCAGGTACATTTTAGTGACGTGAGATGAAGTATGTGTTGTGGCTAACCTGTGATGGTTCAATATATATCGCTGGTGTGATTGTCGATTGTTTCATGTTTATTTACTCTGTCGTTATCTCGAAAATATTCGTAATTAATTCTGTTTCTTGAGTCTCTGTTTTGTTGAAGTATAATAATGAGTAAAAGTAAAGTTATTAGAAATCCTCTGAAGGCTTTTAAGAAAAGGAGAAATGTTGGAAAGCCAAAGGTATGTGTTATTACTGTAAATAATAACATTCTAACATGGTACGAGCGATGCTTGCTTTAGACAAGGAACGCCTTCGGGCTGCAGACAGGGCTGTAAAGAGTCTAGAAATACAAGCAAGAGTAAACAGGAGGAGGAACAAGAGGAAGCTGGAGGAGGAGTTTGCAGAGGATGAAGATAATCCATCCTATGGACCTGGAATGCACTAAAAAGTTAATCCAATCTTTGTCCCTCGATTCTCAAAACTTTTATTTTCTGATACTAATTACATGTTTTCTAAGGATCTTCCAAACATATTTGTTTCAAACTTTCAGTAAATGTTACACAGTACCTTCTGCATAATTTAACACAGCCTTTTTCCAAAAAACTGTATATTTTTGAATATATAAATAAAAAATTGCAAAAAAATGTTGTGAATTTTCATTACAATTGAAAAAAAATCATCTTTAATAACTGAACTAAAATTTTGTAAAATCCCTGTGTTAAGTTGTAGCCCATACTCCAATAAATAATCTGTAAAAAATTCAACTTCCTATCTCAAATACTTTGTGAGGAAACATGTAATTTATGAGCGTTATTTTAACATTGCAAGTATAGGGCGTTCCAGAGCCCGTTAACGTTCTTTATGCCACCCCCTGCGGTCTTTTCGCGCCGATTCTGAGCTTCGGTAAGTCTGGAATGTTTTTCTCGGCCACCCATGAGAAAACCGCGTGAGTTCAGCGCTG
Source organism: Schistocerca cancellata (assembly GCF_023864275.1). Lineage (NCBI taxonomy): Eukaryota > Metazoa > Arthropoda > Insecta > Orthoptera > Acrididae > Schistocerca > Schistocerca cancellata. The sequence goes on along the minus strand of NC_064628.1, from coordinate 919,793,693 downwards.
GGTGTCGCCGTTCTGACCTCCATCGTAGGGGCCTCAAAAGGAGGGGTGGAGTGTGGGTAAAAGGCGGCGAGCCGGCCTACCCACCGCGTGACACGCCCACTGTGGCTTTAGAAGCAATTGTGGTGAAATTTGATGCCAAACAGAAATCATTGGCGGCCAGAGTGGCCGTGCGGTTCTAGGCGCTACAGTCTGGAGCCGAGCGACCGCTACGGTCGCAGGTTCGAATCCTGCCTCGGGTATGGACGTGTATTATGTCCTTAGGTTTTTAAGTAGTTCTAAGTTCTAGGGGACTTACGACCTCAGAAGTTAAGTCGCATAGTGGTCAGACCCATTTGAACCAGAAATCGTTCAACCTCCTTACACATCACATGAACTTGCGAGCTGTGGCCTTTCTTTTGTATGTGGCGACAACCTGTTGTTTGAAGCGTTGTCGTGCCCAAGGGTGACGTCGCTCGGCACCATGTCTTTGCACCATTACAGAGGAAAATCGTTGGCACCTTTGAACCAATTATCGAACTCAAGCGTCGTAAAGGATGGAAGTTAACGAATTTCGCAAAACTGATTCTTTAATACTGTTTCACAGTGTAGTATTCTTCAACATGCAAAGATTATAAATTAAGTATTGAACTTTAAATTCTCAATCAGCAAGCCATTTGCTCTAATAGATTTTGTATCATTTAAAGGCGTGTTAAATGTTTCTGTACTCCATTTTTCTAATTTTTGGAGGAATAATTTCACAAAACATATGATCGTTGTGAGTTCTTCTTTTAATTTTCTCTTCAGAAAACGTGAAACGCAATATATCTGAATATATATTGATATTCTATTATTTTATTAAGATTATATGGATGAGGAGAAAGCTGAGAAGTTTCAGTTTATGCTGTGATTTAATACTTACAATAAGTCTTCAACATGAAACGAGGAAATCTACAATTATTAGATGTGGAATTCCGATAACTTATCTAGCCTTGGATAGATGAACATTTTGACGCCTCATTTGTCTTCCTTGAGTTTTCATTTCTCGAAATGTCCCAATTTCCACACTTGATTCGAACCTACCCTTTTTGACAGTTAAATACCACGCCAATACACCTTTGTATGTCCAGTATGGGTAGGTTTTGAAAATATGAACTTTCTGACACTTTAGTCCTATAGATAGCAGCAGCTGCTCACGAAATATTTCAATTTTCGCTTAAATGACTTATTAAGTTTCTCTTACTTACCAACTGCTTTAAAGCAATTAAATCTCTTTCTGTAGAACTAGATATCATGATTCTCTGTTCGATACGTAATTTCTCCCCTTTCCCCGTCTGCCTTTGGTATGAAAATTCGATAGGAGTCCATAGTTCAATTTTCCCCCAAATGACTAAATAAATTTTCCTTATTGTTCTTATTACGTTCAAAGAATTTTTTTTCTTTCTTTGCAAAACGAGATCTCACGGTGGTCAGTCAGGTATCTTATTTGTTCATTTCCCACTTGGCCATGAAAATTCGGATGAAACTTTTTCCTCGATTTAGTAAGTTTTTAGAGTAATAAACACGTATTTGCAAAAACTGACCTCACATTAGTCAGTTTGTTACCCCATTTCTCCACTTCCCACTATATGTTCGGCTATGAACATTCGAACAAAAACCCAATGTGCAGTTTATAGGAAGTCGTACACTCCTTACAGTCAAATATTTAAGAAAAAATGAAAAAAAAATCCACTAGAGTACTACATTTCAGCCACCTCCACCCTCTATCACCTTTCATGTCTGCCGTCCACGTTTCCATTTCTTGTCATACTACATTTGCAAGCTGTAAAACTACTCCCGTCTCGCTGTTGTTGGTCTAGTTGTCATAAATTTAACCAAGTCAAAATTATTTATCTCGGTCCAGGATGTTCCACACGGATAAACAAGGCCTTCACCGTGCGACTGTTACGAATCCCATGTCCATATTTCGGTCAGCTGAAGCTTTCTGTAGCATTTTTCATTGAAATTTAACAGGTAACATTATGGCTTTGGCTAATTTAGTAACTAACAACATTTACTTGCACTATGTTATCATTCATTACATAGCGATTTCAGGCTAACGATATTCCAGACCGCGCTTACTCTAGTTAAAGTCACTCTGCAATATTCCCTACGAAACTGTACTTTCCTTTTTCATTTCACTGCTGCAGTGAATTCTGTAACTCAACACATGATTCTTTGCATGTGACTGAGCTATTGCTTAGATCTTTGCTGTACAGGGAATCTGGGACATATTGAATATTTATAACCTGTGGTAAAACAAATACTTTGGCACTTGGTTCTTCCATTGGTATATAGACTGATCATGTACAACTTATTCTTAACGAAGTAGAAATTAGTTAAACTGGGTCCATCTTTTCTAATAACGCACTGTAACTTAAAGTCCTCCCCGCTTTTTATGTCTAAACGTAAAGGCTCCCGCCATGGCTTTACGTATGTATGTAAATACTGAAATCAGGATCCACCAGTAGGAATTTTGACACGGTTTTCACTAATGGCATAGACTTTCGTGATAAAAGCTTGTGTATGTAATTTATTGCAATTTCGTGCATTGGTGAATTGAAGTAACCCGCCACGGTTTTGTGTTTGTATGGGAAGACTAAGCCGAGGCTCTACTAACTGGATTTGGGTGCTGTTTTCTGTAGTAGAGAGTCTGATTCAGCATGAATATTTGAGTATATAATTTATTTCCGCTGCTCCACACAAGTCGTCCAGCTATATTTACTCAGCGCTACACGTGTGAAGTCGCTAGTAAACTGCTAAATCTTAAACCAATAAGCGCTGAAAAAAATTACCTTTTCTTGTCATGCGCATGCGATTGTTCATGAATTGCACCATTTTAAATCGGCAAAATTTCTTTCACAACATCGTATTATGTTGCTGTTCCTTAACTTATGCTTCTCTTTTATAGAAATTCCAGTTTTTATCTTCCGTCGTTATCTATTACATTCTAAATGATAACAATGCTGAATATTACTCCATTTTTGAACTGGTTCTCTCTGAATCTCTTCACGCCAAGCTTACGCACTCTGCGCTTGACGACTCCCCCCCCCCCCCCCTCACCACCGTGACTCCTTCAAAACCAAAGCCCATTCAGATCAAACGAACTTGTGTGGCTGACACGGAAATGGCAAACCATTCTCCGTCTCCGAAGGAAATAGGCAGCCTGGTCAATATGGTGTGCCCTGACAACATCTTAACCAAGAGAGGGAAACTGGAGCTTTCAAGTGGTGTTCCTATTCCACGACGTCCGGAGCAGAGAAGATATTTAGCCTGTTCAACTGTTCCGATAATGCCATTCCGCGGAACATACTTCTTACCAAAGTCGACCTGCCAACTAGACATACGCCATGCACCAAGGTATGGATCCAAAGGAACGACTCGCTAAGTTGAACGGAGGGACCGAGGAATGGTCTGTAAGGAACGGTGGTTCACCATTCCCTTCAGGCCGATATCGTTTCCGCTTTGGTCTCGTTCAGTGGGTCTTTCTTTTTCTGATGGTGACTCGTTCCTCGTTAATGTTCCACTGTTCTGCCTTCGTTATCTGGTTGTTCCTTTCGTTCATTGTGGTCGAACGACTATGTTCAGTTTCAGACAGATCTAGTAATCTCGACTTGTAGTTATTTGCGTACGTCGCTCAGCATCTAACACCAATAATTTAGAACTTCCTATTAATATGTATCATTATTAAAACAAAAACTACCGATTCACTGAAACTCCCTTTTCTTCAGGGAGGTACACATATGTGAAAAACGGAGGGCCAGTAATTTCTGTTGTATTTTCCAACAGTTTATTGAACGTAACTTCTTCTACAATACAATAGCTGGCTGTACAATAGATGTAGACGTCCGTCGATCTAGCCGGAGATGTGGTTCCTCTGGGTCGGATGGTAGTTCGATCGGCGGTGCAGTACAGCGGCTTCGGTGATACCTTCTCGGAGATTCTGCTATAGTGGTTGCCATTAGCAGCGGACAAAGACTGGTCTGCCTTCGACCGGCCGGGCCTATATAGTGAGCTGGAGCCAATAGAAACCTTGCGTAGGAATCCGTGGCCGGATATGTCGCGGCGACCTCTGCAAGGAAAGGTTCCTATTAATCGACTGGAATCTTCGGCGTGTTTACCTGCTGTCTTCGGTTGTTTGGCTGTTGGTTTGTTTCCCTCATAGCGTGGCTGTTATGCGGTGCTGCCAGCCATTTATGGGAACCCGATGGCAGACAGTACAATTTCCACATTAGCTATTACAAATAATCATATATGTTTAAGTGTGTATTTACTACAAGTTGATAAAACAAAATTTATAACGAAATTAACCCTTAGTTGCCGGACGGTACTTAAAAGTACCAGTAAGTTTTGACTCTCATTATTTTCCCGTGGTGCAGTTTCGTGATCTGAGAGCCTGTCGGTACGTAAAAGTAACTCTGCTCTACTGTTTCATAGATGTTATTGTGCAATACATAGACCTCTCTGGCGATCAGAGCTTGAAATTGTTTTTCGCGCGCTGCTGTGAAAACAGAAGATTGTATGTGCTTGTTTCGATGGTGTTGCCTGAATTTGTGCGCAATTTATTGAAACTTCCGTTGAGTTTTCCATTGTACGTACTTACCTTCTTTGTTTTTTATAATAGTTTGAAGCATTACGTTACAAGTGAATGAGATAAAGTGGCAAATACAAGGCGGACTTACTAGTACCGTCAGGTTGTGCGAACACTTTATTGTAGCAACAATGCGTTACCTCTCACTAGTTGTCCTGTCCACTTTTTCTCACACAGAAATCCCTAAGTACATTTGCCTGTGGAACAATTAGAACAAACAGGAAAGGTTTTCCAGGGACTTTACCTAAAGGAAAATGTCTAAATCAAGTCACAGAGAGTCATCTTTAGACCTAACAGTATTTCAATGGAAGGAAAATAAAGTAGTGTATTTTGCGTCAAAATTCCATGGCACTGAACAGAGCGTAGTGACAAGAAAATAGAAAGATGGAACTAGTATGACTATACCGTGTCCAGTTATTGTATGTGATTACAATAAAAACATGGGTGGTGTGGATCATGCAAAGAGATTACGTTCAACTTATGGTCTTGACAAGCGATCAAAGAAATGGTGGCACCGTCTTTTCTGGGGAGCAATAGAAATTTCTTTTGTCAATGCTTACGTCATTTTCAGTGATCTACGTGGGGCACTGCTGGAATTCAGGCGTGGTGTGGCACTAGGGCTAATGAATGAACAGCATGTGCCAAATCTCAAAAAGAGAAACTCTGGTAAAGATGAAATAACTCTCCCAAAGAGAAGGAAGGATAACTTTTCTGTTCCGAAGGATGTACGTCTTGGCAACCGAGGAAACCATTTTGTAGTGTTCAGTTGTAGAAGAGGACGACGCGAAATGCGTGCGAAAAAAAAAAATTCAGTCGAGACCACATTCACAATGTAGTACATGTAAAGTGTATTTGTGCTGCAATATGAAAAAGAACTGTTTCCTACAATTTCATGAGGTATCACTAAATATGTGATATGTATACAGTGTCAAAAATGTATAGCTAAGTTACTATGTATTGTGAAGTCGCTTTAGAATAAATTTATGCGAAATTTAAAAAAAAATCAGAAATATATTTGTGTTAATTAATTTTCTAATGTAAAAATATTTAATATTTATGTGGAATAAGGTACAAGTTATAAAAATTGGAGCATTTTTCTGCGCATGTTGTGATTCTGTCCATGGAGTCTGTCGGTACTTCTGAGTACCAGGAGAGAAAAAAGTTGTGAAAAATAAAATAAAATTTTACAAAAAATCCTAGCGTCATTTGAGGCCACAATAACATAAATTCTGCAAAGAAAATGCTAAAAAGTAATTTTTTCTTATGTCAGGAAACAAAGGGTTAGAACTTATCAAACAAGTCTCCAGTAACATTTTCACTTTGTAGCTTCTGAGCCACAGCTGACAATCGTATGGAGGAATTAAAAACGTTGTTAGAATAATCACAGTTCCATTTGTTAAAGTCACCAACTTTGTAGTTCGGATTTCGATAGCTTCTGATGCAATTTGAGTTTGATGTTCAACAACCCTCCACTCGTTCTAAACCTCCAGAAATGTCTCAGTTTATCTGGTGAGTCAGTAGATGGTGGTATCAGGGGCGTACAGTAAAAATGGACACAATTTCCAAGCCGTGTTTTGCGAAAATTAATCGCAATGAGTATTTGAGCCAACGCGTAGGAATTATAACCCTAATATGTGGATATCGCCCCTCCACCCCAGTTTTATGTCTCCTTGCAGAGCAGTAGCAGCGCCGTCTGATTCTGAAAGTGTGATACTAACGTCTATCTTTTACATAATAAAGCAGGAAGAAGATTTTGTGCCAATTATTGTTACACAGGCTCCGGTATGGTGCGCTTATTTAGGAAACACCGTAAAATGAACTTGTTTACGTTTATTGTAAGCTCACTATAAATGGTGCGAGAGCATGGTTCTCTGCATGATTGGATCGAAAGGCATCCTACCAACGACTCCCGACTATGGCGCACAGTCTGTAATATGAGTGTACAATCAGCACAGTTCGTATAAGATCATATTTCTTAGGATATTCCAAAGCTATTAATTTAATTATTAATATCAACGTTTCCTGACGTTATTAAATTACTGAAATACCGTATTTATGTCCTGTAGCCTCCTCCTAATGTCTGAGCGGCAAAAGGCAACTTTTGTTGTCACATGTTTCTTAATAACAATTTCTTATTGAAGCCACGATGAATGTACTGTGCCGACGTATCTCTCTGCCAACGTCACCTCATACCATTGACTCTGAAAGCGCCAGATGGCCAACCGCATCTGCTAGCCAGCAAGGTAATCTACTGGTCGCTCCATACTCCATACATACTGAAGCGCTGATTACTTGGGGCTATCTGAAACAGCTAAACTGGAAGTAAAGTAAAATGCGCTCTTACCTACAAATAAGGCGGCTTACAATGTGTATATGACATTTGTCCAAATGATTCGATTTTTAAAATGAGAACGCTTTATTATCGATATGTATTTGTTATCTATTGAAAGGCCCAATGTGTCACGTGAGAAATTGTTTTAATTGGAAACATTTTATGAATTTTAATTTGAAAATAATGATTCTGCTACAATTTTCAAAATGGTTCTGATGGCTCTGAGCACTACGGGACTTAACAGTTGAGGTCATCGATCCCCTAGAACTTAAAACTACTTAAACCTATCTCACCTAAGGACATCACACACATCCATGCCCGAGGCAGGATTCGAACCTGCGACCGTAGCGGTCGCGCAGTTCCAGACCGAAGCGCCTAGAACCGCTTGGCCACACCGGCCGGCCGCTGCAATCTTCATCCAGTATTCAAAACAGTTGTTGTTGCGAGGTGTGGTGTACCCAACTGAGTGGTGGATAGCGGAGGGCGCTGCAATCGTTCAACACCCTGAAGTAACTGACCTTGTGAAACTGAACTCACATGATACCTCCCCCAATGACAGATGTATCACTGCAAAACATGTTTTAAAAGAGGCCGAATGTGTAGTGGATACTGGTATGTACCAAGTACACCGAGAAATGTCGAAACTACTTCGCTGTTCATGGTGAGACAACCGTCATAATACTGGGTGAAGTGTTTGTACACTACTGGGCATTAAAATTGCTACATCACGATGATGATGTGCTACAAACGCGAAATTTAACCGACAGGAAGAAGATGCTGTCATATGCAAATGATTAATTTTTCAGAGAATCCATACAAGGTTGGCGTACCATCACATTTCCGACTTTGATAAAGGTCGGATTGTAGCCTATCGCGATTGCTGCTCCCGTTGGTCGAGATCCAATGACTGTTAGCAGAATATGCAATCGGTGGGTTCGGGAAAGTAATACGGAACGCCGTGCTGGATCCCAACGGCCTCGTATCACTAACAGTCGAGATGACAGGCATCTTATCCGCACGGCTGTAACGGATCGTGCAGCCACGTCTCGATCCCTGAGTCTACGTATGGGGACGTTTGCAAGACAACAACCATCTGCACGAACAGGTCGACGACGTTTGCAGCTGCAGCTCGGAGACCATAGCTGCGGTTATCCTTGACGCTGCATCACCGACAGGAGCGCCTGCGATGGTGTACTCAACGACGAACCCGTGTGCACGAATGGCAAAGCGTATTTTTTTTTCGGATGAATCCAGGTTCTGTTTACAGCATCATGATGGTCGCATCCGTCTTGGCGACATCGCGGTGAACGCACATTGGAAGCGTGTATTACTCATCGCCATACTGGCGTATCATCCGGCGTGATGGTATGGGATGCCATTGGCTACACGTCTCGGTCATCTGTTGTCCACATTGATGGCACTTTGAACAGTGGACGTTACATTTCAGATGTGTTACGACCCGTGGCTCAACCCCTCATCCGATGCCAGCGAAACCCTACATTTCAGCAGGATAATACACGACCATATGTTGCAGGTCCTGTACGGGCCTTCCTGAATACAGAATATGTTCGACTGCTGCCCTGGCCAGCACATTCTCCAGATCTCTCACCAATTGAAAACGTCTGGCCAATGGTGGCCGAGCAACTGGCTCACCACAATACGCCTGTCACTACTCTTGATGAACTGTGGTATCGTGTTGAAGCTGCATGGGCAGCTGTACCTGTACACGCCATCCAAGCTCTGTTTGACCCAATGCCCAGGAGTATCAAGGCCGTTATTACGGCCAGAGGTGGTTTTTCTGGGTATTGATTTCTCAGTATCTGTGCACCCAAATTGCGTGAAAATGTAATCAGATGTCAGTTCTAGTATAATATATTTGTATAATGAATACCCATTTATCATCTACATTTCCTCTTGGTGTAGAAATTTTAGTGGCATGTAGTGTAGTTTTCCACCTTGCCTGTTTTAAACATCATGCAGTATCACTGAGTTACATAGAAATAGGAACGCTGAAAGCTGAAACGGAAAAGTCCCCAAGAAGGGTGAACTACTTCCCAGTGAGGACTGAGATTGGCCGCCTCCACTGCCGCCAGTTGCCTCGCAGATCTTCCTCCCCGGACGCGACGCGAGACTTTGGGCGCGGCGCTCCGCACGCCCCGCTGTGTCGGACCCTCGACCTTAACTTTTATTGGCTGCCACGCAGAGCGGCGGCCGCATTAGCATAGAGCTGAGCTGAGCTGGGCGCGCCCACCAGGAGGGCCCTCCACTGCGACTCCGGCACTACGAGGGCGCCGCCGGGTCACCTGCTGCCGCCGACACGCCGCCGTTGCCGTGCCGACCAGAGGTTGTTGAGTTTGTATCACTGCGGCGCCGACATCGATTGTCATTATTTTCCATCGCGACATCTCAACACGGTCCATCGTGACATCTCGACACGGTCAGTGGGCTCCCTGCGGTGCTTTTTAGAGAAGAGTCGGCAAATTTTTACAATTGAAGCAGCCGATACTAATCTTTATGAATACAGTCGATACAGGTCTCTTGCTGTAATTCGCGATACACGCAATCGCACATACGAGAGGAGACTAGATTGTAAGGTGTCAAAGCCTGCAGTGAAAGGAGTACATTTTATTACACACAAACAGTACAGCCAAGTAGTAGTACGCATCTCGTGGTCGTGCGGTAGCGTTCTCGCTTCCCACGCCCGGGTTCCCGGGTTCGATTCCCGGCGGCGTCAGGGATTTTCTCTGCCTCGTGATGGCTGGGTGTTGTGTGCTGTCCTTAGGTTAGTTAGGTTTAAGTAGTTCTAAGTTGTAGAGGACTGAATACCGTAGCAGTTAAGTCCCATAGTGCTCAGAGCCATTTTGAAGTAGTAGTATAGGGTGCGGCGCTTGAATCCGGACAAAGAAAACTTTTTTTGAAGCAACTTTGTTAAAACAGTTTTTTAAATGAACACATTTCCATTCACCTGTATTGTTGTTTACTCAATTACGACGCGGCGTTCGGCCTTTTATTTCACTTTCAAGTGGTTGAGTTTATGTCATTAATATATTTTGCAGGACATAAAAAAATATGTTAATGACATAAAACCAATGGGATTGTAACACTAATGTAGAAGTTTGAGGGTATTCCGCCTCTCTCATACATCTTGGTCACCAGACGCGAGAGTTTTGTCCCAAGGCGTTCGACTCAGTTCCGCTCTGTCGCCTGCTAGAAAAAGTGCACGCTTACGGTCTATCCGATTACATATGCGGTTGGATAGAAAGTTTTCTAAGACACAGGGAGCAGTATGTCGTTCTGAATGGGGTGACTTCAACAGAAACAAGCGTACTTCAGGCATGCCCCAGGGCAGCGTTATAGGTCCTCTGCGTTTTACGATTTACATAAGCAATCTGGTTGATGTTATTGACAGCTGCCTTAGACTGTTTGCTGATGATGCTGTAGTCTACAGGAAAGTAATATCACACGGAAGTTGTCAGCAAATCAATGAGGATTTGCAGAAAATAAATGCGTGGTGTAATGACTGGCAGTTATCTCTCAATATTAGTAAGTGTAATCTACTGCGTATAGCAAGGCGAAAATCCCCATTAATGTACGTGTAGAAAATAAATGTCTAGTCTTTGGAAGCGGTAACGTCCGTCAAGTATCTGGGTGTAACTATTCGAAAGGATCTCAAATGGAATGATCAGATTACACAAGTAACGGGTATGGGGAACTCTAGATTGCGGCTTATTGGTAGAATCCTGAAGCGATGCAGTCCTTCAACAAAGGAAATAGCTTACAATACGTTAGTTCGTCCAGTCTTGGAGTGTTGTTCGTCTGTACGGGACCCTTACCAGTTGGGTCTGATTCAAGAGATTGAGAAGAGTGGCAAGATTCGTGACTGGTACATTTAGCCATCGCGAGAGCGTTACAAATCTCATTGAAAGTTTGAAGTGGGACACAGATAGACGGCGCCGAAACAGGAGGGGCTGCTTATTAAATTCCGAAATCCGATCTTCACCGAGGACGTAGACCATATATTATTACCACCAACTTTCAAATCGCGCAATGATCACCATTCAAAGATAAGGGAAATAAGAGCTCGTACTGAGGCGTTCAGAGAGTCGTTTCTCCCTCGTCCGATCCGCGAGTGGTACAGAGGGGGGGAGGGGAATTGTGCCCTCCGCCACACACCGCTTAATAGCTAGCGGAGTATATGTGTTGATGTAGAAGGCTGGTAGTAGTTCTGACGGAATGTCGTCTACTCCCGTAGCCCATTCTCGACTTAGGTCTTTCAGTGCTGTGTCAAATTCTCCTCGCAGTATCGTATCACTCACCTCATGTTGACCTACGTCCTTTTCCATTTCTATAACCTTTGCCTTCAGTTTCATCACCCTTCCATAGACTCTTTACATACCCCTTCCAGCTTTCAGGTATCCCTTCTTCGCAGAGGAATTATTTTCCATCTGAATTCTTGATATTCATACAGCTGCTTCTCTTTTCTCCAAAGGTCTCTCTAATTTTCCTGTAGGCGGTATCCGTATGCTTCTAGATTCTTACATTTGTCAGAGTTCCCATGTGCCCTTGGAAATATCTTACAATTTAAAATATGATGCTGAAATCTCTGTCGTACCATTACTCAATCTGAAACCTTCCTGGGTCTCCAGGTATCATCTACGTATAAAACTTTCATGATTCTTGAACGAAGTGGTAGCGGTGATTACATAATGCTCTGTGCAAAATTGTTATCAACTGACTTTGTTTTTCATAACTTTCCCCAGTCCACAGTCACGTATTATTCTTAATTCTCTTCCTTTCCCTACTACAGAAATCAGTTTCCACACCACTACTAAATTTTCGACTCCTTTAACTACCTGAATAATGTCTTATCTTATCATACATTTCTTCAATCTCTTTATCATCTGTGGAGTTAGTTGGTATATAAAATTGTACTACTGTGGTGGGTATGGGCTTCGTGTCTATCTAGTTCACTATGCTCTTCGTAGTACCTTATCCGCGTTCCTATTTTCTTATGCATTATTAAATTTATTCTTACATTATCGCTATTTGATTTTGTATTTACACTGAAGTGACCAACACTCATGGGATACCTCACAACATCGTGCCGCACCACCTTTCGCCCAGAGACTGCAGCAACTCGACGTGGCATGGACTCATCAAGTCCCCTGCAGAAATGTTGAGCCACGCAACCTGTATTGCCGTTCACAGTTGCGAAAGTGTTGCCGGTGTAGCACGTTGTGCATGAACTGACCTCTCAATTATGTCCCATAAATGTTCGATGGGATTCATGTCGGTGAAATGGATGGCCAAGTGATTCGCTCGAGCTTTCTACGATGTCCTTCGAAACAACTGGGAACTGAGACCCGCTGATATGGACCCCTCTCGTCCATTAAAAATTCCATCGTTGTTTGAGAACGTAAAGCCCATATATTGTTACAAATGGTCAATAATAGGTTCAGTTGGGCCAGAGGAACCTGTCCATTCCATGTACAAGCAGCCCGTACCATAAATATACCAGCAGCTTGCAACAACATGAGTGCATGTCATCGTGGCGTCTGTGATACCATAAACTCTTAGCAACTCAGATCGGGAGTCATCTGACAAGGCTATGGTTTTCCAGTCGTGTAGAGCCCAACCATTACGGCCAGGAGTCCAGGAGAGTCACTGCAGGCGATGTCATGTCGTTAGCAATGACACTTCCTCCATAGCCCATAAACACCAAATTTGGTCCCAATGTTCTAACGGATACGTTGATTGTATGTCTGACATTGATTTCTGCGGTTGTTTCACGCAGACAACTCTACGCAAACGCCGCTAATGTCGGTCGTTAAGCGAAGGTCGTCAGACAGTGCATCGTTGGTGGTGAGAGGTGATGCCTGAAATTTGGTAATCTCGGCACACTAGACACATTGGGTTTTGGGAAGTTGAATTCCCTAACGATTTTCGAAATGGAATGTCCCATGCGTCAAGCTCCAACTACGATTATGCATCCAGAGTCTTAATTCCAGTCTTGCGGTCATAATCACGTCGGAAACATTTTACATGAATCACGTGAGTACAAATGACAGCTTCGTCCTTTTACACCTTGTGTACAAGATACTACCACCTTCTGTGTATGAGCATATCGCTATCGCATGACTCATCTTACCTCGGTGTGTAACCCTGTGTTCATCTGCCCAGAAGTCTGATATCTCCTGTCACCGAACTTCACAGGCCTCAGTAATTTCAACCTGTCCCTTTTCAAATTTTCTAACCTACCTGCCAGATTAAGGGATAACATTCCCTGCTCCTATGAAATTCTTGTGAGTAGTTCCCGACCGAAGATCCAAACGGATGACTATTTTACTTACGAAATATTTTAGGCAAGGGAATGCCATCGTCATTTAAGCATACAATAGCTCCATGGCATCTGGAAAAATTACGGCTATTTGCACCTATTGAAGAGGTTGCGGCCCCCTCTTCAAGAACCACACATTTGACTTGCCTCTAAACAGATACCCCTCCGTTGCGAATTCCCCCTGCGGTACCGCTATCTACACTCCTGGAAATTGAAATAAGTACAACGTGAATTCATTGTCCCAGGAAGGGGAAACTTTATTGAGACATTCCTGGGGTCAGATACATCACATGATCACACTGACAGAACCACAGGCACATAGACACAGGCAACAGAGCATGCACAATTTCGGCACTAGTACAGTGTATATCCACCTTTTGCAGCAATGCAGGCTGCTATTCTCCCATGGAGACGATCGTAGAGATGCTGGATGTAGTCCTGTGGAACGGCTTGCCATGCCATTTCCACCTGGCGCCTCAGCTGGACCAGCGTTCGTGCTGGACGTGCAGACCATGTGAGACGACGCTTCATCCAGTCCCAAACATGCTCAATGGGGGACAGATCCGGAGATCTTGCTGGCCAGGATAGTTGACTTACACCTTCTAGAGCACGTTGGGTGGCACGGGATACATGCGGACGTGCAATGTCCTGTTGGAACAGCAAGTTCCCTTGCCGGTCTAGGAATGGTAGAACGATGGGTTCGATGACGGTTTGGATGTACCGTGCACTATTCAGTGTCCCCTCGACGATCACCAGTGGTGTACGGCCAGTGTAGGAGATCGCTCCCCACACCATGATGCCGGGTGTTGGCCCTGTGTGCCTCGGTCGTATGCAGTCCTGATTGTGGCGCTCACCTGCACGGCGCCAAACACGCATACGACCATCATTGGCACCAAGGCAGAAGCGACTCTCATCGCTTAAGACGACACGTCTCCATTCGTCCCTCCATTCACGCCTGTCGCGACACCACTGGAGGCGGGCTGCACGATGTTGGGGCGTGAGCGGAAGACGGCCTAACGGTGTGCGGGACCGTAGCCCAGCTTCATGGAGACGGTTGCGAATGGTCTTCGCCGATACCCCAGGAGCAACAGTGTCCCTAATTTGCTGGGAAGTGGCGGTGCGGTCCCCTACGGCACTGCGTAGGATCCTACGGTCTTGGCGTGCATCCGTGCGTCGCTGCGGTCCGGTCCCAGGTCGACGGGCACGTGCACCTTCCGCCGACCACTGGCGACAACATCGATGTACTGTGGAGACCTCACGCCCCACGTGTTGAGCAATTCGGCGGTACGTCCACCCGGCCTCCCGCATGCCCACTATACGCCCTCGCTCAAAGTCCGTCAACTGCACATACGGTTCACGTCCACGCTGTCGCGGCATGCTACCAGTGTTAAAGGCTGCGATGGAGCTCCGTATGCCACGGCAAACTGGCTGACACTGACGGCGGCGGTGCACAAATGCTGCGCAGCTAGCGCCTTTCGACGGCCAACACCGCGGTTCCTGGTGTGTCCGCTGTGCCGTGCGTGTGATCATTGCTTGTACAGCCCTCTCGCAGTGTCCGGAGCAAGTATGGTGGGTCTGACACACCGGTGTCAATGTGTTCTTTTTTCCATTTCCAGGAGTGTATTTTAGGCAAGGGAATGCCATCGTCATTTAAGCACACAAGAGCTCCATGACATCTGGAAAAATTACGGCTATTTGCACCTATTGAAGAGGTTGCGGCCCCCTCTTCAGGAACCACACATTTGACTTGCCTCTAAACAGATACACCACCGTTGCGAATTCCCCCTGCGGTACCGCTATCCGTATTGCTGAGACACTCAAGCCTCTCCACCAGCGGGAAGGTCGATGGCTTATGGGGTCTAATTCATAAATATGTTTTTCTATTTTCCGTTACATAGGCGACTTCAAAAAATAATTTACACATTATTACGGCTGGTCAGTTTTACTGAATGCTGCCCTACGCTTCAAAGTGACACAGGTACATTACGTTATTTTGCAGCATAGCGGACTAGTCTCTGTAAACAACAGTCGAAATGGTCTACGAACCGTTTCGTTCTTCGACGATAGAAATATGATCTTTGGTCGCGGAGCCATTCGAGAACAGCTGTGTGGACGTACTCAAAGATGGAAAATCTGCGATTGCCTCGACTGCCTACACATTGTCTTATGTGAGTGATGGCGGCGGCCTTCCTTCACGAGCAGCGTCATCTACATCTGTGGCGCGTTGGTTAAATTATACGCACCATTCCACTACGGTTGTACACGATATTGTATTTGTCCAAATAGAACCAAAGTTTCGCTGAGAATCTGTGTGTATTCTAGCCGTTTTTCCACCAAGATTGGTACTGCCTCTCATACATCGACTTTGGAGGTAGTTTCTAGCTTGGCGACATTTCACTCCAATACTGTGGCGCACCTGTTATCCCTACCACAGCAGATCTGTGTCTGCAGGAAACCCAGAATATGCCGTCTTATCTGACAATGCACCATTCATGTAGCGTCGTATGCATGAGACATCCTAGCTCTTATTACACTTTTATTTTTCTAAACTGTAATATTCGCAACGTTTAGTTAGTTCACGCAAAAATATTTATTCGAAGTATTATTCGAAATTTTGAAATTCAATAAAAGCACGATCACTTCATAATTAGATCCCGCTAATAATTATGTTCTTCATAATCGACATTTCTTATTTGAGAGCCATTATTCTCGTCTATCTGAAGAGTGTCTTCTCCTTTCTGTAATTCACTATTTCCAGAACTTATCTTTATTAAAAATTGTTAGTTTTCAGACTCTTCGAACCTAATAACCAAATCTTTGTGTGTGTGAATTCCTAAGGGACCAAACTGCTGAGGTCATCGGTCCCTAGACCTACACACTACTTAAACTGACTTATGCTAAGGACAACACACACACACCCATGCCCGAGGGAGGACTCGAATCTCCGACGCGAGGGAATCCTTGGGAAGTTCCAGTATCAAAGTATTACAGCCGTTGCTTTTTTTGTTTGCAAAAACCGTAAAGTGTTACTAGAATAACACGTTGTTAAATGTAGTATCTCAAGTAGAACGTTACTGATTCTAGAAGAACCTTTTAGGTCATTGTAGCTTCTATCGCACGTCCAAAACTTTTGCTTCTCAAAATGAACGATTGTTTTAGCCGATTTCTGGACCTTGATCTAACTGTTAATTAAAACAAGATACACTCCTGGAAATGGAAAAAAGAACACATTGACACCGGTGTGTCAGACCCACCATACTTGCTCCGGACACTGCGAGAGGGCTGTACAAGCAATGATCACACGCACGGCACAGCGGACACACCAGGAACCGCGGTGTTGTCCGTCGAATGGCGCTAGCTGCGCAGCATTTGTGCACCGCCGCCGTCAGTGTCAGCCAGTTTGCCGTGGCATACGGAGCTCCATCGCAGTCTTTAAAACTGGTAGCATGCCGCGACAGCGTGGACGTGAACCGTATGTGCAGCTGACGGACTTTGAGCGAGGGCGTATAGTGGGCATGCGGGAGGCCGGGTGGACGTACCGCCGAATTGCTCAACACGTGGGGCGTGAGGTCTCCACAGTACATCGATGTTGTCGCCAGTGGTCGGCGGAAGGTGCACGTGCCCGTCGACCTGGGACCGGACCGCAGCGACGCACGGATGCACGCCAAGACCGTAGGATCCTACGCAGTGCCGTAGGGGACCGCACCGCCACTTCCCAGCAAATTAGGGACACTGTTGCTCCTGGGGTATCGGCGAGGACCATTCGCAACCGTCTCCATGAAGCTGGGCTACGGTCCCGCACACCGTTAGGCCGTCTTCCGCTCACGCCCCAACATCGTGCAGCCCGCCTCCAGTGGTGTCGCGACAGGCGTGAATGGAGGGACGAATGGAGACGTGTCGTCTTCAGCGATGAGAGTTGCTTCTGCCTTGGTGCCAATGATGGTCGTATGCGTGTTTGGCGCCGTGCAGGTGAGCGCCACAATCAGGACTGCATACGACCGAGGCACACAGGGTCAACACCCGGCATCATGGTGTGGGGAGCGATCTCCTACACTGGCCGTACACCACTGGTGATCGTCGAGGGGACACTGAATAGTGCACGGTACATCCAAACCGTCATCGAACCCATCGTTCTACCATTCCTAGACCGGCAAGGGAACTTGCTGTTCCAACAGGACAATACACGTCCGCATGTATCCCGTGCCACCCAACGTGCTCTAGGATGTGTAAGTCAACTACCCTGGCCAGCAAGATCTCCGGATCTGCCCCCCATTGAGCATGTTTGGGACTGGATGAAGCGTCGTCTCACGCGGTCTGCACGTCCAGCACGAACGCTGGTCCAACTGAGGCGCCAGGTGGAAATGGCATGGCAAGCCGTTCCACAGGACTACATCCAGCATCTCTACGATCGTCTCCATGGGAGGTGCCTGTGGTTCTGTCAGTGTGATCATGTGATGTATCTGACCCCAGGAATGTGTCAATAAAGTTTCCCCTTCCTGGGACAATGAATTCACGGTGTTCTTATTTCAATTTCGAGGAGTGTATATGTCTATTGCATATCATTAGTGTCTACTGTTCCTATTTTTGACATCACAATATAAAATGCAATACCTGTGTAATTTGCAGTTTTGTAAAATCCTCGTACCTGCAGCTTTTAAATAAGCACTGCACACAAAATTCGAATCATCCTCCGCCGATTTCTTAGAAAGTACCGTCACTGGGTAATCTCGTCTTTCGTTACAATTCCCATGTTACTGTTGCGTAACTACTGTGTAGATTTCGACAGTCGATAAACGTACTAAGATGTACTTTAATGGATTAAATACATTTATTTCTGAACCAAGACGACGATTCCACGAGAACTGACCATAAGTACTCGCAATATGTTTATCGGACTGAAATATTTGAATAGACAATAGACAACAATATCATTCAGAGCGCATGTACTGTAGTAGAGTGTTTGTTGTATACTACCAAACAGACTGTTACAATTACTGATGGTCACATGTTAAAAAGTACTGGTAATTATAAATTGTCAAAGAGACTTTGATTTTCGAATTGTTGATTTCACAGATACGAGGAAAGGTCCTGGTTCCCAGTAAGTTCATGGAATCTGTTTTTCTCCTTACTTTTTCCAAAGACCTGAAAAAAGCAAAAAAACTGCGTTTTGTAGCAATAGTTTTGGTTTATAGCAACGGCTTTTCAGCTCATTATCCCCTCACCAGGTGACAGCTTATACGGACTTCAGTGAGCAAGAAAGGTAACCTTAAAAACTGAAGATCTTTTGAGCCCAAGAATCTTTGCTCAGACACAAAAGAAATATAAAACTGAGTGCTCCTCACGCGTGTTTTGTATGTAAAAAAATTGAAACACTCACACTCAGTGACTTAGAATGATATAACTGTATTAGAAATAATTTGAGATTGGATAAAGATACAATGTAAATAGTTGCCTCTGAACGACACACACTTTTCAATACAAACGTCTCATGGAATGTAATTTGTACTGCTATTTATGACTCCCGTGGTAGTAATAGAAGGCCGACTACGGGCAGAACGTTGAGGGGCGTCGGTATCTCTTTATGTCGGACGTCTTCCTCGACAGTGATGGTATATCCTTGTAGGATAACTACTTGTGTAACAAGACCACAATCGTACTGCAGTGGTTTCAGGAGACTGGTAGTGGACTGAAGTGAATGTCATGGCCACAAAATTCGCCTGATCTGAGCGCGACGGAGCAGATTTGGAATGATATCGGCCACTAAATCCACGCCCACATGTCACCAACTCACAGTTTCCAGGAACTGCCCAGATATCTTATGTCGCATACGTCTGGAAACCTATCAAGAACGACTCGAATTCATGCCACGCAAATTTTCTACTGCTCTACTGTGCTCAAAGGTAGACCAACGCGCTATTAAACATTCGAGCACCAGTGGTTTCTGCCTGAGATCACAGTTTTATTAACTTTTTTGAAGTGACAGTTTCCGTATGAAACCACCGATGCTGTTTCAAGAGAGATATATCTAGTGATACACTAAGCTTCACTATCTTCTTGTAAAACCACACCTCTTCTTTTTTCATTACCCCATGCTCCATGATTAAGGTGCGTACAATAATGAATTCTCATATCTAGACCTATGTGTCTTTGCAATATATTTCATTTGCCTAGAATTGTTTTTGATGGCGCTTGTCTTCTTGCTCCGTCACTCAATCGTTAATCCGCACTCAAGGAAACATAGTTGTGTCACTTCGTTAACTAAATGGTCTTCCATTGTGTGCTAATTAGTCGCTAATCTCTTTCCTACTTGGCCTTACCTCACCTTTCTTTTGTTTGTATCAATCCTTATTCTGTGCTGATTAAATCGTCTCTGCCATTCAAACGGAACTATAACTACACCTAATTTTCACAGAGAAGGCAATTTCATTAGCGCGTTTTAAAACTGACTGAATTTTATTCTTCTTCCTAAATCATTTTATTATTTACTGCCTTGTTTCTTACTGTCGAGTCAGATTGCCGCAAACCCTATTTCATCTAAACTCTTCCTTCTAAAACTTCCATTCTTAAGTTTTCGTCTTGTTCCTTGAACATGTCGTTTAACACCCTTGCAGCGAAAACCTATTTCTCTGATGGTATCTGACATCGTGCACCCGTTAACGTTGTCGAATTCTCTTCGCAGGTCAACAAATCTTATGAAGGTGTTTGATGTTTCGTAAGTCTTGTTTCTTCACGTAACACGAGAAATCCCTCCATGGTGGTTTCACCTTCCCTAAAGCCAAACTGACCGTCACAATTTTCTTTACTACACTTCATCTTATTATTCATGCGACCGGCTTGGATGCTCCGGATGCGAAACTATTTGTACGGTTGCTCTCCTATTTACGTGCCGTTTGTGTCATTGAGACGTGACAGTACACAGCTTCAAACTGCCGAAGGAGACACACCTCGACCCCCGACCTCCTCTCACCCTAGCCGGCCGTTGTGGCCGAGCGGTTCTAGTCGCTTCAGTCCAGAACCGCGCTGCTGCTACGGTCGCAGGTTCGAATCCTGCCTCGGGCGTGGATGTGTGTTACGTCCTTTGGTTAGTTAGGTTTAAGTAGTTCTAAGTCTAGGGGACTGATGACCTCAGATGTTAAGTCCCATAGTGCTCAGAGCCATTTGAACCATTTCACCCTCCCCTCCCCCCCCCTCCCGTCGCCTCGTAAAAGTGTCAAGCCAACATAACATTGTGGGTGCCGCTGTACTGTCTTTTAGAAATGCATGGACTAGTAATCAGTTAAATGAGCTGTGCTTCAGTAATCTCTCATCTCTCGTAAGAAATAATTACAAACAAAACTTTTTTTACTGTCTTTTCCTCTTCTATTCTGGTCGTTGTCTAAGTTATGTGATAACTTGTAAGTAGGCTGTTTATGTTTTCTTTATGTAAGTAGGCTGTTTATGTTTTCTTATTGGCAACGTTACGTAGCGCTCTATATGAAAATCACTGGCTGTGCTGTGTGCATTCTGTGGCTAGTTTGCATTGTTGTCTGCCATTGTAGTGTTGGGCAGCGGCAGCTGGATGTGAACAGCGCGTAGCGTTGCGCAGTTGGAGGTGAGCCGCCAGCAGTGGTGGATGTGGGGAGAGAGATGGCGGAGTTTTGAAATTTGTCATGAACTGCTATATATATTATGACTATTAAGGTAAATACATTGTTTGTTCTCTATTAATATCTTTCATTTGCTAACTATCCCTATCAGTAGTTAGTGCCTTCCGTAGTTTGAATCTTTTATTTAGCTGGCAGTAGTGGTGCTCGCTGTATTGCAGTAATTCGAGTAATGAAGATTTTTGTGAGTTAAGTGATTTCTGAAAGGTGTAGTTTAATGTTACTCAGGGCCATTCTTTTGCAGGGATCTTTGATAGTCAGATTGCGTTGCGCTAAAAATATTGTGTGTCACTTTAGTGAATGTTTGAGTACGTTCAGTTTTGCTCAGCTGTTTGGAAAGTAAATAGTGTAAGAGGTTTATCAGCACAGTCGTGTATAATTGTTCTAAGGGGACGTTTCAAACTGAAACATATTTATTCGCCTTTCTATTCACGTATTAATGTTAGATCAGCTCTACACGACAAAACTTCTACAGAGAAATGAGACAATTGACAAACATTTACAGACGACTGCCATAGCACCTTTCAAGTAGTAAACTAATCACAGACTGAATGACTTTGCAGGTCAAAAGATGAGCAAACTCTCAGAATTGAGCACAGCGCCCGTATCTATGACATGTGAGAATTTTTGCGGAACAGAAACGTTTTTATTACAGTAATTTAGTAAATATCACATTAATTTTGGCAAAAGTATATAGTTTAGAAATCTGAGAATTAGAATAGATCAGGAATAGAGTATTGGTTATTCAAATCTTAGTGATGTTTGCTTCCGACATTTTTGTGGACGCTCGAGGCTTTATAGTGTAAAACTTACAGAAATACTTCGATTCGAAGTATTGGCCATCGCTAGTTATTACTTTCTCTCGTCTTCCGTACAGTATACGATTTTCGCAGCGAACAAGTGTGTGCCTTTTGAGGAGATCCATAGATCTATCGAATTTTGCACTTGTTCATATAATCGGACGTGCTGGTCAGCCAGGCTGTGTGCCATTGATCGATAAAGGTGGCAGTCAGAGGGAGCCATGTCTGGCGTATGCGGTGCGTGCGGTAGGACGTCCCAGTTCAACGTTTCCTGGTATGTTTTGAAAGCTTTGAGCCAAGAAGCGGAGTACCGTCATGCTGCACAGTCACCTTTTCAAGCCCATCGCTGTACTGTGGCCATTTGTCTTTCAGCACTCGGCTCAAACGCATAATCTCCTTTCGATAACGATCATCTGTGATTGTTTTCGTAGGTTTTAGTAGTTTCGAAAATCTTCTCTCTTCAACCGCCATGCCGGTTTTCGGCGTCAAAAATCAACTTTCCCGAAGCGTTGGAACCATTCTCCGTGCGTTCTTTCACTAATAGTTGCCTCACCAGGCGTCTTAAACAGTATTTTATGAGCCTTAGCCGCTGATTTCTTATCCCAAAAGATGAGAGTTGGGCTCTTAAGTTGACATGTTCAACCATGAATAATAATTGTACAATGCAACGAAAGATCGACTTATATTTATCTGTGCTTAAGATTAAAAATTTTTAAGCTTGTTGTACGACACTTACGATCTACCACCTGCATCACCATTTGCTACTAACTGCCGTCTATTGCAAAACAACGGAATCGAAGCTGTAGGCCTAATACAAAAATGTGCTACACTGTTTTTATCATCAATGACTTATAAAACAAATTATTTTTGCAAAGGAACTTTGTTATTTGAAAAGTGGGGAAAATGAGATTTGAACTGAAATTCCTCAAGCCAATACACACTTAGTGGGCATCGTAATTTCACCTTATATTTCCCTATAAAATCTCTTTCATAAAATGACTATTACAGTCAGGAAAGTGGTAGCTACATACTGAATAATAAAGTTCCCCGTGAATCATCTTTAGTAAAATTGTGAAAATTACCAGAAGGTGTCGATTACAAAGAGGTGAACTCTGCGCTCAGTCACTGAAAAACCATTCGGCGTCGTCAGTTCGTCGTGTCATCCTCTACCATCTGACGTCACGTGGATGCGATGTGGAGGGGCGTGGTATGAGCACACTACTCCCAGGCCGTTATTGACTTTTCCACACCTTGGGGCAGCTACTTATCATTCCTCACTTGATATCATGGCGTCACGAGGTTGAGTACACCCCGTTCCAGGTCTCCCACCAAGGAAAAATCCCTGACACTATTGGGAACTGAACCGGGGTCATCCACTTGCGAGTCAGAGGCGTTAACCAATCAACTGCAGAGACTGATATGTTCATTACATTTTACGTACATAACACCCAGCATAAAAGAATTATTAAGTGGTAATTGGATAACTAGTTTTCCGTTTCGTTTTTAATTATTATCTTTATGTTAAGGTTAATGCTATGGTGACGAATCTTTATCACCGTATACTGAACATACTTTTTATACTTGATTGTGACTCTAAAGAAATGGTTTTATTAGTTACAACAAATGTTGAATGAATCGTGATCACCGGTATCGCATAATTCAAATATGCTGCTGTGGAGACCTTTTGTTATAAACATTGATGCTGACTATTACATTAATGGAAATTTATCTAAGACTAGTCCCCTCTCCCCTCCGCTCACACATATTTCAAATTGCTAAACAGCACATAATAGAAACTCGTCCTAGGAACGCTATGATGATATCCAAGACAGATCCTGGCGAAAGATCATTCCGGGAACCACAGGAAGATCTGCTCACATGAGAATACAAGCGTAGCAATCTTTGAATGCCGCAAAGACTCATTAATGTAGGGATTTAGTACTAGCAGCCGCGGTATAGAATATAAACAATTACAGCTGTATAAAGCATGTTTTGCCAGAATTCCGGCTAGATTTGACAATGACTATAATGCGAAATTAGTCCACTGCACGGACGAGATTTATCGAAACTCTCTTGTGGAGCGAATGGTTCTACGTGACTATATGAGCCATTCAGAAGGCGTTAGACACATGTGTCTCAGCATTTTACGTTCTTGTCTCAAAATCAGTAGATGCTGAAGTACGTTGCTGCTTACATAAGTAAATTATTTATTATTCCAGGTTGCTCAAAAAAAGTGAGTGTTTCATTTTACAGGAACAACTAAGCCTGGATAGACCAGTATGCATACAGTAATGCTGAAGAGAAGAAGACATCAACAACTGAAGTAAACACTCAGGCTTACTGAAGAATGAAAAAATTGCTAAAAGGCAGTGGAAGAGAAGGTAAGCCCATGGCTTGTATTGCTTGTAAGTTGTAATCTCCCCCGTCCTTCCGTCTTCCATCTGTTGTCCACATTAAACAATGCCCGGTTCAATTAATTAATAAGTAAAGTCTTTTACGAAGATCTGAGAGTAGCGAAGATTACAATAATGTTTCAAGTTTCCTTGGCTTGTCATGCTGAGATAGCTCCAGTTCTTCTCTAGGCGTTTGATACTTGAAGCTGAAAATCTAACAATAGTTCCTCACGGTTGGTTTGAACTAAATAAATTGGAGGATTTTTGTTGCAGAATTTTTTACTTAAATATATTTTCCACTGGTTTTCTCATGTTTTAATGTATCATACAGTGTTTTTATTTTTCACATTAACAAAGCCGAAATTACATTGTTCGCACCTATTGTACAAACACACGTCTGATCACATTGGAGGCAAGCTTATGATTCTCAAACTCTGCTGCAATAACAATATTCCAACAATTTTTGTTAACACATGCATTCCTACTATTTTTTGTTACATTGTGAATTTAGATGATTATTTGATAAATCAATTCAGAAATGAACATAGTAAACAGTATAGGACTGCCTAATTAATAATAGAAATTTTAAGTGAGCAAATAATGCGTAATTTCAAATGTTTCTAAAAAACATAATTTTAACTGTACATTCAGGACTAGTACTTATCGATAATAAAATCAAAACTAAAATATTTTATAAAGTAATTCCTTTTCATAAATATTACCTTGAAATATAACATACTGTGTATAAATTTATATTAAAGTTTTCAGAAAAGAAACTGAGATGATACTGACCAATCCAAAATTCGAAAAATGATACAGGTATCGACAACTACTATTGATGAAAAGTAAAGCTAGGGGAGGATGTCTCCTTACAAAGTGAAATCAACGTACAATGTCAAGAAATGAAACCAGAATGAGGAAAGAGAGGACAACAAAACTAAAAAATCGTGGTAGGAACAATTTACATTTATTTTGGAAACTTAGTCTTGGTTTAGGAGAAGTGAAAACTAAATTTGAACGTCAAGGTGGAACTTGAAGGAGACGAAAGGATGGGAAAAGCAGATTAAGGGCACCGTATTAGGAAATGTACATTATAAACCTTTATGAGAATATTTCTTCTGTAGTTTTAATTTTTTTTACATGTATTTTAAAGAGAAGCGAACTAGTTGTCACTTATGGATTTATTTGAAAATTATAAATGTTTTAATCAGATTATTCATGTATTAAGTAACTTTCAACTCATGGCTGACATAAAATTCTGTGGTAAGTACCCAAATACGAAGAGCTCTCAGGAATAGATCGAGTTTTTCCATGTATGTGTTACATAATATCGAAGTAATAATGTTTAACTGCATCACTGGTTTACTCCAATTTCAACCACTTCACGTGGGTTCAGCTGCAACTAGGGAATTCTGTGCCTGTCACAAATATTTAATTAAATGAGACGGAAGAGAATATGTGTAGTCAGAGGTATCTACAAGCTGAAGAAATTCCTTGAAGGACCATGGTTAACTAGTCTATAAATTATAGACGATATAGAAACTGCAATATATATCATCTTTTTCGGAAGTTGTTCACAATTCCAACTTGCGGAGGTGAAGCCCCTGCTCTGTGGATATTGCAGTCCTGACGCTACTAGGTACGTGCCTGAAATATAAAAAAAGAAATCCATAGGAAGAACCAAAGTCCAGGTCGGCAATGAAATACTATTTCACTAAGCCATCGCAAAACGATAAGTTTCCTATTGCGCATGGATAACCAAATGTGGAGTGGAAATGGCCTTTCAGGATTGGATGGCTAATAAATAGGTGAATCTCTCTTTCATTTGTCTCTGCTTCCTTGCATATAGCAGAGAAACATTCTTTAATAATTCGTAAATCTGATAGAAGAAATATGTCAGTCCTTAATAACAAAAAATCAAAACGGTAGCTAGTTTCGGGAAACCTTATTGTTGCCAGATCCGTTCTTGAGCAGTCATATAACAAAAAGACTCATATGATTCAAGTTGAAACCAGCAGTGAAAACATCAGATTATTACGAACGTACACTGATGAGCCAAACATTAAGACTACCCGAGTAATAGGTTCTTCGTCTATGTCTGGAACGAAACACATCACTGTTTCTCCGTATCAGACATCCGACAGTGTTGATAGGTTTTTGGAGGTATGTGGCATAAGATGGCTATGCACAGGTCATGTTAATTCGCATAAATAACTGGTCTCTGATTTGCGTACTCTGTGATGGCGCCCGATAGCGACCTCGATGAGTTCCATAGAATTTACATCAACGTGAGTTCGTTATAGTGCTCCTCAAACCACAGTAGTATGATTCTGGCTCCGAGACGAGGATAATTTTACTGCTAAAAGATGACATCGTCATCGGGGAAGACATCAATCATGAAGTGTCGCAGGTGGTTCGCAAGCTGTCAGCGTGTCTTCGATTACTGCCACTAGTCCCACGCACACGCAGGAAAGTGTCTCCCATTTCATTTTCTTTCACTTCACACATCGATGTACGCTAAAAAAGTTATTCTTTGCATCTCCATGTATTATTTTCATGTTATAATATTTATTTCGTTGTTTCACATTGATGTAAGAGGCTGTCATTTGTGAGTCTCTGATAAAGCGTTGCCCTCTCAGCATCGACCTGATGTTGCCAATCTGTATGGCCGGCGCGAATCACGCAGTGTCCATGAAACAAAAACATCGGTGCAGCACATCGTAGTCTTGTATGGGAAACATACACTGTCAGCAAATGGAAATCTAGAAGGGAAATAAATAAATTAATAAATAAAATAAATGCGAGTGTACTTTAATGGTCCTTCATAAAGTGCAGTCTTACAATCTAGAACACTTAAGGCTTTGTTTATTGGAGGGATTTGAGAGTCCCAGCAGACCCTGTATGTAATTATATAACTCAGCAGGCCGTTGGATAAGTTGGGACAGAAAGGTCCTATTCCATATAGTTCATGCTTCCTACTTTGGATGCCAGCACAGCCTGCACGACATTCCGAAGCCTATACGTTAGCCGGGAATGTGAACAGCTGTTCTGTAAATGCCTGCTTGGTGTGTGGAACTATGAAGTTACGTATGTAAAAGTAAGGTTTATATGCAAACTGAGGTTAGTGATAATGTCTGTGTGGTTACTATTATACAC
This sequence comes from Schistocerca cancellata, assembly GCF_023864275.1. Taxonomy (NCBI): domain Eukaryota; kingdom Metazoa; phylum Arthropoda; class Insecta; order Orthoptera; family Acrididae; genus Schistocerca; species Schistocerca cancellata. Next base: position 919,766,426 of record NC_064628.1, on the reverse strand, counting down.
AATTATGTTAATTTGTATAAAATATCAACTGAGTATTCTTTTAATATTAAATTATGACGTAGATTATAATTGTGACTTAGCAGTGCAGTTATTCCACAAGGTGCGCTTACAATGACTTTCGGCAGCTTCGCTTTGACTTTTATAGCTTTATGTGCTTTCAGGACGTTTCGCAAACAAAAACACACACTATCTGAGGACAATATGTCATTTCATTTTCCAAAAACAATAGAAATAGTGCGGGAACTGTAAGACAGGACTTAGTAAGTTACTGACGTGTTTCAGGCTATGGTTACATATTAGATCAGGTCTTACAGACAAAGAAATTGGTACTCAACTAGAAAATTTTCCAGATGATACTGATACATCATCTGAATGTAGTGATGCTAGTGAAGGTTAAATGATGCCTAATACTCGTCGGAATAATAACGCAAAAGCTCTTCCAGTGTATGCTGGTAATTCCCAAAATATTACGGAACGGGCTTGAACTAAGTTGTAGTGAGGAAGAGGCAGACAATAAAGACCTCCGAAAATTTTATGTATTTAAATCGTGCAGTTCACTTTCTTTCAAATTGTCAGGGAATGACGTACTCAGTTTGTCCAGAACTCAGAAAGATGGAACGCAGTTTGAAGTCTGGGCACTCACAGTTGTGCAACATGATAATGAACAAACGGGTACCGTAGATAAAGCTGACCTTATTAGGTCTCCTTATGAAACATAGAGAAACCCAAATAAGTTTTGATACAGATTGTTTTGTGCAACAGAGGAAATTACTCTTTTGAATTCCGATGTTTCATGCTGTGACGTAAAAGGGAAACTTCTATTGACGGATTTCTAACGTAGAACTACACTTACAACTGGGAAACAAATGTCCAAACCACCGGGAGGCCCAAAATGGATCAACATTCTCCTCCTTAAAATGCAAATGGAAAAAGGCACCATTTTCAATACGGAACGACGTACGTTTGCAGAATTCAGGGTCTTACTGGGCAACATTTGCCAATTCAAAAGGCAGATGTGAACTTTGCTCATGTACAAAGGTGGAATCTAGAGGCCATTCAAAGAGCATAATATTTTTTGTATGTTAATGACAAAAAATGACTGTTTATATAAGCAAGAAGCAATAAATCTACGTGTATGATTTTTTGGGACTTCCCAGTCCCTTAACGTAGTTCACCCGTATAGTCATGTCGGTACTTACAAGACCTCCGAAAATTTTATATATTTAAATGACTTTGTGTCACTTTTGAAATAAAATAATTTTGCTATTAGTTCAGTAACAGTTCATCAACTATTAAGGTAAAAATTTTGAGCTTTTATTTTATATTTTTTACAATTACAACCAATGAAGGGGTAAGGAAAGATGCCATTCTTTGCATCACTTGGCAAAGTAACCTTGCAATTTCTAACTAATAATTAAATACGGACGGAGCTGGAAATGCAGATTGGCGTTCCATTACAACAAACTGGTACTACAGTACTACATCCTCTCGCTCGACACTCGGAGGTAAATTCCGAGTACGCGACATTGGCATGTGTGATGATATCTTAGAAGGCACGTCCGCAAATCCGTTCTTCTCAGGCGGGGGCGGTCGGAGGGGTCGGACGTCGCAGTCGTCGCCGCCGGGATGGGACGCCCACCCTCCCTGATTCCATCGCGGTGGAGGCGGAGGACAGGCGTCGCGACGCGAGGCGGCGCCACGACGATTCGGCGCCGATTGGCCATTTATCCGGTGACCCGGGGCCGTGGGACGTCCGCGACAGGGAGGAGGGGGCGTATTTCTCACTCCCTCCCTTGGAGGCGGGGGGTGGCAGGCAGTGTGCTCAGCCTGCTAGATAGAGACCGATCACCGTGTTACGTACTAAGTATCGACGCAGAGGACGATGAAAAAGATTCCTCACATTTCACATTGTTTTAAAGCGCATATCGTGCATTATTTGCGTTTTCGGTGGAGCCGGGCCAGCACGCTTCCACTGCAGATTGGGTTACTACTTTCTGAACCTACAAAATGAGGACAGCCTTGACGGGATTAATCAGCATGCCTTTAGGGCAGTTCTCGTCCGGATCTCGATTGGAAGACAGAATAAGGTAAACTCTTCTGACGTCATAGCACACAAGGTGTGCCCTTGCTAATGTCGTTTTCTGCAACCCGCAATATAGTACCTGGCCTTTATAAACCACGCGTGAAATGTTCATATTCTTTGCTTTATTATTCCTACAGAAAAATGAACAAGGCCTTCTCGCAGAAAATTTCATGTAGTTAAATTTTGCGCTGGGATTCACTTTCACTGGAGCCCGTGATTTTCGTGATATTCAAGAAAAACATACAAAAGTGGTCTTTAAACACACCTCTCTCAACATTAAGTCCTCACCAGCCAGGATTTCTAGTATGTTTCTCGTGGCACTCCCTCCAACCTCTGTACAAAAATTTCCGACTACACGAACGATTCCCGATCTTCGATCTTTCTTGGTCCGATGAATACAAGGATATAATTGTTTATTTGATGATGTTAAAATTCACGAAACTGTTGGGTTTGATGATGTTAAAATTCACGAAACTGTTGGGTAATATTTAAACAATCTTTAGTGTTACAAATTGTAAGTGATCGACTAAGCCGGTGGCGTAATAAGGTCTGTTGTAGAGTTTATACCACATCCATGTCCACGTTTATTATATTTTGTCACTATGTTGTAATGCGCAGTATAAGAAGATTTTGTTGCTGGAGGCCATCGAGTAGGTAGGATCACAAGAAAAACTCATCGAATGCTGCGCCAGATAGTCACACAGAGCGTGAGAACGGCCGGCCTAGCAAGAGCCATGTCTAATTGGAGCAGAAAGAGAGAGAGAGTGGCAGTGGGATTCACCTAAACTGCTGGGGGCCAACAAATGAATCTTTAATAATTTATATACTGTTTCACTATTAATATGTAGCTACAACAATGCTGATGACGTTACCTGCGCCGAAAACTTGTTAATAATAATTTCAATATCACACAGTTCATCAGCAAATTCCAACTAAAAATTTTAGTTACTATCATTGCTTATTGATGGAAAGGCTGGACCAATCTCAAGTGTACCCCCGAGAGGACAGGCGCCAAACTGCTAAGGTACCTCACTACTAATCTACGACCAGTTTACGAGGAGGTAATGCATGAATCCGAGTGTAAAATCTGACTTCCTGTAAAGACGGAAGTGTTTGTTGAAAAATGGCCCCGGAGGAAGTACTTGCGCGATGTAGCGCAAATCCAAGACAATCTACGATCTGATTTTGAGATGGCAACAAGCAAACTAGTGTGTGAAGTGCAAGTCGGCTTGAAGATGGAATTAATTGTTAAAGTTGCCTCGAAAATATATTTGTGCGATCTCATGTCGATTCTAAGATCTAGTTAAGCATTTTTGTGACTTTTTTGGTCCTCGGGAACTAGTGATTAATGACCAGGAATCTTGTTATGAATACGAACCACAGACTGGCTATAGAAATCATTATAATTGGTGAAATAAAACAAAATTAGTTAGAATTTTAACATCTTACAAATCTCACTATGCTTAGCATTGAAACCCACCTACTTGTCACGTTATTATGAAGTGGTTATTGCACAAGCGTCAGAGCTCACGATTTACGCAAAAGAAACGAACTGAGCCAGATCTACAAGACGAGAAGAAAGTAATTTGGCTTCGATCCAGTTACGAGAAGTGAGGGATGGACGCACTAGAGTAACATTTGCAAATCACAAGCTGCATCAGTGTGCGTCGACGTGTACATATTGTGGTAGAAGATGTTACGAAAATTCACTCCCCTGTCTGCTGTGATTAGTGTTACACAGTCAGTGCTGATCATAAAAGGTCGAATGTCGGATGTGGGAAATAATTCGTGCAGACACAAATTTTTGTGCAGTCCTAGGTGGGAGTGCCATGAACAACATCCTAGAAATCCTGACTGGCTTGTGGGGGGGGGGGGGGGGGGGGGGGGGTGCTGTGTATGGGAGAGCGGGTGCGTTTTAAAGTCACTTTCGTACGTTTTTCTTGAATAACTCTAAAACTACGGCCACTACATCTACATCTACATCTACATTTATACTCTGCAAGCCACCCAACGGTGTGTGGCGGAGGGCACTTTACGTGCCACTGACATTACCTCCCTTTCCTGTTCCAGTCGCGGGAAGAACGACTGTCTGAAGGCCTCTGTGCGCGCTCTAATCTCTCTAATTTTACATTCGTGATCTCCTCGGGAGGTATAAGTAGGGGGAAGCAATATATTCGATACCTCATCCAGAAACGCACCCTCTCGAAACCTGGCGAGCAAGCTACACCGCGATGCAGAGCGCCTCTCCCGCAGAGTCTGCCACTTGAGTTTGTTAAACATCTCCGTAACGCTGTCACGGCCACCAAACAACCCCGTGACGAAACGCGCCGCTCTTCTTTGAATCTTCTCTATCTCCTCCGTCAACCCGATCTGGTACGGATCCCACACTGATGAGTAATACTCAAGTATAGGTCGAACGAGTGTTTTGTAAGCCACCTCCTTTGTTGATGGACTACATTTTCTAAGGACTCTCCCAATGAATCTCAACCTGGTACCCGCCTTACCAACAATTAATTTTATATGATCATTCCACTTCAAATCGTTCCGCACGCATACTCCCAGATATTTTACAGAAGTAACTGCTACCAGTGTTTGTTCCGCTATCATATAATCATACAATAAAGGATCCTTCTTTCTATGTATTCGCAATACATTACATTTGTCTATGTTAAGGGTCAGTTGCCACTCCCTGCACCAAGTGCCTATCCGCTGCAGATCTTCCTGCATTTCGCTACAATTTTCTAATGCTGCAACTTCTCTGTATACTACAGCATCATCCGCGAAAAGCCGCATGGAACTTCCGACACTATCTACTAGGTCATTTATATATATTGTGAAAAGCAATGGTCCCATAACACTCCCCTGTGGCACACCAGAGGTTACTTTAACGTCTGTAGACGTCTCTCCGTTGATAACAACATGCTGTGTTCTGTTTGCTAAAAACTCTTCAATCCAGCCACACAGCTGGTCTGATATTCCGTAGGCTCTTACTTTGTTTATCAGGCGACAGTGCGGAACTGTATCGAACGCCTTCCGGAAGTCAAGAAAAATAGCATCTACCTGGGAGCCTGTATCTAATATTTTCTGGGTCTCATGAACAAATAAAGCGAGTTGGGTCTCACACGATCGCTGTTTCCGGAATCCATGTTGATTCCTACATAGTAGATTCTGAGTTTCCAAAAACGACATGATATTCGAGCAAAAAACATGTTCTAAAATTCTACAACAGATCGACGTCAGAGATATAGGTCTATAGTTTTGCGCATCTGCTCGACGACCCTTCTTGAAGACTGGGACTACCTGTGCTCTTTCCCAATCATTTGGAACCTTCCGTTCCTCTAGAGACTTGCGGTACACGGCTGTTAGAAGGGGGGCAAGTTCTTTCGCGTACTCTGTGTAGAATCGAATTGGTATCCCGTCAGGTCCAGTGGACTTTCCTCTGTTGAGTGATTCCAGTTGCTTTTCTATTCCTTGGACACTTATTTCGATGTCAGCCATTTTTTCGTTTGTGCGAGGATTTAGAGAAGGAACTGCAGTGCGGTCTTCCTCTGTGAAACAGCCTTGGAAAAAGGTGTTTAGTATTTCAGCTTTACGTTTGTCATCCTCTGTTTCAATGCCATCATCATCCCGGAGTGTCTGGATATGCTGTTTCGAGCCACTTACTGATTTAACGTAAGACCAGAACTTCCTAGGATTTTCTGTCAAGTCGGTACATAGAATTTTACTTTCGAATTCACTGAACGCTTCACGCATAGCCCTCCTTACGCTAACTTTGACATCGTTTATCTTCTGTTTGTCTGAGCGGTTTTGGCTGCGTTTAAACTTGCAGTGAAGCTCTCTTTGCTTTCGCAGTAGTTTCCTAACTCTGTTGTTGTACCACGGTGGGTTTTTCCCGTCCCTCACAGTTTTACTCGGCACGTACCTGTCTAAAACGCATTTTACGATTGCCTTGAACTTTTTCCATAAGCATTCAACATTGTCAGTGTCAGAACAGAAATTTTCGTTTTGATCTGTTAGGTAGTCTGAAATCTGCCTTCTATTACTCTTGCTAAACAGATAAACCTTCCGCCCTTTTTTTATATTCCTATTAACTTCCATATTCAGGGATGCTACAACGGCCTTATGATCACTGATTCCCTGTTCTGCACTTACAGAGTCGAAAAGTTCGGGTCTGTTTGTTACCAGTAGGTCCAAGATGTTATCTCCACGAGTCGGTTCTCTGTTTAATTGCTCGAGGTAATTTTCGGATAATGCACTCAGTATAATGTCACTCGATGCTCTGTCCCTACCACCCGTCCTAAACATCTGAGTGTCCCAGTCTAGATCTGGTAAATTGAAATCTCCACCTAAGACTATAACATGCTGAGAAACCTATCCCTGTACAAAATGTAACGATCAGTTTCCTGCAAAAAGGGTCCTGATCAATCTTTTTTCTGAAGTACTAACAATATGCGCGTTGCTAGCGACAGAAATCTCACGCTTGGTTCATGAACGCCAGATATAACACTGCGGGTTGCATAAAACGACCTCGGGCGGGGCCGCTGAGTCATCACGTAGATAGAGGTGCTACAATTTTGTTTTAAATAAAAAAGTATGATGATAAAAGAAAGTATGATTGCCTTTAACTTAGCTGTAGCACAGTCCAGGTAATCAAATCAGTATTAGTATGGGATATTTACAGTTTTAAATAAAGTTTGACTGCCCTAAAACAGTGACTGACATGTTCCTATCAAGACCCGGAATAATCCCTTTAGGACTACCGAATAAGGCATTATATTATTTCTCCGTGCTCCTCGTCAAATATTTAGAGTCTAGGAATCCTACGTACTCGGTTCGCTAGACAAACAATCCAAACAGATAGTATTAACGAGTTTTATTACTAAATGAGAAGAGGTAATACTTAACATTTCAGATTTCACAGATGTGTCGCAAACAAAGGGCGGCATACATAATAAGCACTTTTCTTCAGTATAGACAATCCTAATTCTTAGCTACATAGAGTGTACAAGCGAGGTAACGATCGCTGACGCTTTTATCCAACTCACTTGTCTTTAAGCTCTTAGTCAACTGGGGCTTCGCCAGTCCGTCGCAGTGCTTATGTCCCCTTCACACTGGGGCCGAAGCAGTCGCATTGTCGGGCTGGAGACGGGTCGGTCAGCGTGCGATAAGCTGAGGTTTTCTCACAGCCTTCTCTTCTCTATCGTTCCCGACTGCCGTGCTGGCGCTTGACTTTAAGCCGTAACACACTGTTAGTTGACCTTTGTGTTGTCGAATAGCTATATTATTTACGAAAGATACGAGACAAAATATATTGCACACATCACATGTACACTCCTGGAAATGGAAAGAAGAACACATTGACACCGGTGTGTCAGACCCACCATACTTGCTCCGGATACTGCGAGAGTGCTGTACAAGCAATGATCACACGCACGGCACAGCGGACACACCAGGAACCGCGGTGTTGGCCGTCGAATGGCGCTAGCTGCGCAGCATTTGTGCACCGCCGCCGTCAGTGTCAGCCAGTTTGCCGTGGCATACGGAGCTCCATCGCAGTCTTTAACACTGGTAGCATGCCGCGACAGCGTGGACGTGAACCGTATGTGCAGTTGACGGACTTTGAGCGAGGGCGTATAGTGGGCATGCGGGAGGCCGGGTGGACGTACCGCCGAATTGCTCAACACGTGGGGCGTGAGGTCTCCACAGTACATCGATGTTGTCGCCAGTGGTCGGCGGAAGGTGCACGTGCCCGTCGACCTGGGACCGGACCGCAGCGACGCACGGATGCACGCCAAGACCGTAGGATCGTACGCAGTGCCGTAGGGGACCGCACCGCCACTTCCCAGCAAATTAGGGACACTGTTGCTCCTGGGGTATCGGCGAGGAACATTCGCAACCGTCTCCATGAAGCTGGGCTACGGTCCCGCACACCGTTAGGCCGTCTTCCGCTCACGCCCCAACATCGTGCAGCCGCCTCCAGTGGTGTCGCGACAGGCGTGAATGGAGGGACGAATGGAGACGTGTCGTCTTCAGCGATGAGAGTCGCTTCTGCCTTGGTGCCAATGATGGTCGTATGCGTGTTTGGCGCCGTGCAGGTGAGCGCCACAATCAGGACTGCATACGACCGAGGCACACAGGGCCAACACCCGGCATCATGGTGTGGGGAGCGATCTCCTACACTGGCCGTACACCACTGGTGATCGTCGAGGGGACACTGAATAGTGCACGGTACATCCAAACCGTCATCGAACCCATCGTTCTACCATTCCTAGACCGGCAAGGGAACTTGCTGTTCCAACAGGACAATGCACGTCCGCATGTATCCCGTGCCACCCAACGCGCTCTAGAAGGTGTAAGTCAACTACCCTGGCCAGCAAGATCTCCGGATCTGTCCCCCATTGAGCATGTTTGGGACTGGATGAAGCGTCGTCTCACGCGGTCTGCACGTCCAGCACGAACGCTGGTCCAACTGAGGCGCCAGGTGGAAATGGCATGGCAAGCCGTTCCACAGGACTACATCCAGCATCTCTACGATCGTCTCCATGGGAGAATAGCAGCCTGCATTGCTGCGAAAGGTGGATATACACTGTACTAGTGCCGACATTGTGCATGCTCTGTTGCCTGTGTCTATGTGCCTGTGGTTCTGTCAGTGTGATCATGTGATGTATCTGAACCCAGGAATGTGTCAATAAAGTTTTCCCTTCCTGGGACAATGAATTCACGGTGTTCTTATTTCCATTTCCAGGAGTGTATCTTCATTACTTTAGAGCTTATGTCCCATGCATAATTTTCAGTGGGCTGAATCTTGTTTAAAAGATCCTTTTGTTGACACAAATATTTAAAAAAATTACAAAATTAAACTTTAATACTGCACTTCCTTTTAAAGATTGAAGTGTCTAGCCTCTCCATTGTCCATTTCCCTAATTAAACACAAGTGCTATAGGCTGACACAGCCAACGAAACACACTATTATTTGAATTAAAAACGTGTTTCAGTTGTTATCAGTATGGCTCTCAGTTACGGATGCTCTCGAAATCAAAATTTGTACCTCTAAGCTAAGATCTAACTTAATATTAAGGAAACAGTCTTAATCGCGTTTTTTATTTATTTAGTGCCGACCGGTTTCAGCCCTCGCAGGGGCCATCTTCGGGGCGAACATACTATGATATTACAATAAATATTGGTCGACTGCTGGTGGCAGGAGACATGCAAGATACTGTCTATGTTTTACGTAACGAAGCGGGAAGAAGTTTCTTTGCACAAATAATTTTTACCCTCGATGCCATTGTGGTGCGTCTATTGTTCACACTGACTGTAAGCTAAATATTACCGTACGAGAGCATGGTCTAGCACATGACTAGATCGAAAGGTATCCTATCGACGACTACCGACTATGGCGCACAGTCTGTAACTTGAGTGTACAATTGGTATACTTCATTATATTATCGCACATCTCCGGTTATACCAAAATTATTCATCTATTTAATATCAATTTTCCTGTCATCGTAAAGTTAATGAAAGATAGCGTTTAGACTCCTCCTAATGTCTGAGTGGCAAAAGGTAACATTTGTCAGCAAATATTAATTAATGATGGTTACTTGATTCAACCCAGAAAAAATTTACATCCCCTACGTATCTGTTTGCTGACGCCACGAACATTTTCTGTTTCGGCACCACATCACACTGGCTGTGAAAGCGCCAGATGGCCAACCGCCTCTGCTAACCACCTTGGGAACCTACCGATCGCTCCTTACTCCGTACGTACCCCAGTGCCGATACATTCTTTTCATGTATGTGAAACTGCAAAACTAGAAATAAAGTAAAATACGCTGTTATATGGAAGTAAGGGGTAAATAGCAAGCGCTGGGCCTTGCCGCCATAAACTTTGTGAGTGGTCTGGGTGAGGCTCACGACACGGAAAATCTTTAAATTACTTCCAACCTCAGATTCCTATCCCACTGCAAATATTTAAACAGCAAGTAATTTCTAACATAGGGCAACTCATCTCTGTGTTCTAAATTTATAGTCGTATTACTAAGGCATACAAGCTGTCACTGAACTCTAACGTCAGAGCAGCAGTGAAAATTGTTTGGATGCTGTTTTAAACTGCTCTAAATGAACTTACTCCCGATGAACCATGGACCTTTCCGTTGGTGGCGAGGCTTGCTTGCCTCAGCGATAAAGAAACCCCTACCGTAGGTCCAACAACGGTGGAGTGGTATCTGTTAAGAGGCCAGACAAACGTGTGGTTTCTGAAGAGGGGCTGCAGTCTTTTCAGTAGTTGCAGGGCAACAGTCTGGGAGATAGACTGAGATGGTCTTGTAACATTAACCAAAACGGCCTTGCTGTGCTGGTACTGCGAACGGCTGAAAGCAAGGGAAAACTACAGCCGTAATACTTCCCGAGGGCACTCTGCTTTACTGTACGGTTAAATGGTGGTGGCGTCCTCTTGGATAAAATATTCCGGAGGTAAAATAGTCCCCCATTAGGAACTTCAGGCGGGGACTAGTCAGGAGGACGTCGTTATCAGGAGAAACAAAACTGGCGTTCTACAGCTCGGAGCGTGGAATGTCAGATCCCTTAATAGGGCAGGTATGTTAGAAAATATAAAATGGTAAATGGATAAGTTAAAGTTACATGCAGTGGGAAGTAGTGAAGTTTGGTGGCAGGAGGAACAAGACTTCTGGTGAGGTGAATAGAGGGTTACAAATACAAAATGAAATAGTGGTAAGGCAGGAGTAGGTTTAATAATGAATTAAAAAAATAGGAGCGTATGTAAGCAACTACGAACGCATAATGAACGCATTATTGTAGCCACGATAGACACGAAGCCCATGTCTACCACAGTAGTACAAGTTCATATGCCAACTGGCTCCTCAGATGATGATGAGATTGAAGAAACGTATGATGCAATAAAATAAATAATTCAGAGTAATATCATACAAAAATTTAATAGTCATGTGGGACTGCAACTCGATAGCAGGGAAAGGAAGAGAAGGAAAAGTTGTCGGTGAATAAGGAATGGGGGTAAGGAATGAAGGAAGGAGCCGTCTGGTAGAATTTTGCGCAGACCATGATTTAATCATAGCTAACAATCGGTTTAAGAGTCATGAAAGAAGGTTGTATACGTGGAAGAGGCATGGAGACACTGGAAGGTTTCAGGTAGGGTATATAATGGTAAGACAGAAAATTAGGAACTAGGTTTTAAACTGTAAGACATTTCTAGGGACAGATGTGGACTCTGCCACAATTTATTGGTAATGAACTGTAGATTAAAACGAAAGAAACTCGAAAAAGGAGGAAATTTGAGGAGATGGGACCTGGATAAACTGAAAGAACCAGAGGGTGTAGAGAGTTTCAGAGAGGACATTAGGGAACGATTGACAAGAACGGGGGAAACAAATGTGCTAAAAGAAGAATGTGTAGCTTTTAGGGATGGTATAGTGAAGGCATATATCACAACTGGTAAGATAGATGCCACCTACAGGAAAATTACAGAGACCTTTCGAGAAAAGGGAACCACTCGTATGAATATCACGAGCACAGATGGGAAACCACTCCGAAGCAAAGAAGGTAAAGGAGAAAGGTGGAAGGAGCATATAGAGGGTCTATACAAGGACGATGTCCTTGAGGCCAGTATTATGGAAATGGTAGAGGTGGTAGATAAAGATGAAACTGGAAATATAATACTGTATGAAGAATTTCACACAGCACTAAAAGACCTAAGTCGAAACAAGTCCCTTGGAGTAGACAACATTCCCTTAGAACTACAGGTAGCCTTTGACTAGCCAGCCATGATAAAGCTCTGTCATCTGGTGAGCAAGATGTATGAAACAGGCAAAATACCCTCAGACTTCAAGAAGAATATAATAATTCCAATCCCAAAGAAAGCAGGTGTTGACAGGTCTGAAAGTTACCAAACTATCAGTTTAATAATAATAACGGGAATTCGTTACAGAGGAATGGAAAAACTTGTGGAAGCAAACCTCGGAGAAGATCGGTTTGGATTCCATAGAAATGTGGGAACTCGCGAAGCTATAACGATCCAACGGCTTCTCAGAAGATAAGTTAAGAAAAGGCAAACCCACGTTTCTGGCATTAGCAGATTTAGTAAACACTTTTGACAATGTTGACTGGAATACCCTCTTTCAAATTTTGAAGGTGGCACAGGTCAAATACAGGGAGCGAAGAGCTATTTACAATTTGTACAGAAACCACATCGCTGTTATGAGTCGAGGGGCCTGAAAGAGAAGCTGTGGTTAAGAAGGGAGTCAGGCAGGTTTGTAGCCTATCCCAATGTTATTCAGTCTCTATATTGAGCAACCAGTAAAGAAAACAATAGAGATATTTGGAGTAGAATTTAAAATCCATGGCGAAGAAATAAAAATTTTGAGGTTTGCCGATGACACTGTAACTCTGTCAGAGACAGTAAAGGACATAGAAGAGTAGTCAAACGGAATGGACAGCATCTTGAAAGGAGGATATAACGTGAACATCAACAAAAGCAAAACGAGGGTAACGGAGTGTACTCGAAGTAATTCAGGTGATGCTGAGGGAATTAGATTAGGAAATGAGACACTTAAAGTAGTAAAGGAGTTTTGCTATTTGGGGAGCAAAATAACGGATGATGGTCGAAGTAGAGAGGATATCAAGTGTAGACTGGCAATGGCAAGGAAAGCGTTTCTGAAGAAGAGAAATTTGTTAACATCGGGTATTGATTTAAGTGTCAGGAAGTCGTTTCTGAAAGTATTTGTATGGAGTGTAGCCATGTATGGAAGTGAAACGTAGACGATAAACAGTTTGGACAAGAAGAGAATAGAAGCTATCGAAATGTGGTGCTACAGAAGAATACTGAAGATTAAATGGGTAGATCACATAACTAATGAGGAGGTATTGAATAGAATTGGCGAGAAGAGGAGTTTGTGGCATAATTTCTGTAGAAGAAGGGATCGGTTGGTAGAACATTTTTTGAGGCATCTAGGGATCACCAATTTAGTACTGGAGGGAAGCGTGGAGGGTAAAAATCGTAGAGGGAGATCTAAGGATGAATAGACTAAGCAGATTCAGAAGGATGTAGGCTGCTGTAGTTACTCAGAGATGAAGAAGCTTGTACAGGATAGAGTAGCATGGAGAGTTGCATCAAATGTCTCTGGCCTGAGGACCACAACAACAAGAACAACATGAATTTTTCGCCATTTCAAACGTGTGGCAACTTGACTCTTAGTCGTCTGACAACCAAGCAACCTGCACTCTTAACCCCCAGGTCTACCACTTTGGATACTGTTCTCACAGGGCTGAAAACGCCAAAATATTTGACAACCATGTAGACTGCGTTCAAATCCTCGGTCTACCATGCTGGATCGTGATCTTCTGTTCTGACGTAGGGGCTGTGTCCTTATTCCCAGGCCCGCTATTTTGTCTCTCCACCTTAAATTCGAGAGTCATGGGGCTCTTCTCACATTTTCAGTTTCGCCATCTTGGATTCTGACTTTATTGGGCTACACCTGCATTTCAAGGTTCACCATCTTGCAAGACCATCTTGGATAGTTGTCATGGGGAAGGTAATCTAACAATAACGCCTTCTTTGCTCAAATCCACATTCCAGCCATCTTGGATCGCCACTTGATTCTTTTCACTTTTACACCTATAGGGCAGTTGATTATCTTGGACTGTGATAGAGAGTCTTCCTTCACATCCGCCATCTTGGAATTTATACTTAGCAGAAGTGCCGATCTATTTATTAAAACTTTCCACTGTTCTACACTTAACACAATAGGAGTATTTTGAATTTCTTGTCATTTTTTCAATCTTCTATAATTTCATAAATAGGGAAATTGGGCTATGCTGTCAGGTGGTTGGGGAATCTGGCAATATTACCTGACACCATGGGCATAGGGCAGAGGGTAGGGAGAGTCGAAATCTTGCAACAGTGCAGACTACACTCAACCAGCCGAGCTGCACTAGGCCTAAGCTGCACATCTATTTGGCACTATAATTTCTACTGGCCATTTGGACTTCATGGTACTGAACTACAGTCTGAGTTTGCACTTTTTGCTTCTATTCGAGGGTTCAGTGTTGGGATGGCAGTGGCTACGATGTTTTATATAAGTAGCTACATTTATGAGATAGAAAAGCGTGATAGCATTTACTATGGGACTCGTCAGTGAATTATTGATGTTGTAATATTTAGCAGGAAGCCTGGTTTGATGCACCACTGAGTACAGTCATGTCCTTTGCGAGTATCTTCAGCCCTGCGTGATTATTGCAAATTACGCCTTGGTGTCATCTCAAAAAATTTAATATCCACATCTGCATCTTTTCTCAAATTAATTATCACTTCAGGCCTCATAATGTGTATCACAGCTTATCTCATAGTCATGTTGTCTCATTGCATTCTTTTCTTTTCCATTCGATGTACTCCCGAATTATTTTCTCAATTTCCCAACCCAGTTTTCATCATAATTCTTTAAACCACAGTCCAATACCTGATATTATCCTCGTGTCTGTACTGCTTCGCCTCCATACAAGGCTACACTCCCGACAAATTTATTCAGAAAAGACTTCCTAAGACTTAAATTTGTTTTACGTATTAACGTATTTTCTTTTCCCAGGTATGTGTTTCTAGCTGCTGATGCTATGCATTTTATATTCTCTTTACTTCTCCCATCGTTGGTTATTTTACTGCCCAAATAGCGAAAATCGTCTACAACTTTTAGAGTCCGATTTCGTAATCTATTTCTTCAAAGAACACTTAATTTATCTCTACTACACTTTCTTAGCTTTTGATGATGTTCCTCTTACAATTTTTTCATAGAGCGTAGCTGTCAATTACTTTACCATCTCTAACTATACTACATCATCGAAAACCCTTAATTTTTTATATATCATCTCCCTAACATTTATTTCCCTTTAAAAATTTGTCCATCATTACTTTACTGCATGCAATTTCTACAGACTGAACAACATAACATTCTCAACTACTACGTCTGTCAACCCTTGTAATTTCTGTTTCGTTGTTGTCACCCGATTTCCTGTTAGTTCCCATCCTAGGGCGAGGAACTCAGCAATAATTTGAGCTTTTCCCACTCGTCCATGGATGGCGTTGTCCTGCCAGCTTCTTTAGGTTCCAATTTTTCGTCTACTCTACACGCCAGTGTGTGGTATCCAAGATTCCCAAATTTGTACACTCTTTTGTGACGCTCCAATAACAATCACCAATTCCATTTAGTTGTGATCTTACTTATAATTCTACTGTTCTACGTTCTTTGGACCTCAGCCACGTGTGTAAGTATTCTTTGTATAGGGCTCCAGATATTCTGGTTGCACAGTCATTGAGATCGGTCCAGAGCGTTTGGTCTCTAAGTGAGTCCGTCATGCCGTCGTTTATGTGTGCTTGTGGTCTTTCCTGCGACTAATGGTCACAGTATAGAAGTATGTGTTCTTGGAACCGATAACCTGTCCACAGTCACAGTCGGTATGCTCACCGAGGTTTCCACGCAGCAGATGCCTGCGGTACGACCCTCGGCCAGGCAAGAAGTGATCCACAACCTGGACGGGACTGATATGTTTCACACTCATCTACTTCCTGTAAATTTGGAAGCGTCTACACTACGGATATTTCGCAGTAGTCTCACCCCCCCCCCCCCCCCATATGCCTTGAATTCAATCCCCATCATATGAACCCTTTCGAGGTACCCGGTGGCTATAATTAAAGTGCAGGTACTCTCAGATGTCAAATGTGGGCTGTAATTATTTAATGGCAGCCAGACTTTGTAGATACTCTACTGCTTTAATGGGGAACTAATTTACGCTGGAAAAAAGTAGTTCCAGATTTTTTTCCACCAGATGAAAATCTGGCGCCGTGTTTGCAAGAATGACATATAGAAATGTTTTAATATGTAATGGACTAGGAATGAAACGTGTGTAGTAAAGATGAAACAAATGAGGAAGGCATGATGTTAATTTTTCTTATTGCCTGCTGCTTACATAGTTCGTTAAATACAAGCACTGTAGATGTCTACGAGATGCTGTATGCGTGAAACGACGTGATCGGCAGTTGCTCGCATTAGCTCTTGTGAAACCTAAGTAAATTGTAGTCTCACCAGAGCCAAAAATCACATGGGTTCCCATCAGGTTATCTTGCAGGCCATTCATCTGGAAAACATGAGGAGGTCCGTGGAAGGTTGCGTTAAGCAGACCTTTCACTGGGTGCGCGACATGAGTTGTTGCCCCATCTTGCATGTTAAGAGTCGTTCCCACACAGTTCCAAAGTAGGAATCACATGCTGTACAAAGAGGCCTCGATCTTCCTGGGGTACCAGTGTAATATAGACTAAAAAACTTTCCATCGTCAGATGGACAATTCTTACGAAACTCACTACCCAGGACACGTGCTTTTTCGTCAATTACAGCAAAAATACTCGTCAATAACGTCTTCCAGGATAGGAAGTCTTCCACTTCAGGTGCCACACCAAACTAATCTGCGTTTTGGAATTTCATTATGATCCTCATTAAATCATTTAATGACATCGGGCCCCTCGCCAGACTATTCAGGCAGAGAAACTCTCCCAATGGAGCACTGTAATTGCTGTCGCTCATGCAAAACGGTATCGTTAACAGCGCACGGACTCCCTTCTCGATAGCTGTACTGGTCACTCACTTTATGGCTTGTCAAATAACAGTGTGGATCTCATTCGGTCATAGAGTGACAGCGCCAGTTTGCACCTGGTGGCCAGAATTGGAATTAATTTCTTCCAGAATAAATCGGTTCCACATTAACGCATATCTATCAAGCTTCGCTTACATGCGAGAATTTCAGCCCATGCTGGACCTCCATGAGTAGCTGTACTATATTATAAAGACCCAGTTTTCTTCTTCCTCTAACACAGGGGCGGGCAGTAGTCCTGCACATGTGCGGTGCACTTGCACGCGTGCAGTTAACAGGTGTTCCGCGTGCACACAGGGGCAAGCTGACCACCCGGTTATCTCCCATCCCCACCATACCTTCTGTCCGCTCCTTCCTCTGTAATGCGTTTTGTTTCCTAGCTTGCTTTATTGAGTGAATGAATAAGGTTAGTAGGAGTGCTTGAAAGAAATCATGGTTTGAAAGAGTACCTATTACCTACGATACGTTTTATTTAATTATCACAGGTGGAGTTTACAATAAATTTAATATCTGGAACAAAATTTCTACATACAGACAAACACAAACAGTTACGTAAATTTTCATCACTGATGTTTGCTCATAAGCGAGACTTATTAATTCAGCAAATGGTTTTCCAGCTCTCGCTATTTTAAGCGCAGTCTTATAACTTGCACATACCGCTGGGCTATTATTGTTGTCGTCCTGAAAACTTGAAAACAGTGCTCCATAAAATGTTAAATCAGTTAGATGAGAGACTTGACGAGAGAAAATCGCAGATGTCCCGTGACAACAGCAACTACGACAAATTCAAATGGCTCTGAGCACTATGGGACTTAACTGCTGTGGTCATCAGTCCCCTAGAACTTAGAACTACTTAAACCTAACTAACCTAAGGACATCACACACATCCATGCCCGAGGCAGGATTCGAACCTGCGACCATAGCGGTCGCGCGGTTCCAGACTGTAGTGCCTAGAACCGCTCGGCCACTCCGGCCGGCCAACTACGACGGATTGATCTGGTATCGTCAGATCGCTCTTCTTAAGCTCAGTCAATTCCCCATCCGCTCAGAATCCAACAATAAATTGTACTCGTCCTTGTGAAATTTATTATAATGGCCTTCAATACTAAACTTCCGTTGACCAGCGAGGATACTGCCACATATTAAACATTTCGAATTTTCACGTTTTTGGACAAAGAAAAAATGATTCTCCCATTACTTTTTGGAAGATAGCAAATCTCCACTTCTCCGTTTCTTGAAATACAACGTTCACTACATAGTGCTCGCTTCGCATCAACGTCCGCAGCTTAGCCTAGCACTACATTGCCGCAACCTGCCGGCTGTCGCCACAGCCCCGGTCGACGCCTGCACGCGAGCAGCACACGTGCAGCGCTGTGCGCTCATGAGCCGCGTGCAACGTTTGCCCGCCCCTGCTCTAACATGTTTCCCACAGTGTCCGGTGTGCCCGCTTCCAGCCAGCCGATGCGTTACCACGCGATACTTAATAGTTATGTCTGCCGAGGACATTCCGAGCGCCATGCACAGTGTCTCCATAGCTGTGTGCGGAAAGATCCTAGGAAACTGCAAGAGTACACTCCTCTGTCCGTGAGTTCCCACCATGCTGCTGGACTGGTAGGAACGGCACTAGGGAAAACGTGTCAGAGCAGAGTGGGTGCTAACCTGGAGGCACCGGGAGAAAGAGGGAAGTGCTCAAGACGGTGCTGCCGGTCCCGCTGCGTTCGAGGCCTCTGGGCGGTCCCGCTGGGCCTGATTGGATTACCCCTCCAGTGGGCGACGCACCCCGGGCCGGATGCTGATAGCCGCTCTGCCGAGAGTGGTCTGTAAACGAGGAGCGAGTGTGGCGGGGGAAGCAGCGTGGCTGACTTGAGGACGGCTTTGTGGCAAGTGCCTGGCTGCCGACGATCGACCACAGCGTCCCAAAGACAGCCACTACGTCCACACGGTGTGCTAACGACACTCACTGATCAGTTCCTAGCAGATACGAACCAGCATGTCACTCTTGACGCAAAGATATCTACCTTCGTAAATGTAGTTATGGGTGTACCCAAAGGGCTTGTTATAAGAAGAGTGCTGTTCACGTTGTTGCTGTTGTTGTCTTCAGTCTGAAGGCTGGTTTGATGCAGCACTCCATGCTACTGTATTCACCTCTAGGTCTCTTTCTACAATTTTTACCCCCCGGGACTACTTCCCTCTGACACTAATTTGGTGATCCCTCCATGTCGCAGAATGTGTTCTATCAATAGATCCCTTTTGCTACTTGTGTTGTGTCACAAATCTCCTTTCTCTCCACTTCTGGTCAGTACTTTCTCATTAGTTACGTGATCGACCCATCTAATTGGAAATTGGTTGTAAGTTTCTACAGGACCAAACTGCTGAGGTCATCGGTCCCCTGGCTTACACACTACTTAATCCAACTTAAACTAACTTACGCTGGGGACAACACACACATACCCATGCCTGAGAGAGGACTCGAACCTCCGACGGGGGCAGCCGCATGAACCGTGGCAAGACGTCCTAGACCGCACGGCTACCCCGCCCGGTCCCATCTAATTTTCAGCAGTCACCTCTAACACCTCGTTTCAAAATCATCTATTTTCTTCTTGTCTAAATTGTTTATCATCCACCTTTCATTTTCATTGGTCCTTTGTTGGATTTATTCCACTGTCTGTCTTTCACTGAAGTTTTTTTTTGTCATCTATAGATCATGGAGGCTCTTCCTTGAGGTTTTATCACACGTCCTGTCATCTTGTCCTTTCTTCTTGGTAATTTCGTTATGTTTCTTTCCTCACCAAACCTGAGGAGAATATCCGCTTTCCTTCCCTTATTAGCATCTTTTTACAGCACCCATTTTCAAGCCCTTCGAGTCTTCCTTTTCGGTTTACCAAGACCCCAAGAATCACTACTATAGAATACTGTTCTCCAAACGTACGTTCTCAGAAACTACTTTCTCAAAATAAGGACTATCCATTGTCATTTTTATGTCCTTGCTTCGTCTGTCGTGTTTCATTTTGCTCCCAAGGTAGCGGAATTCCATAACTTCGTCTACTTCACTGTGCGCAATTTTGATGTTAAGTTTAGCGATATCCTCATTGCTATCATTGTCCATTATGTTTGTCTCCATAGGTTTACCCTCAATCCGTAACCTGTACTCATTAGACTGCACATTCCATTCAACAGGCGCTGTAATTCTTCACTTTCACTGAGGACAGCAATGCCATAACCGTATCTTATCACTGAAATCCTCTCACACTCACTTTAACTCTGTTGAATGTTGCTTTTGTTTTTATCATTCTTCTTCCGAACTCTGGGTTGGGCAGAATGGGTGAAAGACTACATCCCTGCTATACGCCCTTTTTAATCTGAGCATTGCTGGTACTTCTACGTACTGTACGAAGTCGTGCTGAAAAGTAATGCCTCCGAATTTATCATGTGAAAAATCTTAAAGATTTTAAATAAAACGAACGATATTAGCTTTATACGTGGTTATTCTTCATGTCTACGTCGGCGCGTGCTGTAATAGAGTTCACAGCTCGAAGAGTTCCTCCTCACGTGCAGCACCCTTTGCTTCAGCATGCGAATGCCAGACCACACACGAGCGCTGCGACATCTGCAACAATCCGACGTCTTGGGTTCATTGCCGTAGACCATCCTGCATGCAGTATCGACTTGACCTCGTCAGATTTTGATCTGTTTTCTGAACTTAAAGAACACCTCCGAGGGCTTCATTTCGATAATGATGAAGCTGTGTAAGCGGAGGTCAGGTTGTGGCCCCTCCAACAAACATTCTACAGTGACGGTATCAACGAACTAGTCTCTCTCTGGGAGAAATGTGTCGACATAAATTAGTAGTGAAAAAAAAATGGTCTTATTCAAAAAATTCGAAGAATTTCAAATGAAAAATTCAGCTAAATTGCCTGTGATTTCCGATAACTTACTCATGCACTCCTGGAAATTGAAATAACAACACCGTGAATTCATTGTCCCAGGAAGGGGAAACTTTGTTGACACATTCCTGGGTTCAGATACATCACATGATCACACTGACAGAACCACAGGCACATAGACACAGGCAACAGAGCATGCACAATGTCGGCACTAGTATAGTGTATATCCACCTTTCGCAGCAATGCAGGCTGCTATTCTCCCATGGAGACGATCGTAGAGATGCTGGATGTAGTCCTGTGGAACGGCTTGCCATGCCATTTCCACCTGGCGCCTCAGTTGGACCAGCGTTCGTGCTGGACATGCAGACCGCGTGAGACGACGCTTCATCCAGTCCCAAACATGCTCAATGGGGGACAGATCCAGAGATCTTGCTGGCCAGGGTAGTTGACTTACACCTTCTAGAGCACGTTGGGTGGCACGGGATACATGCGGACGTGCATTGTCCTGTTGGAACAGCAAGTTCCCTTGCCGGTCTAGGAATGGTAGAACGATGGGTTCGATGACGGTTTGGATGTACCGTGCACTATTCAGTGTCCCCTCGACGATCACCAGTGGTGTACGGCCAGTGTAGGAGATCGCTCCCCACACCATGATGCCGGGTGTCGGCCCTGTGTGCCTCGGTCGTATGCAGTCCTGATTGTGGCGCTCACCTGCACGGCGCCAAACACGCATACGACCATCATTGGCACCAAGGCAGAAGCGACTCTCATCGCTGAAGACGACACGTCTCCATTCGTCCCTCCATTCACGCCTGTCGCGACACCACTGGAGGCGGGCTGCACGTTGTTGGGGCGTGAGCGGAAGACGGCCTAACGGTGTGCGGGACCGTAGCCCAGCTTCATGGAGACGGTTGCGAATGGTCCTCGCCGATACCCCAGGAGCAACAGGGTCCCTAATTTGCTGGGGAGTGGCGGTGCGGTCCCCTACGGCACTGCGTAGGATCCTACGGTCTTGGCGTGCATCCGTGCGTCGCTGCGGTCCGGTCCCAGGTCGACGGGCACGTGCGCCTTCCGCCGACCACTGGCGACAACATCGATGTACTGTGGAGACCTCACGCCCCACGTGTTGAGCAATTCGGCGGTACGTCCACCCGGCCTCCCGCATGCCCACTATACGCCCTCGCTCAAAGTCCGTCAACTGCTCATACGGTTCACGTCCACGCTGTCGCGGCATGCTACCAGTGTTAAAGACTGCGGTGGAGCTCCGGACGCCACGGCAAACTGGCTGACACTGACGGCGGCGGTGCACAAATGCTGCGCAGCCAGCGCCATTCGACGGCCAACACCGCGGTTCCTGGTGTGTCCGCTGTGCCGTGCGTGTGATCATTGCTTGTACAGCCCTCTCGCAGTGTCCGGAGCAAGTATGGTGGGTCTGACACACCGGTGTCAATGTGTTCTTTTTTCCATTTCCAGGAGTGTATTTCTCAGAATTTCAATCTTGCATTATTTTAGAATGTTAAACTCTTTTTCTAGGTCGACAAACTACTTGTTAACTCTTGCTTGCATTATCAAGTCAACTTCAGGACTGCCCTTTCCTTTTACGTGCCGTAAAACCGCAAAACACAGCACTATCAGACACCTCGGATTCGGATATATCTCTGGAACAAGTGTTCCATTGAAGAAAATGCAACAGGTGATGCATGTAGCGGCGCAGGTCCCAGCAGCCATGACATCCAGCCTACATGCAATGTTCTAAAGACCAGTATTGATTTTGAAGACTTCAGACGCTGGGAAGTACTCGACAATAAGGCGTCCGGTCACTACACATACGTTACTGGTGGTCGACGAAATGAGAGTAGAAGAACAAAACATAGGAAATATACTCAGTATTGCATAATATAACTATTCCCAAAACCGCATCATCAGTACAAACTTATTTTGAGGACAGTAAGACGAAGTAAACCAAACCATATACGCTTGTTGCACCTGATGAACAAAGAGCAATACACACAACACAAAATTCGTGACATACCAGCCAAAAAAAGATAACTGAGGTCTTTAGAGTAATATATTCAGCAGCTCTCAGATACTTCTGTAAGTAGTTGTATATTTTGTAGGGTGTTTTACGTATGTAAAGTAGTACAGTATTTTGTTTGAAAGCCTATATCGTTGTTGTGTAGTCCCAGCTGTATAAAGTTTATCTCATAGGCAAGTTTTTAAAACGTTACATTTATAACATTCGTTAAATTTAAATACTGTACTCATAGAGTGCAACATATCAGTGTATTATGTAGTTTCAAAAGTAATTATGCATAATTTGGCATTCCAAGGATCACTCCCGATATACTGCAGTTACTCAATAACTCATGGGAAAAGCATTTCCCCCGACAACGGTTTTGTGTCAGTTTTCTATTGTATTACACAATTAGAAACTCATTTACATAACAGGAGTTGTCGAGTAGAAGCTTTTTACTTTTTTCTAATTTTACTCTGCTCACAATTGACGTTGTCTGAATACTGAGAAGATTTTATACAACGATGTCACCACAAAAGAGTCAATATTATCTCAGATGAAAAGATCACCGTGTCAGATGATCTCTCAACTAATGAACTCAAGACCGAGCGCTGACGTTTAACAGAAAGTGTGATAGTAAGCTATCACGGTAACCATGTGCGGACTGCTTCAAATCCTCGAAAGATAATTCATCAAATATCAGACTCGTTTTTGTATCAGTGTGTGGGTAGGTATAGTGTGTCGTAAACGTAACTAGCGAATCTGACAGGAACTGTCAAACCCAATTTTCTGTGCAATTGTATACCCATACTGTTGGGGGAAGAAGCACTTGCAGAAAGATATTAGATGGTGTTCACGCACGACGGGGCACCTCCACACTCCCTATTTTCTCTGCTACATTACGAAACACAAACGTCTAATGAGCAGTAAAATAGACAAGGATGTCTTTTACCTAACGTCGATCCGTTAAATGTATGGCTAATGCGACATTTAAAGGCAGTAGTCTATTCCAGACCCATCGAGAAACTGGATACGACGCAAGACCCCGTGCCCCTTGCGCGTGACTAAACCCGACGGCTTTCAAGTGCCTCCGCATGGGTTCGTGATTTTCCTAGACTGCTGAAGGACCTAAAAGAATGGTCGACTAAGGTTTAGTAGAAGAATTTTAGATAAGTGTAGCTCATATAAAGCAAACCGCGTGTAGATCACTAGTGAGATTAGTTCTTGAATGCAGTTCGTGCCTTTAAGACCCCCCATCAGGCCATATTAAAGGAAGACATTGAAGCATTTCAGAGGCGTGCTGAGAGATTTGTTGCCGGTAGGTTCTATTGACACGCTAGTATTACGGAGAAGCTTCGTGAACTCAAATGCGAATAACATTTTAATGAACAGTGTTCATATATAGGAAAACAATGCGAATCCCTGGAGGGAAAACGACTTTCTTCTCCCAAAAAACTGTTCATAAAATGCTATTTTCAGAATATGCAGAGGTATTTTGCTGCCGAAAAAACACATATCGCCTAAGGACCGCAAAGATGTGATAAGAGAAGTTAGGTCTTTTACGGAGAAATGTAGGCAGTCCTTTTCCCTCACTCCATTTGCGAGCAAAACGGGATAAGAAATGACTAGCAGCGGTAAACGTAACCATCCGCCATGTACCATACGGATGTTGTTGTCTTCAGTCCGAAGGCTGCTCTCCATGTTATTCTATTGTGTGCAAGCCTCTTCATCTCCGAATAACCACTGCAACCTACATCCTTCTAAATCTACCTCTTTGTTTCCTCTACGATTTTTGACCCCCACACTGGTGATTCCTCGACGTCTGAGAAAGCGTCCTATTAAATGATCTCTTCTATTAGTTAGGTTGCGCCACAACTCTAAAAAATGGTTCGAGCACTATGGGACTTAACAGCTCTGGTCATCAGTCCCCTAGAACTTAGAACTACTTAAACCTAACTAACCTAAGGACATCACACAACACCCAGTCATCACGAGGCAGAGAAAATCCCTGACCCCGCGGGGAATCGAACACGGGAATCCGGGCGGTAAGCGAGAACGCTACCGCACGACCACGAGCTGCGGACGCCACAACTCTATTCAGTACCACTTCATTAGTTATGTGATCTACCCATCTAATCTTCAGCATCCTTTGCAGCACCACATTTAAAAAACTTCTATTTCCTTCTTCTCTAAACTGTTTATCGTCAATGTTTCATTTTCATACGCAGTTGCATTCCATACAAATACCTCCTGAAAAGACTTCCCAGCCCTTACATCTTAATTCGATACTAATGAATTTCTCTTCTTCTGAAAAGCTTTTGTTGCCATTGCCAGTCTGTATTCTATATCCTGTCTATTTCGGCCATTATCATTAATTTTGCTCCTCAAACGCCAAAACTCATGTACTAATTTCTGAGTCCCATTTCATAGCTTATTCCCTCGGCGTCACCCGATGTAGTTCGACTACATTCCACTCAAATGGCTCAAATGGCTCTAAGCACTGTGGAACTTAACATCTGAGGTGATCAGTCCCCTAGACTTAGAACTACTTAAACCTAACTAACCTAAGGACAGCACACACATCCATGCCCCAGGCAGGAATCGAACCTGCGCCGTAGCAACAGCGTGGTTCCGGACTGAAGCGGCTAGAATCTCTCGCTCACATAATCCGGCTACATTTCATTATTCTTGCTTTTATTTTCTTGATGTTCCTCTCATATCCTCCTTTCAACACATTCCGTTCATCTGCTGTTTCAAGTGTTACGCTATCTCTGACAAAATTACAATTTCATCGGCAAGTCGTAAAGCTTTGATTCTTTCTCTCTAAGTCTTAATTCTTGCATAAGGTTTTTCATTTGTTTCCTTTATTATGTTTGCCCAATGCAGAGACTGAATAACTGGGAAGTTAAGCTACAACCCTGTCTCACTCCCTTCTCACTACTTCCCTTTTAATGTCCCTCGACTATTATAACTGCCCTCTGGTTTCTGTACAAGTTGTGAATAGGCATTCGCTCCCAATATTTTACCCTTGCTACCTGTAGAGTTTCAAAGCTAATGTTGCAAGCCAGTATTGTCAAAATGTATCTCCAAGTCTACAAATGCTCTAAACGTAGGTTTGCCTTTACTTAACCTATCTTATAAGAAAAGTCGTATTGTCAATAATGTCTCGCGTGTTCCTACATTTCTCCGGAATCCGAACTGACCTTTCCCGAGGTCGTCTTCTACTAGTTTTTTCATCCTTTATTAAGGAATTGGTGTTAGTATTGTGCAACAATGACTTTTTAAACTGATAGATAATATTCACACCTGTCAGCATTTGCTTTATTTGTTATTGGAATTATTATATGCTTCTTAAAGCCTGAGGGGATATCACCTGTCTCATACAACACGAGCGCCAGATGGAAGAGTTTTGTCGTGGCTGGCTCTTCCAAGGCTATAAGTAGTTCTGACGGAATTTCGTTTGCTCCCGGGGTGTTGTTTCGCCTTAAGTCTTTCGGTGCTCTGTCAAATTCTTTTCGCAATGCCTTATCTCTCATTTCATCTTCATCTGCGTCTTCTACCATTTCTATAATTTTGCTTTCAAGTTCCTCTCCCTTCTACTGGGGCTGTGTAATGTCCACCCACCTTTCAGCTTTCCCTTTTTTGCTTAGGATTGGTCTTCCATCAGAGGTCTTCATATTTATACAGTTGCTTTTTTTTCTCTATTGTTCTCTGTAATTTTGCTTTAGGGGTTATCTATCTTTTCCCTAGTGATATAAGCTTCTATATTCTTGTATGTCCTGTAGGCATTCTTTCTTATCCATTCTACACTTTCTGTCAGTCTCATTTTCTACAAGTTTCAATTTCATTTTGTCTGCTGCATTTATTGCAGTTCTAAATTTTCCTCTTACATGAATTAAATTCAGTATCTCCTGTGTTGGGCCCTCTATTTTTACTCATGTGATTTCCTGTTGCCGGCAGGTGTGGCCGAGCGGTTCTAGGCGCTACAGTCTGGAACCGCGTGACCACTACGGTCGCAGGTTCGCATCCTGCCTCGGGCATGGAAGTGTGTGATGTGCTTAGATTAGTTAGGTTTAAGTAGTTCTAAGTTCTAGGGGACTGATGACCTCAGAAGTTAAGTCCCATAGAGCTCAGAGCCATTTTAACCATTCTTTATTTTCTGTTGCCTTCAGTATTTCATCTCTAAGAGGTATCCGTTAGTCTTCTACTCCATCTTTACTGAAGCTTTCTCTGAAACTCTCAACAATCTCTGGTTGTTCCTGCTTGTGGGAACACTCTCCGTAATTTCCTACCTTTTTGCAATTTCTTCATCTGTAATCTACGGTTCATAAATTGTTGTCAGGAACCACAATTTCCCCTTGAAATGTTTTACAGTTTAAAACCTGGTTCCGAATTCTCTGTCATACCATAATGTAAGCAATCTGAAAGTTTCCAGTGTCTCGAGGTCTCTTCCACGTATACAACCTTCTTTCACGGTTCTAGCGACGATTACATTACGTTCCATGAATAATTCTGCCAGGCGGCTTCCTTCTTCAGTCCTTCCCCCCCTCCCCCCCTCCAGTCTATATTCACCCAGTGTTATACCTTCTTTTCCTCTTCCTACTATGAGATTCCAATCTCCCATCACTATTAAACTTGCGTCACCCTTAACAATCTGAATAATGTCTTTGGATCACCACACATTTTTTCAATTTCTTCACCATCTGCGGAATCAGTTGGCATATAAACTTTAAACACTAAACGTTAACTACACATTATTTATCTTCCGGCATATTAAAAGTAAAAGTCTTACTTGATTTTCAGTTTAAAGTTTATTTAGGTGCTAGACCACACTGATGGAAATGGTAAGTGTCACACCATACAGTACCAGTCAATCACTTATCAAACACTGTGAAGATGTTCGCCACGTAATGGATATTTAATGATTAAACATTCATTCTGTTCGGAACTGATACCGTCCCAGCAACACACACCATGTTAAGGCTGGCTGTAGGGGAGATATAATTCCTCGCACCGCACCCCAATCTTCTAGAGATAAAAGATAAACGCACTGGTCAGCACAGTCGAGGATGCAACCAACCCACAAGGCGTTTGTGGCGTAACCTGCGATGTCGTTTCTTGCTTTACATCAAAGTAAAGATCGCTCACTAACTAGGACTTCGGCCTGACGTGACTGGAAACGTGCTTTCTGCAGTACAAGAAGTAATCTACGATCGTGGGACATGTAATCGTCACGTCGCCGACCTCTCCAGCCGTTATTGCCAGTAGATGAATCCTCATGGTGCTGCTGCTTCTTTATTCAAATAGCTACTCATTTTGGCTTACAAAATTGAGTGAGCCCTTTTGCAGACCTCTGTACCTGAGAGAAATCAGAGGAGGTCCTAGGATTCGAGCCGGGGCCCTTCAGCAATTTAAACAGCGACGCTTAACCATTCAACTACGGGGAGATCATCGAGCCGTTTGTTATCGCGTTCAAGAATTGTACCTACATCTACCTCTACATCTACGTTATTACTCTGCTATTCACAATAAAGTGCCTGGAAGAGGGTTCAATGAACCACCTACAAGCTGTCTCTCTACCGTTCCTGTCCCGAACGGCGCCCGTGCTCTTAAATTTTTCTGTGCAAGCCCTGATTTCTCTTATTTTATCGCCATAATCATTTATCCGTAATTAGGTGAATGCTAACATAATCGGAGGAGAAAACTGGTGATTGAAATGTCATGAGAAGATGACGTCGCAATGCAAAACGCCTAAGTTTCCCATTGTTGACACATACTGGTAAGCATTCGTTCGCCTTCAATACTTACCAAGTTGACAACGTCAGGTAACCATAATTACTCCTGTTTTCATATACATTAGCTACACTCACAATGTGTCCAGTGTCTGTGGAGGTTAGGGTCTCAAGAATCGCTGTTTCCTTTGATTGTTCTCCATATCGTCTATGGTCACGTCTGCGTCATCCTGTCCATCACAAAGAGAAGCGAGTTTCCTCGAGGAACGCTATAGAAAGCTGCTCATTAGACTATTGGAGTCTGGTGGTGTACAGTGTGGTGTCAGCGGTAAATTAAGTGATGTAATCCCAGCTTCTACTAATTTTTCCGGACTTGGTAGTGATTGTTCGGGAATTTTATAATGAAAAAATGGCACTTCTCTGAGTCTATCGTGCACGTATTTATTGCAGAGAGAACTTCCTTTGTCCACATACAAATACAACTGCATTGGTACGTTCGTACTGACGCAAGAAGGCCTTGTGGAACCTGGCCTTATTTTCCTACTTTGTCTATTCTGAAAGCAAAGCACGTATTCACTATAAAACTCACCCATCTACTATCTTTCGCCATATCTTGCAGTAATTAGGTAAGGGCAACGTGGCTGTTCGACAGATGCAACTGGGAGTAGAAATTTGTTACTTTTTCAGCTTCACCATAGCTCATTGTTTAGCAACGTTACAGGTGATATGTATAACAAGTGCGAAACGAATTTGTTTTGCACGAAACGAGCCTATTAGGCAACACTCATTACATGTTTGGTCTTTGTGTAGGCAGCGTATAAATGTACTCATCGATCTGTGTTCGTTAGAGATGCTTTATGAATAATATGTCCGTATCTACATTTTAAAAATCATGTTGCGTTGTCCCGGGCTCGATATTTGAAAACTTGTGAATCAGAGTGAAAGTCGTTCAAAACTTCTTTGAACTTGCAGTTACAGTTTTACAAGAACTGGTAAGCTTTGAAATGCTGTGACATGCTGTACTGTAAACGACCATACACTAGCGGACTACGGACGTACTAATTTTCTGTAGATACTCATAGTCGTATGGCAGCAGATAGAAATGGTTCTACTTTAACAGAAAGTTCATTACAGAAAGACTTGGCTTTAAGTACCAAGATAGTAAGTACGTGGAAGACGAAATTTATCTTCTTCAGAATAATGTTTATTTTCCGTTTCTAAATGACAACCAGAGGTATACAATACAGAGACTCAGCCACTAGCGTTATTCTCCATCAGACTGATAATTCTAGAAGAAGGTTAAACTAATGTAATATTAAATGCTTGCTCCATTAGTATTACCTGTAGTTATTAAAGTTTTGAAAACAACATCACTTTCCGAAAATATGAATTATTTCTTTCGTGACAAATTTTGTCGAAACATTCAACGACCAGAGATCTTACTACCGTCGTCTTTTCTGTAGAAATTTAAGTTTCAATCACTTCTTTTCAATAGAATCCACTAATGCAGATATTACTGTTCACAATACTTAATTGGAAATTAGAGGGGAAGTTTATTATTTACTTTCACAAAATTCAGAAGTGTAAACAATTTTTATCACACAATAAATTCACACTCTTTTATTGTGTAACAACACACTCACAGTAAAAAAATTTCGCCTCATTGGAACTTTACTTCTTTCAAGTATAGTCAAGTTTGGATAAACATTAACTGACTGAATCATACATGTTTCCTTTACAGAGTTATCGCTAATAATTTTGCAATAATAAAATAACTAGTGCTGGAATTTAGAAAATGTCGGCCTTTTCCGCAGATCACTGGCAGGCAGCTATAGAAGTCGCCATGACCGGTGTGACTGCGATTGGGTCACAGCAAGCGACTGCTCCAATTATGGCTCATGAACGTGGAACATAAACAAGACTCCATTGTGCTGTTAATTTTATAATCCGAAACGGAAAAAAATTTCTTTAGTGGTATTTTACGTAATGTAGTGGGAACACTTTTTAGGATAGGGAAGATTAGTTTCGTGCAATATTCTGAGCACAAGTCACCGCCAGGTGCAGGCCAGATTGCAGTGAGCTACGCATACCAACAGTTGCGAAGTAGAGTAGATGCCACAGGGCCATCAAATTATTGAAAGAGTATACGTAGTGGTTTTGCATGCCACAAATCACAGGCAAAAGGAGCCAACTGCCCAACCTAGCGTGTTATGAGTACGTGACGTGAAGTGGTGCATGTGGCAAAACAGAGGTGCGCAGCCGCATATAAGTAGGTGCGTTTTTCTAATGAGATTCATTCAAGTGTGGCAGCTCTCCTGGATGGTGGAGCATGTCACACCACCAGCTACACACAGCAGCAGATGGGGCACCAGCGTTCCAGTCCACAGCGGGTCGCTGGTTTGACCCTCTGAGGCTGACACAGGGTTCGTAGTTAGCCAGCAGCAAGCCACTCCATGGCTCGCTGCCGTGGACAATCATCCTGGCTTCCTACATACGCTGGAGGCATCTCAAGGCGAGGGCCGCAGATTCAGATCACGGGCGCCTGTTGTCACTAAGATCTCAGCAACGCCAGCGAGAAGCACGCAACTGGCCGCCTGCAGCTCACACAGAGCGGTGCTTAGTCTGCAGGGACGCAGACAGCTGACTCGACTGCCAGCATCATGATGACGCCGCACCCTGCTGGTGTGCAAGGCCGACAGCAACATCGTGAAAAACTTGCTCCTGGACAGGACGCATTCCTCTTATCTAAACCATTTAGTGACATCTAGTTTATCTTCAGACCTTCCAGTAGACGATAATCTCTGAATGGATGCCGTTCATGTAAAATACACTCCTGGAAATTGAAATAAGAACACCGTGAATTCATTGTCCCAGGAAGGGGAAACTTTATTGGCACATTCCTGGGGTCAGATACATCACATGATCACACTGACAGAACCACAGGCACATACACACAGGCAACAGAGCATGCTCAATGTCGGCACTAGTACAGTGTATATCCACCTTTCGCAGCAATGCAGGCTGCTATTCTCCCATGGAGACGATCGTAGAGATGCTGGATGTAGTCCTGTGGAACGGCTTGCCATGCCATTTCCACCTGGCGCCTCAGTTGGACCAGCGTTCGTGCTGGACGTGCAGACCGCGTGAGACGACGCTTCATCCAGTCCCAAACATGCTCAATGGGGGACAGATCCGGAGATCTTGCTGGCCAGGGTAGTTGACTTACACCTTCTAGAGCACGTTGGGTGGCACGGGATACATGCGGACGTGCATTGTCCTGTTGGAACAGCAAGTTCCCTTGCCGGTCTAGGAATGGTAGAACGATGGGTTCGATGACGGTTTGGATGTACCGTGCACTATTCAGTGTCCCCTCGACGATCACCAGTGGAGTACGGCCAGTGTAGGAGATCGCTCCCCACACCATGATGCCGGGTGTTGGCCCTGTGTGCCTCGGTCGTATGCAGTCCTGATTGTGGCGCTCACCTACACGGCGCCAAACACGCATACGACCATCATTGGCACCAAGGCAGAAGCGACTCTCATCGCTGAAGACGACACGTCTCCATTCGTCCCTCCATTCACGCCTGTCGCGACACCACTGGAGGCGGGCTGCACGATGTTGGGGCGTGAGCGGAAGACGGCCTAACGGTGTGCGGGACCGTAGCCCAGCTTCATGGAGACGGTTGCGAATGGTCCTCGCCGATACCCCAGGAGCAACAGTGTCCCTAATTTGCTGGGAAGTGGCGGTGCGGTCCCCTACGGCACTGCGTAGGATCCTACGGTCTTGGCGTGCATCCGTGCGTCGCTGCGGTCCGGTCCCAGGTCGACGGGCACGTGCACCTTCCGCCGACCACTGGCGACAACATCGATGTACTGTGGAGACCTCACGCCCCACGTGTTGAGCAATTCGGCGGTACGTCCACCCGGCCTCCTGCATGTCCACTATACGCCCTCGCTCAAAGTCCGTCAACTGCACATACGGTTCACGTCCACGCTGTCGCGGCATGCTACCAGTGTTAAAGACTGCGATGGAGCTCCGTATGCCACGGCAAACTGGCTGACACTGACGGCGGCGGTGCACAAATGCTGCGCAGCTAGCGCCATTCGACGGCCAACACCGCGGTTCCTGGTGTGTCCGCTGTGCCGTGCGTGTGATCATTGCTTGTACAGCCCTCTCGCAGTGTCCGGAGCAAGTATGGTGGGTCTGACACACCGGTGTCAATGTGTTCTTTTTTCCATTTCCAGGAGTGTAGTTTCACTAACAGTGAACACTCTCTTCTCTGGATAGCCCATTCCTCTTATCTAAACCATTTAGTGACATCTAGTTTATAATCAGACCTTCCAATAGGCGATAATCTCTCAATGGATGCCGTTCACATAAAATAGTTTCACTAACAGCGCACAGTCTCTTCTCTCGATAGCCATACTGGTCACTCAAGTCGTGGCTTGTCAAATGGCACTGCTAATGTCATGCCGTAATACAAACAGTGTGCAACGCCAGATTTGCACCTGGTGATCAGAACTGAAACTAATTTTTTTTTTCAGTGTAAATCGGTTCCGCATTAACGTATCAGCATGTCCACCAAGTTTCGCTGCTGTACGATGCTTACAGCCGAAACCACAACACTGTGAGTAGATGCATTTTAATTGTAACCTCAAGGTGTAATTACATGTATTCCCTCAATGAAATTTTAAATACATACCCTTATATTGCTCTGTAGGCAGAGACACGAGAGTTCCCCAAATTTCCGTCATACTACACACTGTGTCTGCATGTCGCTGCATCAACCTGGTGAACATGTTTTCAAATGGTATGTTGTAGCGAGACTCTATCTTTCCGTAAACATGTGCCTCTAGATTAACACCGCTGCAGAAACACATTAGAAAACCCTGTCCCAAAATGGGTAATACGATTCAATTTCAATTTCAACGGAATAACTGATGTTATTCTGATGCTAGGTCAACATGAAAATTTAACATTTCGAATTGTGCTAAAGGAGACATTTGTAACTTCTACGTCTGAAAACAGCATCGCATTCGGAGTGCTAAGTACAGAGAACGACAGCCAATAAGAAATGAGGAATGACCACCAACAGGAAAAAAAGAGTTCCACCAGTGGGTACCGCCTGTTCTCGAAGAAAGTAAAATCACCCATACCCAAGTATTTATTTCCGGACATGTGTTTGAAGGATACATCGTTCTTCTTTGGACTTCAACTACCTGCTATAATAATATGGAATACGCCGCATAACAACCGTTACGTTAAGGAAACAGTGGTAATAAAGACAGCTTTTTAAAAATAGTATTATTCCATAGTTCAAAAGTATTCGAATTCTTTCTAGTTGTAATGCTCAGAAAATTCCAGTCTATTTTCCCCCTCCGCTTCTCCCCCAACCTCTCTCGAGTTTGTTGGTTAGTTTGGGGCACTGTTTTAACCAGACATATATGTTGTAATATTCCCTCCCACCATTCAAATCAGTATGCAACAACGCTAAACACTAAAAGTTGTAACGCATTTTGTGTCTAAATGTTCCCCATTATTGCAGTACTAAATTACCATTGGAAGAAACTATTACAGACAAAACATGTTCTACGAAGCTTTTTCTATTACTTACTGCTGATGTGTTAGATCAGGTTTGTTTTATGACGGTTAATACGCACTGTAAATGGAAATGAAGTCCCACGCTTCTTGACAGAGCGTAGGGGAATGATGCGGGACACCCGCAGAGTCGTACTAGGCAAGGTCCTAGTGGAGGCGGTCTGCTGTTGCCTTCCTCCGACCGTAATGGGGATGAATGACGATGACGAAGACGACACAACACCCAGTGATACCGGAGCAGGTGAAATTCCTGACTCCACTGGGAATCGAACCCGGGACACCGGGAAGCGAGAATGCTACTGCGAGACCACGAGCGGAGAACCTGAAACATACCACATCGCCTTTTTTGTCGTCAACTATTCAGGACACAACTTCTGCAGACAAGTGGGACAAACGACAAACATCTTCAGATGAGTTGCATAGTATCTTTCTAGCAGTAAGTTAATACGTAATAGAGTGACTGCCGTAGAATCTTCACAGGTCAGAAACTAAACAGCGGCTTGCCGAATTTGAGTACAAGATCCATAGTTATAATATTATATTATCCGCTAGAATTTCCTCAATACAGAAACTTCTTTAATTTCAATAAATTCATAATTAATTCGTTAATTTTGATAGAGTTTTTTTTGGAAACCATAGATTTAGGATAACAAGAATATGGCAATAGTTATTGAAACATTATTAAATTTAAAAATAAATTATTTTCTAGAATGCAAAAAGTTTTTAGTCAATAATTTTTCAAAACAATTACTTTTGGAGGAAGAAAGTTGTTCTTTGAAAAGTGGAGAAAATGAGGTGCAACTGAGGTACGTTAAGGCCTATACAAATAAATTTCGCTTACGTAGAAATTTTAGATATTACATGCATTGTAGGTATTGTATCTTACCACATTTTTAAAATAAAATCATCTTAATTAAATTAACTGCTTTAGTAAAAGAGGAGACTGATGTATAAACACTAAATAACAGAGTTTCATATGAAATATCTTCAATAAAATTTCGCCAGTTCCTGGAACGTACTGATTACAGATAACCCTATCGTTACAACATCAGATAGAGGAAATGCAGGAGTATGTGTAATAATGAATAACAAAATAGAAATGCCGGTAAGCCACTATGAACAGCACAGTAAACGCGTTAGCGAAGGTAGGCCCGAAGCCAACACCTACCAGAGTAGTACAAGATTTTATGTTCACTGTCTCCTCAGATGATGAAGAGATGCATAGAAGAGATAGGAAAAATTATGCGTACAGCTAAGTGAGGAGAACTTTTAATTGTAGTTAGAAACTGGAATTCGATAGTAGGAAAAAGAGAAAGAAGGAATAATAGTAGAAGAATGTGGTTTGGGGGAAGCGAATGGAAGAGGAATTTGTTTGTTTGAATTCTGAGCATAATTTGGTCATCACTAACACTTGGTTTAAGAATCATGACAGAAGGTTGTTCACCAGGAGGAGTCTTGGTGACACTGAAGTGTTTCAAACTGTTTATATAATGAAGAACAAAGATTTCGGAACAAGATTTTAAACTGAAAATCGTTTCCAGGGGCTTATATGCATTCAGACAATAACTCAATATTAAAACTGAAGAAGGTACGATGTTAAGGAGATGAGACCTGAATAAGATGGCAGTTTCAAAGGGAGCATTAGGCAAAGATCGATTGGTATATGGGAAAGAAATACAGTAGATGAAATAGGGAAGGCAGCAGAGGATCAAATAGGTAAAACGGCGAGGCCTAGCAGAAATCGTTGGATATCTCAGGAGGCACTGATTTTAATTAATGAAAGAAGAAGATATAAAAATGCTGCAAATGAAGCACGCGAAAGTCTAAAAAATTTGATTTAGAGGAAGTGTAACATTGATGTCTATAGAAGCTTGTATAAATAGGAAAAAGATGGATACCGCTTATGGCAAAATTAATGAGGCCTTTGGAGAAAAGCTCAGATTGAAAACAGGTACGAAGCAAGGAAAGGAAATATGGAAGAGGGAACGAGTATATACTGGGCCTGCACAAGGGAACTGAACTCGAACGCAATATTTACGATACCGTGAGAAGAATTCTAAAGAGCACTGAAACACCTAAGTCGAAACGAGGCTCCTGGAATTCCGTCATAACTACTGATATCCTTGGGAAAGCCAGCCATGGTAAAACTATTCCACCCAGTGTACAAGATGTGCGACACAAGTAAAATATTTTCAGACTAAACAATAATATTATAATTCCAATTTCAAAGAAGGCATGTGTAGACAGATGTCCACATCACCGAACTTTCATTGCTGCTGACACGAATTATTTACAGAATAGTGGACAAACTAATGGAAGATAATTCCCCAGTAATGTAAGAAGCCGAGGGGAAATTTTCCCCGACAACTTATTTTAGAAGATAGATAAAGAATAGTCAAAGATTATCCTTAGCATTTGTAGACTCAGGAAATTTTCTTGAGAATGTTGACTAGGAAACACTATTCGAAGTTCTGAAGGTAGCAGGAGTAAATGTTATGCACAGTTCGTAGAGAAATCAGACGGAAACGTTTGGAGCAGGCATTAAGGTTCAGAAAGACCAACTAAAAACTTTGAAGTTTGCCGATTACATTGTACTTTTGATAGATAGACAAGGACTTGGATGAACAGATGAATGAAATAACCCATGTGTTGAAACGAGGATGTAGGACGAACATGAACAAAACCAAAACAAGGGTAGCGGGATGTAGTCATATTAAATTAGGCGGCACTGAGGGAATTAGATTAGGAAACGTGACATTAAAAGTAGTAGATGACTTTGGTTATCTGGGCAGCAAATTAACTGATGATGGACGAAGTAGGGAAGATACGAAATGAAGACTGCCAATGCCAAGGAAACCGTTTATGAAGAAGAGAAATTTGTTAAAATCGACTACGTATTTAAGAGTAGGCAAGTCTTTCCAGGAAGTATTTTGTCTTGTATCTCATTTTCTAAAGAAGTGGAAAGTGGACGATACGAGTTTAGACAAGAAGAGAATAGGTTTTGAATTGTGATGCTACAGAAAGATGCTGAATATTAGATCGCGGTCCTGATGGGGAAGTACTGAACGGAAGTGGAAAGAAAATTAATGTGTGGCATTACCTGACGAAAACAAGTGAACATTTTCTGAAACATGACGGAGTCACCAGTTTAGTATTGGA
Source organism: Schistocerca cancellata (assembly GCF_023864275.1). Classification (NCBI taxonomy): domain Eukaryota; kingdom Metazoa; phylum Arthropoda; class Insecta; order Orthoptera; family Acrididae; genus Schistocerca; species Schistocerca cancellata. The sequence continues at coordinate 919,729,291 of NC_064628.1, read as the reverse complement.
AGGAAATTGGGGAGGGGGGGTAGCTTACACTAGATATTTGGAGAGGTGGTGTAGTGTGGTGAGCTGATTGAACTAGTCTTCGGCCTGAAGACCACAACAACAACAATGATTACACATTACGAACCTAATAGGCAGTATTAAAGAAATATAAGCTTTTATTTCGATCATTAGTTCCCCTTTCGTCTTCATTTTCAAATAAATGATCTGATGATGAACTATGATGTTAAAAATACTTGCTTTACTTAACTGCACGAAAGAAATGCTTTTATTACTTACAGCACATGCTGATTTAAATAATTACTTGCACGTGATCACATGTTTCTCATAATTCAGGTTGGTATGAGAGGTTTTAGAAACACTGCTATCGACTGCTACAATAAAGAAAATTCACGAGCCGCGTCCCCCCCCCCCTTCCCACCACACACCGCTCCAATCCCTTCCACACCTCGACGACCACAATAGATATCAGTATTTCAGATGTTTCGCAGAATTACTGCAGCTTATTATTTTATTTATCTTGTAAAATTTCTGGCTCTGTCAGCCAATATTACTTGACTGTTATGCAGAGACACTTACATATTGCAACAGGCAGCTGACGTCACAAGAAACACAACGATCCTGAACGCGACTAAGGAAGGCTTCTACGTATCGATTTGCACACGGTACTACAGTTTGGTGAGCTGATTCAGTTAGATGGCGTTGAACCCGCGGAGCAGTCTTAGGGCCTGGTTGCGTAATCAAACAAGATAACGAATAGGAATCTGCAACAGAGTAAGAAGTCTCTCATCATTGTATTCATTAGGACAACGATGGTGAGCGAAACGAAACTGGCCAAAAAACAATGGTCTCGCGTGGCCGGCAACAGTGCAGTAGCCTGTTGCTGCGCCCCTGCCACAGAGATTAGAAATGGGCTCAGTATACTCGCTTTAAAGTCGCTAGTGGGTCCTGTGACTCAAAAATAAGATCGACGGGAAGTGAAAAATGGTTGATCAACGATGGCTAGAGGACAAATGTAAGGATGTAGAAGCAAAGAAAAATTATAGAGGCCTTTGGAGAAAAGAAAACCACTTGTATGAATATCAAGAGTTCAGATCAGTCCTATGCAATGAAGGAAGAGCAGGAAGGTGGAAGGAGTATATATACGGTCTATACAAGAGCGATGTACATGAGGACAATATTATGGAAATGGAAGGGGATGTAGATGAAGATGAAGTAGGAGATATGATACTGCGTGAAGAATTTGACAGAGCACTGACAAACCTAACTCGAAAGTAGGCCACGGGAGAAGACAACATCCATTTAGAACTTGGGAGAGCCGCCGATGAAAAAACTCTTCCATCTGGTTAGCATGATCTATGGGACAGGCGAAATACCCTGAGAGTTCAAGAAGAATATAATAATTCCAGTCTTGAAACGAAAGCAGGTGCTGACAGATGTGAAAATTACCGAACCATCAGTTCAATAAGTCACGGTCGCAAAATACTAACACCTTTACATGCGAGTGGAGATCGGTTTCGATTCCGCAGAAATGTTGGAACACGTGAAGCAATACTGACCCTAAGACTTGCCTTAGGAGATAGGTTAAGGAAAGGCAAACCTGCGTTACTAGCATTTGTAGACCTAGAGAAAGCTTTTGACAGTGTTGGATTGAATACATCTTTCAAGTTTGAACTTGGCAAGGGTAAAATATACCGAGCGAAGGGCTATTTACAATTTGTACAGAAACCACAAACCAGTTGCAATAGCCGAGGGGCACGGAAGGGAAGCAGTGGCTGAGAAGAGAGACAGGGTTGCTGTCTATTGCCCATGTTACTGAATATGTATATTGAGGAAACAGTAAATAAAACAAAAGAAAGAAATAGGAGTAGGAATTAAAGTCCATGGAGAAGGAAAACAAAGAAACTTTTAGATTTGCTGATGACCTTGTAATTCTGTCAAAGACTGTAAAGGACTTGGAAGAGCAATTCATCTGAACGGACATTCTTGAAAGGAGGATATAAGATGAACATCAACAAAAGCAAACGACGATAGTGGAATGTAGCCGAATTACATCAGGTGATGTGGATGACATTTGCTATTTGGGAAGCAAAGTAACTAATGATGGTCGAAGAAGGGGCAATGGCAAGGAAAGCGTTTGTGAAGAAGAGAAATTTGTTAACGTCGAGTATAAATTTAAGTGTCGTTAAGTCCTTCTTGAGAGTATTTGTACGAAAGTGAAACATTGACGATAAATAGTTTAGACAAGAAGAGAAGAGAAGGTTTTGAAATGTGATGCTACAGAAGAATGCTGAAGATTAGATGGGTAGATCGCGTAACTAATGAGGAGGTACTGAATAGAATTGGGAGAAGAGGAATTCGTGGCGCAACTTGACTAGAACAAGTAATCGGTTGGTAGGGCACGTTCTGCGGCATCAAGGGATGACCAATTTAGTACTGGATGGAAAAGTGGAGGGTAGAAATGGCAGAGGGAGATCAAGAGATTAACACGGTAAGCAGATTGAGAAATATGTAGCTTGCAGTAGTTATTCGGCGATTAATAGGCTTGCACACGATAGTGGCCTGGAGAGGTGCGTCAAACCAGTCTCTGGACTGAAGACCACAACAACAACAACATGTAGATAAAACTTCGTTGTGGACTACTGTAAATTTATGTTAATGTTTTTATCTGTTCAGAGGATGTCTATCAATTACATTTGCATATACAGAGTTTCGAGGGGCTACCGTGTCTTTAACGACTTACCAACAACCGTGATATGAGGACGGAGTGGATCCTGCGAATGTTGATGAATTATTAGAATAAATTACAGAAATGAATTCTAGGCTACACTACTCGCTGTTATCCCATAAACGTAAGCTACCAGAAACAAATGAAAAGAGAAGCAGCGCATTTTCTTTTGACGATGCACTGTGCCCTGTTTTCCTTTAATACAGCACATACGGTCCAGTACAAACAAAAGGGTTGTATTCTTGTTTATTTCACATGCACCATGACCTCGGCGTTACGGTGTGAGCAGGGATTATGCACAATTACCTAACACCGCTGGATATTCTTGCGCGAGGTGTCTTTGCTGCGTAGCGGTGTTGGAGAGAAATTATTCAGGATCACGTCCGTCTGTTTATGGGTACAGTAGCATAGATCCAGACCGTCTGTTCATGGACGGCTATGCCGCCTATATAGGATCGATGAGGTGCCCAACACACCGAAAAATGAGGGCACTTAACATATGGAAAGGCCTGCGCACTCTGCGAAACTAAATCCTATAGCGCACGCCTGGGAAGCTCTTAGCCGACATGTTTCTCAACAGACTGCCCCCCTCCACCAACCGTGCAAGAATTGAGCCGTCTTCTGAGAGGAGTGCGACAATATCCTTTAAGGATTCGACAAAAGTTTGGTAGACACTTGAGTAACAGTTACAAAATGTGAATTAGTGCCTGGGGAGAGCACATCCGTACTGAGATTCGGATATCGACCTTAATGTAGGGAATCTGTTCTATGTCAAACGTAAACCTTCTTTACGTCTGTTCTCTTGCTTTCCTGTGTGGTGAAGTATGTACCATTTTTCGTTATAGATATACCACGCCAACTATATTACATATGAACTGTGTTTCACATCGTCCACCGTTGCCTCTGGTTATTCCTGACCAGAAGCGTCTGTGTTAGTTATCAGTGTCAATCAGTGCACACAATCTTTCCTTTATTTAATTTCAGGCATTTTGTGTTCTTGATGAATTCCAAATTGTTCTGTAACATTTGCGTGGTAACTGATGTGAAGTACCCGCACACCACTACGGTATGCAAGGTGGAATTGGTCACCAGAATCCTGAGAGGCGGCCCGTTACTATAAAAGGAGGATGTAGGTGATATTGTGACCTCAGTAGAGGAGCAGTAACAGCAGAATCGGTCGCTCAGAGAGTCAAGCGACGTCGAATGCCGACTAGTCATTGGATGTCACCTGAGTAACAAATTCACCACGGATATTTAAACCCACACAAAGGTGGCCAAGAGGACTGTTGGTGATACAATTTAACCAAGAGCAGGCAGACCTCAGTCGCATTAAATGACCGGAAAGAGTCGCTCGTAACATGAAAAGTGCTACCAACAGTCTAGGTTGGACAATGACTATGCGTACGGAGTTGAAAAGAGTGGGGTCCAATGGTCAACCAGTTACTCGTCAGCCATCGTTTTTGAAGTCAATGACAAGCGGCGTTGAAGGTGATGTAAACATCGCTCTTCTCCGGGCAGTGTATGGATGGAAACAAGTGATTTAGAGTGCTGATTCAGGCTATACCCTGCGCTAATGTAATGGAATGGCTTAGTTTTGGTGTGTGCTTGGAGAACGTTAACTGCCATCATGTGTAGTGCCAGCAGTGAAGGAAGGTGGAGGTGCTGAAACGATAAGGTTGGTTTTTTCGTTCAATTATTGTCGTTAAGAAAATATCAAATGCGGAACGATATCAGTATATTTTGCAGCACAGTGTACTGCATACAGTAGAGGAGCAGTTCTGGACCGGACGGCTGTATCAGGATGACCATGCACATGATCGTAAAATAGCATCCGTGAAACAGTGGTCTGCGGTGAAGAACATTGCTGGAATAAAATGTCCTTCTCATAGTCCCGACGAGAAGTAGAGGAAAAGCTTGGGAACCAGTGAGAACGTCAATATCATTCCAGGCCCGACATCACTACCTTGCCTGGTTTGGGATTCTAAGAAGGAATGGGCTGTAATTCCTCCATAAACATTCAGACAGTGCGTTTAAAGTAAGACGTCACGAAGGGGAAGGGCAGACACATACCTTGTCATTGTGTCTGGTAACAGCTGTCCGGATGATTTTTAACAGATACTGTAGGTACAGCGACGATTTATTCATTTATTTTGATAAATTTTGAGCGTATTGCAGCGTTGATATCCCCACAGATCGTCGATCATTTTACCGAATGCTGAGTCTTCAGCAAATTAGCAGTCAGAAAAGAGTAATAATTCATTGTTAGTGAATTCCTTCGTCTTATGGGGTCAACAGTTCGTTGAGAGTTTGGCGACCCATTGATTTACAATTATCGATGTGGGAAGGATCAGTATCATCCTTATTTAGGTAGTTAACTTAGGGTGAGTACGTCAGATCTGTTCCGATGCTTTAAGATCGTTTCGCCACACACATACAGACCACAGTCTCAGTAAACATGAGAACGCAGTAGTAACATTCGTAGGAGGGCTTTTATAGCCAATTTACATTATATTCGACGTAATCCCTCACGCCTTGTATTTTAAATATCATAGTTCTTTTATGTGGTAGAGGATTTGAATAATTCGTTCGTTTACTCCTGGGCCTTTTGACTTACACACCGCCAAGGACTAGCAGGTCTAGGTAAAGTAGGGCGTGCCAGGAGCAGCTGTGTGGGTCGCGTGGCGCGGCGTGGGCGGCGCAGACGGCAGGCGGGCGTGGGCGGCGGCCCAGTCACCCCCACCGCGCCGCCCTCGCCGTGCGCCACCGGCCGTGAAGTGGACAGACAGCCCGTAACAAGGCGCTGCCTCTCGCTGGCCGGCCAGGATGCTCTGTTGTTATAGAGGACACTCGTGGGCGCATACACCGGAAACACCTGCCACGGGGACACTCGGTACGGAAAAAGAAAATGAAAGGAAAAAGAAACACTGTCAGCCATCTCCACAAGAGGACCGGCCACCTGCTTTGTCTCACAGGGGAGAGTTACCAACTGGTCCTCTCCCATTTCCTTCAGACTTAAAGGATCTGAGGCACGGAGCTCGCAAGTCAGTTTCCGTAAGCGTTATGTTCTAATGATTTACGAGGGCGAGTCAAATGAAAGTCTTAGATTTTAATAGCAAATCGAAGATTCGCGCCGTTGTCGTAAGTTGGTAAGCGTGCTGCAAACAGCGTGCAGAATGGCCTGTACGTGGTAGCATAGCGCAGATGCACACATACCTTCGCAGATTCAGCGTAAAGATGGTCGCCCCATTTGCGACAAGCACCAGGTAAGAACAGCGTTCCGTTATTCGGTTTTTGCGTAGTGAAGGTGTGAAACCTATTGAAATTCATCGACGACTGAAGGTACAGTATGGTGATGCATGTTAGTCACAGCAGCAAGTCCAGGAATGGAGTAGGAAGTTAGCAAATGGTGTGACTTTAGTGGAAGGTGCTCCACGTCCAGGTCAGGCACAACGAGTTGTCACTCAACAGAACATTGCAGCAATTGAAGCCGTAGTGAAGGAAAACCGGCGAGTGACACTGAATGACACTGTAGCATGTTTACAGATTAGTCATGTGTCAGCACACCACATTGTGCATGATGTGCTCCAGTTTCGCAAAGTGTCTGCAAGATGGGCGCCACGGCAGTTGACTCCTGAAATGAGAGAACGACGTGTTGATGCTTGTGAAGAACTTCTTCGGCTCTTTGAACGAGAAGGTGATGGCTTCCTTGCACGAATCGTTACTGGGGACGAAACCTGGGTTGACTTCCACCAACCGGAAACGAAGAGGGCGAGCAAGGAATGGCGCCATTCCTCATTACCAAAACCAAAGTGGTTTCGAACAGAACCATCAGCAGGGAACGTTATACTGACTACCTTTGGGACAAAAAGGCGTCATTTTGGAGCATTACGTGCCTAGAGGGACCCCTGTCACCAGTGCATCATACACAGATCTTCTAAAAAATCATCTGCGGCCTGAAATCAAATCAAAGAGGTTGGTTGTTTGTTTGGGGAAGGAGACCAGACAGCGTGGTCATCGGTCTCATCGGATTAGGGAAGGATGGGGAAGGAAGTCGGCCGTGCCCTTTCAGAGGAACCATCCCGGCATTTGCCTGGAGTGATTTAGGGAAATCACTCAAATCAAAGGGACGTGGATTGCTGTCAGCAGGTGTCCTTTTGCAACATGACAATGATAGGCCCCACACTGCCCGTACAACAGTTGCAACAATCACAGACCTGCATTTTGAGTGTCATCATCCATCATACTCACCAGACCTTGCACCAAGTGATTTCTATATGTTTGGACCACTCAAAGATGCAAGGGGAGGAAAGAAGTTCCGTTCTGATGAAGAGGTACGCCACGCGGTGCATGAGTGGTTGCGCGGACTACCAAAAGAATTTTTTTCTACAGGAATTTATGCGCTTTCTAAGCGCTGGAGGACTTGAATTGAGCGTGGGGGAGATTACGTTGAAAAGTGATACAGATTTGTACCATTTCTGCACAAAAAATGTTTAAGATTTTCATTTGACTCACCCTCGTACTAAACAGCGAAAGCAGTGCGTGGTGTACAGTCTCACAAGGAACACCTTGCTTGCGAGGTTTCAAGTTAAATGTTTAGTAAGACTCATTTGAAGATGTTGCGTTAACAGTTATGACAGGAAAAATATTTGCTGCTAATGACTGCATGTGCGTCGGGAGGGCGCCGGTTGCGTCAACAACAGGAAAAATATTAGCTGCTAATGACTCTGCATGTGCATCGGAAGGCGCAGGGATCAACCTTCTATGGGATGTATGTATTACAGTTCACAAAATGGACGTCGACGATGTTATGTCTAGGGAGCCGGCGTACTCGTATCGCTAGACAAACAGTCAAACCATTCGTATTAATGAGTTTTATTGGAAAAAGGAAATTACAATACTTAACTTTGACAATTGCACTGATGTGTCACAAGCAAAGGACGACATACTAAATAACGAATCTTCTTCGGAATAAACAATCCGAAGTCTGTGCTACATAGAGAGTACAACCGAAGTGACTAGCACTGACGCTACTATAGAAGTCGCTAATCTTGAAGCTGCTATTGAATTGGGCCAACACCAGTCAGTCACGCCGGCCATGTCCTCTTCACATGCGAACCGCTGCTGTCGCGTTGTCGTCCTGGAGATGGGTCGGTCAGCGTGCGATTGGCTGACGTCTTCTGACAGCCATCTCTGCTCTATCGTTCCCGACTAGTTTGCCGGCCCTTGCCTTTCCACCGTAACACCCTAATGTGGAATCTCCACGCATCGCTGTCGCGTATGCACAGTGCCGTTTTAAAAAGTCCTTGCAATCGCTTCAGGACAAGATTGGAGGCGGTCGTTGCGGCTGAAGGGGATTACATCGAGTAATGTTACTCTTGAAAGATAACACCACTTATATGTAAATATGTGCGTGTCATCCTCGTGGAGTTTTCTGAAAGAGGGAGGAAAATGACCATTGATGGATTCTGACACGATTGCACGAAACAATCTGGAGGAAAGGTCCAGGACCTCGCACCGAAGACGTGATCTTCCTTCACGACAACGCGCGACCTCACACTCAAGACGACCACTATGCTTTTGAAGCAATTTCGCTGGGACATCGTCGACCAGCTCAGACCTCGTTGCAAGCGACTTTCATCTTTTTTCTCACATGAAGGAACGCCTTGGAGGGTGATACGCCATCTCCAAGATAGCCCCTGCGGGCCGGCAACACCTCTAACACGACACAGGACCAGGGTTGCCCATGCCCAAAGGCGTAAGCAATGGTAAACATTGGCTGTTTTCCGCGTACTTCTTCCTGCAGAGGGAGTTCGAGATGACCTGCAGAAAGTAATTTTACACCAACATCTGACTGGCTGACGAATACTATCTAAAGGCTAGAACCAACACCGGACGTCAGTACACGCCGAATACCGACCTCAAGGATGTTTCCACGGAAGACTACGTCTTCGCTATCGGAACAGGATTTGGAATTAAGTGTATGTGTGTTACAATGGACTCTTGTGGGGAACTTAGAGGTTGTCTTTTGCTGCCTCTAGTAGGAAATTGTTACTGGCTTTGTGATTGTGACTTTTCGTTGTTATTCAGTCACTTCCAGATAGACGCAGGTAAATAAAAGTTGTGTTGTAAAACGTTTCAAACTGTCAGTTACAACAGAGGCCTCTTCAGAAGAGGAGCGAAATAGTGTGCCACAGGATTTTTACCAGTAGGAGACATTCAAGGTAATCCCACGAAGTGACAACCACCTAAAGCGATACAGAGATTACATCGGAAAATAGTCCACAGTGCGGCTCTTAAATCCAGACAAATTTCCATTTGAATTACCCCGCCATATTGTAGTTCCGCGGATGGTTGCGATTGGCGTTCTTGAAAGACATAGGAATCTAGTGAACAGTCAAAACCTCAAATTGGCCGAGATGTTACGGACAAGTGCGGTGTACAACCGTTGAGCCGCGATTATCGAAACTCTTCGCACACTGAAATAGCTCGATTCTTCAGGTACCCGATATCTACTGTTTACGATATTGTGACCAAGGTTAACGCTTCGCAGAAGTGTGGGGAAGGTTCCGCCACTCCGGTGAGGAAACGTGTTTAGAGCAAACGCGCGTCACGAACTGCGGCATTCTTCGAAAAAGGCGACCCGGGGCAATCGCTCTGGAAACTGGCGTCAGTATTGAGTGTCAGCGATCAAACAACGCGTAGGATGGTAGAGGAGGCCCTCATACGAGCCATTTAGACCAAAACTGGCTTCCGGATAACCTTGACATGTTCTGGTCATTCTGGCTCTCGAATAGCCCACATTTGAAGCCCCCTAGACTAGTATCTTTTGAGCATAGTTGAAAGAGTTATTAATAAGACAAGGTATGTCATGTCTCTATGCTCGGCGCCAGATATGTGGTGTCTAGGAAGCCTGCCTTCTCGGATCGCTAGAAAATCAATCAGACCAATCGTATTAATGTGTTTTATAACAATAAGAAAAGAGAAAATACTTAACTTTTGCAGTCGCAAGCAAAGTGCGACATACTAAATAATCCATCTTCTTCAGTAAAAACAGTCATTAGTCTCAGCTTCATAGAAAGTACAAGCGAAGTAACTAGAGTTGACGCTTCTATCCAAGTCGCTAGTCTTGAAGCTGCTATCCAACTGGGACATCACCAGTCGGTCGCGGCGCTTATGTCCTCTTCACACAGGGGCCGCTGCTGTCACGCTGTCATCCTGGAGGGAGTTCGGGTCAGAGTGCGATTCACTGGATTCTTCTCTTCGTCGTCGTTTCCGACTGGCGTGCTGGTGCTTGACTTCAGGCTGTAACAGACGGAATTCAACAAATATTCAAAACACGCCTTTAAACTGCACCACGAACACCGAATGAAAAATCGTGCGCCATAGTGATGATAAAGTTTCGCACAATCGAGATCGAAGGCGGTCTCCTTGGGAGTTGCAAACCGTGCAGCACATTCAGTTAGGTATCCACTGTTAAACAAAGCATATAGAAACATATTGGTGTAACGGAGTGATGAGAACGGTTGGAATGTGATGGCATGCAAGCTAATGCGAAACAATCTGCCGTGGAGCCTATCGTGAAACTAGTCATCCTTTAAGGTGTACCTCGAGATAGTGTAAAAAAAAAAAAGCAGAGGCTGAATTTATCGAGAGGTTCCAGGTGGTATTATCTGCAATCTCAGACACTTTTCAGGGGGAACAGTTTGCTCTAGAGGAGTATTGTCGTTATAAGCAAACCAGGAATCAAACGAAAGCAAGTTACTTTGACCAGCTATTGGCCAAGAGCAGTGCTTATATTATAGTAGTAGTCTTCTTACATCCATATTTCCACTCTTGCTTGATGTGACGTAAGTGTTGCCTACTGTCCTAGTAAGATCACGCACGTGATAAGGAATCGTAAAGTGCAGAACACCTCCAAGCTCTCGCAGCACAATAAGTATCTTTTCAGCCAATTCACCGTCCAGATTAAAAGTCGGAATAGTTGTATACGAATTATACAACTACGCTGATGTTAGTTGATCTTCGTACCTCTCACTCCAGGGTTCCTTTCATACACATTTCCTCTTCAAATCTCGGCAGGTCGAGGTGAACACCAATTCATTATTGAACGACGGGATAAGTTCCATTGTCTTATCTAGAAATTATCGAGCCGATTCCGCACTTTGCTGAAAAAAGTCAAGTTGACGCCTTTTTTCAAAGTTTAGTTGTCTTACGTCTTCCATTTCTGTAGCACTGTTTGAAGTTACGCAACCATCTACTTCTTCTCTTCAAATAATTCTAATATATGTTGCGCGCAATTTGATCTGTATAAAGGAATACGTTGCTATCAGGCATTTTTGTAGCAAGTTTGCTTTTTCCTCCTTTGTACATCCGTAGTTTTTCTTACGCACTGACAGTCATATTGCTGCGGAATATTTCGAAACCTGCTTATAATTGTTTTCTTACTATGTTGTGGATGATCTTGCATGTAAATAATTATGTTTAGTGTCCGCTCCTTGGACAACGATTTTCCTCTACTACGTTTCACTGGAGACGTGGTCAGTGGCACCCTGGCCGACAAGGATGATGCACTTCATGACTCGACATCTGTTTCAGTATCACTGTCACTTTCTAAGCACTTTTCGTCATCATTGTACTCCTCATGTACATTATCTGTACAGTAGAGCATGTATAAAACCACACATTCCACGGACTCATCTTGCAGAAACGCTAACATTTCATGTGCCACCACTTCCTCTCTCTGCGGAATTACTTGGGTTCCTTTCTGATGAAACGTCAGCTTCGGCAGCTGTTGTCGGAGATATATCGCAACGTTTGTTTATCATTTCCATTGCTCTTCTTTGTACTAACACCACTAGCACTCTAGCACTTTTGTGAGTTACTCGTCGAAGAAGCAATGCAACTACGCTCCATAGCCTCATATTATGTTCAGCTCCAGTACCGCACCCTGCTGCCATTAGGAGCAAATATAGTAGCTGCGTAGAAAATAATATGTAAGGCGTCGAATGTCGAGATAAACATCATTCGCTTTTTGCGACTTCCCACTTAAGGGATTCCGTGTCAGCAGCTGGTTGCCTGTCTAATGACTTCCAGGGGCAGTATTTCACGTAATTATCGACCTAATGAGAAGATCTAAGTGCTAGCCAGTTAGTTAATTACATGTTTCACAAATAATGGGGACCATTCTTTAATAGAAATCAGTCAGTTTATAGGATTTCTATACCTGATTGGTGATTAATGAAGACATTATTTGTAAACCTTCCTGCGAGCACTGAATCTTTTAATTGCGATTCAGATTAACGTGAGAGACACTATCACTTGTTGTAAAGATGCACTCCGTACTCCTTAGGGCCACAGGCGCGTGCACCACTTGGCGACGAGGAACAGAAGGAATGCGTCCAGAGAAAGCGAGGCGAGGCCTCCAGAGTGATCGCCGCGGGGTAAACACGGCTGGCCACGGAAAGTGAAGGTCCCACAATCTTTTACGCACGTAGGAAGATTCCACGCAGGTAAGACAGTATGGGTCTGCAAAGACGGAATAATCCCGAAGCATCGAGAAATTAGCTAAGGGAAGCTGTACTCAAGTATAACGTCCTCCAAAATGGCGTATAAAAATGAAGCCAGGAGCAGTGGGAAGTCAGAAATAGGCGAGTAGTCAGCGAGTGTCTCTAGAATGAAATATTCACTCTACAGCGGAGTGTGCGCTGATATGAGACTTCCTGGCAGATTAAAACTGTGTGCCGGACCGAGACTAGAACTCGGGACCTTAGCCTTTCACGGGCAAGCGCTCTACCGACTGAGCTACCCAAGCACGACTCACGCCCCGTCCTCACAGCTTTACTTTTGCCAGTACCTCGTCTCCTACCTTCCAAACTTTACAGAAGCTCTCCTGCGAACCTTGCAGAACTAGCACTCCTGAAAGAAAGGATATTGCGGAGACATGGTTTAGCCACAGCCTGGGGGATGTTTCTAGAATGAAATATTCACTCTACAGCGGAGTGTGCGCTGATATGAAACTTCCTGGCAGATTAAAACTGTGTGCCGGACCGAGACTCGAACTCGGGACCTCAGCCTTTCGCGGGCAAGTGCTCTACCATGTCTCCGCAATATCCTTTCTTTCAGGAGTGCTAGTTCTGCACATCTTACAGTCTGATATATTTACTTAGTAAAGAACTGAATTTCGTTTTGTTACTCAGCAGAATTACCTTGCTGCACCAAACTAAGTACAGCAATGCACAACATTTGAAAGAGCTCGCAGAGTTAAAAATGCATTGCATACACTTTGAGTACGCTGAATTTCGCTCATAAACTGCTGTGTACTAAACGTAGATAAAAATTCGACATTTTATTTAAAACTGAGAATGAATTAATATCTCGTTTCCTCCACAACTTATTCCTCTTTATATACACTCATGCTCATAAATTAAGAATAATGGTGAAACTTGGTGAAACAACGCTCACGTGGGTGGTTTGCGGGCTTAAATCACCTCGGGGTATGACCATGCGGTGCACTTGATTGCGGTAGACGCAAGGTGGCTCTGGCAGCAATCCACATACACAGAGGTGTGTTTGTGCATGTCAGAGTACGGTGCAGCGAGTAAGTGTGCAGGCGTTTTCTGGCGTGCTAATGGTGACTGTGTGCTGAAAATGGCTCAAAGAATACATATTGATGACGATATGACGGGTAGAATACTAGGGCGACTGGAGGCTGGTCAAACACGGTAGGTCGTAGCACCGGCCCTCCGTGTACCACAAAGTGTGATCTCAAGATTGTGGCAACGATTCCAGCAGACAGTACGGAACGTCGACAATGTACAACACCACAAGAAGATCGATATCTCACCATCAGTGCCCGCAGACGGCCACGGAATGCTGCAGGTATCCTTGCTCGGGGCCTTACCGCAGCCACTGGAACTGTTGTCTCCAGACTCACAGTCTACGGACGACTGAACAGACATGGTTTATTCGCTCGGAGACCTGCAAGGTACATTCCACTTGCCTCTGCCCACAGGAGATCCCGTAAGACCCGGTGTCAAGAACACAGTACATGGTCATTGGAACAGTGGTCCCAGGTTAGGTTCACAGACGAGTCCAGGTACAGTCTGAACTGTGATTCTCGCCGGGGTTTCATCTAGCGTGCACCAGGAACCAGATACTATCCCCTTAACGTCCTTGAAAGGGACCTGTATGGCGCTCGTGGTGTGGTGTGGGGTGGGACTAAGATTGGTGCACGTACACCCCTGCATGTCTTTGACAAAGGAACTGTAACAGGTCAGGAGTACGGGACGTCATTTTGCACCAGTATGTCAGCCTTTTCATGGGTGCAGTGGGTCCCACATTCCTCCTGATGGATGATAACGCATGGCACCTCAGAGCTGCCATCGTGTAGGAGTACCTTGAAGATATTAGGTGAATGGGGTGGCCTGCATGTTCTCCAGACCTAAACCCGATCGAGCACGTCTGTGATTCTCTCTGTCGACGTATCGCTGCAAGTCTTCACACCCTTAGCACAGTTCAGGACCTCCGACAGGCACTGTTGCAAGAATGGGAGACAATGCCCCAGCAGCTGCTCGACTACCTGATCCAGAGTATACCAACCCGTTGTGCGGCCTGTGTACGTGTGCATGGCGATCATATCCCATATTGATGTCGGCGTACATGCGCAGGAAACAGTGGCGTTTTGTACCACATGTGCTTTGGGGCTGATTTATCAACTTATCACCAATACCGTGAACTTGCAGATCTGCGTCGTGTGTGTTCGCTATATGCCTATGCTATCAGCGCCAGTTGCCGTGTTGTGTGGCACTACATTCTGCAGTTATCCTTAATTTATGAGCATGAGTGTATGTCTAACTGTTGCACGTGGCGCGCAGAATTCCGTCCCTGCACATTGGGAAAAATGTGGTGACCACATTCGTCATATTTCATAAACGGTTCCAGATATCTGAACGACGTTTTTACATGTGATAGCACGTAAAGACGAACGTATTTTTTATGATTAATACTCTAAACTTTTTATTCTTCGAGATACGGAGTAAACTAATCCGCAGGTGTGAGATGGTTAGTGAAAAGCGTTGCGTAAACACAGCAATTGCTGTTAAGGAAACCATGTCCTAAGCACATGGGGTGAGTGGAGCATGACGAGTTAATTCGTCCACACCAGTCATACAAGCAGTGGCCACCCAAGGACACTGAATATAGTCCTGGCACTTACCTAACGTACGTTTGCGGAAATGTGACCAGAATTACAAAGCACTTTAAATAATCACCCAAAATCTTAATCACTGCTGTCATCGTAACTATGAGTACCAAATCTGGCCGCAGTGTTGTGGAAGCAATCGAACAGCATACGGCCTATATCCTAGACTATTCTAAAAGTCTTGATAATATTTACAATTAAAGGCCCTCGACATTTTAGACAAAGCAGTGGTTGTAATATTCTCCCTCAATGTACCCACTGTATTAGAGATTTACATACACACAAATATTCTTACTTGCAAGATACTTCATTCAAACTTTGTTGAATGATCATTCCAATTTCCTCGTGTTCACTTGTCATTTGAAATGTTATTAGTAAATGATGCCACCAATTTAAATGCCATCAGAATTTGTCTGGATTGCTTCATTACAACTTCTGTAAGTTCAAATTAGTCACAGAAAGTTATTGGCTGTGAGAGTAATTGTTTATTGCATACCCTTGTTACATGTTACAAATAATGTAAGGAAGTTCATAACTTACACTTAAGTGGGTATTTTGGTTAAACATTTTTTTTTGCCTTTTTAACTAAATAACAGACAATTTCCCATAGAACAGTAAACATTCTGGGAGATAAATGATACGCCAGAGGTTGCAGAAATTTGAGCATTTCGCAAAAGAATATATTATTGAGTGACACACAGCACCTAGAGGAAATGTGAAAGAAATACTTTGTTTCTTATTCGTGGTGTGTATGGCACTATAAAGTGATTCCAGTCGTTGCCGAGATAGGGAGTGAGGAGTTATGTTATTGAAGTCATTAACTCCCACTTGGACATTCAGTGACATGGATGACACCATGCCTTTGCCAAACGCTTAATGGCACAGCTTATACGATGCCACTCTCACTGACATTTTCTTTTTTGGAAAGTGAATTGGTCAGTGTGCAGTGTTTTTACATGTTGCGACAGTGTAATATATGTGAATGTGTGGTCAAATAATACACTCCTGGAAATTGAAATAAGAACACCGTGAATGCATTGTCCCAGGAAGGGGAAACTTTATTGACACATTCCTGGGGTCAGATACATCACATGATCACACTGACAGAACCACAGGCACATAGACACAGGCAACAGAGCATGCACAATGTCGGCACTAGTACAGTGTATATCCACCTTTCGCAGTAATGCAGGCTGCTATTCTCCCATGGAGACGATCGTAGAGATGCTGGATGTAGTCCTGTGGAACGGCTTGCCATGCCATTTCCACCTGGCGCCTCAGTTGGACCAGCGTTCGTGCTGGACGTGCAGACCGCGTGAGACGACGCTTCATCCAGTCCCAAACATGCTCAATGGGGGACAGATCCGGAGATCTTGCTGGCCAGGGTAGTTGACTTACACCTTCTAGAGCACGTTGGGTGGCACGGGATACATGCGGACGTGCATTGTCCTGTTGGAACAGCAAGTTCCCTTGCCGGTCTAGGAATGGTAGAACGATGGGTTCGATGACGGTTTGGATGTACCGTGCACTATTCAGTGTCCCCTCGACGATCAGCAGTGGTGTACGGCCAGTGTAGGAGATCGCTCCCCACACCATGATGCCGGGTGTTGGCCCTGTGTGCCTCGGTCGTATGCAGTCCTGATTGTGGCGCTCACCTACACGGCGCCAAACACGCATACGACCATCATTGGCACCAAGGCAGAAGCGACTCTCATCGCTGAAGACGACACGTCTCCATTCGTCCCTCCATTCACGCCTGTCGCGACACCACTGGAGGCGGGCTGCACGATGTTGGGGCGTGAGCGGAAGACGGCCTAACGGTGTGCGGGACCGTAGCCCAGCTTCATGGAGACGGTTGCGAATGGTCCTCGCCGATACCCCAGGAGCAACAGTGTCCCTAATTTGCTGGGAAGTGGCGGTGCGGTCCCCTACGGCACTGCGTAGGATCCTACGGTCTTGGCGTGCATCCGTGCGTCGCTGCGGTCCGGTCCCAGGTCGACGGGCACGTGCACCTTCCGCCGACCACTGGCGACAACATCGATGTACTGTGGAGACCTCACGCCCCACGTGTTGAGCAATTCGGCGGTACGTCCACCCGGCCTCCCGCATGCCCACTATACGCCCTCGCTCAAAGTCCATCAACTGCACATACGGTTCACGTCCACGCTGTCGCGGCATGCTACCAGTGTTAAAGACTGCGATGGAGCTCCGTATGCCACGGCAAACTGGCTGACACTGACGGCGGCGGTGCACAAATGCTGCGCAGCTAGCGCCATTCGACGGCCAACACCGCGGTTCCTGGTGTGTCCGCTGTGCCGTGCGTGTGATCATTGCTTGTACAGCCCTCTCGCAGTGTCCGGAGCAAGTATGGTGGGTCTGACACACCGGTGTCAATGTGGTCTTTTTTCCATTTCCGGGAGTGTATGTTTATATGTCCCACTGTCTGTCAATACTTTTCACGTGGGACATTTCCTTTTCTTCCCACAGTTTGTCAGACTGAAACTGAATATATTTGTAGGCATAAAATCAGAACACCATTAAAAAAAACTGATAATTCAAATTTGAATAAACATATAAATATTCATAAATACAATGTTCATCAATAGTATTAACCGCGGTCACTTGTGTAGACTCCGCTCCCGGTAGCTGAGTGGTCAGCGCGACAGAATTTCAATCCTAAGGGCCCTGGTTCGATTCCCGGCTGAGTCGGAGATTTTCTCCGCTCAGGGACTGAGTGTTGTGTTGTTCTAATCATCATCATTTCATCCCCCTCGACGCGCAAGTCGCTGTAGTGGCGTCAAATCGAAAGACTTGCACCCAGCAAACGGTCTACCCGATGGGAGGCCCTAGTCACATGACATTTACACACATAAACACACACACACGCACGCACGCACAAACAGACAATCTCACTCAGAATAGAAACTGAAACGTCAAATGAGTTCATTGTAACTTGATAACACTGCAACAGCCATCGTAGATACACAGGGGTGAACAATAGTTGCGCAGCCGCAATAACCACACTGCCAACACCCTCTTATTGCAGAAACATATCAAACTACATGTCAATTGAAGCTGCATTAATCAAGTACCCTCCACATACTTTATGTAAGCACTCATTGGACTCCACTCCGCATAAAATAGAAAACTAGTGGAAGGTATTCTCTCCTGGTGTAAAGTCTATTTTACGCCGAACACGTACCATTTATACATAGTGTCCGACCGCTTCATTGAGTTGAGCAGTCACAGTCGTTTATGCTGTCCCACTTGCATATTCGTTTCAGAGAAGAATTTCTTTTCCTTTTCTGGAGGAAGAGAAATTTTCTTTATGCTCTAATGCTCTTAGATGATTATTTAATGATTTAGATGCATAATTTATACAAAGCTATGTACCCATTTTCAATACATACTTTGAACATTTGGCTCTTTTTTTCTTTTTTTTGGTCATCAGCCTACTTACTGGTTTGATGCGGCCCGCCCAGAATTCCTTTCCTGTGCTAACCTCTTCATCTCAGAGTAGCACTTGCAACCTACGTCCTCAATTATTTGCTTGACGTATTCCAATCTCTGTCTTCCTCTACAGTTTTTGCCCTCTACAGCTCCCTCCAGTACCATGGAAGTCATTCCCTCGTGTCTTAGCAGATGTCCTATCATCCTGTCCCTTCTCCTTATCAGTGTTTTCCACATATTCCTTTCCTCTCCGATTCTGCGTAGAACCTCCTCATTCCTTACCTTATCAGTCCACCTAATTTTCAACATTCGTCTATAGCACCACATCTCAAATGCTTCGATTCTCTTCTGTTCCGGTTTTCCCACAGTCCATGTTTCACTACCATACAATGCTGTACTTCAGACGTACTTCCTCAGAAATTTCTTCCTCAAATTAAGGCCGGTATTTGATATTAGTAGACTTCTCCTGCCCAGAAATGCCTTTTTTGCCATAGTGAGTCTGCCTTTGATGTCCTCCTTGCTCCGTTCGACATTGGTTATTTTACTGCCTAGGTAGCAGAATTCCTTAACTTCATTGACTTCGTGACCATCAATCCTGATGTTAAGTTTCTCGCTGTTCTCATTTATACTACTTCTCATTACCTTCGTCTTTCTCCGATTTACTCTCAAACCAAACTGTGTACTCATTAGACTGTTCATTCCGTCCAGCAGATCATTTAATTCTTCTTCACTTTCACTCAGGATAGCAATGTCATCAGCGAATCGTATCATTGATATCCTTTCACCTTGTATTTTAATTCCACTCCTGAACCTTTCTTTTATTTCCATCATTGCTTCCTCGATGTACAGATTGAAGAGTAGGGGCGAAAGGCTACAGCCTTGTCTTACAGCCTTCTTAATACGAGGACTTCGTTCTTGATTGTCCACTCTTATTATTCCCTCTTGGTTGTTGTACATATTGTATATGACCCATCTCTCCCTATAGCTTACGGCTACGTTTTTCAGGAATCTCGAACACCTTGCACCATTTCATATTGTCGAACGCTTTTTCCAGGTGGACAAATCCTATGAAAGTGTCTTGATTTTTCTCTAGCCGTGTTCCATTATTAGCCGTAACGTTAGAATTGCCTCTCTCGTCCGTTTACTTTTCCTAAAGCCAAACTGATCGTCACCTAGTGCATTCTCAATTTTCTTTTTCATTCTTCTGTATATTATTCCTGTAAGCAGCTTCGATGCATGAGCTGTAAAGCTGATTGTGAGATAATTCTCGCACTTGTCAGCTCTTCCCGTCTTTGGAATTGTGTGGATGATGCTTTTCCATGATGATGCTTTTTATGGACTAAAATAAGCAATTTTGAAATATTCAGTGTTGTAATAAATAAACTCGTAATTCAGTAACTACCATGCAGAATAGTAGTAGTAATATTCAGTTGTACTGTGGAGTATAGCTAACCAAAAATGTCCGTGTATTCTGAAGGTAACAAGCTACTGCACACTGCTACGTTCACTTGTTGACGTTTCTGCAATGATGCCGAACAGTCGGGATCACGTGTGCATAAGGAGAAGACTGAACATTCACAGATTCGTAATGAAGTTTTCACTATTTCTGTCACAGCTAATACACACCAAATATTAACGCACACGACTGTAGCCAGAGGGTCCGAATGTGTTACACACTGTGAGAAAGGAAAGGAAATGACGAAGCACCAAAAAGGAATTATCTGAATGAGACGGAAATCGGTAGCGGGGAAACAAATTACTACAATATCAGAAAAATTGGATCAAGAGAAACGGCTTCACGAACTGAGCAAATCAATAACGGTTGGTCCACCTCCGGCCCTAACGCTAGCAGTTATTTGCCTTGTAATCAACTGACAGAGTTGTTGGATGTCTTCCTGAGGGATATTGTGCCAGCTTCTCTGCAGTTGGCACGTAAGACCGTCAAAATTCCGAGCTGATTGGAGGGCTCTATTCATAAACCTCCAAACGGTCTCAATTGCATAAATCCGGTGAAATTTCTAAGGGCAAATGGTAAAGCAGGCGGCAAAACGTTGTGTTCCCTATGCTTAAGAAGTGGATTATCACTGAGCTCTCCATCCAATAGCTTTAAAAGAAAGAACATTAGGTTTTAACGCCCCATCAATATCGAGGTCATTAGAGACGAAGCACATTACTCCAGAAATGCGGAAGGAAATCGGCCTTGCCTTTCGAAGGAACTATCCTGGCATTTGCCTGGAGCGATTTTGGGAAGTTATGGGACACAACTTTTCTATAACCGCTAGGGTATTTCAACAGTCATCCTCTTTAACGCAATCTGTGCGGCCACGCTCTTTGCAAATGATATAGGAACAGGCCGCTGTGACCAAGCGGTTCTAGGTGCTTCAGTGCGGAACCACGCTGCTGCTACGGTCTCAGGTTCAAATCCTGTCTCGGGCATGGATGTGTGATGTTCTTAGGTTATTTATGTTTAAGGGGTTTCTAGGTCTAGGGGGCTGACGACCTCAAACGTTAAGTCCCTTAGTGCTCAGAGCCATTTGAACCACAGCAAAAACCACTTTGTATTCTCGCGTCTACGAAGTGTAATTCTGTGATTACAGTGCTACTAGTAGAAGCCAACCCCGGGGAAGATCAGTTTGGATTCCGTAGAAATACTGGAACACGTGAGGCAATACTGACCTTACGACTTATCTTAGAAGAAAGATTAAGGAAAGGCAAACCTACGTTTCTAGCATTTGTAGACTTAGAGAAAGCTTTTGACAATGTTGACTGGAATACTCTCTTTCAAATTCTAAAGGTGGCAGGGGTAAAATACAGGGAGCGAAAGGCTATTTACAATTTGTACAGAAACCAGATGGCAGTTATAAGAGTCGAGGGACATGAAAGGGAAGCAGCGGTGGGGAAGGGAGTAAGACAGGGTTGTAGCCTCTCCCCGATGTTATTCAATCTGTATATTGTGCAAGCAGTAAAGGAAACAAAAGAAAATTTCGAAGTAGGTATTAAAATCCATGGAGAAGAAATAAAAACTTTGAGGTTTGTCGATGACATTGTAATTCTGTCAGAGACAGCAGAGGACTTGGAAGAGCAGTTGAACGGAATGGATGGTATCTTGAAGGGAGGATATAAGATGAACATCAACAAAAGCAAAACGAGGATAATGGAATGTAGTCGAATTAAGTCGGGTGATGCTGAGGGAATTATATTAGGAAATGAGACACTTAAAGTAGTAAAGGAGTTTTGCTATTTGGGGAGCAAAATAACTGATGATGGTCGAAGTAGAGAGGATATAAAATGTAGACTGGCAATGGCAAGGAAAGCGTTTCTGAAGAAGAAGAATTTGTTAACATCGAGTATAGATTTAAGTGTCAGGAAGTCATTTCTGAAAGTATTTGTATGGAGTGTAGCCATGTATGGAAGTGAAACATGGACGGTAAATAGTTTGGACAAGAAGAGAATAGAAGCTTTCGAAATGTGGTGCAACAGAAGAATGCTGAAGCTTAGATGGGTAGATCACATAACTAATGAGGAAGTATTGAATAGGATTGGGGAGAAGAGAAGTTTGTGGCACAACTTGACCAGAAGAAGGGATCGGTTGGTAGGACATGTTCTGAGGCATCAAGGGATCACCAATTTAGTATTGGAGGGCAGCGTGGAGGGTAAAAATCGTAGGGGGAGACCAAGAGATGAATACACTAAGCAGATTCTGAAGGATGTAGGTTGCAGTAGGTACTGGGAGATGAAGAAGCTTGCACAGGATAGAGTAGCATGGAGAGCTGCATCAAACCAGTCTCAGGACTGATGACCACAACAACAACAAGAACAGTGCTAAGATGTTTCAAGTAGAGGTATTAAACTGATCCTTCAAATGGATGGAACATTCGTTGATGGTATCGACAGTTTGTAGAGGCAGGATGTGTATGTAAAGAAGCGTTCCTGGCCACACTCGTGTTTCTGACGAAATTGTCGCTCGAATTCAAACCGTTTTCTAATGTAGTCCTACAAAATAACTCGTCGTGTCAGTCGGGAATTGCGTCTGCCTATAACAACAAGTTGACATTTATTGAGACTTAAGTTAGATACGAATCCGTGAAAGTTACAACTGTTACAGGCTCTATGTCAACGAGAAAAATGCAAACGTGTGGTATTTTCTGACCAGCTTCAGAATTACATGGACAATGATGACACTTTGGCACAACGCATCGTGTTCCATGATGAAGCGACTTTCTACTATATTGGGAAAGTAAACAAACAAAATATTCGAATTTGGGGCTTACAGAGTGCATATGGAAGCACTTAACATGTACGAGATTCACCCAAACGCAGCGTGTTTTCTGCGACATCCCATTCATCTGTTTAAAGCCTATTCTTTTCCAGATAGCGGTCAGCAGTAATTTGCCATGTCATAAAACTGGTTGTTCTCGAGCATGAACGAAGACCACTTTATGTTTGAACAAGACTGGAGTAGTCAGGTGCACGAATGTCTGAATGAAACTCTACTGAGACGCTGGATTGTCCGTCAAACAGCCGGAGACTTCTCAGTTGGCCTAACGTAGTGACTGCATTGACGCCCTGTATTTCATTCTGTGAGATTTATTAAGGACTACGATTATCCACCAGCACTACCACCGAACCTAGAAGAGGTGAAGAAAAGAGTTGAAGAACCGGAATCTGTACAGCTATAACATCAGTGACGATGGATATGCTTACCAGAGTATGGGAAGCATTCGAGTAATGTTGTTACATTTTTCGTGTCGCTAGTAGAGAACATACTATACATCTTTAATCTACACTAGACAAATTTATATATATGTGCCCAAGTTTCGTAGTTGAATGTCTCAGTTTAGTAAATATGTGGATCGACATGCGTATATATACATATTTTCTAACACCCTGCATATATATACAGGGTGTTACAAAAAGGTACGGCCAAACTTTCAGGAAACATTCCTCATACACAAATAAAGAAAACATGTCATGTGGACATGTGTCCGGAAACGCTTGGTTTCCATGTTAGAGCTCATTTTAGTTTCGTCATTCCAACGTGATCAAATTGTAAATTTTCGCAATCAACTTGTATGGGCTGACGAGAATCCGCATGCAATTGTGCAATCACGTCATCAACATAGATTTTCTGTGAACGTTTGGGCAGGCATTGTTGGTGATGTCTTGATTGGGCCCCATGTTATTCCACCAACGCTCAATGGAGCACGTTATCATGACTTCATAGGGGATACTCTACCTGTGCTGCTAGAACATGTGCCTTTACAAGTACGGCACAACATGTGGTTCATGCACGATGGAGCTCCTGCACATTTCAGTCGAAGTGTTCGTACGCTTCTCAACAACAGATTCGGTGACCGATGGTTTGGTAGAGGCGGACCAATTCCATGGACTCCACGCTCTCTTGACCTCAACCCTCTTGACGTCCATTTATGGGGGCATTTGAAAGCTCTTGTATACGCGGGTACCAAATGTGGAGACTCTTCGTGCTCGTATTGTGGACGGCTGTGATACAATATGTCATTCACCAGGGCTGCATCAGCGCATCAAGGATTCCATGCGACGGAGGATGGATGCATGTATCCTCGCTAACGGAGGACATTTTAAACATTTCCTGTAACAAAGTGTTAGAAGTCACGCTGGTACGATCCGTTGCTGTGTGTTTCCATTCCATGATTAATGTGATTTGAAGAGAAGTAATATAACGAGCTCTAACATGAAAAGTAAGCGATTCCGGTCACATGTCCACATAACATATTTTCTTTCTTTGTGTGTGAGGAATGTTTCCTGAAAGTTTGGCCTTACCTTTTTGTAACACGCTGTATATATCCAAATTTCGTAGCTGAATGTCGCAGTTCAGTAATATACATGTGCAGGGTGTTATATATATATATATATATATATATATATATATATATATATATATATACGCATGTCGATCCACATATTAACTAAACTGTGACATTCAACTACGAAAGCATAGCATCAGTAGGAACCAAACATTACTAACGTTGTGTAGGCCGTGTGCCGTGGTCTAGGGGTGGCGTCTTTAATTCATAATCGAAACGTCTTCGGTCCTGGGTTCGATCCCCGTCACTGCCTAAATTTTGATCAGTAATCGGCATTGGCGGCCGAAGACTTCCGGCATAAGAAGTCACCCTCATTCTGCTAACGGCCTTGTGAAAGAGGGTGGAGGAGCGGATAGGGGTTCAGGGCACTCTCTTGTCTTAGGGGTGGGAAATTGCCCCTAAAGGCGGAAGAATCAGCAATGATCAACGACATGAGGATGCTGAAGGTAATGGATACCACTGCATTAAAGACACGTAACGTATATCCACAGGACATGTGGCCTGTAATTGAAGAAGTCTCGTGATCATCTCTCCATTGGCAAAAGATTCCGGAATAGCCCCCATTCGGATCTCCGGGAGGGGACTGCCAAGAGGGAGGTTACCATGAGAGAAAGATTGAATAATCTACGAAAGGATAACGTTTTACGAGTCGGGGCGTGGAATGTCAGAAGCTTGAACGTGGTAGGGAAACTAGAATATCTGAAAAGGGAAATGCAAGGGCTCAATCTAGATATAGTAGGGGTCAGTGAAGTGAAGTGGAAGGAAGACACGGATTTATGGTCAGATGAGTATCGGGTAATATCAACAGCAGCAGAAAATGGTATAACAGGTGTAGGATTCGTTATGAATAGGAAGGTAGGGCAGAGGGTGAGTTACTGTGAACAGTTCAGTGACCGGGTTGTTCTAATCAGAATCGACAGCAAACCAACACCGACAACGATGGTTCAGGTATACATGCCGACATCGCAAGCTGAAGATGTACAGATAGAGAAAGTGTATGAGGATATTGAAAGGGTAATGCAGTATGTAAAGGGGGACGAAAATCTAATAGTCATGGGCGACTGGAATGCAGTTGTAGGGGAAGGAGTAGAAGAAAAGGTTACAGGAGAATATGGGCTTGGGACAAGGAATGAAAGAGGAGAAAGACTAATTGAGTTCTGTAACAAGTTTCAGCTAGTAATAGAGAATACCCTGTTCAAGAATCACAAGAGGAGGAGGTATACTTGGAAAAGGCCGGGAGATACGGGAAGATTTCAATTAGATTACATCATGGTCAGACAGAGATTCCGAAATCAGATACTGGATTGTAAGGCGTACCCAGGAACAGATATAGACTCAGATCACAATTTAGTAGTGATGAAGAGTAGGCTGAAGTTCAAGATATTACTCAAGAAGAATCAATACGCAAAGAAGTGGGATACGGAAGCACTAAGGAATGACGAGACACGTTTGAAGTTCTCTAAAGCTATAGATACAGCATAAGGCATAGGGCAGTAGGAATACAGAAATACAAGTCGCTGAGGAATGAAATAAATAGGAAGTGCAGGGAAGCTAAGACGAAATGGCTGTGGGGAAAAATGTGAAGACATCGAAAAAGGTATGATTGCCGGAAGGACAGACTCAGCATATAGGAAAGTCAAAACAACGTTTCGTGACATTAGAAGCAACGGTGGTAACATTAAGAGTGCAACGGGAATTGCACTGTTAAATGCAGAGGAGAGAGCAGATAGGTGGAAAGATGTGATAGAAGAAGAAACAGGAGTCGATTTAGAAGAGATAGGGGATCCAATATTAGAATCGGAATTTAAAAGAGCTTTGGAGGACTTACGGTCAAATAAGGCAGAAGGGATAGATAACATTCCATCAGAATTTCTAAAATCATTGGGGGAAGTGGAATCCAAACGACTATTCACGTTGGTGTGTAGAATATATGAGTCTGGCCATATACCATCTGACTTTCGGAAAAGCATCATCCACACAATTCCGAAGACGGGAAGAGCTGACAAGTGCGAGATTTATCTCACAATCAGCTTAACAGCTCATGCATCGAAGCTGCTTACAAGAATAATATACAGAAGAATGGAAAAGAAATTTGAGAATGCGCTAAGTGACGATCAGTTTGGCTTTAGGAAAAGTAAAGGGACGAGAAAGGCAATTCTGACGTTACGTCTAATAATGGAAGCAAGGCTAAAGAAAAATCAAGACACTTTCATAGGATTTGTCGACCTGGAAAACGCGTTCGACAATATAAAACGGTGCAAGTTGTTCGAGATTGTGAATAAAGTGGGGGTAAGCTATAGAGAGAGACGGGTCATATACAATATGTACAACATAAGAGTGGACGATCAAGAACGAAGTGCTCGTATTAAGAAGTGTGTAAGACAGGGCTGTAGCCTTTCGCCCCTACTCTTCAATCTGTACATCGAGGAAGCAATGATGGAAATAAAAGAAAGGTTCAGGAGTGGAATTAAAATACAAGGTGAAAGGATATCAATGATACGATTCGCTGATGACATTGATATCCTGAGTGAAAGTGAAGAAGAATTAAATGATCTGCTGAACGGAATGAACAGTCTAATGAGTACACGGTATGGTTTGAGAGTAAATCGGAGAAAGACGAAGGTAATGAGAAGTAGTAGAAATGAGAACAGCGTGAAACTAAACATCAGGATTGATGGTCACGAAGTCAATGAGGTTAAGAAGTTCTGCAACCTAGGCAGTATAATAACCAATGACGGACGGAGCAAGGAGGACATCAAAAGCAGACTCGCTAAGACAAAAAAGGCATTTCTGGTTAAGAGAAGTCTACTGATATACAATACCGGCCTTAAATTGAGGAATAAATTTCTGAGGATGTACGTCTGGAGTACAGCATTGTATGGTAGTGTAACATGAACTGTGGGAAAACGGGAACCGAAGAGAATCGAAGCATTTGAGATGTGGTGCTATAGACGAATGTTGAAAATTAGGTGGACTGATAAGGTAAGGAATGAGGAGGTTCTACGCAGAATCGGAGAGGAAAGGGATATGTGTAAAACACTGATAAGGAGAAGGGACAGGATGGTAGGACATCTGCTAAGACATGAGGAAGTGACTTCCATGGTACTAGAGAGCTGTAGAGGGCAAAAACTGTAGAGGAAGACAGAGATTGGAATACGTCAAGAAAATAATTGAGGACGTAGGTTGCAAGTGCTACTCTGAGATGAAGAGGTTAGCACAGGAAAGGAATTCGTGGCGGGCCGCATCAAACCAGTCAGTAGGCTGATGACCAAGAAAAAGAAAAAGGCCGACAACGCACGATTTTTGAACTACGGAAACTTCGCGCCACGCGCTCCGATTGGCCAACGGATTGCTCTGTTAGCGGCTTCTCGGACAACGCGTGACCGTGAATGCTTTGCCTGCCGGAGATCGCGATGCATCCTAAGCCCGCACTCTCGGTGGTAGCGCGCCAGCCTTCCACTCTGGGGGCGAATCCGCAGGGGTCCCGACACAACCAGTACAGTTTCATGATAAGACGTACTGGAAACAAACCCGCCAACAGCTATTAGTTCGCGTACAGTAAGTCTTTTACAAATTGTGTCGGCCCTGAAAAGTGCCTTTTTTGTAGCTAGGCTTTTGTTCGCTTATAGCACGTGATCGAACATTTTTAATGCCGAATGGTGTTTTGCCGAACTCTTTCAAAGATTCCTAGCATTGCCCAGAAGTGAATGTCGGCATCTTGAATGTGATCCACTAATTCCTCTTCTTTTATGGGTGGTTCGCTTCAGGAAGAATCACCACAGGGAGGAGTCCGGTGGCGTGAGGTCAGGTGATCGCGAGGGCGTTGTCCTCTGCCTGTTACCCTGCCGTCGAAGCGTTCATTTAAACACCCGTAAAAAAGCGAAGGTAATTTGCCCTAGTAAGTCGAGGAGGTAGACGGGCCGGCCCAACCATATGGACACCCCCAATGCCTGCCAAAATGTTGAGCGAATATCGTTCCTGGTGTCCGTGGACGTACATGACATGAGGATTTCCCCTTGCTCAGTAATGAACCTTTCGAGTGTTGTAAAGGCCATCCAAATGGAAGAAGGTGCACTCATCGGTAAACACCACAATGGCGTGGAAGTCGGAATCTCGTGCAATACGTAGCGGAATCCTCCGGCAAAACCCCAGCCTGTGTTCATAGTCCACCTTTGGGTTTAGGTGCTGGTCGGGGTGGAAGCTAAATGGACGCTGACCGTCATCCCTGAGAACCCCCCAGACTTACCGACGTGTGACCCCCACGCCGTGTCCAACCGCTCGAGTTCTTGTCGCAGGTGCTTCCTCGAAGCGCTCGACAGCCTGTCTCTTCAAATGCAGCATCCTTTCGCGTTCGACGTCTTGCAGCATCACCATGATATCCCGCTAATGAATGAAGAAATGAAATGGACAGGTAAAATACCAACAGTGGTTGTGTTACAAAGGACGAACATGAAGAGGCAAATATTCACGAACAACTAAAAACAGGAAGTGGAAGATTGCGTCTGAATGCGGCTATCTTTACCTACACAGCTTTTTTCTGGATATATTCAAATCTATGTCTTCCTCTTTATTTTATACCCTCTCTACAGCTCTCTCTAGTCCATGGAAATCATTCCCTGATGTGTTAGCAGTTGTCCTATCATCCTGGCCCTTCCTCCTATTAGTGTTTCCAACGTATACCTTTCTTTACAGATTCTGCAGAGAACCTCCTCATTCCTTACCTTACCATTCCACCTAATTTTCAACATTCGTCTGTAGCACCACATCTCAAATGTTTCGATCTCTTCAATTCCGGTTCTAACACAGTCCATGTTTTACTACCATACAATCACGTGCTTCAAACGTACCTTATCAGAAATTTATTTCTCTAATTTATGCTTAGGTTTGATACTTTTGGGTAGAAAGGCCCTTTGCCAGTATTAGTCAGCTTTTCGTGTGCTCCTTGCTCCGTTTGTAATGCCTAGATAGCAGAATTCCTTAACTTCGTGTACTTCGTGATCCGAAAGTCTGATGTTAAGTTTCTCCTCATTTCTGCTACTTTTCGGTACTTTCGCCTTTTTCCAGTTTGCTCCCAAACCATATTCTGTACTCATTAGACTGTTTATTCCATTCAACACATCGTGTTACTCTTCTCCACTTTCTCTGAGGACAGCCACGTCATCAGCGAATCTTACCACTGATATCCTTTCACCTTGAATTTTAATTCCATTGTTGTATCCTTCTTTTATTTCCGTCTTTACTTCTTCAGTGTACAGACGGAACTGTAGGGGCGAAAGACTACATCCCTTGCGCCGTTTTTAATCCGAGAACTTCGTTCTAGGTCTTCAAGTCTTATTGTTCTCTCTCGGTTCTCGTACACGTTGTATATTACCCGTCTTTCCCGATAGTTTAACCCTGTTTTTCTCAGGATTTCGAACATCTTGCACCATTTTACATTGCCGAACGCTTTTTCCAGATTGACAAATGCTATGAACGTGTCCTGATTTTTCTTCAGATTTGCTTCCGTTATCAACGGCAACGTCAGACCTGGCTCTCTGGTGCCTTTACCTTTCCTAAAGCGAAACTGATCATCATCTAATAGATCTAATAGATCCTCAGTTTCCCTTTCTATTCTGATGCCTATTATTGTTGTCAGCAACTTGGATGCATGATCTGTTATGCTCAATGTGCGGTAATTTTCGCTCTTATCAGCCCCTGCAATGTTTCGAATAAGGTGAATGTTATTTTTCCGAAAGTCTGATTGTACGCCTCCATGCCCATATTCTACACAACAACTTGAAAAATCGTTTTGTTGCCTCCTGCCAAAATGATTTTAGAAATTCTGACGGAATGTTATTTATCTCTCCTGCCTCATTTGACCCTAAGTCGTCCAAAGATATTTCAAGTTCTGACTCTAATACTGGATCTACTCTCTCTTCTATATCGACTCCTGTTTCCTATACTATGTCGTTATCAGACAAATATTTCCCCTCATAGAGGCTTCAATGTACTCTTCCCGCCCATCCGTTCTCTCCTCTGCATTTGACAGTGGAATCCCCATTTCACTGTTAATGTTAACGCCCTTTGTAATTTCATCGTCGGTTGTTTTGACTTTTCTACATGCTGAGTCACTCCTTCCGACAATTATTTCTTTTTCAATTTCTTCACTTTTTTCATGTAGTTATTTCGTCTTAGCTTACCTGGGTTCCTATTTACTTCATTCATAAGTGACTTGTATTATTGTATTGCTGAAATCCCTGCACACTTCTGTACTTCCTTCTTTCTTCGATCTAATGACGTATTCCTTGTGTCATCCACATTTTCTTCGAAGTTTCTTCCAAGTTTTCCTTTCCAACTTCTATGAGAGCCGCTTTTAGAGATGTCCACTGTTGTTGATCTGAACTGCGTATTGTCTCATTATCTACAGCCTCAGAAAACTTCAACGCTGTCTCTTCATTCCTTTGTACTTCCTATCCTACTTCTTTGCGCACTGATTGTTCACGATTATTCTCATGAAGTTCTGCCTATTCATCATTATAAATTGTGATCTGAGTCTATACCGGGTCCTGGGCACGTCTTTCAGTCTAGTACCTGATTTTGAAATTCGCTTTTGTTGGCTGAAGTTTATTGCAGAACTCAGGTAGTATTTCTCCTCCCGCGTTCGTACTACTCAGGCCATATTCTCTCCTAACCCATTCTTCTACTCCTTCCCCTACAACAACATTCTGATCTCCACGTCTGTTATATTTTCCTTCTAGGTACCAAACTACCCTTTCAGTGTCCTCATATACTTTCTCTATCGCTTTATCTTCCGCTTGCTAAGTCTGCATGTATACCTGAACTATTGTTGTCGATCCTGATGCGAACAACCCCATTGCTGAAATGTTCACATTAACTCACTCTCTGCCCACATTCTGTTCATAACGAATCCTAATCCCATTATACCATTATACCATTTGCAGATGCTGTTGTTATTCATCTGACCCGAGATCCTTCTCTTCTTTCTATTTCACTTCACTGACCTACACTATATCTAAATTGATCTTTGGCATTTCCCTTTTCAGATTTCTAGTATTTCTACCACTTTCAAACTTCTGACAATCAGGACTTCACCTCGTGGAACCTTACCATTTCGACTCTTATTCGATCATTCTCTCATTGTCACCTCCCCCTTGTCCGTCCCCTACCGGACATCCGAAAGGGGGACTAGTCCGGAATCTTTTACCCATGACACTTTTCCAGTTACAGACCAGTGTGAGACATACGGCAGTGAAACGTCTTGACAAAAATAAATGCAGTGAAATAAACGCAAGTAGAAATCAATTAGAAGAAACAATTATTAATCAATTACTCTTTTCAATAGTTACATTATTGTTGATAGAATATGTGACGTAAATAAAGTTATTAAGATGCGTGATTTGACAAGACGTATAAAAATTATGAATAAAGATGATGAATAGCTTGTGCTTTTGTTTGCAGATGATACCGTTATTATTCAAAAGAATGACAATCATTTCCATAAATCAGTATATAAGCTGAACGAAATACGCAAGGTATACTGTTGAAAAGTTTCTAATATCAAAAGTCTGATGATGATGATGTTTGGTTTTGTGGGGCGCTCAACTGCGTGGTTATCAGCGCCCGTACAATTACCCAATCTTTGCTCAGTCCAATTTCGCCACTTTCCTGGATGATGATGAAATGATGAGGACAACACAAACACCCAGTCATCTCGAGGCAGGTGAAAACCACTGACCCCGCCGGGAATCGAACCCGGGACCCCGTGCTCGGGAAGCGAGAACGCTACCGCGAGACCACGAGCGGCGGACATATCAAAAGTCTGCCTCCATAGCTGAGTGGTCAGTGAGTCTATCATATGGGGCACCAAGGTTCAATTTCCAGTATTACCAGAGGTTTTCCCTTGCTGGAAGGACTGGAACAGGCTGCCACAAGCCTCGTAATCCCAACTGAATGAGAAACAGCGTCTCCGCCGTCTGAAAGTCGACAACGGCTGGCAGAGAGGTGTGTCGACAGCATACCACGTGACAGAGGGTGACACGGCGGCCAGTCGACATAGCGTGGTATTCTTGGCCTGACTACGGAGTTTTGTCAACTTTTTAGCTAGTAATAATACGACAAAAGTTGCATTCGGAGAAACTATACAGTCACACGAAAAACTGTTTTGGATGATACAGTAAAAGGTAGACGACTCTATATAGTTTTGATGAATGTTTTATTTATTTTTGGCAGGAAGAAATATAAACTGCGTTAAAGATGACTGATCACTTGAATTAATAAAAAATGCTGGATTAAAGTAAGCCAGTCGTACAATCCATACTCATTATATAAATGGATGTACGTTTATATGTTTGTATATATGTATGCATGTTACCGATGTTCCCCAAAACCACTAGAACGATTTAAGCCCAACTAGTTACAGGTATCACTTGCTGTCTGTAAGTCATCACTGTGGTGCTACAAAATACTTACCTATCAGAGGGGCGGACTTGTGGGTGAAACGGCAGTGCAACCCACGGCACGTGGATGACCATATTTTAGTCAGCTAGCATTTGGGAGGGAGAGCACTTAGTAACTAACTTTACAAAAAGTTCATCGCTATTAACATTTACGCTGTACATGCAGTAAAAATGACACATTAAGCATGACTTTTTATTTTATTACTTTTTCAGTACTCACTGTATTCGTGACTCATTTTGGAGCCAGCATTCACATATTACACGGAACATTCCGACAAAATTATAACATTGTTTGCTTCATAGTTCTGGAGATATGACTTCCTAAACATTGAGATGCATGAAAAACTTCCTTATCATACCACACGTTTACATTCATTTACTCGCAACAGTTTTCGCAGACAATGTCCACATAAATGCACCTGCAAGAAACATATCCCTGTAGGAGACATAGTTCAGGAGATATGATGTAAAATACACAAATGCGTGAGAAACTGCAGCGCCTTGCGTGGCGTTTTAATTTATTTCTTCTTTACTACTAACTCCACTCGCACACATTGCGGCTGCTTGGGTCGGTCTCTCGCTGTCCTTTAAACAATCAGTCCACCTATGTGGATAGATCTCAGGTTGTCTAACCCTTTCAATCTACGATGGTAGATGCTGGTTTAGCCGACAAAGGCAGCGTTGACGAAAATCCGACTAAATACCTAAAACGCAAAGGCCACACCAGTCCATGGATAGCAACAGCATTTGGGTTTCTTAAATGACTATTTTGAAATTTCTAAAATTTCAGTTAAGTTGATATATCGTCTCCAGAACTCGGGAAATGGTTATGAAGTCCATATTTAATATTTCGACATCAATTGTGGAATGTTACTGACTGTCTCTGGTATAAATGCACATCCGAAATCAGCGAGAAGATATTTAGTCCTAAGCAGTCACTGACCACGGCTACTTGCGAGCTAACACATTCAGTTGTTCAGTAGGCTTCTTGTGAAGAAGTGTTCGCCATAATGTCCACGCGAAGTTTACGTATGATGTGAAATGTTCACACACGAATATCTCGTAAAATAAAACACTCACACAGCTCATCTTTCACAAAATACTCAGTACTGCAGTCTCTTTTTGTCAAAGAAAGGAGAACCGATCAAACGAGCAAATTTATTCAATGTTGTACAAATTTGTTTAGCACGATTTAACATAGGTGTTTACCAAATGAAGGCTCCCAAGTGATTATCTCGACTCATGGATCTCAGGCACAAAGCCCTACGTAAACACTACAGAAATGCTGAATTACTATTGGCTAGTATGTTAAGCAGAAAATCGGATCATATCCAGCACTTCCGCACTCGCGGTATTTCTAATGTCAGCCGGTCGAATTACCACAAGTAATTTAGACTAAAAATCTCGTAATTACGCAGGCAAATAAAATTTAATGAAAACAAGATACGATGTACAGGCTGTGAGGGAGAAGGAGGGGGAGGACACAGATAAGAGGAGATGGGCATAGAGATGGCTTGGAGTAAATGGACGGAGAGAGGAGAAAAGGGACAGAGAAAGTTTAGAGGAAGGGATGGACAGAAACAGGGAGATGAAGGAATAGGCAGAGAGAGGGGAAGAAGAGATGGGGAATGGGAGGAGGAAATGGACTAAGAAAGGGAAGAGAAGGAGATGGACTCAGAGAAGGGAAAAGAGGAGATGGACAGAAAAGGAAAAGGAGAGGAGATGAGCAAGGAATGTGATGAGGAGGAGAGGGACAAAGAGGTGTATAAGACGGACAGAGAACGGGTTGGTGGATAGAGAGAGGGAGCGATGGGGAAGAAGGTGGTGGACTAACAGAAGATTTTAGAAAAAACATACCCAGGCAACTAGTTACTTAAGGACAATAAGTGCATATAAAAAAAGCTGCTTCGTTTGACCGTATAGAAAGCTGAAAGTAAGTGACTAACAGCCGAAGCATGCTTCTAATCGAGTAATTGATTTCTTCTAGGATCAGCATACAGAAATCAATCTGCTTCACACAGAAAATGAATGGGCCTGTATTAATTTACGCAGAGTAAGTAGCGGAGAATGTATCCGAGGAAATATAGACTTCCATGTATGGTTAATTTATTAAATATGAAACATATTGGTGTGGACACTTCTTAACTCAAGAATTTCAGAGAGGAACCATGAAATATTCACATTAGAACATTTAATGGGTTGCAGGCACCTAATTTTCTAAGCGAGTGAGTAAAAAATTAACAAATTACTTTGCCTCATAGACGCTTGAGGCACTGAGAAGGTGTGAGAGATGGATAGTCAGATGGACAGGTATCACATATGCATTTCCACATTCCCATCAACACAAAGAAAAAGAAAACAAACGGGAAGAGCTAAACCATACACCATAATCACATTTAGTCCCACCAGCCTAATGCATCGATAGTGAACAGAAGCACAGATTTGTCTAAACGTCCAGAAAATGATAAGGTATACGAACAGGCTGGCATACAGAATAAACCGCGAAAATTCCTCAATGTCGAAGTTAATAAAATGACGAACGAGAAATCTCAGACGAAAAGAACACTGCAATACCAAAATGTCCACACCCCCAAAAATGAAGAACCACATCCTGTGGTACAGTCAGAGAAAGCGTCCACAAAACGAAAAGAATCATGTTAACTTGCAAACGGTCAAAAATAAAAGTCACAAATAACACACACATCCAATTTAATTAAAAACCTATGCGTAAGGAAAGGAACTGAAGGAAAAGGAGCCCAAGACTCATTCGTTTGGCCTGCACGTGGTCCATATTGCCAAGACAAGACTATACGAAAAAATGAAAATCCTGAGAAAAGATTTATCCGAATAAGATGAATGCTATAAAGTAATGACAAAAGAAAACAGAGTCACACCACTGAAGACTCTCTGAACCGTACACGAAGACGTGGAATCGCTTAGAGAAAGACATACATACGAAAAAGATAGAAGTTGCAGGATAGCACAGGTAGTTACAGGTAGTCCCAGTCTTCAAGAAGGGTCGTCGAGCAAATGCGCAAAACTATAGACCTATATCTCTGACGTCGATCTGTTGTAGAATTTTAGAACATGTTTTTTGCTCGAGTATCATGTCGTTTTTGGAAACTCAGAATCTACTATGTAGAAATCAACATGGATTCCGGAAACAGCGATCGTGTGAGACCCAACTCGCTTTATTTGTTCATGAGACCCAGAAAATATTAGATACAGGCTCCCCGGTAGATGCTATTTTTCTTGACTTCCGGAAGGCGTTCGATACAGTTCCGCACTGTCACCTGATAAACAAAGTAAGAGCCTACGGAATATCAGACCAGCTGTGAGGCTGGATTGAAGAGTTTTTAGCAAACAGAACACAGCATGTTGTTATCAACGGGGAGACGTCTACAGACGTGGCGTGCCACAGGGGAGTTTTATGGGACCATTGCTTTTCACAATATATATAAATGACCTAGTAGATAGTGTCGGAAGTTCCATGCGGCTTTTCGCGGATGATGCTGTAGTATACAGAGAAGTTGCAGCATTAGAAAATTGTAGCGAAATGCAGGAAGATCTGCAGCGTATAGGAACTTGGTGCAGGGAGTGGCAACTGACCCTTAACATAGACAAATGTAATGTATTGCGAATACATAGAAAGAAGCATCCTTTATTGTATGATTATATGATAGCGGAACAAACACTGGTAGCAGTTACTTCTGTAAAATATCTGGGAGTATGCGTGCGGAACGATTTGAAGTGGAATGATCATATAAAATTAATTGTTGGTAAGGCGGGTACCAGGTTGAGATTCATTGGGAGAGTCCTTAGAAAATGTAGTCCATCAACAAAGGAGGTGGCTTACAAAACACTCGTTCGACCTATACTTGAGTATTGCTCATCAGTGTGGGATCCGTACCAGATCGGGTTGACGGAGGAGATAGAGAAGATCCAAAGGAGAGCAGCGCGTTTCGTCACAGCGTTACGGAGATGTTTAACAAACTCAAGTGGCAGACTCTGCAAGAGAGGCGCTCTGCATCGCGGTGTAGCTTGCTCGCCAGGTTTCGAGAGGGTGCGTTTCTGGATGAGGTATCGAATATATTGCTTCCCCCTACTTATACCTCCCCAGGAGATCACGAATGTAAAATTAGAGAGATTAGAGCGCGCACGGAGGCTTTCAGACAGTCGTTCTTCCCGCGAACCATACGCGACTGGAACAGGAAAGGGAGGTAATGACAGTGGCACGTAAGGTGCCCTCCGCCACACACCGTTGGGTGGCTTGCGGAGTATAAATGTAGATGTAGATGTAGATGTAGATAAAATGAAACTGAAAAAAAATGAAGAAATCTCACGCTAGAAAACAAAACATACCAGAAATCACACTGAGAAGACAACGAGTACTGGCCGAAACAAAGCACAGTTAGTCCACCACACATCCACATTCCTAAATTATGGCTGAACAAAGCAACTACCTGCAAAATCGAAAAGTATCAAAGATACTAGCACTGCCTACGTTTAACAAAGATTCCACATGATTACCAAGGCCTAAGGCTGCAAAAGACATGAATTAGTATTTCATCTAAGGCGACGAAACCTCAATCACCATACTAAGGATACAGTAGATGAACTCCCAAAGGAACCTAACTCACCACATTCCGAAGGACGAGGGTCTAGCGCGCTAGTAAGATCGATGTATATAGGTAGCGAATTTGGCCAAAGAAACCTTTCCTCACTGTGCCAACTTATACACAAATGGAGGAGGCAAACCTCTTTGCCTCTTCCTAAGTCTACACAACAGCTGCGTGAACGGCCACAGAAGCAACTGCAAATTACACCCACAGCCATCCACTTCGAAACTGCAATACACAACACATTCTGTCATTCAAAGAGAGGAGCACTGGGACAGAAACATAGGAACACAATATTGTTGTGGTCGTAGTCTTCAGTCCTGACACTGGTTTGATGCAGCTCTCCATGTTTCTCTATCCTGTGCAAGCTTCTTCATCTCCCAGTACCTACTGCAACCTACATCCTTCTGAATCTGTTTAGTGTATTCATCTCTTGGTCTGCCTCTACGATTTTTACCCTTCACGCTGCACTCCAATACTAAATTAGTGACCCCTTGATGCCTCAGAACATGTCCCACCAACCGAACCCTTCTTCTAGCCAAGTTGTACCACAAACTTCTCTTCTCCTCAATCCTATTCAATACCTCCTCATTAGTTATATGATCTACCTACCTAATCATCAGCATTCTTCTGTAGCACCACATTTCGAAAGCTTCTATTCTCTTCCTGTCCAAACTAGTTTTCGTCCATGTTTCACTTCCATAGATGGCTACGCTCCATACAAATGCTTTCAGAAATGACTTCCTGACACTTAAATCTATACTTCATTATAACAAATTTCTCTTCTTCAGAAACGCTTTCCTTGCCATTGCCAGTCTACATTTGATATCCTCTCTAATTCGACCATCATCAGTTATTTTGCTCCCCAAACAGCAAAAATGCTTTACTACTTTAAGTGTCTCATTTCCTAATCTACTTCCCTCAGCATCACCCGACTTATTTCGACTACATACCATTATCTTCGTTTTGCTTCTGTTGATGTTCATCTTATATCCTCCTTTCAGGACACTGTTCATTATGTTCAATTGCTCTTCCGAGTCCTTTGCTGT
Source organism: Schistocerca cancellata (assembly GCF_023864275.1). Classification (NCBI taxonomy): domain Eukaryota; kingdom Metazoa; phylum Arthropoda; class Insecta; order Orthoptera; family Acrididae; genus Schistocerca; species Schistocerca cancellata. The sequence continues at coordinate 919,690,947 of NC_064628.1, read as the reverse complement.
CTCTGACAGAATTACAAACCTCAAAGTTTTTATTTCCTCTCCATGGATTTTAATTCCTACTCCGAATTTTTCTTTTGTTTCCTTCACTGCTTGCTCAATATACAGATTGAATAACATCGGGGATAGGCTACAACCTTGTCTCACTCCCTTCCCAACCACTGCTTCCCTTTCATACCCCTCGACTCTTATAACTGCCCTCATGGTTTCTGTATTTTACCCCTGCCACCTTCAGAATTTGAGATTATTCCCGTCAACATTGTCAAAAGCTTTCTCTAAGTACAAATGCTAGAAACGTAGGTTTGCCTTTCCTTAATCTATCTTCTAAGATAAGTCTTAGGGTGAGTATTGCATCACGTGTTCCCATATTTCTACGGAACCCAAACTGATCTTCCCCGAGGTCGGCTTCTACCAGTTTTTCCATTCGTCTGTAAAGAATTCGCGTTAGTCTTTTGCAGCTGTGACTTATTAAACTGATAGTTCGGTAATTTTCTCATCTGTCAGCTCCTGCTTTCTTTGGGATTGGAAATATTATATTCTCGTTGAAGTCTGAGGTTATTTCGCCTGTCTCATACATCTTGCTCACCAGATGGTAGAGTTTTGTTAGGACTGGGTCTCCCTAGGCCGTCATTAGTTCTAATGGAATGCTGTCTACTCCCTGGGCCTTGTTTCGACTCAGGTCTTTCAGTGCTCTGTCAAACTCTTCACGCAGCATCGTATCTCCCATTTCATCTTCATCTACTTTCTCTTCCATTTCCATATATGGTCTTCAAGAACATTGCCCTTGTATAGATCCTCTATATACTCCTTCCACCTTTCTGCTTTCCCTTCTTTGCTTAGAACTTTGTTTCCATCTGAGCTCTTGATATTCATACAAGTGGTTCTCTTTTCTCCAAAGGTCTCTTTAATTTTCCTGTAGGCAGTGTATATCTTAACTCTAGTGAGATAAGCCTCTACATCCTTACATTTGTCCTCTACCCATCCCTGCTTAGCCATTTTGGACTTCCTGTAGATCTCATTTTTGAGACGTTTGTAATCCTTTTTGCCTGCTTCATTTACTGCATTTTTATCTGAAACGCTGTACAACCTCTGGTTTACTCAGTTTATCCAGGTCCCATCTCCTTAAATTCTTACCTTTTTGCAGTTTCTTCAGTTTTAATCTACAGTCCGTAACCAATAGATCGTGGTCAGAGTCCACATCTGCCTCTGGAAATGTCTTACAATTTAAAATCTGATTCCTAAATCTCTGTCTTACCATTGTATAATATATCTGAAACCTGTCTGTATCTCCAGGCTTCTTCCATGTATACAACCTTCTTTTATGATTCTTGAACCAAGTGTTAGTAATGATTAAGTTATGCTCTGTGCATAATTCTACCAGGCAGCTTCCTCTTTCATTTCTTAGCCCCAACCCACATTCACCTACTACGTTTCCGTCTCTCCTTCTTCCTACTACCGAATTCCAGTCACCCATGACTATTAAATTTTCGTCTCCTTTCACTATCTGAATATATTTTATTTCATCATACATTTCTTCAATTTCTTCGTCATCTGGAGAGCTAGTTGGCATATAAACTTGTACTACTGTAGTAGGAGTGGGCTTCGTGTCTATCTTGGCCACAATAATGCGTCACTATGCTGTTTGTAGTAGTTTACCCGCGCTCCCATTTTTTTATTCATTATTAAAGGGACTCCTGCATTACCCCTATTTCATTTTGTATTTATAACTCTGTAATTACCTGACCAAAAGTCTTGTTTCTCCTGCCACCGAACTTCACTAATTCCCACTATATCTAACTTTAACCTATTTATTTCCCTTTTTAAATTTTCTAACCTTCCTGTTCGATTAAGGGATCTGACATTCCACGCTCCGATCCGTAGAACGCCAGTTTTCTTTCTTCTGATAACGACGTCCTCCTGAGAATTCCTCGCCCACGAAAATCCGAATAGGGGACTATTTTACCTCCGGAATATTTTACCCAAGAGGACCCCATCATCATTTAACCATACAGTAAAGCTGCATGCCCTCAAGAAAAATTACGTCTGTAGTTTCCCCTTGCTTTCAGTTGTTCGCAGTACGAGCACAGCAAGGCCGTTTTGGTTAGTGTTAAAAGGCCAGATCAGTCAATCATCCAGACTGTTGCCCTTGCAACTACTGAAAAGGCTGCTGCCCCTCTTTAGGAACCACACGTTTGTCTGGCTTCTGAACAGATACCCCTTCGTTGTGGTTGCACCTACGGTACGGCTATCTGTATCGCTGAGGCACGCAAGCCTCCCCACCAACGGAAAGGTCCATGGTTCTTGGGGGGGAACAAAACATTAAAACACCATAAATAAGAGAGTGGGAGGCACAGGACACACAGATATGTAATGAATCTATATGTTCAGAGTGATTCGAAGATACTTCGTAGGTACGATGTATGCATCGAAGTTTTGTCTGAAACTGATTTATTTCAGAGTTACACAGCAGAGCATCGATCACAATTGAATCACAAACAACATAAAATCCAGGTCTTCTCAGAAAGCAACGATCCGAAATTCAACCAACTACACTGTACATTTACCCCAGAATATTTTCAACATGATGTCCATATAGACGAAGACAGTGACATGCTCGACGTCTTTCTGCTTTTCGGGTGTTGGAGGCTCTGTTCATCTCATTCTTCACCGTTGTCCAGCCATTTACAACTCTCTGCTGTAGTTGTGTTATATTCTTGATTGCCACATCATACATGAGCTGCTTGTGACGGCTCCAATGGTAGAAGTCTACGGGGTTGAGATTCGTAACTCTGGGGGTCGTAGCAACTAATCCTAGGTGACTATCCACTTATTGGGATAAACAACACTGAAATACTATCCTGCCTTTTGGTTGAAATATGCAGGGGCAGTGTTATGCATAAACCATATTTGGTTTACGTAGCGTGTGGGACATCGTCAAGCAGACCATCCAGAAACTCCAGAATGAGATTTTCACTCTGCAGCGGAGTGTGCGCTGATATGAAACTTCCTGGCAGATTAAAACTGTATGCCGGACCGAGACTCGAACTCGGGACCTTTGCCTTTCGCGGGCAAGTGCTCTACCATCTGAGCTACCCAAGCACGACTCACGCCCCGTCCTCACAGCTTTACTTCTGCCAGTATCTCGCCTCCTACCTTCCAAACTTAACAGTAGCTTTTCCGCGAACCTTGCAAAACTAGCAGTCCTGACAGAATGGGATATTGCGGAGACACGGCTTAGCCACAGCCTGGGGAATGTTTCCAGCACTTACCCGCGAATGGCAAACGTCCCGAGTTCGAGTCTTGGTCTGGCACACAGTTTTAATCTGCCAGGAAGTTTCATATCAGCGCACACTCCGCTGCAGAGTGAAAATCTCATTCTGGAAGCATCCCCCAGGCTGTGGCTAAGCCATGTCTCCGCAATATACTTTCTGCCAGGAGTGCTAGTTCTACAAATTTCGCAGAAGAGCTTCTGTTAAGTTTGGAAGGTAGGAGGCGAGATACTGGCAGAAGTAAAGCTGTGAGGACGGGGCGTGAGTCGTGCTTGCATAGCTCAGATAGTAGAGCACTTTCCCGCGAAAGGCAAAGGTCCCGAGTTCGAGTCGCCGTCCGGCACACATTTTTAATCTGGAAGGAAGTTTCACCCAGAATCTGTCGATACACTCTGCCAGTCAGCCACTGTGGGATAACATGCATTCCGAGCAACTAATCCTCCACCATACCACACCACTGTACTGCAGTTACGCAGGGATACTCGTACAGACACAATCGCGTGTTATCAGCGGTCACGATGCCTTCACGGATAAAGGTACTCTCATTCGTGAACAGTACTTGCCGACAGAACATAGAGCAGCAGCATGGCGCTCGAGTAACCACTAACAGAAATTGTGACATCTAATGTAGTTTACAGTTGTCACCTCCAGTACCTCTGTACCTTCTACAGGTGAACTGCGAGGAACTGCTATATCCGAAGCAGGTGCCATATAGTTGATTGAGAAACCTCTACCGTGGCACTTACAGGGCGAGTGCTTATGGTCGAATTTTCGTCTACTATTTCCAGCATGTTCTCAACACCCACTCCATCCAGTTGAGGCCGAGTTAGTCGTGGCTCACCATTAATGCTACGTTTCTTTAAGCTGCTGTCCGCATCTGTGAAACTATGATGGTTTGGTACCCCTCAGTTCGGAAACATTTCCGTATACCATCGTCTTGCTGCTCGTGCTTTGCCTTCTGCTGCACGCTAAAGGAGGGGTATATCCACGTATTCACCGGTAGAATACACAAAGACTGCAGACTATGAACTACTGGCAGAATGAAAGTATGTGGTACGTCTGGTGCCACTGTACTACAACAGCACCGTAGAGCGCAATGAACCACATTGATGTCAAATAAAGAAGGGTTCAAGTGGCTCTAAGCACTATGGGACTTAACATCTGAGGTCATCAGTCCCCTACACTTACAACTACTTAAACCTAACTAACCTAAGGACATCACACACATCCAAGCCCGAGGTAGAATTGGAACCTGCGACCGTAGCAGCAGCGAGTCTCCGGACTGAAGCGCCTAGAACCGCTTGGCCACAAAGGCAGGCGTAAAGAAGGGCATTTCGTGCCAGAATCAGGTGTGCAAATGGCTGTACAAAGCAACAGCAATCGATTTGCAGGCGAATACAAGCCAAAAGTCTGTAATGGCATATGATGGAATGCCTACCACAAATGACATTGCACATCATAACTCGAAAATATAGCAACTTCAGACAAATCTTTATTTAACATTTCACTAATATTTTGATGCATACCTTACACTCACGGAGCGTGTAGGTGTTTTTAAATAACCCTGTACACATGTAAATCAGATACAAAGGAGACATAGTTTCAGTAACTATTGCTGATAGTGAGCCTCTCAGCCTTTCACTCTCTAACCCGGCATAGTTTACTAACTGCGCCGAAAGAGTGGGGTACTAATGATTTCGAAGAGGAAGTTAACACTGTCAATCGGCACGTATAAATATGTATGACATGCGTGTTTCACAATCATCTGCTTTTATTTTAAGCCCAAAAATCGACCGGTTTCACTCATGGACCATCTTCACGGATTAGGGTTAAAATGGTTTAAGCCACAACATTCCATTTGTCATTACGTAAGTAACGTGTAGGGCATGTTGTGACTCTTAATATACGGCACATGACTTTTGGAAGCAAACACAGTAATAACAGGTGTACAGAGAGCAGTACTGGAGAGAAAATCTTTTCTTCAGTATTGCAAGTACGTTTGCTTCTGAAAGTCCTGTGTCGTATGTTGATATTCATGGCATATTCTACTGTATATATTATATAAGTAATCACAAATGTAATGTGGCTTAAACCATTTTAACCCATATCTCTGAAGATGGTCCATGACTGAAACTGGTCGATATTTGGGCTTAAAATAAAAGGGGCTGACGGTCAAACGTATATTTTACAGACTGCTTGATTTCTGTTGATAGTCACATTCCAAAAATGTTCATATAGATATCTTTCAACAGTTTTGGAACAGGTTTCTCAAATATGTTGTTGAGGCTGTGATATAAGATTTGATTTTGGCTCTAATATTGAAATTAAAGTACACAGATTCCAAGCAGTTTGTGGTAGCAGAACAGTGGACGATGAAGTACAAAAGGAGACCAGCATGAAATTATATACACTCATGGCATTTCCTGTGTCATAATATAAACTCCTGGAAATTGAAATAAGAACACCGTGAATTCATTGTCCCAGGAAGGGGAAACTTTATTGACACATTCCTGGGGTCAGATACATCACATGATCACACTGACAGAACCACAGGCACATAGACACAGGCAACAGAGCATGCACAATGTCGGCACTAGTACAGTGTATATCCACCTTTCGCAGCAATGCAGGCTGCTATTCTCCCATGGAGACGATCGTAGAGATGCTGGATGTAGTCCTGTGGAACGGCTTGCCATGCCATTTCCACCTGGCGCCTCAGTTGGACCAGCGTTCGTGCTGGACGTGCAGACCGCGTGAGACGACGCTTCATCCAGTCCCAAACATGCTCAATGGGGGACAGATCCGGAGATCTTGCTGGCCAGGGTAGTTGACTTACACCTTCTAGAGCACGTTGGGTGGCACGGGATACATGCGGACGTGCATTGTCCTGTTGGAACAGCAAGTTCCCTTGCCGGTCTACGAATGGTAGAACGATGGGTTCGATGACGGTTTGGATGTACCGTGCACTATTCAGTGTCCCCTCGACGATCACCAGTGGTGTACGGCCAGTGTAGGAGATCGCTCCCCACACCATGATGCCGGGTGTTGGCCCTGTGTGCCTCGGTCGTATGCAGTCCTGATCGTGGCGCTCACCTGCACGGCGCCAAACACGCATACGACCATCATTGGCACCAAGGCAGAAGCGACTCTCATCGCTGAAGACGACACGTCTCCATTCGTCCCTCCATTCACGCCTGTCGCGACACCACTGGAGGCGGGCTGCACGATGTTGGGGCGTGAGCGGAAGACGGGCTAACGGTGTGCGGGACCGTAGCCCAGCTTCATGGAGACGGTTGCGAATGGTCCTCGCCGATACCCCAGGAGCAACAGTGTCTCTAATTTGCTGGGAAGTGGCGGTGCGGTCCCCTACAGCTCTGCGTAGGATCCTACGGTCTTGGCGTGCATCCGTGCGTCGCTGCGGTCCGGTCCCAGGTCGAGGGGCACGTGCACCTTCCACCGATTACTGGCGACAACATCGATGTACAGTGGAGACCTCACGCCCCACGTGTTGAGCAATTCGGCGGTACGTCCACCCGGCCTCCCGCATGCCCACTATACGCCCTCGCTCAAAGTCCGTCAACTGCACATACGGTTCACGTCCACGCTGTCGCGGCATGCTACCAGTGTTAAAGAGTGCGATGGATCTCCGTATGCCACGGCAAACTGGCTGACACTGACGGCGGCGGTGCACAAATGCTGCGCAGCTATCGCCATTCGACGGCCAACACCGCGGTTCCTGGTGTGTCCGCTGTGCCGTGCGTGTGATCATTGCTTGTACAGCCCTCTCGCAGTGTCCGGAGCAAGTATGGTGTGTCTGACACACCGGTGTCAATGTGTTCTTTTTTCCATTTCCAGGAGTGTAGAAGCGAAAACTGGTTTAGCGCCAAAAGAAAAAGAAGGCTGAGGTTAGGTGCCCGAGGAATACGAAGGGCTGTACAAGAAGGTGCAGGATTACAAATGGAGACAGAAGAACAGAACTATATAATCTCAAAAAGAGCCCAGAAATTAAAAAGTGTCGTAAGCATTGAGGATACCACCTCACTAGAACGCGGAACTGTTCAGAAGATGCTGTATAATGAGCCGCGCGGAGTGGGCGCGGGATTTGAGGCGCCATGTCACGCACTGCGCGGCTCCTCTCTCCGGAGGTTCGAGTCCTCCCTCAGGCATGGGCCTGAGTGCTGTTCCTAGCACAAGTTAGTTTACTTTAGTATAAGTAATGTGTAACTCTAGGGACCTATGACCTCAGGTGTTTGCTCCCTTAGAAATTCAGAACCATTTGAACATTTTCTATGAGCTAAAGGGGAAGAGAAATATTGGAAGACCTCGGAAAAGATGTAAATGATTTTGTTCGTCAGTTCGGAACAGGCAATAGCGTAATCCATTCAGATGGTTCAAATGGCTCTGAGCACTATGCGACTTAACTTCTGAGGTCATCAGTCGCCTAGAACTTAGAACTAATTAAACCTAACTAACCTAAGGACATCACACACATCAATGCCCGAGGCAGGATTCGAACCTGCGACCGTAGCAGTCCCGCGGTTCCGGACTGCGCTCCTAGAACCACTAGACCACCGCGGCCGGCCAGCGTAATCCATTGAAGGAATATGATGTGTAATGGAACTGGCTAGGACACTAGATGAGATTGCACAGTAAAAGATGCACTAGAAGGAATGATGGTTGGGAAGATAGAAGAAACTACCAGTTACTTGTCAGCAACATAGATGCACGACACACGACTACAGAAAAGGGGGAGGGAGGACGGGGAGTGAAATATTTTATGTTCTTCTGGCTTCTTGTTTGTAAGTTATGCAACAGTTACCACAGGTCATTAAGTATTAGTTTGTAAGAAAAAAATTATGCAATACTTTGCGATTAATATCAACACGATCTGTAAGTCGTTAGATTTTTTGCATGCTTCTAACACTCATCGAATATATAAAAGCAGGAAACCGAGAATATTTGACGTTCACATTAGCATGCTGTAGTCTTTCATACCATCAGCACATTTTTATCTTTCAGTGTTTAGCGGTGGACAAAAATATGCTAATATTCGATTTGACTGCATAAACAAATGTAAATGTACGGTGAAAGAAAGCACCCTTTGAGCCCGCGCAGCTGATTCATCGCAAGAGAATGCACTCCAGAAAGAAAAGCCTACGCGACGAATTTCTTATGCGCCCCGGGAGACAAGATCTCCAGCGAGCGACTGATGCAGCGCGCCCAAGAGGGAGGAGGCGTTCTGCTGACGTTGAAGCTGGCCCGCTCAGGAATTAGATAAAAGCCCACCAGCGCCGGGAGGGGGCGGAGTCCGGGGGCTGTGGGGGCGGTGGAGGGTGAAGCTGTTGTGGGTGGGCGCTGAGGTAGCCCGAAAAGCGCAGTGCGCGAGCCACATCAAACGGGCGCCGGGGCGGCGAGCAAAGTGCCGCGGAAACACAATATTGAAGGCACACCCACCCACCCACACACACACACACACACACACACACACAGTCGACAAATACAGTATAAACACTGCAACTATGAATACACTCCGACTGCCGAGTTTTTGCGGTAGCAAATCTCTGTCCGAAGTTCGGCAGGATTTCGGCCACAAAAGCTTTCCTCTATCACACAGTTTGTATTTACGTCTGTACTGTTCTACGTCGAAGCGAAGCCGATGGTGGGGAATGCTGCGTGCTGTATTTTACGGATTTCGCAGAGTCTTCCCTCAAATACTGTGAGCTCGAAGAGGAATGACTGTCTGCTGCTACCATACGATGTATATTTCCACCAGCGTCTCTAAGAACGATATACTGGGAAATATATTATTATTCCGTTTGAATCGCAACATATTTTTGAATGTATTCAACTAGTGCAAGGTATCTAGGAAATTTAACTTCTTTTAAGAACATCAGTGATCATCTCTGCACAGTTGAATGAAGGTAACATTACATGAATATGTGCCATTATCGTGATAAGACATTTCGTAATTTCACAAACGTGACCACTGAAATCATTTAGCAAACGTGAAAATAAATTTTCGCAGAAGGTAAGGAGTGAACAGTTCAGGTTATATGTTCTTACTTATTCCTTTTGTGTTAGATCTGTTGGTCGACTTTGGAATAATCGTGCTGGGAGGCAACCCCAACAGCTAACACAAAGAGCATGAAATTTACGTAATGAGAGATAATTAATACTTGCAGTACTGGAATTAAAGCATGAATTCTTGTTGAAACTAAATTTAGTGCCATGAACACTTATATATATATATATATATATATATATATATATATATATATATATATATATATATATATATATACTCCTGGAAATTGAAATAAGAACACCGTGAATTCATTGTACCAGGAAGGGGAAACTTTATTGACACATTCCTGGGGTCAGATACATCACATGATCACACTGACAGAACCACAGGCACATAGACACAGGCAACAGAGCATGCACAATGTCGGCACTAGTACAGTGTATATCCACCTTTCGCAGCAATGCAGGCTGCTATTCTCCCATGGAGACGATCGTAGAGATGCTGGATGTAGTCCTGTGGAACGGCTTGCCATGCCATTTCCACCTGGCGCCTCAGTTGGACCAGCGTTCGTGCTGGACGTGCAGACCGCGTGAGACGACGCTTCATCCAGTCCCAAACATGCTCAATGGGGGACAGATCCGGAGATCTTGCTGGCCAGGGTAGTTGACTTACACCTTCTAGAGCACGTTGGGTGGCACGGGATACATGCGGACGTGCATTGTCCTGTTGGAACAGCAAGTTCCCTTGCTGGTCTACGAATGGTAGAACGATGGGTTCGATGACGGTTTGGATGTACCGTGCACTATTCAGTGTCCCCTCGACGATCACCAGTGGTGTACGGCCAGTGTAGGAGATCGCTCCCCACACCATGATGCCGGGTGTTGGCCCTGTGTGCCTCGGTCGTATGCAGTCCTGATCGTGGCGCTCACCTGCACGGCGCCAAACACGCATACGACCATCATTGGCACCAAGGCAGAAGCGACTCTCATCGCTGAAGACGACACGTCTCCATTCGTCCCTCCATTCACGCCTGTCGCGACACCACTGGAGGCGGGCTGCACGATGTTGGGTCGTGAGCGGAAGACGGCCTAACGGTGTGCGGGACCGTAGCCCAGCTTCATGGAGACGGTTGCGAATGGTCCTCGCCGATACCCCAGGAGCAACAGTGTCCCTAATTTGCTGGGAAGTGGCGGTGCGGTCCCCTACGGCACTGCGTAGGATCCTACGGTCTTGGCGTGCATCCGTGCGTCGCTGCGGTCCGGTCCCAGGTCGACGGGCACGTGCACCTTCCGCCGACCACTGGCGACAACATCGATGTACTGTGGAGACCTCACGCCCCACGTGTTGAGCAATTCGGCGGTACGTCCACCCGGCCTCCCGCATGCCCACTATACGCCCTCGCTCAAAGTCCGTCAGCTGCACATACGCTTCACGTCCACGCTGTCGCGGCATGCTACCAGTGTTAAAGACTGCGGTGGAGCTCCGTATGCCACGGCAAACTGGCTGACACTGACGGCGGCGGTGCACAAATGCTGCGCAGCTAGCGCCATTCGACGGCCAACACCGCGGTTCCTGGTGTGTCCGCTGTGCCGTGCGTGTGATCATTGCTTGTACAGCCCTCTCGCAGTGTCCGGAGCAAGTATGGTGGGTCTGACACACCGGTGTCAATGTGTTCTTTTTTCCATTTCCAGGAGGGTATATATATATATATATATATATATATATATATATATATATATATATATATATTAAAAGCCAGTATTTGCCGTCTTCTTCGACGACGCACCAATTTCTTATTGCTAATGAGGAAATGAAACATTCATATAAATTGATATTGTGAGAAAAAATAGAGGTATTACACATAACATATATTTTTGAGTGGGGTCCGCCTTTAGCAAAACACAGTTTTGTTTTTTGTCCCAGACATGTTTGACTGCAGTGGCAACATCATCAGTGTTTTTTTTTATTATTATCGCTGTTAAACATAAGGAAAGTTATTTACTGTTTAAACACAGATAAATATTAGTTTCTAAAGCATATGGGAAAGACAGATTCTATTGAGTTTTATATTTAAAATAATTTGATGTAACTTTGCTGTGGTGCTCCGGAATTTGTTGTAGAGCTTGCTTGGAAATGCCTGGCAGGGAGTCGATATAGTCATCTTGATGTTGAAGCCCTTTTGTTTGTGTTTGCTTTAACAATAACATATGTTTTTGAGTGGGATCCACCTTTAGCAAACCACCATTTTGATTTTTGTCCCAGACATGTTTCATTGCAGCTGCAGCATCATCGGTGCTTTTTTTATTGTTACACACTTTTTACAAACATACAAGCAAATTTGTTCATTTCGACAGCTAAAGAAAAAGTCAAAGGGGCCAAAATATATTTTGAACGACCAAAAGTTTTCAGCAAAAACTAACTTCAGTTCATATTTAATACTATGTAAAAGTAACTGTAAATTCATCTGATGACTGCAGCATGCTGCGGAAAGGCGTCTTGTCAGTAAATTATTAGTAAGGGGCGTCTGTTGCAGCGTATGTTATTTCACAGAAGGAAGTTAGCTTAAGTCTATGATACCCTAACAAGAACCTGTAATAGTGGAAGGAGACAATAGGTCACTAATATAGCCATGATGAAATGTGATAGAAAAAAGTCTCTAAATTGTGATGTAAATGTAGAACACGAGTAGGGGTATGCATTCACTGCAACTGCTCTTATCCGTTTATTGCTACTGGACTGCACCAGGGTCTGATGGAAAATATTAGAACGTAACGCTACTAGTTCAGTTACATCCGTGGAAGTGCTAATGGACAACAGCTCACAATTTTTAAAGACTTTAATTTTCAACATCATCATCATCATATTCCAAAGGCTTAGCTTTATTTCCTTAACCACACTTCCTTATTATGTGTTTGATAATTTTGACTCTTTGCTACCTCCTGTACCTGTTTCACTCTTTTCTTTGTTGGCTTCCCTTCGGCTGTGTTTCGTAAAACTATTCCTTGTAGGATATTTATTAAAATCTTGGGTCTAAACAAATGTTCCAATAGCTTCGTTTACCTTTTTGGCTGATTCCAGTAAAGATTCTCTGCTTAGTGATCGCTTGCAGAATATCCACAATGGTTTTTCTCTCTGTCCAGATGGTCTACGTTAGCATCTACAAAACAACATTTCAGTCGCTACCAGAGGCCTGCTGTATGTGTTCCACAGTATATATGTGTTACAGCCACGAAGAAGCACACGCCAAATAAAACGCTTGATAACTTTTTTTGCTACACTTCTTCTTTCGACGAAAGAAAGTTTAGATGATGTAATTTTCTCTAATTTTCATGTGTTATCTTCAGAAAAATATCTAAGAAACTAAAAGTATCAACTTAATATTATCTAAAAACTGTGTTATAAACTACACAGCTATACCACTGTGTTTTATTCAACACAATAAATTTCCGTTCAATATAAGAAAATCTTCGGGTCTCAGAAGTAACTCAGCCATGCATTCCCACACTTACAATACCAGTTGTTGGCTATAGACTGTTCCATTACCATTACTAACTTATTTGGACTGCGAAACCTGATAACAGCGGAACACAATCGATTATGATGTTGTCATGACGTAAATATTCAGTTGGTGTTGCAAATATGAGAAGTCATAGCTTAGTTGGTTTTGAGATCTAAAGATGGTCTCATGTCGGGTCGAAATTGACTGCCTTCAATAAAACATAGTGATGCAACTGTGTATTTCATAATCTAAATTTAACCTTCCTAAAACATGTTCAACACCGCCTACACAAAAGACTCCTTTTACCTCTCAATTTTGATGTTAGCTTATTTTTATTCCATTCTGCGACCCGGCACCAATATTTCAATTGTTCCAAACCCTTCTCCTCTCAGTCACTCTTACACTCATTTATTTGTTGCATGTATTCCTATCTCTTTCTTCTGCTATAGCTTTTAGCCTTTATTACTCCCTCCAGCACTATGGAAGTTATTTCCTGATGACTTAAGACGTAGTATATCATCCCGTATGTTCCCTTCTCAGTTTTATCTGTATGTACCTTTCTTCACTGATCGGTGCACACAATTTTACATGTCCTTCTACAGCACCCCATGACAAACATTTCGGTTCTCTGCTGTAACGGTCATCCCACAGTCCGCGTTTCACTACCGTACAATGTTGTATTCCAAAGGCACACACTCAGAAATTTCTTCCTCAGACTAAGGCTCATGTTTAACACTAATAGAATTATTTTGGCCAAGAATTACCCCTACACTATGCTACTCTACTCTTTATGAACTCCTTGCTTCATCCGCCATACACAACGTTTTCTCCTAGGTAGCCGAGCTCCTTAACTTTGTCTACTTCCTGGTCCCCAATTTTCATTTACATTTATCACTAATCTCAACTGTAGTGTTGCTCATAATTTCATCTTTCTTTGATTTACTCTCAACCTATATTGTGCGCTTAAGAAACCGTTCATTCCATTCAACACATGCAATAATTCTTCTTCACTTTCACTGAGGATAACAATGCCATTAGCGAATCCTATGACTGACGCCCTTTCACCCCAAACTTTAAACCACCTCTCTTGAATTTTTTTAAATTCTCTCACTTCTTCTCCGATGTGAAGGACTTCATCCCGCTCTTACACACTTTTATTCAAAGTTCTTCGTTTGCGGTCTTCTATTAAGTTCTTGGTTCTTGTACATGCTGTATATCATGTTTACTTCTCGTTTTCTCACAATTTCTAACATCTTGCACCACTTTACATTGTCGAATGCTTTTTCCACGTCGACACATCCGATAAATGTGTGTTAAGTTTTCTTAAGTTTTCTTAAGTCTCCATCGTAACGTCAGAACCAATCTCTGATGCCCTTGCCTTTCCGAGGGCCGAACTTACAGCCTTCCAACAATTCCTCCTTGTCCTTTCCCGTTCTTCTAAGTTACTAACATAATATAGTACTTTTAGTTTAATTTTAAATTCAAATCATTTCATACCCCGTGAAAATATAGAAAAAAAGCATGTTGTGCTTAAATATTCACTACCACTGAGTGCACAATTCTTTTGAGACAGCTGATACTTGAAATAAATTCCAGTTCCTGCACATATCACAGATTACATGGTGCAAACTGTGGTATCTCTATGATGACCTTTGATAATAGTTTCACTTATGCCTACTTTAGCTGATGTATAGATAGAGTCAAATGTAGCTTACACCTGTGTTTATAACGTCTAATTTACAACACAGATTCACTACATTAGCCAGACATGCAAGTTTTCGGCCGTTTTATGTATTACAGTATTTTCTCATAGTTTCTTATGAGACAACTGGTTTATACAGGGTGTTACAAAAAGGTACGGCCTAACTTTCAGGAAACATTCCTCACACACAAGTAAAGAAAAGATGTTATGTGGACATGTGTCCGGAAACGCTTAATTTCCATGTTATAGCTGATTTTAGTTTCGTCATTATGGAGCACGTTATCATGATTTCATTCGGGATACTCTACCTGTGCTACTAAAATACGTGCCTTTACAAGTACGACACAACATGTGGTTCATGCACGATGGAACCCCTGCACATTTCAATCGAAGTGTTCGTACGCTTCTCAACAACAGATTCGGTGACCGATGGATTGGTAGAGGCGGACCAATTCCGTGGCCTCCACGCTCTCCTGGTTTCAACCCTCTTGACTTTCATTTATGGGGGCATTTGAAAGCTCTTGTCTACGCAACCCCGGTACCAAATGTAGAGACTCTTCGTGCTCGTATTGTGGACGGCTGTGATACAATACGCCATTCTCCAGCGCTGCATCAGCGCATCAGGGAATCCATGCGACGGAGGGTGGATGCATGTATCCTTGCTAATGGAGGACATTTTGAACATTTCCTGTAACAAAGTGTTTGAAGTCACGCTGGTATGTTCTGTTGCTGTGTGTTTCCATTCCATGATTAATGTGATTTGAAGTAATAAAGTAAAGAAGTAATCAAATGAGCTCTAACATGGAAAGTAAGCGTTTCCGGACACATGTCCACATAACATATTTTCTTTCTTTGTGTGTGAGGAATGTTGCCTGAAAGTTTGGCCGTACCTTTTTGTAACACCCTGTATAACCTGATAATTATTTTTGACGTTGATCTGCAGTTCACACAGGCCGGAGAATTTTTGACGTGTAAGCAGAGTAACAAATAATCTTATTTATACATTAATTATATGTTTGTATTGTTGCCTTGATTTTTGTTTTTATCATTTTTACATTTTATTGTTTATTTACTCCATTATAACACTAGAGAATGGCTCCAGGCAGAAAGGTAGATAATGTAGTAAACTCATTATATGCAGTCAAACTGAGAAAATATCTTTTCGGGAAAGATGTGTTTCCCAGTCAAACATTTCAATCTTCAAAGCACATACTGACATGACCACTTCACTCAAAGTTTAGGCTTCTGATGAAAGAAAAAAGTAAGTTATTTGTATGAGCACATATAAACTAGTTTGTTGCAAAATCATCGAGTTTTCTGCATGTTTCTACAGAAGATATTTCGTTTGAAGATTCTGGATGTGAAAATGAGAATCAAATATGTGAGAATAATTGTGGGAAGCGAAGTTAGCGTGATATTCTAAGCGAATTTCAGCGCGTATTCACTTCACAGTTGCTTATAAGGTATTCTTTGGCCCCCGCATGTGTTGCGCCGGTGATGAAGGCGTGCTTCACAGAAACGAACCCCACCCGCCACGTCAGCGCCGACCTTTGACCAACATTCAACTGTTTATCTCGTCCCCGTGGCAGTGCGAATTATTTTATGAATAAAAGTCTTGCTCTTCTTTCTCTTGGCACGTCGAGCGCCATACAGAATTCGCGTGATGAATATGAATGTGGTTAGCAACTTTTTGTTGCGGTGAGAATAACAAGTAGCACCTCTGTCACTCCCGCGGAAGGATTCTCCCACGGCATTTCTGAGATCTAAAAAAATCGCTTGTGTCCTCCGGTGAGCCATGTGGCTGTGAAGGACTTGAATGAAGGATTCAGAATGGCACTGCACAGACTAGCAATGTGTATCCCTAACAACTTTTACACTGATTTGTTTCTTGGTGACTTGGTATGTAGAACACAACTAGTACTTCAAAGTGCGAAAACAGTAAGACCCAGCTATCAATGGTTTTGGAGAAAATCGAGTTTGAGAATTTGAAGCTGAATACAGGGTGAGTCACCTAACGTTACCGCTGGATATATTTCGTAAACCACATCAAATACTGACGAATCGATTCCACAGACCGAACGTGAGGTGAGGGGCTAGTGTAACTGTTTAATAGAAACCATACAGAAATGCACGGAAATATATTTTTTAACACAAACCTACGTTTTTTTAAATGGAACCATGTTAGTTTTCTTAGCACATCTGAACATATAAACAAATACGTAATCAGTATCGTTTGTTGCATTGTAAAATGTTAATTACATCCGGAGATTTTGTAACCTAAAGTTTACGCTGGAAACCTCCGACGTTCAGTTGCGTGTTGTAACAAACACTTCATTGCAGGGGTCCAAACAGCTGCAACATACATCGCGTTTCTACAGAATGATCTGCCAACGTTTCTCGAAAATGTCCCACTGGAAACGCGTCGACGTATGTGGTATCAGCATGATGGTGCACCTGCACGTTCCGCAATTAACACTAGGCTGACCCTTGACAGGATGTTCGACGGGAGTTTCATAGGACGTGGAGGACGCATAAATTGGCCAGCCCGTTCTCCTTATGTTACACTTCTGGACTTCTTTCTGTGGGGTACGTTAAAGGAGAATGTGTACCGTGATATGCCTACAACCCCAGAGGATATGAAACATCGTATTGTGGCAGCCTGCGGCGACATTACACCAGATGTACTGCGGCGTGTACGACATTCATTAAGCCAGAGATTGCAATTGTGTGCAGCAAATGATGGCCACCACATTGAACATCTATTGGCCTGATATTTCGGGACACACTATATTCCACTCCGTAATTGAAAACGGAAACCACGTGTGTACGTGTACCTCACCCCTCATGGTAATGTTCATGTGCGTCAGTGAAGAAGACCAATAAAAAGGTGTTAGCATTTGGGCGTAATGTGCTGTTCCAGTCTCTTCTGTACCTAAGGCCCATCCCCGTTCCCTTTGGATCCCTACGTAATTCGGTGCTCTCCGATACACACGATCGAACAGCGGAGGAGTGGTACTCAAGCGTCAACTTTAGGTTACAATACCTCCGGATGTAATTAACATTTTACAATGCAACAAACGGCACTGATTACGTATTTGTTTATATGTTCAGATGTGCTAACAAATCTAACGGGGTTCCATTTTAAAAAAATGCACTTTTGTATGGTTTGTATTAACCAATTACACTAGCCCCTCTCCTCACGTTCGGTCTGTGGAATCGGTTCGTCAGTATTTGATGTGGTTTACGAAATATATCCAGCGGTAATGTTAGGTGACTCACCCTGTATATTGTTGTTGTAGTTCCTAGTAGTGAATGATCCCCCAGGCGAGTGAGTTGTAAGTAGCCTGTTTGTGTGTTTCTATGTTGGCAGCGCTATGTAGTGCTCTGCATTAATAACTCTGACAGCGCTGTGCGCACTCAGTAAGAGACTCTGTGGCTGGTCGGACTAGCAGCTGGAAGTTAACAGTCAGCTGTGATGGCAGTTGGAGGTGACCAGCCAGCACTGATGGAAGTTAGGAGTGAGTAGTCAGCAGTGATGGAGCTTAGAGGACAATAATTAGCACTGTTGGAGGTTTGCAGTATTAGAGCGAGCGGACGATCTGGACGTGTCTCCGTCATGGAAGCGTAATTTGTCGATGATTATATAATTTTTGGAACTGGATGTCGTGCAAGATTACATAATTTTTGAACTGGTTAAGAATGTAAGGTAAATACATTGTTTGCTCTGCAACAAAATCTTTCCTTTAATAGCCACAGGCATATTAGTAGTTAGAGCCTTCTGTAGTTGCAATCTTTTATTTAGCTGGCTGTATTGGCGCTTGCTGTATTGGATTAATTCGTGTAATGAAGATCTTTGTGAGGTAAGTGACTTATGAAATGTATTTATTGTCAGAATTTCTACTAATTCAGGGCCACCGAGCGAGGTGGAGCAGTGGTTAGACACTGGACTTGCACTCGGGAGGACGACGGTTCAATCCCGCATCCGGCCATCCAGATTTAGGTTTTCCGTGATTTCCCTAAAATCGCTCCAGGCAAATGCCGGGATGGTTCCTTTCAAAGGGCACAGCCGGCTTCCTTCCCCTAATCCGATGAGACCGATGACCTCGCTGTCTGGTCTCCTTCCCCAAAACAACCAACAATAATTCAGGGCCATTCTTTTGAGTTGATTTGAAAGCAGTCAGATCGCGTTATCCTTGAATATTGTGAGTAACTAATGAATAGGAAAAGTTTGAGCTCTGTTTGTCAGGACAAACACTGTAGGTCAATGTTGAAATGATAAGCAATAGTAAAGAGACAGTATAGTCAGTTTCACTCAGCGATATAAGCAGAAAAGTTTAAATTAAGAAGTTTCACCTCCTCAGTTATTTCACCTTAAGTAAAAACTTAATAAAGAAGTTTCATAGTAAACGCTGAGTGCTATAAGCGCGTGGTCTGTGGATCAAATCTCGTTGCTGGAACATTTTTTTCGCAATACCACGTAATTCTAACAACAGATATGTGTCTTACGCCGACGTCATTGTGTGATGACCCAGAATCGTTTATGAAAATAAGCTCAATTTGTATTGGAATATACCCACTGAAAAACCATGCACATTCAAAAATAGGTCGTTCATTATAAGTGATATACTTAGGATGGTTCAAATGGCTCTGAGCACTATGGGACTCAACTGCTGTGGTCATAAGTCCCCTAGAACTTAGAACTACTTAAACCTAACTAACCTAAGGACAGCACACAAAACCCAGCCATCACGAGGCAGAGAAAATCACTGACCCCGCCGGGAATCGAACCCGGGAACCCGGGCGTGGGAAGCGAGAACGCTACCGCACGACCACGAGATGCGGGCGATATACTTAGGAATGGTTATAGTTTCCTGTGTAACTGTGACCAGTACCTTCAATGATTCGTGCAGTGTTCCACAGGCTACACACTGCACTTTTCACAACTGTGTATACAGTAACTTAAATAAAATGACTATACTGATTTCACTGAAAGCTGTATGTATCTATTAAAACGGGGACCCAGAAACGACCCAGAGGCTCCATGCCACAGTGGCCCTCAGTAGTGGTTCACAGCCCCACAAGGGGGCACAGCCGGTCCACCCACCCCACACTGAATCCAGGGTATTGTCCGGGTCGGGGCGCCAAATGGACCACCACTCCCACCCCCCCACCCCTCCCCAGGAATATCAGACGAGTGCAACCCCAAATGTTTGTGTGGTAGAGTAATTATGGTGTAAGCGGACGTGAAATCCGTGTTTGGGCAGCAATCACTCACACAGTGTAAGTGAGGCGGAATAAGAGGAACCAGGCCGTATTGGCCGAGGTATATTGAAAACCGCCTTAAAAACCATCCACAGGCTGGCCGGCACACCGGACCTCGACACTAATCCGCCAGATGGATTCGTGCCGGGGACCGGCACGCCTTCCCGCTCTGGAAGCAGCTCGTTGGACCGTGCGGCTAAGCGGGCGGACTCGACGAAAGTTCGTGTGTATGCTATCTTTGTTTCCACCCTCCTTAAGATTTTCCCCCTTTTCTCAGGACAAACATTACTAAATTAGTCAATCATTAAATGTTGACAACTTGCACAGTCATAACAAAGCTGTTATTACAAGTACATGAGAATGACAAAAGAAAAATTGTCTCCATGTGGATTCGAACTCGCGCATTTGAAAACGAGCGTTTACTCGCTCAGCTGCGGACGCCTTGAGTAGTAGCGACCATACAAAGTACATAAGCACGTGTAAAACTTTCATACTCGAGTTTATCGCAACGGTTTCTGTTTACGTATCTTGAGATTCCAGTCGTGCCCTACATATCCTGTCACTATGAAAAATATCAGTGCGGGGAAGTTCATACGGTCGACTTGTAAGCAGTGTTTTGAATCCAAATTGTGAGACATGCGATAGCAGATGACGAGTCCAGCGGACATATTGAAGAACTGCTGTAGCTTTCGTTGTCTTTCTCAAGCGTAGCGTGACAGTTCCTCTAAACGACTCACTTGAGCGATTCATCACTACTACGTATCATTTGAATCTCCGTATTCATCTTCATCTAAACCCCGATTCTATTGGAGGTCCGCTGCAGGATATTTGGTACAACAGTTTTCGTTCTTTATCGTATCCCTTACTACTGTTGAGCGGAATGAGCGAATGTGGCCGTGTTCGTATTTTACGACTTTCCCTCAATGGTCACTCAGCGAAATTTACAAAAAAAAAAAAAAAAAAAAAAAAAAAAAAAACATGAGGGAGGAAGTAATTGTGGCGAAACACTGGTGAAACTTGACTTAGTTAAATAGATTAACGTTGTTGAACAGTTGTCGTATAGGACAACCATTTTTGGAACTCTGCTTTGTAGCAATTTAATCGTTCATTACGAAACGGGTAAAACGTTCATCCAGGCACGACAAAGCCAGTTGCACGTTACCTGTCTAACAGCCTCCAAGGTATTAGATTTTCCGTATTTCATATAACTGTTTGCCGCATTTAAAGATTTAAAATGCTGTTATAAGCTACTCCTTAAGAGTTATAATTATACTTTAAATCTTTAAGACAATAGGGTAAGTATTAAAGGCAGCGTAAATGACGGCGCGCAGATAGCCCAGACTGTATACATCTTGTATTTTAGAATGAGGGCTCTTAGCGAAATCCGACCACCTTTGCAAATAGTTTCAAACATTTCTGAAAAATAAATTAAAGACAAAAGTTAATCGCTGACTGCATTTTCGCTGTTAATGCAGTAAAACCTTAGCACCAGGTGTTATGTTCTAACTTGTAAATTCTGTACCAGTGTCTCTATTCGCAGCATATTTTGCACTTTCGCACTGAATGAACCTGCAAAATTATCCCACAGTCGGCACGTGGTTTAGGAGACATGACGTCATGAAGTTTGAGATGTGTGAAAAAATATCTTAACACATGAAACGTATTTGAAGAGTAATTAGATTTTTGAATCTAAAAAAAAAAAATGGCTCTGATCACTATGGGACTTAACAGCGATGGTCATCAGTCCCCTAGAACTTAGAACTACTTAAACCTAACTAACCTAACGACAGCACACAACACCCAGCCATCACGAGGCAGAGAAAATCACTGACCCCGCCGGGAATCGAACCCGGGAACCTGGGCGTGGAAAGTGAGAACGCTACCGCAAGACCACGAGATGCGGGCGATTTTTGAATCTGTTTCATGTGCGGCAGTTCGATTCTTTAAAGAATGTGATTTATATTAAACGACAGTGTGCAGTTCTTAAAATCATTTGAAGTGGTAGTAATCAAGTATACTGCTGAATTCTTAGTAAACTGAAGTGTCTGGGAGAACCAAAGGTTTTTATTCTTCGAAAGACATCTAAATAATAGAACTAAGTACTAATGATACCTGTCGGACGAAAACAACATAAAGATCTTACTACCTTCCCGTTTTCTCAATTCATATTTTATCCCCATGTTCATTGAAATATAAAGAAACAATTTAAGAAAATAAACAGTAGAATAAAAATAACATGGAATAATTTCGGTAAACTGAATAGGTTTTTCCGAATTAAATTTTCAATATATCTGAGCTGGATGGTTGGAATTCAGAGGGAATTACGCGCTAGGACATTGGCTTCTAGCGCGAAAACCGTTAAAATACGGAAAGACACTGGAGAAATGTATGTTGGGAATTGCTAGAAAAGAGACAGTAAAGAAGTCATTGATGAGGCAAGACATTATCGCCATTTTGATACTGCTGCCATTATGAAGGAAGAGGAAAAAAATTAATGACATTTAACTGCTATTGGATATTCATTTACATCAGTTGAGAAAGTTGAAGATTTGTACTAGTCCAGGATTCGAACCCAGGTACCTACTCAACAGGCACATAGTCTGACCACTATTTTAAATTTTAGTACGTACTTTTCACACGGTACCACATGAAAAAAATTACATAACGCCATGAAATGTAGAAAATTGTGAGCCAAAATACAAAGCAAGAAAGATAATGTGTTTGAAGTTTATTCCACACTTTTTACAAGGACGCGAAAAATTAAATGCCATAAAGGCAGAAATTCTGTCGCATTACTTACTTGATCGAGCCCAAGAACAGTTAGAATCTATAACTGGTGAATACCAAGCAGACTTTACACCAAACAGACCCTGTCATGAAGAAATTTTTAATTTAAAACTAATCCTGAGGCACCAAACGATTTCTGGTAACAATGTTGTATGTATATCTGTGGATTTTAAAAAGGCCTACGACTTATTTGATCGTAAACCTCTTTTCCATATTTTAAAGCAGCTAGGGATAGATAATAAAACTCCAACACTGATTAAGGAAACGTTAACTGACGCTAGCTGTAAAGTTAAATTCATGGTAGAAATTTCTGAAACATTTGATATAAAGGCTAGTGTTAGACAGGGAGATGGACTTTACCCATTACAGTTTAACTGGGGTTTGGAAAAGGTGATTACAGAATGGCGAGAGCAAAAGTCGAGTCAAAATATAGATCAATCAATCAAGTTGGCCTTTACAGATGCTCTGGCAACTGTAGCTAGGGATATTACCACAGCTCCAAAACAAATTGAAATTCTTAAGGAAGATGCGGTAAAATCTGGACTACGAATATCATTCGAAAAAACGGAATGTATGACGTGCTGTAAACAGGCACTAAAGTTTCTGAACACAAAATGTAGAAAAATTGAAAGGGTTTCTCAGTTCAAATACTGGGGGAAATTGTTCAAGAAAACGGTTTGGAAAAAGCTGCAGACGAAGGTCGCTGTCAAAAAATTGCAACTGCATTCGGATTAACACAAAATACTTATAAACACAAATCTGTTTATAAATTCAGCAAACTTAGTCATTACAGCACTATAATAATATCTGAATGCCTTTATTTAGTTTTAAACAGAAAGAAAGATGCTGAAGAAATTCAAAATAAAGAATGAAAGATTGTAAGTGGAATTTTACGCCCAAAAATTACTGGAGGAGAAAATTACAGGATGAGTTGTAATAAGAAAACAGAAGAATACACAGACATAAATGGAGACTTGAGAAAACGAAGAATTAAACTTTACGGGCGCATTATAAGACTGGCACACACTAGGTTGAAAAAAATAGTAGAATGGTACGGAAACGGAAGCAAGACCAAATCTGAGCCAATTGAATGGATCGCTGCTTTAAGGAAGATCTTAAAGTAGCCGCTATAACTCAGGCAGACGTTACAGATAGAAAAACATTCAGGCCAAATATAGACGTAAATAACAACAACACGGGTCGCAGAGCGTCCAGGGAAAAATGTGAAACACTACCCATTCCCGTGAATCCACTCCCATGTGTCACATAGATTTATGTACCGGCTTATCACTTGTATTCCATTCGAGGTATTGAAATTGGAAGTTTGATCTTTCAGAACCAGGACGCTGTTGAAGTCACCACCGAGGAGAAAATGGTAATGGCCAGTAAAACGAGGACGAATATGCGTACAATAAATCTGTGCTCTTACTTTTCGCTGGCCCGTGCCAGTGGAGGCGTAGATGTTGACGACCCGGGTGTCGTTAAAAATGGTTCAAACGGTTCTGAGCACTGTGGGACTTAACATCTGAGGTCCCCTAAGAACTACCTAAACCTAACTAACCTAAGGACATCACACATATCCATGCCCGAGGCAGGATTCGAACCTGCAGCAGTAGCAGCAGCGCGGTTCCGGACTGAAGCGCCTAGAACCACTGGTTCACAACGGCCGGAGGGTCTCGTTAATTATAACTGCCACACTCCGTGCAGATGGTATAAAACAGGGACCTATTACCGGTATTCCTTGTCGTATCAAGATCATTGTGCCACTGTTACTGGATGAGTGAGGTGATCTGTGCGTGAAGTACCTAAGTACAGAGGGGAACGATTCGATCCATACTCCTTGCATCAACACAAAATCGACGTCAGCTGCGTATAACATACACTCCTGGAAATGGAAAAAAGAACACATTGACACCGGTGTGTCAGACCCACCATACTTGCTCCGGACACTGCGAGAGGGCTGTACAAGCAATGATCACACGCACGGCACAGCGGACACACCAGGAACCGCGGTGTTGGCCGTCGAATGGCGCTAGCTGCGCAGCATTTGTGCACCGCCGCCGTCAGTGTCAGCCAGTTTGCCGTGGCATACGGAGCTCCATCGCAGTCTTTAACACTGGTAGCATGCCGCGACAGCGTGGACGTGAACCGTATGTGCAGTTGACGGACTTTGAGCGAGGGCGTATAGTGGGCATGCGGGAGGCCGGGTGGACGTACCGCCGAATTGCTCAACACGTGGGGCGTGAGGTCTCCACAGTAAATCGATGTTGTCGCCAGTGGTCGGCGGAAGGTGCACGTGCCCGTCGACCTGGGACCGGACCACAGCGACGCACGGATGCACGCTAAGACCGTAGGATCCTACGCAGTGCCGTAGGGGACCGCACCGCCACTTCCCAGCAAATTAGGGACACTGTTGCTCCTGGGGTATCGGCGAGAACCATTCGCAACCGTCTCCATGAGGCTGGGCTACGGTCCCGCACACCGTTAGGCCGTCTTCCGCTCACGCCCCAACATAGTGCAGCCCGCCTCCAGTGGTGTCGCGACAGGCGTGAATGGAGGGACGAATGGAGACGTGTCGTCTTCAGCGATGAGAGTCTCTTCTGCCTTGGTGCCAATGATGGTCGTATGCGTGTTTGGCGCCGTGCAGGTGAGCGCCACAATCAGGACTGCATATGACCGAGGCACACAGGTCCAACACCCGATATCATGGTGTGGGGAGCGATCTTCTACACTGGCCGTACACCACTGGTGTTCGTCGAGGGGACACTGAATAGTGCACGGTACATCCAAACCGTCATCGAACCCATCGTTCTACCATTCCTAGACCGGCAAGAGAACTTGCTGTTCCAACAGGACAATGCACGTCCGCATGTATCCCGTGCCACCCAACGTGCTCTAGAAGGTGTAAGTCAACTACCCTGGCCAGCAAGATCTCCGGATCTGTCCCCCGTTGAGCATGTTTGGGACTGGATGAAGCGTCGTCTCACGCGGTCTGCACGTCCAGCACGAACGCTGGTCCAACAGAGGCACCAGGTGGAAATGGCATGGCAAGCCGTTCCACAGGACTACATCCAGCATCTCTACGATCGTCTCCATGGGAGAATAGCAGCCTGCATTTCTGCGAAAGGTGGATATACACTGTACTAGTGCCGACATAGTGCATGCTCTGTTGCCTGTGTCTATGTGCCTGTGGTTCTGTCAGTGTGATCATGTGATGTATCTGGCCCCAGGAATGTGTCAATAAAGTTTCCCCTTCCTGGGACAATGAATTCACGGTGTTCTTATTTCAATTTCCAGGAGTGTACTATGGAAGATTTGTAACTTCAGCGTCGAACCAGTGTTGTTGATGTTGACAGTTGAAGCTTTATAGGCTATCGGATCGGTGTCCGTCAAACAAGTGGAGTAAGCGCTCCATCCGCAGCGTGGACTCGCTCGATTTGCACCTTCCTATGGAACCGTCATCATCAGTCATGTGAGTGGGCGCCACAACCACGTTCCCGACACCCTGATTGTTACTTCCTGCAGTATCGACTTTTCAGCCGCCCCAATCGAGTGTGTCATGAGACACAACCACTCCCTGATCCGCATTGTCTGTTGACATCTGCAAGAGTGCACGTGATCCCGCACAGTCGGCATCATCATGATGTTTCAGCTTCTGTGACGAATGCTTGAAAACATTACAATCCTGACTGATCTCAGATGGCAGGGATTGGACTTCTCCTTGATTGAGTCCGTGCTATTTACGTCGTTTCCGAGAACTGCTTACGCGTACGTATGTCAACGTCTTTAGTGAGGGGTCAACCCTGGTGCACATCCTCCACTTCGTTGCGTGTCACGTCATGCATCTCTACATCGCTATCATGCTTCAGTCTTCTCCTTTGGTCACCGCTGGTGTTGGCGGTAGGGTGTCGAGCGTAACTGCGATCGTCTATCATGCTTCAGTCTTCTCCTTTGGTCACCGCTGGTGTTGGCGGTAGGGTGTCGAGCGTAACTGCGATCGTCTCCTCGACCGTATACGACATCTCCTGAATCGGCGGACCATAGAAAGCTTCGGCGTCGGTGTCTGCTTGTACCGATGTACCGACACTTATGTCAGCGAAAGAGATGTGGTCGCACCTGTACCTTTCTGGTCGCCCCTAAACAATTGCGATAATTTCGTCTGGAGGTATTCCGACCGAACGTGGCTCTCGCTGCCGCACCAGTACAGGTCCTTCGTTCTCCTTCGTGTACCGCTACGTCTTTGCAGTCCCCGTTATTCGTATATGAGGGCACATGTATTGTGAACTCAGTATGTACCTGTCGTACACCATTAAGTACCGGATACATTGTGAAAACTGCCGATTTCTCTGCGGTGTTGCTGATCATCCTACCACATTTTCGTAATGCATCTGTGACCAACATTTGCGATCCCTCAAACGACAGTTCACAGATCCGTTTTTTGCGGATACATAAACTCTCATGATTCACTGACACGTTTCCCATACGACCTTGGAGTGTTTAAATTTTAATTTCCGTTTGACATATTTCAGTATGTTGTCGCAACTGTAACCAATTTGACGCGAACAACACTGCTGACAATCGATAAGCGGGTGTAAATGAACACTTTTGCGCACTTCGTCTCGCAAAAAGTGTCCAGCATCATGAACCTCAGTTGTCGCATACTTGTTAGAGAACGGGAACTTTCTGAAAGTGTGAGCCATAGTGCTCGTTTATAATGATTTACACAAGCGAAGCCGGCTACAGTAAACGACTTCGACCGCGAGCTTTAACAGCCAGGACGTAAACAATACGTCACAGCAGTTCCCCTGCCGAAAGCAGACTTGTCTGAAAGAACACACACCGCATATATAACTGAGGCGATGCTGGTCAATGATCCCTTCAGAGTAGATTCACTCCATTCTCGGACCCTTATGGGAATCGGCGCAACTCTACAAGTAATGTGAATATTTCTCGAACTTTCTCCGGAGTGCTTCGCTCAAACCTCTCACTGCTGGATCATCGACGCTAGGAGGAGCTGACGTACGTTCCTCTCCCACATTTTACAGATTCGATCCCCTCAATGGTTATACATACGCACTTGTGAGAATACGTGCATCGACAATCCAGCGATGCATCTTTGCAAGAACGTTCTGCTCTGACGGAGATGGATCCACAAAAAAAAAAAAAAAAAAAAAAAAATCGTTCCTTATATCCTCCTTCACTATTTGATAGATGTTATTGGGGTCTTTGTTGACTATACCTGAAGTGGTAGAGTTTTCTGGGGCTCCTCCTAAAGTTTAGTGTAAAAGTGGTGGTGATATTTTTTTGTAGCTTTAGATATTGTCAGGAATACGAAGACGTTAGTTGGAATAAACAGAAAATAAAAGCGGTGTGGAAAGATAAAAAAGCAGAAGAGTCGATTAATTAATAAAAAACGTGGTCCGTGCATCTGCCTAGTGAGCTGGAGAACCTAAGTGCATCACAAATTTACGACTTTTCCCATCGATTAAAATCAGTGCTCACTTGCAGATAAATGTCATTAATACCTTCGCATCTTGACTTAATGAGCAACTGCTTAGTAGAGTGTTTGTACCTGCCCGCATAGGCGAGGTCGCTGAAGCACACTTGTGTAAAAGCGTTCGAATCGGAGGTATGGCAGTTCAGATGAGGTGGATTAATTTTTCGCTGCCAGAATTTGGCCGGCAAGGCGCGGAGAGGCGCTGGTATGAGGTTCCTGACCACCAGAGTTTGGACCAGTGAGCTGGATTCAACTGGAAACCGCTCCACAGCATCTGACGTTGTTGATGGTGATCCGTGTATCGAATTGGGACGTTCAGCTGAGCTGCCCTCTTGGTGCCACTCAAGAAGAGTCGACTGTATGCCGACAGCACGTTTCACTCTCTCCCTTCTCTTACCATCACCATGCAACACATACATGAAGTAACAATACACACAATTCCATTACATCCACCTAGACTCTTCATAAGGATATTCAACACAACTATAACATGTACCGTGGATAGACGTCATTTTGCACGTCTGAATGCGACCCCTTCCAACTCGGCGAGCGAACTTATCCCCTGAGTTGTTCCAGTCCATCACCCCGTAAGACATTACTGTACTTACATGGTATGGGACTACCTAGAGAAAGCCACACAGGAGCGGCCTTGCGTGCCATGTATTCGACAAACGCCTGGTGGTTTTGCAGATGAACGTGTCACTCTTGAGACTTCATGCCGCAATTATTGGGCTGTGGTCTGTAGGTGCCGTACTGGTATGTGACGACGTCACAGGTATGTTCCGCCTGGTTCAGGTTGTGCTCAATTTGTGGCCGAAACATCAATGTGAGCTCGCTGTCATGCTCTTCAAACGACTGCAGCACGATTCTGTCCTTGCCACACAGACACTTATCCTGCTGGACGATGCAATCACCGCTTGGAAAGACATCGAGCGTAAAGTACAGGGCTATTACAAATGATTGAAGCGATTTCACAAATTCACTGTAGATCCATGCATTGACATACGGTCACGTAGAAAAACTCATAAAGTTTTGTTCGGCTGAAGCCGCACTTCAGGTTTCTGCCACCAGAGCGCTCGAGAGCGCAGTGAGACAAAATGGCGACAGGAACCGAGAAAGCGTATGTCGTGCTTGAAATGCACTCACATCAGTCAGTCATAACAGTGCAACGATATTTCAGGACGAAATTCAACAAAGATCCACCAACTGCTAACGCCATTCGGCGATGGTATGCGCAGTTTAAAGCTTCTGGATGCCTCTGTAAGGGGAAATCAACGGGTCGGCCTGCAGTGAGCGAAGAAACGGTTGAACGCGTGCGGGCAAGTTTCACGCGTAGCCCGCGGAAAATTGGCTCACGCCACAACAGGAGGCCGACAGCGCCGACTTCATCTTTCAACAGGATGGTGCTCCACCGCACTTCCATCATGATGCTCGGCATTTCTTAAACAGGAGATTGGAAAAGCGATGGATCGGTCGTGGTGGAGATCATGATCAGCAATTCATGTCATGGCCTCCACGCTCTCCCGACCTAACCCCATGCGATTTCTTTCTGTGGGGTTATGTGAAAGATTCAGTGTTTAAGCCACCTCTACCAAGAAACGTGCCAGAACTGCGAGCTCGCATCAACGATTCTTTCGAACTCATTGATGGGGACATGCTGCGCCGAGTGTGGGAGGAACTTGATTATCGGCTTGATGTCTGCCGAATCACTAAAGGAGCACATATCGAACATTTGTGAATGCCTGAAAAAACTTTTTGAGTTTTTGTATGTGTGTGCAAAGCATTGTGAAAATATCTCAAATAATAAAGTTATTGTAGAGCTGTGAAATCGCTTCAATCATTTGTAATAACCCTGTATTTAGGTGGCCCTCAACGTTGTTCAAGTGAACCGCAGCTGCCGTGCTGCCTTCAGCTAAGACCGAAAGTCGCATGGAAGCCCAGATAAGTCTCTCCCCTAGCGTGGCATAGTAGTCTCCCCTCTGGCATGTGTCAGGTGCATGTTGCATGTTTAAGATGCCTTTTGCCTGGATCAAGGCATAATTGGAGCCATCAACCTGCTGCAACAAGACAGTTGATTTTTTAACCACGCAACTTGTGTTGACCCAGACGAAAATCCGCTAGTCGATGCAATGGTCGATTCTATACTTTTCTCTTGTAGGAGACAGTGGATATTATAACAAAAAAAAAAAAATGGTTGAAACGGCTCTGAGCAATATGGGACTTAACAACTGAGGTCATCAGTCCCCTAGAACTTAGAACTACTTAAACCTAACTAACCTAAGTACACCACACCCATCCACGCCCGATGAAGGATTCGAACCTGCGACCGTAGTGGTCGCGCGGCTCCAGACTGATGCGCCTAGAACCGCTCGGCTATTATAACACAAGATATATTAGTCCACTTTTTCTTACAACATTAATAAGAAGAACTGCTTTACTTTGTACAATCCCCTTCCAGAGGAATGCCATGAGTGTTCACATCTGTCTTTGAACTCTAACGTATCACCTGATATCGACAAAATAAAACTCTCACTCTCAGAGCACATTTAATAATAACCTGCACATAGCGTCCTACCTAATGCAATGATTATTCATCTGGCGTACCAGAAAACGTTGCTATCGTCTTACTTGATTGCCGAGGAATGGGATCAGTGGTAATGTGGTCGGCCATAAGTTGAAGAGCCGATTCTGTGGTACAGCGAAACGTTTCAGGGGGTTGCGCCGCGTTGTAAGCATGTGACACCGTAAGGAAAAGACAAGGTTATTCGTATTGTATCTGTTCCTGCAGACATGCATGGCCGAAAGACCAGACACAATAATTAGCGTGATTTAGCTACCCCTACAGACGTCGTTTCATGCAACCTGCAGGACGTCTGTATCAGGAACGGTATCGAGACGGGCTACTGCCACGTAATCGATAAAACTACCGCCAAAGAGCCTTGAGTGACTGTTAGCAAACGGAATCATACTATAAAAAATCCAAGTGAGGATACAATATTTGGAGCAAAATATTCCTCAATTCTGCCGTACTTTTCCAAGTGCCTCCAATCTTTCTTTGTGCAAGTAGCAGTGTCGTCATACACGTTTTGGATGTCTGTGTAAGTTCATTCTGTTTATAGTACTTAATATTTCGTAAATGGTTCAGAATACAGGTTACGCATATCTGGACTTCCTGGAAAACTGGTCCAGGCCACTGCTGGAGATCAACAGTATGGACTTCATCTACCAACAAGATGAAGCTCCAACCCACTTCAATCATGGTGTTCGTGAATTGTTAAACAGGAAATTGAGAAACCGATGGATCGTTTTTGTAGGGTTTGATGACCTGCAACTCATGTCATGGCCTCCACGTTCTCCTGACTTAACCCCATGTGACTTTATGTGTGGGGCCATGTGGAAAATTCAGTATTATACCTCCCCTGTCGACAGACCTATCAGAACTACGAGGTCGCATCTACAGAGCATTTGAACAGATTCATAGAAACATGCTGCCCCGAATGTGGGAAGAGTTGGATTATCTATTCGATATCTGCAGAGTAAGTAGGGAGTCACATATGAAGCACTTGCAATACGTCAAAAAAAAATTAAAATTTTTCTAAGTATGCACAAAATCCCTGTGATCATATATCAAGTAATACAGTTTCAGTCAAAGTGAAAACGGTATAGTCATTTATGATAACCCTATACTGAAGTGGAGGAGGAGACATGCAGAGGGAATCATTCTACCGGTTATACGGACTGGGAATTGGAACATACACTGGCATAAGTGACTTTCACAAATGGCAGATTGTTACAGGCTGATGCCAAGGACAAGCATCTCAGGATCAGCTTTTATGTTCTGCTCTCTTCGTGCTACTGACGTGAGTATCAATGGAAAATGGTTGGTGGTCGGTTAAACGAAGAGTAGATGACAAGGTATTTGACGTCAGCGTCTCATAACGGAACAAGGTTATCGGAGGTTAGTCTGCTCCGTATTGCAGGGCACGTGGTGATATGTGGCTGATATGACGACGGAGTACAATGGTGGTGCTGGAAAAGGTGTTTCAGTACACAGAGACCAGCGCACATGAGGCTCAAGAACAGACGATACCTTCGTGTTCGCACAGTGACAAAATGGTTCAAATGGCTCTGAGCACTATGGGACTCAACATATTAGGTCATAAGTCCCCTAGAACTTAGAACCACTTAAACCTAACTAACCTAAAGACATCACACACACCCATGCCCGAGGCAGGATTCGAACCTGCGACCGTAGGAGTCCCGCGGTTCCGGACTGCAGCGCCAGAACCGCTAGACCACCACGGCCGGCACGCACTGTGACCCAACGACATTTATGACTACAGCGGGTGGGGGATAATCGCCATAGAAACACTGGTATCGTCCGAAGGTTTATACCTCGCAACGCAACCTCAGGAAAGGTAGGTTCTGCAAGCCACATCTACGAATCTGGCATCCACATGCTAGCAACCTAACTGTATTCTTGCAAGGTTTCAGACACTGTTGTGCAATTCGCATTGACGTGTTGTAACACCATCTGAGCCTGCCGATCCAGCTGCTCCTACCGATGCAGTTTTATGCAACCCATACTACGAGGTGCATTCAAGTTCTAAGGCCTCCGATTTTTTTTCTAATTAACTGCTGACCCGAAATCGATGAAACTGGCGTCACTTCTCGACGTAATCGCCCTGCAGACGTACACATTTTTCACAACGCTGACGCCATGATTCCATGGCAGCGGCGAAGGCTTGTTTAGGAGTCTGTTTTGACCACTGGAAAATCGCTGAGGCAATAGCAGCACGGCTGGTGAATCTGCGGCCACGGAGAGGGTCTTTCATTGTTGGAAAAAGCCAAAAGTCTCTAGGAGGCAGGTCAGGTGAGTAGGGAGCATGAGGAATCACTTCAAAGTTGTTATCACGAAGAAACTGTTGCGTAATGTTAGCTCGATGTGCGGGTGCGTTGTCTCGGTGAAACAGCACACGCGCAGCCCTTCCCAGACGTTTTTGTTGCAGTGCAGGAAGGAATTTGTTCTTCAAAACATTTTCGTAGGATGCACCTGTTACCGTAGTGCCCTTTGGAACCCAATGGGTAAGGATTACGCCCTCGCTGTCCCAGAACATGGACACCATCATTTTTACAGCACTGGCGGTTACCCGAAATTTTCTTGGTGGCGGTGAATCTGTGTGCTCCAATTGAGCTGACTGGCGCTTTGTTTCTGGATTGAAAAATGGCATCCACGTCTCATCCATTGTCACAACCGACGAAAAGAAAGTCGCATTCATGCTGTCGTTGCGCGTCAACATTGCTTGGCAACATGCCACACGGGCAGCCATGTGACTGTCCGTCAGCATTCGTGGCACCCACCTGGATGACACTTTTCGCATTTTCAGGTCCTCATGCAGGATTGTGTGCACAGAACCCACAGAAATGCCAACTCTGGAAGCGATCTGTTCAATAGTCATTCGGCGATCCCCCAAAACAATTCTCTCCACTTTCTCGATCATGTCGTCAGACCGGCTTGTGCGAGCCCGAGGTTGTTTCGGTTTGTTGTCACACGATGTTCTGCCTTCATTAAACTGTCGCACCCACGAACGCACTTTCGACACATCCATAACTCCATCACCACATGTCTCCTTCAACTGTCGATGAATTTCAATTGGTTTCAAACCACGCAAACTCAGAAAACGAATGATTGCACGCTGTTCAAGTAAGGAAAACGTCGCCATTTGAAGTATTTAAAACAGTTCTCATTCTCGCCGCTGGTGGTAAAATTCCATCTGCCGTACAGTGCTGCCATCTCTGGGACGTATTGACAATGAACACGGCCTCATTTTAAAACAATGCGCATGTTTCTATCTCTTTCCAGTCCGGAGAAAAAAAAATCGGAGGCCTTAGAACTAGAATGCACCTCGTACATATGTGTCAGGAAACGTGTCCGTGCAGGCAACAGCCACAAAGTCGATTGAATTTCTCTCTCAGAATTTTGGGCGGTTGTTAGTAATCGCAATCATGTTGTAAAAAAACAGAAGTGAGGATTGGCCATGAGTGACACGATATTTTTGGGCTAAGCTATACCTTCCTTCTGCCTTACATAGCAAAGTTTCTCCACTCTTTCATTATACAGTTATTTAGTCGTACAGATTTTGAATGTCTTTGTAAGTTTATTTGGTTTATATTACATAATATGGTTCAGAATCGTTGGCTTATAAAGTTTGTTTCACTGGACGAGAGAGCGGAATTAACAGGAGATATCAAGAGGGAATGGATGGAAGCAACAAATTTCTGGTGTATAGTCTAATGAAAAGATTAATATACAGGTTGGTTCTGCTGTGCCTGTCGATGTGGTTTTTTGCAACCGCACATGACAAAACACAGTTCCTGACCAGTTCACTCTGAAGACGTGAAGCACATTGTGAAAGTGTCGCATAACAACTCGTAAAGTATATGAAGATACATTAGATATATTGTACAAATTATGTTATATCCTAGCCAGTAATGCTAACCGAGCCCGCTGCCAAAAGGTTGGCAGCATCAAAGTCCGGACGCCGTCCGCATAAGCAGCGCCAGCGATACAGGAAATCGCCGCAAGCCTGCGCGCGCCACCGCTGGCTTCTGGCTTCTTAAGCGCTGGAGTCGCGAGCGCTAGAGTTCTGTATTCTCCGCTCAGTTGTATACTCGCCACCGATTTGTGTACTTGCTAGTCAGTTGTGTGTTCATCGCAGCAGAGTTGTTGTTTGTCGTCAACCGACGCTGACCTAGCCGCTCCGACTCGAACTAGACAGATTTCTGTAGACACGGAGTTCACTACTGTGTTTCTGTATCTTCGTTAATAAAGATAAGTACCGACTTTGATTTAATCAGAGTGTTTAGGTTTTCATCTTTCTGTTCACTGTTCCAGCGGACCGGTCGGCCCGCTATTAAAAGTGTGGCGGTGACTTCGTAAGCCGTTTCTACAGCGAAGTATTTGTCGCTACGAACCCTGCCACAAAAAATTAAGCTTATGGAACTACTTTAGCACACTAGCGCGGTTCGTAATATGTTAATCTTTTCATTGAATTATATGCTGGAAAGTTGTTATTTCCACGCTTCCCATTTTGACGTCTGTTAACCTGCTTGTTTCCGATACTGAAACACGCTTTATATGACAACGATGCTAAATCATTTATGAAAGATTAAGTACAATAAACGGAATAAAAATACACAGACATCCAAAACCTGTATGACCACATTATTAATTGCACAAAGAAAGATTGGAGACACTTAGAAAACTGTGGCAGAATTGAGGAATGTCTTGTTCCAAAAATTGCCAGTCCCCAATTGTATTTTTTATAGCATGATTCCACTTGTTAACAGTCACTCAAGGCTCTAACAGGGTACATTTATCGCTTACATTGCTGTAACCCGTCTGGACCGTTCCTGGTACAGACGTCCTGCAGGTAGCAGGAAACGACATCTATAGGGATAACACAATCATCCTGTGTGGGCATTAGGTGTGGTCTTTTGGGCATACGTGTCCGAAGGGAGAGACACAATACAAATAACCTTGTGTTTTGCTTACGGTGTAACATGCTTTCTATGCGACCAGGTGGTATGTTTACCAGGACGGTCTTACCAGGTAAAACAGACTGCTGTGGTCGATTTGATTATAATTGCAATGAAATGGAAATGGCTGTGCGTGGCATATGTGGCGAAACGAATGCACGGTTGATGTAACAAAAGGAAGTCCTTCGCTGGATTCCCAGAACTAGGAAAAGGCCGTGACAACAGCCTAGTCCTAGTGGAAGCTGGGTAAATGACATCAGAAACCTGGACAAGCAGCAATGAATTCACTTTAGAGTAGAGCGGAATGAATGGAAAACTATAGAGTATTTGTTTACGCAGCAGCCGATGACTAATGACTGATATTG
Source organism: Schistocerca cancellata (assembly GCF_023864275.1). Classification (NCBI taxonomy): domain Eukaryota; kingdom Metazoa; phylum Arthropoda; class Insecta; order Orthoptera; family Acrididae; genus Schistocerca; species Schistocerca cancellata. The sequence goes on along the minus strand of NC_064628.1, from coordinate 919,655,005 downwards.
AAACCAGATGGCTGAAAAAATTGGGATGTATAAGGCAACAAAGGAAATTATGTAAAACATTAGAATTTTGAAATGTTATCAATTTATATTATGTGTTCAAATCTACACATAATACTAAACAGCTACAAACACATGGTCCTAGTAGCAGGTTGCCTATCTAACGGATTCGAGGGCAAGAAAACTAATATTTCCAGTTGTTGTTTTACCATTGCTGTCTTCAGCGTGAAGACTAGTTTTATTCAGCTCCTCATGCTACTCTATCCTGTAGAAACCACTTGATCTCAGAATAACAACGACTACCCACATGCTTCTGAATCTGCTTACTATATTCATTTTGCCGGCCGAAGTGACCGTGCGGTTAACGGCGCTGCGGTCTGGAACCGCAAGATCGCTACGGTCGCAGGTTCGAATCCTGCCTCGGGCATGGATGTTTGTGATGTCCTTAGGTTAGTTAGGTTTAACTAGTTCTAAGTTCTAGGGGACTAATGACCTCAGCAGTTGAGTCCCATCGTGCTCAGAGCCATTTGAACCAAGCCATATATTCATTTTTCTTCAGCATTTTTCGTATAATTATTGACCGAATTTACAAATTTAGTCGGCTGGGGTAATCTGTTCGTTAAGAGTTATAATATTTCGATAAAAATTTAACACAGTAAGTCAAGTATTAAAGTTAGAGAGAGTGTATGTTTCTTGGGGCCTCGTAACCAACAAATTGTACACATAATTTCGAACTTTTCTAAACTCTTTCTCCTTTACGATCTACCACAAAATAATGAAAATGAACATGTTTATCGTTTATTACACAGCTGAACTTCAGCATCAGGCATAATATTTCAATTGATGACTTCTTCACTAATAGCTCTAACCGCAACACATGTGGCCGGCAGCACCCGCATACAAGTCACTGAATATCCCTGCAAAACTGTACGAGTACCACTGTGTGACTCATTGTTCAGGAGATACTTTGTTATAATGATTTAGATGCGGGAACACTATCTATTTCTAAAACTGAGTTGATATTTGCTTTGGCACATCAACCCATCGGTACAGTAATCAAAAGTCTGAAGCTGTTTGATACACCCAAGTACGATTCTTTAAACAATCTGGGTTGGGGGTCGCTCATGATTTATAGAAGATGTTAACAATAGTGGGATTAACACATGTTTGAAAAAGACGTTTGCTCTGGGAGTTAAGACACAAAATATTGGCTTTCCATTCCCCAGTTTAGACATACCAGATTTAGCACTTATTTCATTGAAGTTGCTAGTGAAGGTAGAAAAAGAAAAATATAGATTGCCATTATAGAACGGTAAAAGTTTTATTTTTATTTCTTATGAACTTAAACAACATGAGCAAAATACCGTCGCGACCCCATCTGGCATGAACTCTTTTCCGTGTACGTCGCTGGTTTGGGGTGGTTCGTGTCACCAACACCGACCTTCTCGGGGCCACTAGACGGAATTACACGTACTGCACAGCGTCAGTTTTTCAGGGCGTGGAACTCGAATTACACTACACGGCAAGGGCGAACGTTTCGGAGAACTTTACGTTGAACTCTGAATTATGCATGCGGTTGCCCTCATGTTTTTAAATTGGACGAAAAATGCATGAGATGTTTTAAATACCGGAATTGGTTTAAATCCATTTCGTAGCTTTTTCCACACATAATCGCCTTGTCTTGAATATCGAAATATTAAAACCAAAGATTAAAAAGAATTGATTTTATATAAAAAGTTTCCAAAGCTGCTTGCTGTCTTGTGATGTAAATAGAGAGGAATGAAGTAAAGCCCGCATCTCGTGGTCGTGTGGTAGCGTTCTCGCTTCCCACGCCCGGGTTCCCGGGTTCGATTCCCGGCGGGGTCAGGGATTTTCTCTGCCTCGTGATGGCTGGGTGTTATGTGCTGTCCTTAGGTTAGTTAGGTTTAAGTAGTTCTAAGTTCTAGGGGGACTGATGACCATAGGTGTTAAGTCCCATAGTGCTCAGAGCCATTTGAACCATTTTTTTTTAATGAAGTAAGATTAAGTTTAAAGTCCCATCGACATCGACGTCATTATAGACGGACGATTTTCGGCACCCCGTATATGATTTTCACAAAAGACAGAAAAGTGGAAATCTGCTCAGCACACCTTGCGATACAACCACTTCCGTGACATCGTTGTAAGTAAACAGCTGCGAGCTTGTTGTCAGTCTCTAAGCCAAAAGATTTATTCTTGTGAGGTCTTGTAAGTACCCAGCAGAGATCTTGATGTCAGGTTGTAAGTCAAAAGACTTACGTTCGAAATTTAATCGGAACTGTTCTACAGTAAAGACTATCGCCGATTCCTCTAATACATTCACAGAGTACGTACACTCAGCCTTAGATAAATAGCGTAACGATTAGACGAGGGGTGCAGCAATGATGCTGAGCAGTGCAGCATGTATCAGTCTGGGCAACAAAATATTTATTAAAATCCAGAATGCCCGGGACTAGTGCACTAGAAAGGGCCTGCGTCAAGGAATCAAACACTGTCTGATTTGTAAGTATCCAACAGAAATTCTCACTTTTCTTGCGGACTTGGTCGAGGGGGACGACCGTCTGGGCGAAATTGGGAATGTGCTTTCATCCCCGGGAGGCGTAAAGTCCTAAATGGTCTGATTCCGGCCCTGATCTATGGCAGTACCAGCACTCGACACAATGTGTCCGAAGAAGATCTGGCTGTGTTGCAAGTTAATCTTTGAGGGCTTGTCAGTCAATGTGGTCTTGTAAACCATTGCGAAAACCTGAGAACTATGGTCGAGACGATCTTCAAATGTTTAACTGTATACATAACTCCATCATCGAAGTATTTATACGCACAAAGAAATCTGAGGTCACCCAGTAAGGGATCTTACAACGTAGACAGTACCATAGCTCCTGTAGCCAGGCCCAAGGGGACGTGATTGAACTTTAAGAGGTTATAATCTGGAAGAGCAGCTGAAAGGAATGGACGGTTTCTTGAAAGGTGGATATAAGATGAACATCAACAAAAGCAAAACTAGGATAATGGAATGTAATCGAATTAAATCGAGTGAAGCTGAGGGAATTAGATTAGGAAATTAGACACTTAAAGTAGTAAATGAGTTTTGCTATTTGGGGAACAAAATAACTAATGATGGTCGAAGTAGAGAGGATATAAAATGTTGACTGGCAATGGCAAGGAAAGCATTTCTGAAGAAGAGAAATTTGTATCATCGTGTATAGATTAAGTGTCAGGAAGCCGTTTCTGAAAGTATTTGTATGGAGTGTAGCCATGTATGGAAGTGAAACGTGGACGATAAATAGTTTGGACAAGAAGATAATAGAAGCTTTCGAAATGTGGTGCTACAGAAGAATGCTGAAGATTACATGGGTAGATCACATAACTCATGAGGAGGTACTAAATAGAACAGGGGAAAAGAGAAATTTGTGGCACAACTTGACTGGAAGAAGGGATCGGTTGGTAGGAGATGTTTTGAGACATCAAGGGATCACCAAATTAGTATTGGAGAACAGCGTGGAGGGTAAAAATCGTATAGGGAGACCATGAGATAAATAAACTAAACAGATTAAGAAAGATGTAGGTTGCAGTAGGTACTGGGAGATGAAGAAGCTTGCACAGCATAGAGTATCATGGAGAGCTGCATCAAACCACCAGTCTCTGGACTGAAGACCACAACAACAAAAATCTGTGCAAAACGCTGTAATACGCTTCGATTCTTCGGTAATGGTTTTTTGTAGTAGTCTGGTTTCAGATCAGTGGCCCTAAAATATTTAGCTACAGAAAACAATGAAAAACTATTGTGCAGATGTGGCATGGGTACCGAATCAAGGAGCACGTTCCGTTTCAGACTCTACTGACCGACCATAGGTCAGTAACCTGTCATATCGGCCTTCATATAACAGTCGTTGAGTGCATTCCACATTCTTAATAGAAGGTAACTTAACATGTTCCGTCATAAACTTTGAAAAAATTATTATGTCACCATATAGGTCTTATTAGGCTTTCGTCAACTTAAAACTCCATCCAAACCGCTGAAAAGTAGCCAGTGCATTTTTTTAAACCTAACGCCACCCGCTTATACTAATGACGTCTGCATAGTACCGTAAACGCTATCTTGGACCTATCCTCAGGTGATACTCATGATAACTATTTTTATGATCCACTGTAGTAAAGTAACAACACTGACTAAAATTTTTCAAGTTTCCACGATGTTGGAGAGTTACCGGAATTGCTGCTAACCTCTCATCTGTACAAAACAAGTACCTACCTCTTACGATACTTCCTCCATAGCTTTGCGCCTTTCAGGCTACCCATTTTCTTGCATAATGCTGCTGCTTCGATGGTTTGCTTATGGGTTATACCCCGACTTGATCTATCAAAGTCTTCTTTCCCTAATACTTCCAGAGTATCACTATACCCTTCGACAGGCAAACTACATTTATTCCGAAGATCTCTATGCTAACTACATTCTCCATTTATATTAGTGACACGTGCTGTGCATCTGTACACAGAACAATATGAACAGTCCAACTCGTCATTGTTAAATAGTGGCACAACCACGTGCAACGCCCTTCAAGGCTAATGAGCACCCCCCGAAACCTCCGACACTTTTAACCTACTTGTAAATAATAGATTTCAGCTATCAGTCGTCCTTTGGAATTTTTATTGGCAGATCTAGATTTAGCTAGAAACTAGCAATTCTGAATGCACTATCATTTTCGGTCAATGCATGTAATGCCCGTAGGTCGGGCTTTGTCCACAGTTCATTCAATGAACGGGCATTACATGCATTGACCAAAAATGATACTGCATTGAGAATGGCTAGTTTTTGACTGAAATCTAGATGTGCTAATAAAAATTCCAAAGGACGACTGATAGCTGAAATTTATTATTTACAACTAATAATAACAGTCGCTGCTTGCAACATCCTCTGAATGGAGGGTAACCTGATGACTTTTAACCTATCTAAAACTAAACTCCATCCGAACAGGCCTTGGAAGGCCCAACAGTACCTACCGGCCGCCGTGTCATCCCCAGCCCACAGGCGTCACTATATGCAGATAGCGCCATGTAGTGAGCACTCCGCTCTCTCGGCCGTACGTCAGTTTACGAGACCGGAGCCGCTGCTTCTTAATCAAGTGGCTCCTCAGTTTGCATCACGAGGTACGAGTGCACCGCGCTTGCCAAAAGCGCACGGCAGACTGGATGGACAACCATCCAAGTGCTACCCCAGTCCGACAGCGCTTAACTTCGGTGATGTGACGGCCGTTCGCCTTTTAACCTATCTGCCTCTATTTTATTCTGCCGATCAGTCTTTAACTAATTCGTCCGCAGTTTAGATGGCACCACCTTCATTACAGGTTATCCTTGCGACATTTGCAGCTTTTTAACTGTATCCCCCAAATAAAGGGAGGTTTCAGTGAGCTGAGCCGTGCATTGTCACAGATCAGTCCTAGCACGATGTTTGACAAGTAAATGTATCCCCAAGTTACCGTATATCCTTCACTTACATAAGACAAAACTTCAGTACGTTCAGTGAACATACCCAATGGCTCAATACTGTTACTGTTACTGCACGTAATGTACAGCGTGCTGGTCCAAGTCTCTTCCTCATCACCACGTCCAGACGTAAATGACATGTCAGCCCAGAGTCTACACGAAACCATTGTTACACACCACTAACTGAGTCCACCAAGTAGCATTCCGTCTTAGCACTAACTTGGTCCAAGCTCTCCAGTTTGAGTTTAACGGATGCATCTCTGGACGATGGTTGCCATTTTTTCTACTCCAGCTATCAGATGCTGGGTGGACCACTTTTCTACATGAGTAACATTCTGGTTGCCAGCACTGTTTCTTTATGTGGTCGTTACGTCCACACTTCTAACGGTTGATCTCTGAAGCGAGTGCACTGTGTTCTAACCGTTGCTTTGTGTCAAAATCTATCTCTTCCAACAGCACATCACTCTAAGAGGTGCAGTTAAATCACTACTATTCACATTAAACTCTCTTCGTCGCTTCTCTTTAGATATTCGGGCAGAAGAAAACATCTAACGCTATACTTTCTGCTTCCTGCAGTAACACCTTTTTGGCCTCCGCATTCTGGGTAGGCACATCCGTATGGGTGCTGAATTTGTGAACTCTGTCTGAAATACTCATTACCTTTCAGTGACAAAGCTGTGAGTTTCCCGTGAAAAAACTTTAGTTGTTTTGCTTTTGATAACACTTGTGCAGCTCTGCGACATCTACAGAAATGACTCTCCTTTTTCTCGATGTAACACAAGTGTTTTGGCATCTCTGATAAACGCAAGCTTGCCACATGGGTGTCCGTCCCTTATCGTAGAGCCTCCTAGCCTACACGATTATGCTCTCGGCCTCTGTTCTCGTTTCTCCCCTCGGACCTGCGTCTGTTTGATGGTGGGAAGGAATGACATGCATTTAGGCGTTCTTGTGTTAGTCTGTGGTATTCCATTTGCTCACTCGTTGATCGTATTACTTTGGTTAATTTAATGTCAGCATTTATTCGGAGCTATGTGACATACGGCCGGATTTGGTTATCATGTCAGGGTTTTCCTGGAACGTGTTGGAGCCCGCGTCTCATGGTCGTGCGGTAGCGTTCTCGCTTCCCACGCCCGGGTTCGCGGGTTCGATTCCCGGCGGGGTCAGGGATTTTCTCTGCCTCGTGATGGTTGGGTGTTGTGTGATGTCCTTAGGTTAGTTACGTTTAAGTAGTTCTAAGTTCTAGGGGACTGATAATCATAGATGTTAAGTCCCATAGTGCTCATAGCCATTTTTTGAAGGTGTTGGATTTTCGTGACACCTTACAGCTTGATTGTTCCTTTTTAGACTATCCGTATCAGGCATCCGACAATTTCTTGGTATGCTTGTGGAGGTATGTCACATTAGATGTTCTCGTAAATAACAGGCCGCTGATTCACGTACACAGTGTTGGCGCCCCATAGCGGCACGTTCAGGCTCGGGACACGGACATTTACACTGCTGAAAGATTTATATCTACATCTACATCTACATCCATATTCCCCAAGCCACCTGACGGTGTGTGCCGGAGGGTACCTTGAGTACCTCTATCGGTTTTCCCTTCTATTTCAGTCTCGTTTTGTTCGTGTAAAGAAAGATTGTCGGTATGCTTTGTGTGGGCTCTAATTCTCTGATTTTATCCTCATGGTCTCTTCGCGACTTATACGTAGGATGGAGCAATATACTGCTTGACTCTTCGGTGAAGGTATGTTCTCGAAACTTTGACAAAAGCCCGTACCGAGCTACTGAGCGTCTCTCCTGCAGAGTCTCCACTGGAGTTTATCTATCATCTCCGTAACGCTTTCGCGATTGCTAAACGATCCTGAAACGAAGATCGTTGCTCTCCGTTGGATCTTCTCTATCTCTTCTGCCAACCCTGTCTGGTACGGATGCCACACAGGTGAGCAGTATACAAGCAGTGGGCGAACAAGTGTACTGTAACCTACTTCTTTTGTTTTCGGATTGCATTTCCTTAGGATTCTTCCCAAGAATCTCAGTCTGGCATCTGCTTTACCGACGATCAACTTTATATGATTATTCAATTTTATATCACTCCTAATGCCTACTCCCAGATAATTTATGGAATTAACTGCTTCCAGTTGCTGACCTGCTACACTGTAGCTAAATGATGAAGAATCTTTCTTTCTATGTATTCGCAGCACATTACACTTGTCTACATTGAGATTCAATTGCCATTCTCTGCACCATGCATCAATTCGTTGCAGATCCTCCTGCATTTCAGTACAATTTTCCACTGTTACAACATCTCGATTTACCACAGCATCATCCGCAAAAAGCCTCATCGAACTTGTGATGTTATCCACAAGGTCATTTATGTATATTGTGAATAGCGACGGTCCTACGACACTCCCCTGCGGCACACCTGAAATCACTCTTACTTCGGAAGACTTCCCTCCATTGAGAATGACATCTTTGTCGGGGAAGACATCAAGCATGAGGGGACGCAGGTGGTTCACAGCTGTCGGCGTGTCTTCGATTACTACCACAGGTACCATCCAAACGCAGGAGAATGTCTCTCACAGTATAACACTGCTCCCACCAGCTTGAATCCGTGGCGAGCTGCACACTTCGAGCCGCCGTTCATCTCGATCACGGCGTTTGTGGAGACGACCTTCGAACTAGTGTAGCAAAACTGTGATTCACCTGATGAGCTGATACGTTTCCATTGATCGACGATCGAATACCGACGGTCCCGTGCCCATTGCAATCGTAATTGCCGACGTCGTTGGGTCATCATCTGTACGTGTAAGGGTCGTCTGCTGTGGAGCTTCGTGTTCATTAATGTACGGTGAACGGTGAGCTCGGAACACTAGTGCGTGGACCAGCAATGTTCTCTTTCGGCAAAGATGCTAGTGATCACTTTCTACCCTACTTTACAGAATAGACAAGCCTCAGAACCCAAAGTGCTGTGAAGAGTCGTGGACTTCAAACCATTTAGCGTCTAGTGGCAGTTTAACTGTCCTTCTACCTCTTTCCGTAGACACTCTCGATAGTAGCAAGTGAACATTCGACCAGTTTCGCAGTTTTCGAGATACTCGTCCACAGGCTCTGCCTAATAATCATCTTCCCTTTGTCAAAGTCGCTTATCTGAATGGATTTCCCCATTTGCAGTCCATATCTTCGGTAGGGTGAGCCCTAGTCCTTGTCTGCTCCACTTACATACTTTTGTTACGGCGTCATGTGCCCGCACATGATGCCATCCAACTTTGCAGTGGGCAGTGGTCATAATGTTTTCGCTGATCAGTGTTTTTAAGGTACTAATGGTCCCTGACGACAGTTTCTGATGCTAGGGACGATAACAGAGAAGGTAACTTATCAAGGTAATTATAGCAGTGGTATTCGCACTAAGTGCTCGAATGCTCGGCCGTTGGCCTGTATGCACGCAGTACGACGTCAGACAGTTGACTGTAGCGGCCGTTCGAAGATTCCTCGTATCACCGCAATGGTTCCAGTACCAACGGAAACTCGAGCGACAAAGTTTCCACTACCAGCTGCTTCATACGTCCCTAGAGAATGAAATCCAGATTTTTGAGATCAGGTGACGTTGGCGACCAGACGAGAGGACATCTTCAGCCCATCCGTCGATTCCAGAACGTGGCTCTCAGATGTTTCCTCACAGCAGTGCTAAAATGGGCTGGCGCCCCATCGTGCTGGAAATACGTCCTCTGTCTAACGTTCAGAGGTATATCTGACCAGTACAGAAGACCATTGATATTGTATGTCAGTACGCATTCCCAATCAGCGACACTGACACAGCAGCTTACGTCAGCAACGCCAAAAAAATCTTCTGTAACACTGCAAGCTGATTTCATAGATAATATGTTTATATCGGTTTAACAAATATATGCGGAACTCCCTGCATGCCCGCCGCTGCTCTGTTTGCCGCTTCCCCATATGCCATCCAAACCATCTACAGTCCTTACCAAGCCCGTAGGAATTTTAGAACCCATCCTGATAAACAAGAACTGTTCATGTTTTACCCTGATTTCTCCGGCTAGAGTGTGTACGGCGAGCAAACAGTAAACGAAACCAAGGATAAATTTATAATGGCAATGTAATTCTATCAGAAAATGTAAGGGACTTGTAACAATACTTGAACGGAATGACAATGTCTTGGGAAGAGGTTGTTAGACGAAAATCAACGAATGTAGATCACGGGAAATGGAATCTTATCGAGTTACTTCAGATTAACCTGAGAATATTACAGTACAAGATGACAAGATGGGACAGTTAGAGAAGCAGATGGCTTTTGCAATTTTTAAAGCGAAGTAAATGATGATGGTCGAGGAAGAGAGGGTATGAAAATGCAGACTGACTAGCAAGGGAATCATTTCTTTAACAGATAAATCTTTAAATATCGGATATAAAGTTATGAGTCAGGAATATTTTTACGGAAGGTACCGGATAGTTATAATTAAAGATTCGCTGCCATATTACAATTACAGCCAACACTCGACGTCCATGAGTAACTGTACTTTAATTATAACCACCCGGTAATGATTGGTGTGGAGTGTAGCCTTACACGGAAGTGAAACGAGGGCGAAAAACCGTATAGATACGAAGACAGTAGAAACTGTTCTAATATGGTGTGTGGTGTCACAAGGCTAAGGCCTTTTTTTTTCTTTATTGTAATTTTTATCACCTTACACAAGGCGGGTTGTCAGCAGCTGAGTACGCCGCTCTTCAGCCTCGAGAGTTACAATAAGTAAGAAATACAGGGGACACAGAGAATACAATCAAAAATGGTGGGCAAAACAATGTAGACACCAAAAAACAAAAACACGGAGCTGTTCACGCCTGACGAGAAAACAGCACTGACACTAGGGGACACGGAGCACAAAACAGGGATGATGGCGATGGTACAGGTGAACAGTGGCGGCGTTTCGGCGAACAAACACTAAACACAAACGAAGGCACACACACGAGACACTAATGGCGATGACCTCCGGCGCGCGAATGTTCACTGAATGTGTGCGAGTCCGGGGACCTGCCAAGAGAGGAGGTGGAGGAAGGGGAGTGGGAGAGCGAGAGGGAGAGGGGAGAGCAGAGATGCCATGGGCAGGGGAGAGTGGGGGAGGGAGGAAGGGGGAGGGGAAGCCCGGGGGAAGAGGGGTGGAGGACGGGGGATGGGGGAAAAAGGAAAGAGAAGGGAGGGAGGGTGCCTAAAGGAAAGGAAACAGGGAGTGGGTGGAGGATCAAAGTTGATAGGAGGGGTAAATGGAAGGGAGGAGGACATCATCAGGGAGGGGGAGCTGGCGGAAGCCACCTCGGGAGAGGGTAAGGAGGGTGGAGAGATGGAGACCGGGTGGGACGTGGGAATACAGGCGCGGCAGCAGGTGGGGGTGGGAGAGGAGCGGGAAGACGAGCGGGTGAGGAGGATCGAGTTTGCGGGAGGTGTACAGGATCCGTATCCTTTCAAGGAAGAGGAGAAGGTGGGGGAAGGGGATGAGATCGTAGAGGATCCGCGTGGGGGAGGGGAGACAGATGCAATAGGTGAGGCGGAGAGCATGGCGTTCAAGGATTTTGAGGGATTTGTAAAAGGTAGGGGGGGGGCGGAGATCCAAGCCGGATGGGCATAACAAAGGATAGGGCGGATGAGGGATTTATAGGTGTGGAGGATGGTGGAGGGGTCCAGACCCCACATACGGCCGGAGAGGAGCTTGAGGAGACGGAGGCGGGAACGTGCCTTGGCTTGGATGGTCTGGAAATGGGGAGTCCAGGAGAGGCGACGGTCAAGGGTGACGCCAAGGTACTTAAGGGTGGGAGTGAGGGCGATAGGACGGCCATAGAAGGTGATATAGAAATGAAGGAGGCGGAAGGAAGGGGTGGTTTTGCCTACAATGATCGCCTGGGTGTTGGAGGGATGCTAAGGCCTGTCCCACCCCTCATTAAATCTACTAAGACTTACACGAATAATTGTAAGAACAGTTATTATTATTATGTTCTTTAAGTTTGTTCTTGGGTTTTCAGAAATACTGTGGGAAGAATGTTTATTTATGTTGCAGATAACGTGGAAGACGTTGCCCAACGATCACCAGGGAAGTTCGACGTAGCGGCAAGTGGGCAAGGAATAAAACGAGTGCTGCAAACAACCGCGAGCCATGGAAGAGCCTGGGCCGCGAGGGCGTCGAGCTTCCTAGGTCGTTGTTGGACGACGTCAGAGGAAGAGATATTCTGCTTTCTCTTTGTAAACAGATCGGTCGAGTCTTGAAAGGTTCATGTAAAACGTATAGGCGGGTGACACATTAGGTGGGACGCGATGCCTGTGATACTTCCACAGTTATTAAAATGTTGTTACACGGCAAAACCAATAGTTCATCATTTATATAGATGAAAAGTAGTAAAGATATAGGAAAGGAAGAGTTGCGGCGTCAGAACGAAAAGTGATACATCGCTCAGCAACGAAGAAGGATGTAAACAGCGGGCGTTACGTGGTGAAAACAAATCAACTGATAAAATAGTAAGTCTGTAATTAAGCATAAAGCCACGTAACACTGCAGGTGCTACACAAATGTACTGAAAATTAGATTAGTAGAACGGATGACTTTGAGGAATTGATATGATTTGGGGGAAAGAAGAAATTTGTGGTGCATTTGACTAAAAGTTGGGACTGCTCGATAGGATGCATTTAGAAATCGTCAGTTGGTAGTGGAAGGATGTTGGGGTGGGGTGGGGTAGGGGGTGGGGGCTTAAAGGTATTGAGGAAGGCCAAGTCGTGAATATAGTAAGCTGTTTCAAATGGATATAGGTTCAGTTGTTATTCAGAAAGTGAAGAGACTTCCAAATGAGTATGAGAGACGACCAAATGAGTATGAATTTTTCCATAGTTTGTATTATTATTTTTACGGTTTCTATGCTGTTATAAAACAACATTAAAATTTCGTAGTTGCTGGACTGGCAGTTTGGAGCAGGAGAACATTTTAGACGAAAAAACAGTTACCTTAGCCATTTTTACAAAACTGAAGAATATTCCATCTCCAGAAGTATTAGAGCTAGAGCGGTGAAATTTTGTCTCAAAACCTCTACTATAATTAAGATGTCTAATTATATCGTCTAAAACATTGACCAAAATCATGTTATTTCACAGAAAAATGCAGATTCAACGAAATTTAGGCCTGTCCCACAATTTTCTGCGAGCACCACTTATATATACGCACAGAAACATGAACTGGCACGCACACAGATAGTTTGTTGTATTCTGACGAGTCTGCAACTGTATTGTCACGGAAGTTCCGCAGGTGATGCTGCAGAATATTTGGTCCATTACATTTTAAATCGCCCGGAAGGCTGTCACAGCAACGAGAGCATGCCGTTCCCATGGCGACGAAACTTGCCACTCGGCTGACCGCGGCGCTGCGGTCGGCGCTAACAGCGCGGCCGACCGTCAACTGTCAAGCGAATAACGCCGCGGGCGTGAACGCGAATTTGTCCTTCAGGCTGTGACTGCGCCGCTCACACATTTAGCGGAAATAAATTTTTCAACAGGTGAGAATTTATTTTTGTTCGACGTATCCGTCAATCGCATTCGTTCCATTCAGTACTTTTTCCCTCCCATATATTTCATCGCTTGTTGAATCATTAAAGTAACTCTTCGGGCATTTTTAGAGCAGCCTTCAGATGGAAAGACGTTCAAAAATCATCTGAGAATAACGGAACGTGTTATGTTCATTTCCAGCATTTAATACTTCCCATACAAAAACTTCGGCATTGCATTTCGCTTATAACGCTCTACAGAATTAAAGAGGACAATAAGAGTTAATTAACACCTCCCTCATTCGTGCAATGGGTACAAGAAATTACTCTTCGAAGAACAGTGAAATTTCATGATGGAAATCGATAAGCAGCTGCTGTACGTAATACTACAAACGCAGTGCAATAGACAGAAGATACCGTTCGATAATCGAACTATTGCCGGCAGTATGTTGCTGCCACATCGATCGATAGCGTAAGTTGACAAATTTACCACTCGCTAAGAAACGTCCTGTTAATGATGAGAAAGGTGTGATACAAAGAAAGAGAAAATGAATCACTTATGTCTGGTGCGCGTAAAACTAGCCACTAATCCATGGACTTCACGGATAGTCTACATTATGCCAATAATGACTGACCAAGAAAATAATACCAGTAAATCAGCCACTATGAATTTTCCTGTTAGCAGCACGAGTCGCATACATATTTGTATCACTAAACTACTGGCAGGGATGCAAATACGAATTCAGTTACTCGTTATAGTAGTTGTAATCAAACTTTTCTTATTATTTGTTTCTTACTAGCAACACTATGCAAATGAGAACACTAAAAGGCACAAACATAATGGTATGCACTACGGGGTTCTCACAAAAGAAGTTACTATATATTATAGAGCGCATATGAAGGTTTGGTGTATTAATGTAACTAAATGTAACTAACATTTAAATTTCTAAATACATAGAACGTATATTTTGAGTTCTCTGTAATATGTATTCATGGCAACTATGTGAGATGTGTTATTGCCCAAGCACATCTGCTGAAATATGATGCCGCAGTAACCGATACTTCCACAACAAATGTTATAGTGAATGCAGTTAATAGAAAAACTGTGCCTTCTTAAAAAAATAATGATTTTCCTTTTATTACTTTTCTCTCAAACTTGTTTCGACGTATATGTGGCCTATTCCGTAGTCTCGTTATTAATTTCTTTAGAGTCTGTACCGGTTATCTCTTTTTAGGTCTCTTAATAATTTTGTTGTTACTGATTATCTCGTGCAGCATTCATTTAAGGGTACATTGTAGTGGTTAGTCAGCTATTATGTGCGAGTGCATGCTATCTGAAGAGAAACTTTCCTCTAACTACTTTGCAAGTGACATGTAGTCTAAACCGTCAATTATATAGCAGGAGACCACAATCGGCTTTGAATCTACATCTACATCTACATCAATACTCCGCAAGCCACCTGACGGTGTGTGCAGATTAATATAAATACGTACAATGAAATAAGTGCACATGTTACTTAATGCAATATTTTCCAGACACAGAAGTGACAAAACAAATCTGAGTAAAAAAAAATGCAGAAAAGAAGAAGCTTGCGCTTTTTAGAAGGCAAACATTTGGAACACGAAATTTATTCGCAGACAGAGGGAAAAGCATATTATTCTCAGCAAGATGACGTGAATATGCGTGTTTCGGCGGACCCAGGCATCACAGTGCAGCTTCTGATAATCTTTATCAAACACGTCACATAAATCGCTGATACGTAAGAAGCCACTGAAAGTTTGTGGAATTCTAAGACAGTCATTCATCACACTTTCCTTTGTGAATTGGTTTATAATCAGTTTAGGTCATGACATCATCAACACATGCGTTTGTCTTCCTAAACCAGTAAACAAAACACGAAACTTGTAAATGAAACATACAAGTATTTGATGAATACTGACACGTCTGATTGCCCTGTAATCGAAACCGCTCATAAAATGAAGAAAATTGAAGAGCCCAATCAAAGATTGTTTAGAATTCCCGAAATTTTAAGCGTTGAGTTGCTCAATTTGAATATTGTGTAGATCATCATTGAAAACAGCCCAGTGCTACATTAAAGAATGTAGCTTCCCTTATATCAGCCTTACATTCAGACCAATTAGAAATAACAAAATGATCCCACTATCTTCACTTTTGTCTGTTCGCCATTATTTTCTTCGTTCGAGGTCCACTAGCCACATTAATATCTAATCAAAACAGTTAAAAACAAAACTAGGAAGAAAAGAAGATGAAAACAAATAACAATTATTAGTGCGACAGTCACCCGTGTAGCTGCTCTGACGTACTGAAACCGTCTTGTCTGTCTTGTGATGGGTCATGTTCGTTGTTGTTGTGACGAACTTCTAATGGTACACTACTTCTTAACTGAGTTTATTTCTCAAACAGAGACTCGTCTTGCGCTTATTTGGGCATTTGATCTCAATTTTATGTGACATGTGTAAGTTTCTCTCTAGATTATACACAGATCAAAAAAAGTGTTGCATCACCCCGGTTTCCAGAACTTCTGAAAATATACTTTGACCGTGGATATTGTATCACAGACTCAGTCCTTTTCACTGTTCAGAGGTGTCACTAAACCCGCCCAAAGATATAAAGAACCATGCCTGAGCAGCGCCTATTAGACGCAGGGGGTCCGACAGCCGATCAGTTCCAGTCACTCCACCAGGAAGGAGGTACACGGCACTTGTTGTCTGTTGTTCACCCATGCCTAGACGGTCATCACCGCTGTTCGATGTCGTCTGCATTGTTACTTTGTGCCAGGAAGGGCTCTCAACAAGAGAAGTGTCCAGGCTGCTCGGAGTGAACCAAAACTACGTTGTTCGGAAGAGATACTGAGAGACAGGAACTGTCGAGGACGTGCCTGCCTCAGGCCGCCCAATGGGTACTACTGCAGTGGATGATCGCTACCTACGGATTATGGCTCGGAGGAATTCGACAGCAACGGCATCATGCTGAATAATGGTTTCCGTGCGTTACGACTCACTGTTCGCAATAGGCTGCTTGATGCGCAACTTCATTCCTCATGTCCATGGTCAGATCGATCTCTGCAACCAGGACACCATGCAACGCGATACAGATGGGCCCGACAGCATGCCAGATGGACCGCTCAGGATTGGCATCATGTTCTCTTCAACCATGAGTGTCGCATATGCCTTAAACCAGACAATCGTCGGAGACGTGTTTGGAAGCAACCCGGTCAGGCTGAACGCCTTAGACACTCTGTCCAGTGAATGCACCAAGGTGGAGGTTCTCTGCTGTTTTGGGGTCGCATTATGTGTTGCCGACGTTCGCCGCTGGTAGTCATGGAGGCACCGTAACGGCTGTACGGTACGTGAATGCCATCGTCGGACCGACAGTGCAACCACATCAGCAGCATACTGGCGAGGCATTCGTCTTCATGGACGACAATTCACGCCCATTTGTGCACAATTCGTGAATGACTTCCTTCAGGATAACGACATCGCTCAACTAGAGTGGCCAGCATGTTCTCCAGACGTGAAGCCTATCAAACATGCCTTCGATAGATTAAAAGGTCTGTTTGTGGATGACGTGACCCACCAACCACTCAGAGGAATCTACGCCGAATAGCCGTTGAGAAATGGGACAATCTTGACCAATAGTACCTTGATGAACGTTTGAATAGTATGCGACGATGAATACAGGCATACATCAATTCGAGAGGACATGTTACGGAGTATTAGAGGTTCCAGTGTGTACAGCAGTCTTGACCATCACCTCTGAAGGTCTCGCTCTATGGTGGGACAACATGTAATGTGTGGTTTTCGTGAGCAATAAAAATGGCGGAAATGATTTTTATGTTGTCTCTGTTCCAGTTTTCTGTACAGGTTCCGGAACTCCCGGAACCGAAGTGATGCAAAACTTTTTTTTTATTTGTGTAAAAGATCAAGTTTAGTATTTTAAACATAGCTGCACAACAGCAACGGTTCCACGTAATAAAATTATAAACAGCCGACCAGTTGCAATGGATAAAGAAATCTTT
This sequence comes from Schistocerca cancellata, assembly GCF_023864275.1. Classification (NCBI taxonomy): domain Eukaryota; kingdom Metazoa; phylum Arthropoda; class Insecta; order Orthoptera; family Acrididae; genus Schistocerca; species Schistocerca cancellata. The sequence goes on along the minus strand of NC_064628.1, from coordinate 919,637,936 downwards.
ACCTAGGTTTCAACAGATTTAAATCTGTCTTCTTCAGAAGGTGGCAATTTTACATTAGTATGGACTGATGTATCATCGTCGTTTTTACAAATATCTGCATAGATCCAATTGTCCAAATTAAAATATAGCCCTGAAAATAGGGTTTGTCATGTAAATGTAAATTAGTACATGGATGTTGCAGAGCTCTGCAACATCCATGTACTAATTTACATTTACATGACATAAAAATTGTATTTTCAGTGGCACCATAAGCAGTTTAGGACATATACCTATCCTCAGATGGTTGCACCAATTTCCCGCTATTTTGGTTATACAATATGGCAGAATATGCATTATATACTTATTTCCAAATCTTTTCAATAAAATGCAAGTTTGTTTGGCATTTTGAAGATGAGCTTGACGTATGATAAGATAGCAGAACGTGTGTTTACTTGTGATGTCTTTTGATGTCACGTCACATAGTGATTTTATGGTTCTACCTAAGAACAAGATGGCACAACAATGTCATGCTTCTGCAACTGTGATGTATATTATTACCAAGATTCTTTTCCGTATCCCAGATCAAGATGGACGCAATATATTTAAATTTCAAAACTAGTGGTAATGGATTTTGAAAGTTCATTTTATAAGAAGTTTTTCTTTTACTATTCCTACCTACGGCATCCATTGCAGTACACGCAATCCCTCTTTCGGTATAACATTACGGAGGCTGGTCGGAATTTTTTTAATACATTTGATTTCTTAGCTCAAGTAAGAAAACAAGGGTAAGAAGATGAAAATGGGTCAAAAATACGACTTTTAAATTTTAAGTCTTTGTTACTGAACGTTCTTTTCTAAACCAAATGATGTATAACATGTACATATTCGACTACTTTTGCCACCTGTACAGTTGATTGAAATATTTAAATACTGTTGGCCTGAGAGGCGGTTTCTGGTAAGTTTCTCCTCCCAAGATCTGTTGTTGTTGTTGTGGTCTTCAGTCCTGAATATATAACAATATACTTTTAGAGACTCTGAAAAACGTTTCTGGCAATTGCATGGGAAAATCTGCAGAGGAATGAATTTCTGCTAATGATTGGTGTAGTGATACTTTTACTGCTTTCGGTGGAATGCAGCGACTGTAATAAGAACTGTCAGGGAAGAAATTGTTTGATGGGAAAACCTTCAAAAGGAAGATAAGGCTAATAGGTAGTACAATAGATAGGCATCAGACGCGTTATGGCACAGGCGTAAGAGTTAATATCGAGTATCTAAAAAAGATGAATGAGGCAGTGTGGCCTATGTATTTCTTTAAGTTACCCACAGATGGTACCCAAAAAGTTCAGATTCTTGATGTGGATACCAAAAATTGATTTCTGCAGGAGATATGTATCAACACAAACATTCCTAACCAACAGCTCGGACTGACTTAGTAAAACCGATATACACAAACCTTCTCAATGCCTACATGGTGTGTGCATGATCAGAATGAAAGTTTCAACCAATGTATATGGGAAAAACTACCAGAAACAGTATTTGTGAGTGGAAAGACTTTAAGCAATGGCGTTCCTGATGCTGTTATTTGCTTCAGTGATGGAGTTCAAGTGAGGAAATTTGTTTTGGGTAGAATAGGTATGAAACCAGGAAACAACTGCCCTTAACATTGCTACTTTTCGACCGAGAATGTGTCATTAAATCTGAAAGCGACGTTCTGCAAGTAGCTAAAGTAGTAACAACGTCGAAATCAGAGGAGGCAAATGATTGTAACTCTGGAGCTTTTTAGCTGTATGTGAAGATTGCATTTAATTTTAAAGCGATTTATTCGGAATTTTTTATTTTGATAAATTTGTGTACATATAAAAATTTAAACCATACTCCTATCACACTGCATGTTTCAGCAGTTGTCACACGTCAGAATGTGAGCCCAAAGCTCTGGAATTATTTGTTCAACTTAAATATTTTGAGAATGCACATGATTACACCAAATAAAATTATTTATTTCACTGTACAGTAAGTTCACAATTCTGTAACAGACTAATCTTTTTACTGAAAAACTTGTAAAGTTTAAGTTAGATATGTATGCTATACACGTTATCAGTAAACCACAGTGAAACAATCTGATGAATGATACTACAGGAATGTGTACTGAGGCACGAAATGCAACATTTTTAGTTGGAATTACGTTAAACGTTAAGCGAATAAACAATCTTAAATACATTTAGCAACGGTTTGATTTTGATCGTGGTAAATATTTACGCCCCCATCTCTAAGTTCTCCAATATTCGCAGTCGTGGCATTAGTTTTAAGAGAAATATATAAGAAAAGGTAAAATAATATTTTTTCCTGCAGTTCTGCTAGAGGCTGATGTCCGTACCTGTTAAAGACCTTATATTTAAGGTAAAAACCTTTGTAAACAATATTTGTTTCATTTTACGACCAATTTGTACAAGAAATCCTCATTCCCGTTTGACGGCTGTCTCAGGTCTAGAACTAATTTGGGTGACATGAGGCATTCATTCAAAAACTTTGGCTGGTAATAGTTTTATCTTCAGTGACATTTACGAATACAGCTGTAATACTCTCAAACGATCGTAGATAAAATTATGATGTAGTTCAATAAGGGACACTATACAGGAGTGACTGATTGTACGCTACTGTTCCAATGAATTTTTAGTGAATGGTACAGTTAATTAATAGTGTAGCCTGCTAGAGTGCTGGTAAATACAATATGTAGTTTGATTAGCTGGTGGACTACAGGACAAAATATTCAGTTATTGATAGCAGAAATCTGGTTAGGTATGTACAACCAGAGTTTAAGTTATAGATAACAGCCTGCAATGTAAAAAAATAATCAATTGACCGAATAGGTGCATGGCTGTAATCGTAATCATTTCTACATTTTTATTTAGCACATCTGTGGCTCAACGCTAAACTTATTCGAATACATCTTTCTCGTTCTTCACATACCTGAAAGAATAGTACAGAAACATTTTTCTACTAATTAAAAAATTGATAAGAGTGCAGGTTTACTCTGCCAGTGACAGTTGAGTAAAATACTTTTGGTTGTTAGGTCACATCGTTATCAGACTAAAATAGCTATAAATCAGACATTTCAACCATATTCGCTGCTGTCGTCTTTAGGGCGAATAAAATATCGATCTGAAGAGAAGCGCTGTCATGACGATCGAAACTACGGATTTGCAGTAGTTTTAGCGTTTCATAATGATGCGGCTTAAAACCCAAATTAAGTTTTATTAACTGAAAGAAGTATTTTTTTCAGCACCAACGTCGACACTGTCGCGTTGTACGGAAAAATGAAATCATCATTCCTCCCTCTTGAGCAATCCAACCAGCCTCTTGAGCAATCCAACCAGCCAATTCAGTGATTAAGATACTTGATTTCCGTGCGACAGTTCCGAGGTTCGAATCATTCAACTGAATCCAGTGTTGGGATCTTTTTTTATATATTTTTAACGGACGTGCTAAATTTCCCTACTCTTTCTTTTCCCAAACGCATTTATGATCCGTCTCATTGCGACAGAACGTTAAAACCTAATCTTTCCTTACTATGAGCTAACGAATCGTAGAATTTCGAAATGGCATGGGGACGCAAGGACACAGATTGCATGTGAATGGAGGCCAAGTGAACTTGCTCCGAGTAGCTATTGCCTAATATTTAATGTGATTCTACGTTAGGGCAGAGATTTCGGCACTATATGCATTCCAGTCAGCACGGGATTAGTTCTAACTTTGCCAGGTGAATAATTAGGATCAAGGTGGGTTGGGTTTGATACACGAAATGAGATCTTGGGAAGGAATGGTAAGTGGTCACAAGCGATTAGATCTGGGTCTTCTACTATGGAGCACCTAAAGTGGTTTGGAGAGACAATAATGTCATGCAGGTAGTATTGTGTCAGGATCGATATGGACAGTGATACAGTGATGTGGATATGGCCATGGATGATGTTGGTAAACTGACGCCATTTGGTCTATGGAGTTGGTTTTATTGTTGATTATGTAATGCCTCTCGGAGATGGGTCGTTGGATTTCCAGTGTTGGTATGCATGCGTCTGAGGAGTGTCTTGGAGCCGACCGCGGTGGCCGAGCGGTTCTAGGCTCTGGAACCGCACGACCGCTACGTCCGCAGGTTCGAATCCTGGATGTGTGTGATGTCCTTAGGTTAGTTAGGTTTAAGTAGTTCTAAGTTCTAGGGGACTGATGACCTCAGAAGTTAAGTCCCATAGTGCTCAGAGCCATTTTAACCATTTTTGAGTGTCTTGGAGTTTAGGTATTCGGGGGCACATCCGCTTATTGAAAAAGGAACAAGAAGGTGTTGGATTTTTGGGTTTGGGAATGATTTCGACCAACATATTATCAGTGTGTGACAGACTTAACTGTTCCTCTGGATTCGTCTAGCTCACTTGTGCTGAGACGTCTATATGATTTTGTGATGGGCTTAGATTGAGTTTGGAACGGAGGTTGAGAGATGATTGGGGATAGGGATCGGTCTCTTGGAGGTGCCGGTGAATGCACTGTAGGTGATGGTGTGGCTGGCGGCGTCGAGGCTGCTCATGATGATGGTGTGGCTGCTGATGTTGCCGGCGATGTAGCAACTGATGACGCTGTTGGCGATGATGTGACTGGTGTTGCGGAACCTGTGGGTTATGGCCATGGTGCTGTGTCCAGCCCAGCTGACGGCGCAGTTGGCGGTGCGTGAGTGTTGATCAAAGTTCCTGAGAACGCCCAAAGGGTAATCATTGCCCGTTATGCTGTCCAGGTAGCATTCGGTGTCGTGTATATAGCGGCTGTTGTTGCGGCCGCGGTTCCGGCAACGGTTCCTTATTCTGATGGCTTGATCGTCATGGTACGGTTTGGCGAAGGTGCTAGCGTTCGTCTGCGGCAGGTTTTAAGTATCAAGTTCTGAATGTAGAAGAGTAACGTCTATCCTCTGAATTACTGAGTGTTCAGGGACTCCAACCCTTGCTGAACATGCGTACTTAACGTGAACTGCCAATTTAGCATAACGTGAAGAGGGCTAGTTTGTGTGTGAGAGAGAGAGAGGAGAGAAAAACGCAGATCGAATCTTCTCTGCGGAATGGCAAGCGTGGTCTGTTACATAGGGCAGCTTCAGTGTGATCTAGGTTGTTAGTCATATCCGTTTAGGAAAATCATGCTCTGGTCCTTCGAATCAGCCTCATAGAATCCGATACACAAACATTAATTACTATAAAACACGGAACGAAGATTACACGATTCGCAGACAGATGCGTTACTCTGACAACTGTGACTTTAGGAAGGGCATCTGCCAGTAACGTTAAGCAATAAAATACGAGGGCAGTTCAATAAGTAATGCAACACTTTTTTTTCTCGGCCAATTTTGGTTGAAAAAACCGGAAATTTCTTGTGGAAAATTTTAAAACATTCCCGCTTCGTCTCGTATAGTTTCATTGACTTCCGCCAGGTGGCAGCGCTGTACGGAGCTGTTAAATTGGCGTCTGTAACGGATGTGCGTTGCAAACAACGGGCAGTGATCGAGTTTCTTTTGGCGGAAAACCAGGGCATCTCAGATATTCATAGGCGCTTGCAGAATGTATACGGTGATCTGGCAGTGGACAAAAGCACCGTGAGTCGTTGGGCAAAGCGTGTGTCATCATCGCCGCAAGGTCAAGCAAGACTGTCTGATCTCCCGCGTGCGGGCCGGCCGTGCACACCTGTGACTCCTGCAATGGCGGAGCGTGCGAACACACTCGTTCGACATGATCGACGGATCACCATCAAACAACTCAGTGCTCAACTTGACATCTCTGTTGGTAGTGCTGTCACAATTGTTCACCAGTTGGGATATTCAAAGGTTTGTTCCCGCTGGGTCCCTCGTTGTCTAACCGAACACCATAAAGAGCAAAGGAGAACCATCTGTGCGGAATTGCTTGCTCGTCATGTGGCTGAGGGTGACAATTTCTTGTCAAAGATTGTTACAGGCGATGAAACATGGATTCATCACTTCGAACCTGAAACAAAACGGCAATCAATGGAGTGGCGCCACACCCACTCCCCTACCAAGAAAAAGTTTAAAGCCATACCCTCAGCTGGTAAAGTCATGGTTACAGTCTTCTGGGACGCTGAAGGGGTTATTCTGTTCGATGTCCTTCCCCATGGTCAAACGATCAACTCTGAAGTGTATTGTGCTACTCTTCAGAAATTGAAGAAACGACTTCATCGTGTTCGTAGGCACAAAAATCTGAACGAACTTCTCCTTCTTCATGACAACGCAAGACCTCACACAAGTCTTCGCACCCGAGAGGAGCTCACAAAACTTCAGTGGACTGTTCTTCCTAATGCACCCTACAGCCCCGATCTCGCACTGTCGGATTTCCATATGTTTGGCCCAATGAAGGACGCAATCCGTGGGAGGCACTACGCAGATGATGAAGAAGTTATTGATGCAGTACGACGTTGGCTCCGACATTGACCAGTGGAATGGTACCGTGCAGGCATACAGGCCCTCATTTCAAGGTGGCGTAAGGCCGTAGCATTGAATGGAGACTACGTTGAAAAATAGTGTTGTGTAGCTAAAAGATTGGGGAATAACCTGGTGTATTTCAATGCTGAATAAAACAACCCCTGTTTCAGAAAAAAAAATGTGTTGCATTACATATTGAACTGCCCTCGTATTTAAATCTTGGAAAAGCAGACGTCACTACTGACGGGATAAACACAAGGGATAACAAGAACAAAGAAGAAGACTCCATATTCACTTTGCTGTAAAGCAAACGTAGATAGGAAACAAGTTAAGGAAAAGCCCGTGTGTCTGTGAGTTTCGTATTTTGGATTGAGTCGGTGTGTCAGTACATTACAAGTCATCTGCTCGTGAAGCGTTGTACGTGGAAGTTATGAGACTCAAACTGAGTGTCAGTTCTATTTTGCAAAGTTCCTATTTGCTCACTGGGATACGAATTACAGTACTGAACACTTTTGAATTAATGTCAAAGGCTACAGCTGAAAGTGAGACAGAAGGTAATCGCTTTGTGCGGCCTGACAAACCAGTGCGAGCTCCTTGAAGGGCTGTCTGTACAGCGCCGACGTCTCCCCGACAGTTCCGTTGCTTCCACTGCCGTCCGTGCAACTCCTGGTAGCGTGGCAGTCGACTGTCACTTGTCACGCTAGCTGCCAGCTCCTCACTGTCACTTGTCAGGGCAGACTGCGAAACTGGGCAGCGACAGCGAAGGAATGGTTGGGGGGATGGTGGTCGATTGGTAGGGTGCAGGAGGGGGGGGGGATGGCACACCCTCAAGTCAAGCAATTACGTTGGAGTGATACCTCGTCCCATTCGCAAACCCTGTGCCGCAAGTTTCATCGCTTTACACGCACAACCACTACACATGTAAGATATATTGTACAGTAGTGAACACATATGCAGCCCACCTGCAACTTCATCTTTCTCCTATTGTTTAACTGGTACACTTACGTTACTATACTACACAGGAATAACTTTTGCGCACAGGTGTTGAGGCGGATTTTTTTTTACTAACGCTGAAAGGAAAGATTCAAATTACTATGTATAAGAAACTGAAAACACGTGTTTGTCTCTTTCTCTCTGTGTGTGTGTGTGTGTGTGTCTATGTGTCTTTGTGTGTGTGTGTGTGTGTGTGTGTGTGTGTGTGTGTAGCTAACGGGCGTTCAGCGCCGATGTTATCAGCGCCCTTAAACATATTAAAAGAAACGAATGTGGACAAAATGACTAAGACTGTTGTCACACAGTGAGTAGGAGACCTATAAAACGACGCTCATTCAGCGACTCACCTCTCGCTCGCGTTGACCCACAAAATCACACTACCTCACAGGCCTTAAAACGACGGAAAAGGGTGAAAGGTGCTAGGCATGAGATTACAACAGCAAGTAAAATCACAGAGGAACAAGAAGAAAAGCACAGGGAAATGTGAGTGACTGACCACATCTCTCTAAAATTTGGAAACAAGTTGGACAGAGCACTAAACATTAAAGGTCTAATCACACTCGTTTCATTGTCGTTTAAAATGCAGGGCAAATCTGCGAGTAAATCTGCCAATGCCTTCTGGTCGGAAACTAAAAGAGTCTAGTAGAATGTGGAGCACAGTGATCTGTACTCATGACGCATTGGAGGTGCGTCGCGCCGGAGTAAGAAGCCATGCTTCGTAAGACAGTGGCCTATGCGAAGACGAGCAATGATGACCTCATCCCATCTTTGTAGCTGGACAGTGGTACGCCACGGCCGCTTTATTATACTCAGCTTATTGTCTGTCACTTCCAGCCACTCTTATTCCCATTGACTCAGAGCTCTGTACCTCAAAAGCTTTTAGATAGCATTCAGGGGAATGGCACACTGACATAACTGAAGATCGCGACACGAATCCTTGGCTGCTACATCTTCCTTTTCGTTCGCTGCAGTACCCAAGTACCCTGGTACCCAGCAGAATGGCGCCTCCATCCCAAACCGCTGTAGTTGGAAGAGGATTTCCTGGATATTCTGTACTAGTTTATCTGCAGGGTACAAGCGTTGTAGAGAGTGAAGGGCACTCAGACAGTCAAACAGACAAGGAATTTAGCACTTGAAGCACATCTCATCTGGTCCAGTGTCCGCCACATCGCATATAATTCTGCGTCGAAGCCAGTAAAGTCGCAAGGCAATCACACCTAGAGGACATCTTCAGGGCAAAAAACAGAGCGACCAACGAAGTCCCCCTGTAACTACACATCTGAAAAGACAGCTGTACAACTATGGTGCTCAGCTGAAATGTCAATAAATAAGGTCTTCAAAACAGATGTAGCAGTGCAATCTCCACTGTACTGCATCATATGTAAAATTACTCTGCGCCACTGCAGTAAGCATAGTGGTAGGCAGTCAAAACCCTGGTGTTTGGGACTGTACATACTCCACATCAAGTGACTCCAGAACGCGGCGCACGCTGATTCCAAACGTCATTGTCGCTCGTGGACGATTAGACAAAAGATTTTAGAGAGATGGACGAGCGACAGTACGGTATGTAGATGACGATTGAGCTGTGAGAAAGTTACATGAATGACACACCACGAGGAGCTGCCACTGGATGGTGTGAATGGTGCCGGCCGCGGTGGCCGTGCGGTTCTGGCGCTGCAGTCCGGAACCGCGGGACTGCTACGGTCGCAGGTTCGAATCCTGCCTCGGGCATGGGTGTGTGTGTGATGTCCTTAGGTTAGGTTTAAGTAGTTCTGGGTTCTAGGGGACTTATGACCTAAGATGTTGAGTCCCATAGTGCTCAGAGCCATTTGAACCATTTTTTTGGTGAGGATGGTGAGTGGCGGTTCCCCACTCAGCACAGGGATTGGATACGGGGCTGGTTCTACAAATACCCGTGGCCAGCCTAATCTCCTCATGGTGGACAGCGTCAGCAACCTTCATCTTTGGTAGCCCTTACTGACCCATACTCTGTGCACCAGTAGTCTACCAGCGAACGCATGAGTGTCCTATAAAACTGGAATACCCGCTGTCTCTCAGTTCCCAAGACATGTGTCTAAGGCACTTGAAGATATTCAGTACCTTCTGGCTTCTGGCTTTCAACTCTCTCAGATGTGGTAGCCACGACAGTTTGGAGTAAAAAGTGGGGCCCAGAAACCTCACTGAGTCTTTATAATGTAGAGTGGTATCCCTGATATAAAAATCAGCTAAAATAAAAATAGTGTAATAATGATTACAATGAGCACACATTTATTTGCAGAAAACTGAAAACTCATCTTTGCATCCCACTCCTGCAACCAAAACATTAAACGTCTGATTCCTTTACAGATGAGTTAAGGGGCTCCGGAACGCCCTACACTTGCAATGTTAAAATAACGCTTATAAATTACATCTTTCCTCACAAAGTATTTGAGGTAGGAAGTTGAACTTTTTACAGATTATTTATTGGAATATGGGCTACAACTTAACACAGGGATTTTACAAAATTTTAGTTCAGTTATTAAAGATGATTTTTTTCAATTGTAATGAAAATTCACAACGTTTTTTTGCAATTTTTTATTTATATATTCAAAAATACACAGTTTTTTGGAAAAAGGCTGTGTTAAATTATGCAGAAGGTACTGTGTAACATTTACTGAAAGTTTGAAACAAATATGTTTGGAAGATTCTTAGAAAACATGTAATTAGTATGAGAAAATAAAAGTTTTGGGAATCGAGCGACAAAGATTGGATTAAGTTTTTAATGCATTCCATGTCCATAGGATGGATTATCTTCATCCTCTGCAAACTCCTCCTACAGCTTCCTCTTGTTCCTCCTCCTGTTTACTCTTGCTTGTATTTCTAGACTCTTTACAGCCCTGTCTGCAGCCCGAAGGCGTTCCTTGTCTAAAGCAAGCATCGCTCGTACCATGTTAGAATGTTATTATTTACAGTAATAACACATACCTTTGGCTTTCCAACATTTCTCCTTTTCTTAAAAGCCTTCAGAGGATTTCTAATAACTTTACTTTTACTCATTATTATACTTCAACAAAACAGAGACTCAAGAAACAGAATTAATTACGAATATTTTCGAGATAACGACAGAGTAAATAAACATGAAACAATCGACAATCACACCAGCGATATATATTGAACCATCACAGGTTAGCCACAACACATACTTTATCTCACATCACTAAAATGTACCTGATGAACACGGACGTTAATAATAACACCATTTGACAGCAGTTTAACAGCGCCACAGTGGGTCACGCCCGTATAGAACACATTTCAAAAAAAATTTAAATATAGTTGTAGTCTTCGGAATTGAATAAATTATATATCTATTAAAAGGTAATAGTCTGCAGATTCAGAAAACGCAAAAAAGTAAAAATTGAACTTTTCATGATTTTGAGCCTTTCCGGAGCCCCTTAAAGTGTTACATACACGATGATACTTATTGAATAATACGACGTACAATCGTCATAACTTCTGAACAGTTTGTGTTATGACGTTCAAACTGCGTGGTAGGAAACGGGGCATGATGGGAATTAGTAGGGTTTAGTTTAGCGACGAAGACCACTTTCATTTGGATGGGATCGTCAATAAGCAAAATTGGAGCAGTTGGGGGACTGAGAATCCACATTTCGCGGTCGAACTGTGTGGCGTGCAATGTCCAATCGCGGAATAATCGGTGCGATATTCCTTGATGGCACGGGTTCGACCCCGTCGGAGCAGGAGAGTGTTTGATGTCATGGAGGAGCACTTTGGGAACTGCATTCTGGTTCTGGGGTACCCAGACACCACTGCCTTGTGCCTCGATAGAGCATCATATTCTTCGGATTCGAACACATGCGACTCCCTTTTGTGGGGCTGTATTAAAGACAAGGAGTACAGCAATAACCGCAAATCCATTGCTGAACTGGAAACGAAGGTCATCGACAACATCAATGTTACCACACTTCAGCGGGTCATAGAGAATTTCTCTTTTCGTCTGCGCCACATCATCGTCAATGATGGCAGGCCTATCGAACATGTCATGTCGTAAATCGGAATATCTGTAAATACGTTTAAATATTGAATAAATTGTTTTCACGCGTAGTTTGTAACTAATTTACGTTTTTCTTTCATACACAGTAACATAGTTCTATAATTGTTAAGCGATATTTGATGTAAAACCTTTACATGTGGAGACGTACAATCCTAATTATGTTAAAGCTCTAAACGTGGCTGCGTTGTCAGCGACCGTTACAAAGTAAATTTAAAACTGTTGCAGTCCTCGGTCGAGAAAGCGAAGTCTTTTTGATCTAGGTTTCGACTACTTCTAAGAGTGTCTTTATAAGAACTTCCGCAGCTCGACATGTGGTGCAGCCTTAGTGGTCTGCCTATGTATGTTTTATGTTAATATTTTGTGACTAAAGTGTAATCGCTTCATAGTTATTTTATACGTGACATTCCATTTTTAAATGCTTTATTTCTGATGAAGGCACTCTCAGAAGAGGCTGAAACCTAGGTCAAAAAGACTTCATTTTCGCGACCGAGGGCTGCAATTGTTTTAATTTCCTAACCATGTTGGTTTTTATCAATTTCTCATTATTCACACATAGATTAATGAAAATAGTCACGGTATTTTGCGCATCATCTTAAGAAAATGTCTCTTTCTTCATGACGACTTATCTTCTGAACTGTGTATCGTACAATGATAAAATTTTTCAAGTACATTCAGCTGTATATGTAGATACTGACTTCAAAAAGATTTGTGGATAGAGGTAGTAGTAAAGAAGTAGTAATTTAAAACGTCATGCCTGATGCTGAAATTGTATTGCATGAAAAGCCAAAATCTGGTAAGCTCTACACACACGAACACTGCACATGTAACCTAGCTTCCTCCTTTTCATTTTGTGCTGGGGCTCAGCGAGAAATTGTTTCTAAATGGCTCCCGTTGTCAAGTAATGGATGTGTATAAACTGGACAATTATCGCGTCTTGTGTCATAACATACACTCGGTTTCTAACTTTAATACTTGATTTATTGTGTTAACCGTATAAGCAGTGATTGTGCCGCTTAATGACTAAAATATGTCACAACTTTAAATTTCTAAAGCAACGACATGAAATACTGGAAAACAAAATTTTTACGAGCCCTGCAAGCCATTTTTAGGTAATCAATCTGCTACAAGGATTGGATTAAGGGATGACTGTTAAGTTTAGATCTGTCATAATTAGGTATGGTTTCAGTCCTTAGCTACGCACTTTTCCCGTCGACATATTAAGTAAGCACAGACCTTGGTCGTAGAAGTCTGAATTTTGGCTATTTCCTAAAACGTTCCACGTAGAAAATTACCTTGTTGACCTTCTGGAAACGCCTACCACACAATGGTCTATTCATCGAAGAAGAATATGCCACTCGGTGTGATGTCAGTAGAATGTGGGCAGTGATACAAAATTTGACAGGCCAAAGGAGCAGCGTTTGTGATAGTGTGCTGTACAGAATAAGCTGGTGCGTTGTCGTGGAGTGAAAACAAACCCTTGACGCTCCTTCGCGACAGCCTCCTATAATTTTGAAAATCGTCATAGCAGTATGCGTCACCTTTTGTTTCATTGATACGTTAATGTGCAAGATAGCTACATTTTTGATACGCAAAATAGATACTCTTTGATATGCAACTATAGAGTGCAATTGAAATTGGGGAGACTACGAAAACGTAGGTTTCCAATTACATTACAATAACAAGGATTGCGTAGGTAATTTGTCCCTTTTCTTTCATGTCTTTGCTTGAAGACATACCTTGCATGTGTACTCGATACAGTTTAAGAAGACGTCAATAAACTGTGTCAATGCAAGTTTCTTGAACCATTCTCTAAAGGAACTTTCAGAGAAGATACAGGTCTTGAAAACTTTGTAAAATACAGGATCAGTTTCTGTAAAAATATGTTACACATCCGTTCGGCGCTTAGTCCATTCCTTTTTCACTTCTTTCTTCTGTTGCCACATTATAAAACAGTATTGAGCCGTGCGTGGCTCATGATTGTGATCTGTCTTTCCTGCATTTCTGAAACGGCGAGAATATTTTTTTTTTAGTTTTGTGTTAATGTCTTCTGGTGCCACTATCCTAGCTCACCTTCTCTGTCCGTGAGTGGCAGCCCCAGCGTTATCGATAGTAGGTTCGAGTTACTACCTGTGGAGCGACCGCGAGTATTTCCGGATTCTGCTCTGACAGGATCGAGGCTGTGTGATGGTGGAGTGAGTCTGTGCAGTGAGTCGGCAGAGTCACTCGGAAGGCAGACAGTCGGATGTTAGTCAGTCGGCTCTGAGTCTCAGTCCCCTTTGAGTTGTGGACTGAGTCGAGTTCGTCGTTACTCGGCTGTTGGACGAGTTGGCAGTCAGTAGCAGGCAGGTCTGCACGGTGGAAGTACGCGCCGGGACCATGGCCGTTGGTCGGTCGGTCGGTCGGCTGATCGTCCGATGGCGACATGTGGTTTGCTGAGCACTAATACCAGTCTCAGTCAGGGAAGAGTGGGCAGCCAGAAACGGTCTGGTGCGTATGGTGTTAGTATTCGCCGGGACCCCTGTCGGCGAAAGTGGGCTGCTGTTGGTCGTTTGCTAGGCCGATCGTGTCTCTCGACGACGTCTTGGATCTTCAGGACGAACACCATTTTCCGAGTCGGGGTGTGGTGGGACCTTGTTGGTTCGTTGGAACTGAGCTGCGACGTAGTCTCTACAGCGCGAAGCCTGGCCGGGGTTGTTGGCGACGGGCACTTGGAGGTGCAAGCCGTGTGAGCGACTTTTCGCTTTCCTCCGAAGCAGGATCCTCAAGTTGAGTAATTTGTTGCTTGTTCTTAAAACTCCTTACGATTTCTTCGTTTTTTTTTGGATTGTTCCTTCCCCAGTCGTTGAGGCGCGTGACAACAAGTGGTGTGTGTTGTTGCCTAGAACGCGCAACCTTCTTCCGTAGTGATTTGACAGTTGTTACTTGTGTTTTCTTTATTCTCTTAAACTTGTCTTGAGTGGTATGTGATGCCTTGATCTTGGTGAGGCCGTGTCCGAAGTATAGGTATTTTGGTTTACTCGTCATCGGCCGATATTTTCTATTATTTTTGCAGTTGGATCTGACGATTGGAAGTCGGTCAGATTGTCGGTCAGCCGTGGACCATCCCTTCTCTTATCTGACCTTAAGCCTGGGATGCCTATCCCATTTCACTACACCCGTAAGGGACTTTCTGAGGCTGATCCTGGAGTATTTTCAGAACACCACTTGTTATTGTTTTAATTTGCTTTTTCCCCTTTTGTAATTTTGTAAGTACTGTGCTTGGCCTTCTCTAGCTTATTAATTCCGTTTTAATCTGCCAGGAAGTTTCATATCAGCGCACACTCCACTGCAGAGTGAAAATCTCATTCTGGAAACTTCACTTCTGTTCCAAGCGTGATAAGTAATCACGTCAAATCACTTACTTCGGTCATTTAATTTTTAATACGTTCCGGATGTGAACTTACTGCCATGTATTTTCCGTTCCCAAATTTTATTTCAATTCTTTAGTTATTAGTGCTTATTACATATGAATTAAAGTCTTTACTGAATTATTTGGCTCTGTTTAAAGAAAATCATTTAGCATTAATAAACTCTGGGATTTACATTACGTTTGCATTTCGTTTCATGGTTAGTAAACCCCTTGCAACATTAGTGAAAATTTGTGGTGGTCCCCCACACACTGATCATTGATATACCAAAAATTAGCGTTTCTTAATTCTGTTGTGCACAATGTCATTAGCAGGACTCTTTGGGCAGAGATCAAGATCGGCAACATGCTAGCAACATTAATCTCTCTTTACCAGAGTGTGAGGTTTTCTCGTAATTTGGCGAGCCCTGCCAATGACTTCGGATATTCCTGTGATGATTTTGGAGCAGTTAAGCTAGAAAAATTCGGCCAACAACACTGATTTGATCGTAGTTAGTCAAAATTTTTCCTTTCTTGTTGCAAAGTTTTTGAGATACACTAGAATCGCGTTTTTATAGTTTTAGATTAAGCCGCTGGCGCCAGTACATAACAGACGTATTTCTCTTACAGCGTTTCTGTTGTTTTGTGGATTTCCATTCATATCTTTGGAATACCGGCATCGACAACAGCTTTGTAACATTTGGATGGATTTATGTACGTATGTCATACTTTTTTTCTTTTTTGTTTGCAGTTTTGTTTCCTAGGTTTTCTCAATCAAGTTTGAGTAGTTCATGGTTTGAATGAGAACTAGAAGCCACACAAGGTTATCAACGGATCAGGTTAAAGTGAATCAAGTAACAAACATGGAGCAAACTCAGGACAAGGAAGAGTTAGACACTGGGTAGGAGCAGATAACATGAAACAGGTAGCTCACACAGCATCCGGTCTGAAACAGGGGTAGAAGAAAAAAAGGAATTAGCAGGTCCTTTGGGTTACGATAGTGAGGAATCAGTCACGATTGCGCCACGAACTCAAAGAAAAAGCAGAAAAAGTAAGGAGAGAAACAAGAGAATAGGTAGTGCAAAAGAGAAGAGAAGAGGCTATGGAGATGAGAAAGGAAGCAGAGATGACCAGGGGAGAAACGAAGGCAAGGTTAGAAGAAATAATGAAGGAAGCCACAGAGGAAGCTAGAGAAGTTGGGAAGGAAGTGAGGAATAATTGGGTAAAAGGAACTCTAGAAACGAAGGAGGTCAGAATGATAGTGATGGACGCAAAAGATGAAGCTACACAGTCTAGGAAAGAGACGGAAGTGGCGAAAAAGATGGCCAGGAGGGCAAAAATAGAGCAGGAAGAAACAAATTCTCTGTTGGAACAGCTTTCTAGTTGCAGAACGAGACCTTGAGATGATAAACGATCAGCAGGAAGAGCAGGAGGAACGGATAGGCAATACAGAAGAGCAGGTAGATAAAACTGAAGAACGTATCGTCAGCAATGTGAATGAAGTCATTGATCAGTTAGAGTAAAGTAGTCAGGAAATAATGGAGTGAGAACTGTGCAAGATCAGGCAGCTCAAATTCTACTTCGACTACAATATGACAAGAAGTTCAATCGCTACCACAGTTCAAAAAGTCACAAGAGCAAAGACACCAAAATGTTGACAGATTCAGAGAACAAATAACGCAAGTGCTAGGTTTTGAGGTAGGTGTGAGGGAAACACACAGCTGTCTACCAGTGAAGGAGGCATGAATGAGTTTAATCCAAGGACAAGATTCAGTAACGAGTGCGCTGCAAGTGCAAGATGGGTGGATGAGAACAGTGTCACTAGTAGCAACTGGGACGTGAGCCACATAGGAAGAGGCATTTCATTTAAATACTTCCTCCCCTCACATAGATTTCGTGTGTGCATGGCAGTGGGACTGTGCTCAACCCCAAGGCATGGATTACTCAATGTGATTTGTCATTGCCATCAACACGGCCACTACAGTGTAAATTAGAGTTTTCGTGTGCTCATGTAGTAGCAGATATGGCAACAAGGATGAGGACCGCCCGCATCTCGTGATCGTGCGGTAGCGTTCTCGCTTCCCACGCCCGGGTTGCCGGGTTCGATTCCCGGAGGGGTCACGGATTTTCTCTGCCTCGTGATAGCTGGGTGTTGTGTTCTGTCCTTAGGTTAGTTAGGTTTAAGTAGTTCTAAGTTCTAGGGGACTTATGACCACAGCAGTTGAGTCCCATAGTGCTCAGAGCCATTTGAACCATTTGGATGAGGACCATTATACTAACTTGCACATCGTACGTGGAGTTTAAAGAGTCTTTCCTCATGATCTGCTGGTAAAAGGAGACACAGGAAGGGTGTAACCAACACACAGCAATGAGGAAATATTTGGAAGAATCTGGACAGAGGAGCCCTGTGAAGGTTTTGGACACGACACTGAGAAAGAACCATTAGATTCTGCAATATGAAGCTATCGAGTGGATGCCGACAAATAACAGTTGGTATATACACTGCTGACATCGAAACAATCTAGAACTGTTGCGCAAATCAGAAGTAACACTTGATGAGAGTTCCAGGAGAGGAGGAGAGAACAAGACAACAATAACAGTCACAGTAAAATTTGCAGTTGCCGTAATGGAATAACGATAGGAAGAAGGTTATAAATATACTGTGAAGGGGCAGTTCAATTCAATCCTTACCCTGCAAATAGAGGTGTAAGCAAATAATGGACAGTATTTACTAGAAAACTGGCAAGAGCTAGATAGAAATAGAAAACAGCAAGAGATTGTACAAGGACAAAACCATGCAGGACGTCCATCACAGCAAAGACTGGCAAAAGATTGGTCAATGGCTTAAGAGTACCCATAGCAGAAACTGCATTGAGCCTTTCTGATGTAATTGGACATATAATAGGACAGAAATCTTACCGCAGGCGTAGAAGGAAGCTAATGATTTTGAGGCTCAGAATAGTAATGAAGGAGAAGATGTGCAAATTAGGTACTGTGAGGAGGATCGATTAATTAGTTGCTCGCTAGATTCCTTAGGAAAGAGGGTGGCCAACCATCAAGAAGTTGAAATGGAAGGACAGGATGTGGAGTAAGAGGATATCGTAGACCTGTAGTCTATCCTGGAAAAAGAAAGTTAAGAAGAGGAAGGACCAATCCAAAGTGACTTTAGACACTTGTCCGAGGTGGAGGAATGAGCAATATAGGAAATGCGAAAGTCAGAAATATATATGCTGTGATTAATTTATTGTTGGAAATAGTGATGTCACTGTAATAATGTTTAGTGACACGTTTGTTTTTTGTATAGGTGTTTTGTCGTTCAATAACTTCTTATATGTAGGAGATTCTGTTTAAGTACTGTCTGCACAATTCACAAACATTTTGTGTAGATAACAGAGAAGAGTCATGTGGACAAAGATCTTTGTAGGGAACTCGTTGTAACATAAGGGCGCCAACATGTATTGTGAAAGGGATATATGTATTACGGGAACTCCTCTATGTAAATGTCAATCTAAAGAATAACTGAGTAGTAATGGACTGTTAGGAAAATTTGATAGCTGTTCTGATAATTTAATTTAAAGTGGGAAAATTTCTGTCAGTCAAGGTACCATGGGGACTTACTCACTCATTGTTTTGTTGGTTGGTCTTTGATGGCAGGGAAGCTAGGGTCGTTTAGTGTAGAATATTCGGTGTTCACGTCACGGAAGCGTTTGGATAAAGGTTATTGAAGTCAGATGAAGTACATATTTAGGGCGTTTAGTGTAGTGTTCATGTACCTGTATTGAGGACGGTAAATGTGTATCTTTGTCCACGTCGAGTCCATATGTTGTCTAATGATGTGTGGATTTAGGGTCTTCACCACAGTGTACCTAGACCCATAAAAGGAAGTAGTCGGTGGGTACTTTACTATGTGTATTTTTGTTGAAGCAGAATTGAAGTCACAGAGAGATGTGAATAGGAAAGGTCCACCAGAGATGGCGGTTGTGTGATGGGCACAGCTGAGACTTCTGCACACACCAGTCGACAGCCACAACTCATATACATGGGACATTAACATAAGTAAGGGATCATTTGTCTTCATAAATTATTGCGGCGCCAGCAGGGAAGAGATGGAAATGATAAAAGAAGGAGGGTTAAATCAAGGATAAATTGAAAACACCAAGAAGATACGTCAAGAAGGAAACTGTAAGAAAGGATCAAAATCATTATAACGAAGTACATGAGGTGTTGACATAAGTGCCAACACCGTGTTTCTTGAGGAGGCCGAAATGCACGCTGTTCAAGCTCACGCAAACGGTCGTGAGGTCTGGAACAGGTCAGAGAAATAAGACTAGCAAACAGGAGGTAACTGGTAGAATACTTAACTTTATTCCATAATTGGAGAACATAGGTCTGACGGTACAGGCTTTATAAGATAACCAGCAAAAGATAAATGGCGCCTTGCTAGGTCGTAGCAATTGACGTAGCTGACGGCTATGCTAACTATCGTCTCGGCAAATGAGAGCATAATTCTCAGTGAACCATGGCTATTAACGTCGGCTGTACAACTGGGGTAAGTCCTAGGACGTCGCTCTAGACCTGCCGTGTGGCGGCGCTCGGTCTGCAATTACTGACAGTGGCGACACGCGGGTCCGTCGTATACTAGCGGACTGCGGCCGATTTAAAAGCTACCACCTAGCAAGTGTGGTGTCTGGCGGTGACACCACAGTACAAAGCGTGATTAAATGAATACATTGACATGGTATGTAGGTTTCGTATCATATTGATAATAACTAAATTATTTGTTCCACAGGGATGGATACCAAGAAGGTTAATAATACTACAGGGTGATTATAATAGAGTTAAACTTTCAAAAATCTGTAGAAATAACACAACTGGTCAGAATGACATCCTATTGCAACGGAATATAGTAGTTACAAAATGTAGCAATAGATAGCGCTGTAAGCATCATAATTTAACAGCCGGCCGCGGTGGCCGTGCGGTTCTAGGCGCTCCAGTCCGGAGCCGCGCTGCTGCTACGGTCGGAGGTTAGAATCCTGCCTCGGGATGGGTGTGTGTGATGTCCTTAGGTTAGTTAGGTTTAAGTAGTTCCAAGTTCTAGGGGACTAATGACCACAGTTGAGTCCCATAGTGCTCAGAGCCATTTGAACCATAATTTAACAGTGGTCGACTACGAATGACAAATGAATCATACAACAATGCCTAAGGTGTACGTATGACATTAAACCAACTGTACTGCTCAGTCCGCATGGGTGTACAGGTGTGATACTGTTAGTTACGGAAGCCCATACACCACGACAAGGCCATGACACATCGCACGCGAAAAATCGGTTTTTAATTGTCCCGAGGTTAAAAACAGCATAAAAGACATAATTCAAAATCAGATTGAGAAACAACATGTTCCACACCTGATCAAAATGGTTCCTGGGTCACTTTCATAATATGTTGCGCAACGGGTGCCTTCAGTTCAGCTATGTGTGCAGTCGGAACACACAGCGCAACATCTTTCAGATTGCCCCACAGCCAGTAGTCACACGGATTAAGATCAGATGATCGGAACGGCCGGGCTCTAGGGAAATGCAGGCTGATAATTCTAGCATCGCCGAAATGGCGCTTCAGCCGCTGCTTAACTGGATTTGCAATGTGCGGAGGTCGCCATCTTGCATCGAAATGATCCCATACACACATCCACAGTGTTTGAGAGCTGGAATGACGTTGCACAAAAGACACTCTTAGCGCTTGCCAGTGACGGTACAGGTAACAAAACCGGAAGCACATGTCTCTTCGAAAACATATGGCCCAACGATAGGTGATGCCGTAAAACTGGTTTTTTCAGGATTAAGTGGTACTGGTTGATTTGCGTGTGGATTTTCCGTTGCCCATATTCGACAATTCTGTGTATTGACATATCCTGTCAGATGGAAGTGGGCTTGGTCTGTCCACAAAATTTTTCATGGCAAATCATTGTCCACTTCCATGCGAGCAAGAAATTCTAAAGCATAGGTCTCTCTTGCTTGCAGGTCAACAGGAAACGTGCGCATCGGTAATTTTGAATGGATAGCAGAGAAGGATGTTTTGTAGGATTTTACCCACCGTGCTCACGGATATGTCCAACGTTCGGGCAATTCTCCATGCACTACACGTTAGCACACCACCACTCGCCTCCTCGTGCATTGCTGTGGCCACTGCTTCCACTGACGTCGAGTCAATTCGTTTCCTCCCCCTACCAGGCTGAGCACCAAAAGAACCCGCCTTTTCGAATTTCCGAATCATTTTCTCCACACCCACTGCAGTCATCGGCCGAAAGCCTTTTATCAAACCCCTCGGTGTCCGGAACTTCTGCAGAGCGACGTGTGCACGGTCATCTTTTTGTAATACAGCTGAAACTAGTTAATAAAGTTTTTTTTGTATTGTAAACATAGCTGCGCAACAGCAACGGATCCACGTAATAAGACTAAAAACAGCCGACCAGTTGCAATGGATAAAGAAATCTTTACCTAGGTTTCGACAGATTTAAATCTGTCTTCTTCAGAAGGCGGCAGTATTACATTTATATGGAATGATGTATCATCGTCGTTTTTACAAATGTCTGCATAGATCCATTAGTCCAAATTAAAATATAGCCCTGAAAATAGGGTTTGTCATGTAAATAAAAATTAGTACATGGATGTTGCAGAGCTCACAAGTCGCTGACTTCAAATAATTAATACGAATGAATGGCCCCGAATAAAAAGAAATCCTAACAATAACCCACATACATCGTAGCGACTTGTGAGCTCTGCAACATCCATGTACTAATTTTTATTTACATGACAAACCCTATTTTCAGGGCTATATTTTAATTTAGACTAATGGATCTATGCAGACATTTGTAAAAACGACGATGATACATCATTCCATATTAATGTAATACTGCCGCCTTCTGAAGAAGACAGATTTAAATCTGTCGAAACCTAGGTAAAGATTTCTTTATCCATTGCAACTGGTCGGCTGTTTTTAGTTTTTTTTTTTTTTTACTTAAACTGCTGAGTGCTTACTCAGTGTTCTTAAGCTGCTGAGTGAAATTGAACGTAGTGAGCCTACTTTCCCTTTACTTATTCCTATCATCTCATAACTGACCCATAATATCCTAGCACAACGCAATCTGACTGCTCAAAAATAATAACCTGACTTCAAATAATTAATACGAATGGATGGCCCCGAATAAAAAGAAATCCTAACAATAACCCACATACATCATAAGTCGCCTACCTCACAGAAAATCTTCATTACACAATCTGCAGCAATGCAGCAAACACCAATAATTCCAGCTAAATAAAAGATGATAACTACTAAGTACTAATTGGCATGTCGTTAGCAAAGGAAAGATTTTATTGCAGAGCAAACTCTGTATTTAGCAGATTTTACCTTAATCAAGTGACAACCAGTTCAAAATATTTTGTTATCATCACTAATAAATCTCCATGTCGGATAACCATTCAGACCGTCCGCTCGCGCTAATACTGCAAACTTCCAACACTGCTAGTTATTAACTTCTAACCTCCATCACTGCCGACTACATCCAACTTCCGTCACTGCTGGCTGTTCACCTCCAAGTGCTAGTCCGACCAACCACAGAGTCCGCAGAATGCTGTCAGAGCTCGCCGGCCGAGCTGGCCGAGCGCTTCTAGGCGCTACAGTCAGGAACCGCGTGACCGGTACGGTCGCAGGTTCGAATCCTGCCTCGGGCATGGATGTGTGTGATGTCCTAAGGTTAGTTAGGTCTAAGTAGTTCTAAGTTCTCGGGGTTTGATGACCTCAGAAGTTAAGTCCCATAGTGCTCGGAGCCACTTGAACCACTTGTTGTCAGAGTTATTAATGCAGAGCGCTACATAGCGCTGCCAACATACAAAAACATAATCAGGCTACTTACACAGCCTCACAGGCAGAGCGCGATCCTGCATTAAGGCAGTCATGGCAAACGCGAAAGGAGGAAAAGCCGTGAACCCGGCGTGTTCATATCGACATCAATGGCTCGTGCGCATGGCAGGTGTTTTCATTTACGTATTCTGTCACATACAGCGCCATCTATTGATGAATTTTCACACTTTCTTTTTTCTTCTGCCATACGTTTTCCCCCTTCTCCGATAATATTCCTTTGGAATTTGACGTCATTATGACCAGTGGTGTTATTTCTACTGCTCTTCTACAGCTATTTAAGAGTTTAATTATAATTTCCCTGTATATTATACTATATTATAAAAACTCGAATTTTAGTTTTCGGTTTTGATTAGACTGTCCAGAGAATCCAACGACGTGGAGATGGAGCGGAAGGCCAGAAAAGTTAAAAGGATAATGGTTAGAAGTATGATAACCTTTGGGAAAAACGTGTGAGTGATGAGAAAAGAAAAATTACAAGATGACGGTAGAACATGGAGAGACACACGCATAATGAATAAACCACAGAATATGGCAAAGGTTTCCCGCTCTTGTATAACTTATTAGGGTAATGTTAACTAGTATAGCTTAAAACATGACTTGCATAACACGAAGCATGTACCTGGACTTCAAGACAAAAAGGAGTCATGACGCATTGTTACTGACGGGATAAAAGGACTGACACTTAACTCTGCAACAGTTATACACATATTAAATCATCTTTTCTTCAGTAAATATATTGCGAAAAAATAAATAATAAGAGCTTCTTTCGTCATTTTCTCGTTTAGGATTGGTTTACCTCCTTCTCATAGATAACTATTCCACTAAAAATTAGTGTCGTGTGACTAGGACCTCCCGTCGGGTAGACTGTTCGCCGGGTGCAAGTCTTTCGATTTGACGCCAGTTCGGTGACTTTCGCGTCGATGGGGGTGAAGTGATGATGATTAGGACAACACAACACCCACAACCTGAGCGGAGAAAATCTCCGACCCGGCCCGGAATCGAACCCGGGCACTGAGGATTGACATTCTGTCGCGCTCACCACTCAGCTACCTGGGGCGGACTCTATTCCATTGTTGTGTAGTTATAACAGGTTTTCGAAAGGAGACGTAGTCTCATTGTGATATATTTGTAATCACTACTCACATTTAAAACAAAAAATCACTTTTATCTCCATATCACCGTGAAAATTAAGTCCAAAGTCACGGCTGTTTGTGGCAATGCATGAGCCTGTTTGTCACCTTCAGTTTGAACTAAAACATTTCTAATGGGGTACTGGAGTCACTGAGTCATGGACCACATTCGGCTGGATGGAGTTTGCTCTGTCCGACCATCGTGAATTGGATTTTCTACGTTTGGCTGAATGAACTCAGATATATGTTAGTATGTTTTCTTTAGCAAGGTCGCGAGCGATCATATGTCCTATTCCCACAAATCAGTACTTATGCAGTACGTGTATGTAAATTTTGTGCTATCAGTTTTCGTCGTATTATGTTTACAAACCCTATATGATTGCGACATGATCCATGGATGAAAAAACAAATCAAATTAGATAAAAAATTTATGGCTGGGCGTAACATGCTGTACTTCCTTTAACTGGCTGCATTCCAATCGATGTTCTGATTGGGTAATATCTATTTATGCGATGTACGTAAATAAATACTCCTTTCACATATTATTTACTTAGTCACAGAAAAATTACAGCTTATCTGGAGCACACTGCATAGCTGTTACATTATGTTATTCATTCAATACTCCGTTGTACCCGTATTTGACGGTTCCTGTCATTGGTGCTGAGGACATTGTTACGGTGTAGTGAATTCAGCTATGGAATCATTCTACGTATTCTACAAGATAGAAAATAAAGGCCTTTAATAATATAATGGACACAATAATCGTAAACTATCAGTACTGCATGCCATTCTAGAAACATTAGTGGGCGCTTCTGAATCGGATATACTTCGCCATTCTCGACAAAAGGAACTACCTACCGCCATTTAAACAGGCCCACAGAGGCAGAGGGACGTAGTTATAAAGTCCACTTTCTTTGTTAACATTTCAGAGCCCAACTCTCGCCCGGAAGTCCTGTGTTACCCAAAGAATTTTTAAGTCCAGAACTTACTTCGGCGAGGGGCATAATTTAATAATGACCGCAAGCCAAAGGAACTTGTTCTCCATTCGCGTTTGTACACACTCGCATAAAATGTAGGTCTCAAAGAGGGAATCTGTTCATTCTTCTCTACTCTGCTATGGACACATAGCCTCACTCGCCTTCACTCAGTACGAAGTCAGCCTGTGCCAGTATTTATTTCCACCAATGAAATTACTTGAATCTCTTAGCAGCCTCCCGATGATTTCTACAGTTCTCACGTTGTCTCACACAGAATTTCAAAATGTATCCACATGTGTATGTTACCACAGAGCATTAAAAGTTGATCTGTACGCAACATGTGATTTGTCGTCTGACATCCTAAACGTTTGTGTTGGTATACATTTGTCTGTAGTGAAACACTTGTTTCAGGTGCGTTTACCGCAAATCAGATGGAGAAGGGCAATTAATTTATGGTTTTTTAATGTACTTAAACCTTACATGACAACAGGAAAGGCCTGTCACTGACTTCTTTTTGCGATTAGCGGTCTTGCTCTGAAAATGCATTTTACGGGTTTTTATTTTAGATATTTCATATGAAACTTCATTTAGTCATAATGATTGTAACGTTTAAATTGTGATGACTGAGGGTGCGCTGGTTGGTGAAACAGTAGCCAGTATGACCAACTCTTCGGCTCTTATTTTTAGGCGTGAACCTTGTGGATAAAAAGAATTGTATTAACACCTCTAAGCATGTAACCCAATTAACCAGTTTGTGAAAACCCTACGCGAAGATCGAGGATGTTTCAAGAATATGAGCGAAAACTTCTATTATTTATCAGAACACAAATTGAATGAAGGCGTGTTTTTAGACAAAGTATTAAATAAAGATTTTGTATTCCAACTTTGAATCAAAATTGACTGTAAGTGAAAGAGACACTTCGATATCGTCTGAGGTGCTCGTACCAAGTTATTTGGCAACAGAAAGACCTTATATTATATTTTTATTGTAGTCAACATGCAATAATAAATGATGTGCAACAGTGACACTCTTTCGTTGGTCGCCTCGATTTTTCTTTTACCTAAAAATTTGGGTCCTATCAGTATGGTGAGCACTTTCACCAGAACATCAAAGCGATACTAAGACTGAAGAACTGTCGTTGGAATGCCTGCTTGGCAGAAGACTAATGTATCACTTCACCGACACGTACCGCTGGGAAACCATCGAATAAGTTGTATGAAACTTATAATGGAGAAAAAAAGGAAGACAATATAAGCCAAAGCAGACATAATTTCTATGTAATAAAGTATTTTCATGTTATATTCCAATAAAACCCTTGTTCGTCTAAACAATGTAAATTACTTTTCCTTCTAATAACAGGCGCTCTACTAATTTTTCTAATCTTATGCTTAATGAACACCTGCATTTCAAAATTACAGATCCGTTAGATCTGGCACAACGACAAAATTGTATCACTTTTGAAGCCTCGCAAACAACCAAGGATCCTAAGCCCTTCCGATCAGTTTATCGTCTCTGCCAACTGTATAAAGTCTGGGTAAGGATGTTCTTCGATCGTATGCTTCAACATATTCATAAATACCTTATAAATGAGCAGTCAGGTTACCGCCCAGGAAAGTCGTGACTCGGTACATAGAAGATACGAAACGACCAATCACAGTAGTGGGAGTCATATATCTGCCAGCAGCGTACGAAACCGTCACCCACGAGAAGCTGACTAGAAAAGATATTCAGTCTCAAACGGCTACCGTTTAACACAGATTATCGATAATTTGCTGCAAAACAAGAGGTTTTTTTTTCTGTGTGCATAATAAGAAGTGCCGACGGAGAACACTGAAATTTGGTCTTCCTTGTGGAAGTGTACCTTTGCTGTACAACATCTACACTAAAGACCAAGCAATCACCCTGGAACAAGAACATTTGTTTATAAAGATGACACAGCAACTGCAGCCCAAGCCAAAACCTCTAAGGAAGTGTTGTTGAAGTTGACTGGAGATATCTAAAATCTCAGAAATAAATTATAATGATAACCATATCACGGCAAATATCGGAAATACACAGGTCTGCCCCTTGTGTATGAGGAGCCGAGAAGCCAGGAGGAAGTTAAATACTACCTGAGACGGAAAAGCTATGCTACTACGATACTCCAAAACACCCGGAAGAGAAGTGCATTGTAACCTCGCATTCAAAGATGATTGCCAAGAAACAAAGCTAGAAATGAATGCCTCCAACAACTATATTCGTAAACGTACTGGCACCACCTGGGGCTCAGAGCCCAAAAGTGTTCCTTTATCATAGCATTATGTTCCGCTGCACTATAATACGCAGCACTAGTCCGACGAAAATCCACGCATGCCAGACCGGGGGAGAAGGCATTGAGTAAACTCGACGCACAGTAACTGATTACCTACGACCAGCTCCTGTCACCCAAATTCATCAAATTATGGGTATAGCGCCACGTGACGTACACAAAAGAACAGCCGCAGAAACTGGGAAAAAGAAGCGGGAAATCGATCCCAGCCAACCCTTGATCGGACATGAACCGCAAAAACCTACGCTGATATCAAGCAGAAGTTTCATGGGCACATCAGCGATTCCATCAGCATCTGGAAGTCGCCGACCAGAGTTATGGCAAAATTTACTCACCGAAAGGACTTAGGAGAACTTGAGGAGGTATCAGCCGCGGGATTTCATGTGTCCTTCGTGTCACGAAAGGCAGTGAACCGACTGAGGACAGGAGCGTCACGGTGCAAGACGAACCTTAGGAAGTGGGCATACATGTCTGAAGGCGAGTTTTGTACGTGTCATCAGCTGCAGGCGTCACAGAGTCTCCGGGTGTGCAGAAACCTGCTCGATCCTCGAAGCACGGAAGACATATATGCAGTAAGCCATAAGCCATGAAGACAGCGGACGTTTGGAGCAGTGAATTGCAAAATGAAGTTATTACTTTCATTATTTTATATTTCTGTATTATATTTTTATCCATTGTGTTGTATTTGTAATATTTCGTGTTGTGTAAGTCCTGGACACGCACAATAAAAAAAAATAAATTCATTGGGAAGTTACATTGTGGAAAAACTGTACATGATACGAGTGTTGTCCAGAAAGTAATACGCCTCATTTTTTTTCCTCACCTGTAAACAATGCTACGAATGCGAAACGTTACGTATGTATTATTTGAAATCCCCTCAGTTTCCGTCACTCCTAACAGATGGCGTAGCTGCAGGACAGATTCAAAATGGTGTCTGTAGGTCATGTACGTTCCAAGCAACGTGCCATAATTGAATTTGTCATTGCAGAGAAAGAAATTGTGGGGAACATTCACAAATGCTTGTGCAAATTCTATGGAGCATCTGCTGTCGACAAATGAACGCTTAGTCGCAGTTGGGCACGAAGGGTGAGGTCATCAGAAGGCGGTTCGTCGGAGCTCCATGATTTGCAGCGGTTGGGGAGACCATCCACGGCTGTCACATCTGACACACCTGACCTAGTTCCTGAGACTTACATTTGCTTGGGCCATTAAGGAATGACATTCGTGGAAGACATTTTGAGGACGATGAGGAAGTGATTCACACAGTGAAGAACTGCCTCCGTCACCAGGACAAGGATGGTACCTGCAGAGCAATTAAGTCCTTGTTTCACGCTGGAGGAAGCCCATAGAAGGGGATAGAGATTACGTGGAAAAAAAGGACGTGTACGTAAAACACCATTCTTTGATGTGTGTAATTCTCATTACGTTCAATGAAGAAAAGATGAGGAAAAAAACTGTGATGCTTTACTTTCGGGAGAATCCTCACACAATGAGAGCTTGAGTGACGTAGAGATTCAGTAACAAAAAAAAAAAAAAAAAAAAAAAAAAAAAAAAAAAAAAAAAAAAAAAAAAACCACATGGTTACTGTATTACCTAATAATGCTTATGTGTTTATTTTTATTGCTTACCTTGTCTGTTTATTGCATTTGTCTTTTCCAATATAAACAACCCACCTCTCCCGCACTCTGCTCACGGGCCTCAGCTGCAAGCAATTGATGCAACGTAGCGAACACAGATGCTACAGTTTCAGACGCAGCAAATTGCATCGCCGCTAAACACGGTACAGAAACTCCTGACGACTCTAGCCATCAATACAGTGCAAAATACATCAGCTCTAGCTCCGAGTGCCATGCTGCCTTTTCGCCAGTTTAACGACAAAGAACCATGGACCTTGCCGATGGTGGGGAGGCTTGCGTGCCTCAGCGATACAGATAGCCGTACCGTAGGTGTAACCACAACGGAGGGGTATCTGTTGAGAGGCCAGACAAACGTGTGGTTCCAGAAGAGGGGCAGCAGCCTATACAGTAGTTGCAGGGGCAACAGTCTGGATGACTGACTGATCTGGCCTTGTAACACTAACCAAAACGGCCTTGCTGTGCTGGTACTGCGAACGGTTGAAAGCAAGGGGAAATTACAGCCGTAATTTTTCCCGAGGGCATGCAGCTTTACTGTATGGTTAAATGATAATGGCGTCCTCTTGGGTAAAATAATTCGGAGGTAAAATAGTCCCCCATTCGGATCTCCGGGCGGGGACTGCTCAGAAGGACTTCGTTATCAGGAGAAAGAAAACTGGCGTTCTACGGATCGGAGCGTGAATGTCAGATCCCTTAATTGGGCAGGTAGGCCAGAAAAAGTTTGATATATTAGGAATTAGTGAAGTTCGCTGGCAGGAGGAACAAGACTTTATTGCAGGTGAATACAGGGTTATAAATACAAAATGAAATAGGGGTAATGCAGGAGTCGGTTTAATAATGAATAAAAAAATCGGAGTGCGGGTAAGCTACTACAAACAGCATAGTGAACGCATTATTGTGGCCAAGATAGACACGAAGCCCATGCCTACTACAGTACTACAAGTTTATATGACAACTAGCTCTGCAGATGACAAAGAAATTGAAGAAATGTGTGATGAAATATAATAAATTATTCAGATAGCGAAGGGAGACGAAAATTTAATAGTCATGGGTGACTGGAATTGGGCAGTAGGAAAAGGGAGAGAAGGATACGTAGTAGGTGAATATGGATTGGGGTTAAGAAACGAAAGAGGAAGCCGCCTGATAGAATTTGGCACAGAGCACAACTTAATCATAGCTACCACTTGGTTCAAGAATCATAACAGAAGGTTGTATACATGGAAGAAGCCTGGAGATACTGACAGGATTCAGATATATTATATAATGGTAAGACAGAGACGTAGGAACCAGGTTTCAAATTGTAAGACATTTCCATGGGCAGATGTGGACTCTGACCACAATCTATTGGTTATGAACTGTAGATTAAAACTGAAGAAACTGCAAAAAGGTAGGAATTTAAGGAGATGCGACCTGGATAAACTGACTAAACCAGAGGTGGTACAGAGTTTCAGGGAGAGCATAAGGTGTAAGTAGGCTGTTTATGTTTTCTTTATGTAAGTAGGCTGTTTAGTTTCTTATATTGGTAACGCCGCCGCCACGTAGCGCTCTCTGTATGAAAATCACTGGCTGTGCTGTGTGCAGCCTGTGGCTAGTTTGCATTGTTGTCTGCCATTGTAGTGTTGGGCAGCGGCAGCGGGATGTGAACAGCGCGTAGCGTTGCGCAGTTGGAGGTGAGCCGCCAGCAGTGGTGGATGTGGGAGAGAGATGGCGGAGTTTTGTAATTTGTCATGAACTGCTATATATATTATGACTATTAAGGTAAATACATTGTTTGTTCTCTATTAATATCTTTCATTTGCTAACTATCCCTATCAGTAGTTAGTGCCTTCCGTAGTTTGAATCTTTTATTTAGCTGGCAGTAGCGGCGCTCGCTGTATTGCAGTAGTTCGAGTAATGAAGATTTTTGTGAGGTAAGTGATTTCTGAAAGACATAGTTTAATGTTACTCAGGGCCATTCTTTTGCAGGGATCTTTGATAGTCAGATTGCGTTGCGCTAAAAAACATTGTGTGTCAGTTTAAGCACAGTCTAGTATAATTGTTCTAAGGGGACGTTTCATAAGTCGACCCTTAGCCTAGGATACCTCACTGGAATCTTCTGATTTTTTCTTGTAGTTTGTGTATTTAGTGTAGCTTTTGTTTATTGCTAGCGCGTAATTATAGAGAGAATTTCCTTCGTAGGTGTGGTTTTTCATTGTTGCACAGTAAAACAGTTGTGGCATGCATGTAGATTTGTACCAAGTATTTCCCATCTGCGCTTGCAATTAACTAGATATTATTTTCAGTTCTATGTTAATGAGTTCTCTTATTTTTGCTCTTCAAATTGTGTTTTTTTTTGTGTTGTCGTGTGAAATATTGTGACAATAATGGCGTGTGAAAAATGTAATACTAGGCTCCAAAGTAAACTGAGAAATGAAAGTGAAGGCGAAAGCAGTGTTTTAGCGCCACCGAGTAATGAATTAACTAATGTTGAAAGTAGTAATTTGGTAATTGTACATAGGGAAATGGAGCGGGCTGCAAACAATGGTGTAGACAGTGAAACAATTAGTCAACAGGGAAGCATTATCGATCGATCGGTCGGCAACAGCTCCCCTCAGGAATCCGAAATGACAGAACACAATATTGCAAATACTGTAGGCTTAGGTTTTGGGTCCTCACCGTTTTCTCAAATGAGTCAAGACACATTTTCTGCTGGTCAAAATGTGAATGTTGCTGGTACAAATGCACTGCCGAAAAGCGTAGAGGAACAGATTCCAGACACTAATGCATTGTTATTACAATTAATGCAACAAATGGGACAAAATCTTCAAAAGTTAGACACAATGGAACAAAATCTTAAACAGTTAGACACAATGGAACAAAATCTTCAAAAGTTAGACACCACACTTGAACAAACACGTGAAGATTTAACTACTGAGTTACATAACATCGAATCGAAATGTCAAAAAATCTTTAATGACGTAAAAACACAAATTTGTGAGCATTTCCAACCTATTTTTTCGCGTCATGACAATGCATTACAGAATCACGAAGCAGCCATAAAAGAACTGCAAACTATCGTTCATGAAAATCATGAGACCACGCAAGCTAAAATTGACTCTGTTGCATCTACCGATTCGGTTACGCAACTTGCAAAAACTCAGGAAAATTTAAAGGACACAGTAGATACCATGAAAATTGGTTCAGAAAGAGACATGGAGGAAATAAGTACACTATCGGAGAAAGTAGCCGAACTTTCGGATCAGGTCACTAACTTATCTACAAAGGTAGATGATGATCTGAATGACACAAGACCCGTAGCCTTCACTGACACAGAAGAGTATGAACAAATAAGAAAATTCAAACAAAATCAAAATCAAATCAATACACAGTACAAAAGATAAATCCGGGAAGTACAAGATCAGTTGACACAGGTAATACAAGAATTACGTATTTCAGAGGACACTCGCGCCCCAATACGGGAAGAGGGACATAGAAATACGGAAAAGCCACAAAATAATAACACAGGGCATTTCGGTAATTATGAAAGGAATTGGCAAGGTACACCGAATTTTGAGATGGAACCGCCGACACGACGTAACAATGACCGATATGCTACTCGCCGACATGATGATTTTGACTATAAGCTGTTCATTACTACACGTAAATTCAAAACGTTTAAGAATTCTGCCAACGACATTCATCCACAAGCGTGGCTCCATCAATTCTCTCATTGTTTCCCTCCCAACTGGTCATTGGAGCACAGGTTAGAATTTATGTGTAGCTACTTAGAGAATGAACCAGCTGTAAGAATGCGATCGGTCATTCACGATTGCCACAGTGAAGGTGAATTTTACCATGCCTTCCTCTCAGCATATTGGTCTCAAGCCACACAAGACCGAGTAAAACATGGCATCATAATGATGAAACATTTCGAACAATCTGAATTTTCCAGTCTTGTGAAATATTTTGAAGACATGTTGCACAAGAATCAGTACCTGTCAAACCCATACGGCCCCTCAGAACTCATCCGCATTTGCTTAATCAAACTGCCTGAACATTTGAGACATATTATTTTAGCAGGACGTTGCAAAGACGACATTGAAGCTTTTCAGGGACTGTTACAAGAACTAGAAATTGACACTGACAATAGCGTAACACGAAAACAGGAGCACAACAATTACAGGTCACATCTGTCACAATTCTGCGATGACAGAAATAGTAACTGGACACGACAAGGCTATTCTCACAACACAAATCGTGACCAAAACAGACACCACCTGTATGACAACCGTTGGCAGAGTAGTAATAATTACAGGGAAACATCACCTCTCCGCGGTAATGACTATCACAGAGACAATCAGAGAAACAGACAATATGGGAAGCAAAACAATTATTATCAAGGGAGACAGAATAACTTTAGACGCAATGGTCCAGCGCGCAGTTACGACTCAGGGAGAAATTCTCCACCACGTGACCGACAAGAAAGAAACTATGGAATCTACCGACATGACGACAGATGATATGATCGTAACGACAGACCTGAACTGCATCAGAACTGGCGGGATTCTCGTCACGGTGAATTTGTAGAAGTTAAGTCTCCAAATCCCAATAACGACACACGCCAACAAAGAGACAATAGGCAATGACTCACACCGCTGGCAGCCACAAGACGTACTTATGAAACTGACGACGCAGCTGTCGTAGCTTGTAATTACGTAAAAATGGAAGACATTAGGGACATCTTACTCCAGGAACACGACGTAAAACTTAACAACATTGCACATCCTGTGATTCACATTACAGTAAATGACGTAAAATTTACGGCAGTACTTGACTCTGGCAGTCCCATTTCAGTAATTAGTGAAACAGCTTTTAGCAAATGCAACAAATCGAACGATTGTCCCACACTTCCGTTACGTAAGATTAAATTACAAGGTGCAATCTTTGGAAAAAGTGTAGATGTACGCCAACAAACCAATTTAGAATTCTTTTGCCAAAGCCACAGCTTTTCTATGAAGTTTCTTATTGTTCCATTATTGACGACGGAAATTATACTGGGAGTAGACTTTTTGAATGAATACAAAGCAATTTTAAGCTTTCACGATGCTGAAATAAGTTTAGAGAAAGAAGGTAAGTCAATAGCTTTGAAATTTGAAGATTGGCTCTCAAACCATGATGAGGAAATTAATCGGCTTTACGTTCTGTTAGACAACAGTTCGGAATTTTCTACGGAACTAGACACTAACAATCACTCTGCAAGTACTGACAGGGATGGTATCGACGGCATATTTGAAACTAATCAGTTAATTCAGAATAAAATTCAAACAATTGAGAATTGTAATGACACTGATAGGCAGGACTTTTTGAGATTTTACAAGCACATTCCACAGTTTTTACTCACAAAACAGGAACAATCAAGGGATTTCAATACCAATTTCGTGTTCGTGAGCATACTAAATTTTGTGTTAGACCATACGTAATTCCAGCACATTATAGGGACCGTGTTAGAACAGAAATACGATCTATGCTTGACGAGGGCATTATTGAACCTGCAATAAGCTCATACAACAATCCGTTACATGTTGTTGAGAAGAAAAATGGATCGATCAGGCTTGTCTTAGATTCGAGACAAATCAATACTATCATTATTCCTGAAACAGACAGGCCGCAGACGATGGAAGAACTTCTTCAAAATTTTAATGGTGTAAAAGTGTTGTCTTCCATTGATCTCAGATCCAGCTTTTATCAGATTGAACTTCATCCAGAATGCAGAAAATACACAGCTTTCCTTTGTTTCGGCGTTTGTTATCAGTTTCGGAAACTTCCTTTTGGCTTGAACATATCTTCGGCAGCATTCATTCGCGGGCTAAATTCCATATTACCTGAGTTCTTAAAACGTCACATCACCTTATATGTGGACGATATTCTAATAGCAGAAGCTTCATGGGAACAACATAACCGCATCCTCAACAGTTTGTTACATATTTTTGCAGAATCTGGAAATTCAGTTAACTTGGAAAAGTCTGAATTCGGTAGGTCAAAGGTGAAGTTTTTGGGACATATTATTTCTTCTGAAGGCATTCCTGAAAAGTTAGAAGCAATCAGAGCCATTCCAGTTCCATCCACAAAAAGACAAGTCCGCAGTTTTGTAGGTCTCGTAAATTTTTACCGTCGTTTTCTGAATATGCAAATTCTAGTTACACCAAAACTTTGTTCTCTCACTGGAAAAAATGCTATTTGGAACTGGGACGAACAAGCACAGTTGGAATTCAATTCTTTGAAAGAAGCGTTACTTCACGCGCCAATACTAGCTCATCCAGATCTGTCACAAGATTTCTGCCTTAGCACGGATTCTTCTAAAGTCGGTCTTGGTGCCCACTTATTTCAAGAAGCCATAGAAAATGACACTACTGTTCAGAAAACCATTGCTTTTACTAGCCGAGTGCTAACAAAATCTGAAAAAAATTATTCCGTTACTGAATTAGAAGCTTTAGCTATCGTTTGGACATTTAACAAATTCCGTTTCTTTCTTTCTGGTAAGCACGTAAAAGTATACAGTGATCATCGTGCATTACAATTTCTTATGTCTTCAAAATTAAATCATGACAGGTTAAAACGTTGGGCATTGTTTCTGCAAGAATTCCGCTTCACAATAGTCTACATTCCCGGCAAGGAGAACATTGTTGCGGACGCACTGTCACGGGCACCGGCTGGGCTTGAGAAAAGTAACACAGAAGGCAACCTCGAGAAAAATTTCAGTATTCTTTACATTCAGAAAGTCGCCTTTGAAAACTTCATCACCACATCTTTAAAGGACATTGCTCATGAACAAGATAAAGATCCGATTTGGAAAGACATCAAAAGTAAATGGCATGAAAAGACACACACTCAGATTCGGCATTATTACCTGGTTAGAAACAACATACTCTTCAAACGCTGCACTGTTGATGACAAGCTATGGGTACTTTGCATTCCAGACGATTTTGTTAATAAGCTCATTTGGTACATTCATCTCAGCTACGCACATTTTGGTCCACGAAAATGTTATCATATTCTTCGAACGACTTGTTATTTTAACAATATGGAAAAGCGAATTCGAAGAGTCTTGTCTATTTGTAAACTTTGTCAAAAGGCGAAACCATCTACTATCTCACATCGTGCTCCGTTGTTTCCTATTATTCCTTCTAAATTAAAAGAATTTGCTGCTGTTGATCTCTTGGGACCCCTTGTCAGAACATCGAATGGATTCTCGTACGTTCTAGTCGCTGTTGAACTTACTTCAAAATTTCTTTCTTTCACTCCGTTACGTAAAGCCACTGGACGGTCTGTATCCAACGCCTTCGTTAAAAATTTCTTACGTGAAGTTGGCCACATTGCTAAAGTCATTTCAGATAACGGACCGCAATTCATATCTGCTGTTTGGTCACGCATGCTTGGGAATCATAAAATCAAACCTGTTTTTATTTCATTGTATTCACCACATTGTAACCCCTCCGAACGGATTATGAAAGAAATCAATAAGCTTTGCAGACTTTATTGTCACAGAAAGCATCAGCATTGGGCCAGATATTTATACTTATTTCAAAACGTGCTGAATGAAATGCCTCATGACTCCACTGCTTTACCTCCTACTCTTGTACTGAAGAATGAAGAACCACCGAACAGAATCAGAGAGCTTGTACCTTTCCCGAATACACGTAAACTTTGACACAAAGATATAATTGATTTGGCTCTTAAAAATATAAAATCTGCAGCAAACAAAAGGAGAAAACTACACGGTAAAGCAAATGCAAAGAAATCATATATTGGTCAGAAAGTTCTCATTAAAGCTCATTCATTGTCACATAAGAAGAA
Organism: Schistocerca cancellata; assembly: GCF_023864275.1. Taxonomy (NCBI): domain Eukaryota; kingdom Metazoa; phylum Arthropoda; class Insecta; order Orthoptera; family Acrididae; genus Schistocerca; species Schistocerca cancellata. The sequence continues at coordinate 919,601,268 of NC_064628.1, read as the reverse complement.
ACACTTGAGTCACAAATTCTTTCTAGTTTACAATGGACCTTACTGAATCCGACGTATACCACATGATAATTGCGTTGAAGTTGAAACTCTGCGTACTAGGAAGAGTAAAGGTTTACACCACATTTCACATGTAAAACCGTTTATTGAAAAATAATCTGCTTTTTAACTTTGTCTTTGCCATAAAACGTTTCACTTCACGTTACTAGTATGCTTTAGAAACTGTTACCATGCAACAATGTTTAAAGTTAAATATCCAGTCAAGAACCAAGAGAACTTATTCAAACAGAAATTACGAATGCATTGTTATTGCGAACAGACGACACAGTGTTATTGTGTGAGTACATTCTTGCTTGTTAGTTGCACGATTACGTAACGACTATAAGGCTCACATACTTAGAACATTTACCAGTACTGCTAATGGGATTCTAATGCAACATTTTGGTTTACTTGAAAATACATTCCGGATTTTAAGTACTTTCTGAGAGATACCAGATGACACAGTGGTTAGTTTATGTGACAGCTACACGATTATATCACGACGTTACTAATGTGTGACACAATTTACATTGTTGCTTTTGCGGAATATCTGTTTTATATCTGCACGGTTTTTCTGAATCCTTCTGGAAACCAAAACATGTTTTAGTAGTAACATTTGTGGTATAGCTACAAGGAGACAGCCTTTCCTGTAGCACAACAATACGTTACAGCACAGTACTTTCTTCATCACAGCAATAAGTAAGATATCTATACGCAAAGCATTTCACTTTTGTTTATCATGAGGTAAGTACATTGACTTCTGCAGAACTTAGCTTTTGGAGGACGATAATTACGACACTTCCACAGAGATTATCTTACAGCAAGACGCACATCTAGCGCTACAGGACACGTATTTGAGTGATTAATTTTGTACTTAAAACATTTATTTTTAAAGATTTTTGAATTACAAAGAAAGTTTTTCGTGATACATTTCATTCCATTGCTGTAATCTGTAACACCTGAGGTATAATTACAATAATCCTCAGGGGGGGGGGGGGGTGCACGTTTACTTTGTGTACCATGTGTTTGGCAAGCACAAGGAGCCCCAGCTAGTATGGTATTTGCTTATACAACTTTACACATCGGTACCATATTTCTCTAACATAAATTACACAGCTATCTGATCATTTAACTGAGAGAGACAAACTTTTTTATTACGTCAGTGACAGATGTTTACGTGATTAGACCGCTGGATAACTTCACACTTACGAAATTGTATTTTGTCTGTAGTTTGTGAACTGTTCATATTTTTTTGGTACCTTTGGGATACTATGAGAGCTTTGAATGATGTATTTGGTAAGGGAGAATGATTTTAAAGTACGTTTGAGGTAGATGACACTACTGAAATGAGCAGAGAATTTTCATTAGGTTTTGAAATTATTGCAGAAAGCTACGACGTTTTTGAGATTTGACTGAGGTGTTATGATGTTATTATTACGACGACGATGTGTATTATGCTGCCGAGGTATGTTTATGATTAATAGGCTGAGGCTGTATCAGTTATCTGATTATGCTTCATATTTATAATGATGAAATATTGAAGAGTGTCGATGAATACGTATATGTGTAATAAGGTAAGGAGTAATGAATAGTGGGTAGGGACTCTGACTTGTGAAAAAGAATGTTGGAAACCAAGAATCGTACTTTAAGAGTTATGAAATGTGTATGTAAATGCGTGAATGTATCACAATGCCGGCGAAAATTTTTTGGACACTGTTATATTTATAGGGTTTTGTTTCTACAGATTTGTAACGCAAATTCTTTACCTGTGAAATATTTTTATATGAGACTGTCACTGTAGCGGAAACTGGTGTCGTAAATATTTTGGTAAGAAAGCCAAGTGACCTTGATGTAATGCGTCTTGAGTGGCCAGCTGTGTGTCGCTGGAAAAAAGCCATTAGTGCCTCTCAGAGACACAGGTAGAAAAAAAAGAAAGGGGAGGCCATTGTCCTCGCTATTGACATTTCCTTGTTGAAAGCATACTGTGGAGCTCGTAATTTATGATATTTACTAAAATGCCTAATGAAATGATTAGAAACATTTTACATCTATTGTCTTTGTAGTTGAGAGATTGCTCATTTTCTTTAATATCTAGTTTCTAGCTGCACTGCAGCATTGGTTAAAATAAAATTTAATATATGTACTAATATAGTTATTTTATGCCTACAGATCCAGTCAATAAGAAATTTATGATTTACTTCCAAGAAAACGAGGGCACATAAATAGACATTTCCCTTTATAACACTCCCCGTCTGCTAACTACTGTACCATAACCTCAATGCCAGAAGCAGGTTGTAACATAAAACAATTTTGTAAAAGTAACTATGGCACAAAGCAACAGAGCAGTGTTACCCTCTGAGAGGAATTTTGTTAAGTTGACCGTATTGTTCCTAATGGAAGTGGCTTATCGGAAATGAAAGTCAGAATTACATTAATATTGGAATAGTGACAAACAAAATTTTGCCTAGCTATACTGTTTATAGAATAAGGGAAACGGTCGCCAGCCTAATTAGGCAAGAGAAAGATTAACATTCTCGTTTATGAAAGTAGGTATAAGTAACTATAATGGACAACACGACAGACACAACCTAGACTTAGCAACACGCGAGTGCAATGAACTCTAACACACATATGTTTTAAGATTGAAGCTAACAGTTAGAGCAGCAGGAACTATTTTCAAAATTATAACAGGTACAGAAAAACACTATCACTTTCAGGGTTTACACAAACTGAGTGGTCTTTATACCGTTAATATGCACACAAGAGAGACAAACACTTGGCATACATGAGAATGTAACGTTTCACAACTGCAGCTTTCTCACTTTTACTACAACGAAACACAATGTTGACAAAATTGCAAGAAACTGACTCTCCTTTTTTAGAATTTACTACAGACAACAACGTGATCATTTACTTTATAAGACTCAGCCTAAAGTTTGAAGTTGGTAACAGCACTTTAAATAACAGTTTCAATAGGCATTATTTAACAAAGCTCTAGGCTTCAACGTATTTTCAGTAAGGGCACTCGGTAATCACTTTACTTCAAACGGAGAGGACCCTGAGAGGTGTTATAATGAGGAGTAAAATCAAGGTAGGTAAATAAATTCCGATATGAATTACCTTATATTTCAGCACACTAACACATCCATTAGGCTGATCCTTCACTGTACATCAATATAGTATTACGTTACAGTGATTGTGCAATGTGGTGGCAACTGCATGTTGGTAGGTGGAATTACAGGTAGAATTGCCGGACTTTATCGTATCTTCATGGCGATGATTCATACAAATTCCAGAATAGATCCAGCTATTTATCCACCCATCCGAGGCATTGGAAAGAAGCAGTAAAAGCCTCTCTCTGAATCAGCATGATATGCACCTTTACATTGACAGTGCACAGACTGGTAGCTCGTCTCCGACTGGTGGCTCGTCTCCGACTGTTGTCTCATCTCTGACTGACTATCAGTTCCACCTTTTCCACCTATGCCAACCACAATTTGCGCGCGCTACCTATTTCCGTTCCTGAGGGGAACCACTACACCTTTTACATACGAAATAACTAAAAGCCCTAAGTGAGGATCAGCAATTTACATAACAGCAAACAAATACATTAAATAAAACAGAACATTCTCACATATTGACACTTCTACAAAAAATTATTCACACAAAATTACAATTACATACAATAAGTTCTGTTCCCTCCAAATGGGACAAAGAACTTTAAATTACAGATACACTACTTTGCATAGAATCAAATCACGACATCAAAGGTTTTAACAAAGAAAAGAGTACACAATTTTGTGTTATTGATTTAAACACATTTACAGAAGATCAACAATGTAACATTAAATAAAGCAAAAGCAAAATAAATTCATACAGCATTAGAGCTGTGGTGTTACACATGCCCCATGTTTCGTTGAAGTTTCCCGTCAGGGATACTTCAAGGAAACATCTATAACACCTAAGTGGTGCTAGCTGCAAAAAAAATTATTCCATCCAACTTCAGTTGGGAAGAAAAAAAAACATATTACAAACATACAGTATATACACTAAGAAATTGCATACATTTCTTCCAAAAGATTTTCAAAGTAAAACATCTAAAGCAATTTTCAATTTCACACTGGTTTAGGGAAACTAATTCTCATCATTACCCAAAATATCTTTAAGCATGTTCATTTCATACACACACAGTTCAATTAATAGGCAATCAGTACACAAAATAAATCTGTATATTAGTAGCAAAGGTATAGCCTCCAACAATAAATAAAAGAATAAACACATATACAATAACACAGAACATTCTAACTTAGCAAAACAGAAGTTTGTCTCTCAATAATTTTAAAAGGAATGTAAGTTTCAGACACACAAGTAGAGTCATGATCACAGTACATTTTACAAGGTTCAGCAATTAATGAAATATTGAAAATATCAGTTTGCATCCACATATGTACAAATATTTACACAAACAACTATGGGAACCTTTTTCCAACTGACTCTTTAAATACCAAAGTAACTTTGCAAGGTTGTTTCAAAATAATTAACTTTAAAGCTGCTCTTCATTAATAGCAGTCCAAAATATTTGTTGCACATAAACACACTAACATATTCAGATCCTATCTTTAATCATCACTGCTGTGTTTTAAAACAAGGCAGTCCAAAACTTTAATTTACACCAGAAAACCTAGTCTCAAAACATCAATAACTATTTGAACAAGAATACATACACACTTTTTTAATAACTTTTCACTGACTTCAATAAGAATAGTCAGTTTATAACATATTGCTCAAAAAACCTAACTTAATTCACTGCTTGGCTCAGCACTAGCAGTCCATGTTACACATTCTGCCCATTATTGGTTTAGCAGTCTTTTTACATACAAATTTAGGCACAAATGCACAATTTAGATAAAGAACACACAAAAAAACAAAAACACATTTTTAAATTAACACACTGCCCCATCCTCTAGGTTTGGCAGTTCATGACCACTTATCAGCTTCTTGCCCCACAATGGCAAGTCCTTTTGCTACTGCTCACATAGTATATTTTGTAGTCCTTAGCTTCAGGACCACAGCATTTTTATTACTTTGTCTTGTTTTACTGCCCATTAACACATTTTTGAGCAGTTTATTATCATCATCTTTAGGTTTTTTCATCTTTATGTCACATCTTTGGTAAAATTTGCATTAATGATATAAAACATAAAACCTGCAACTTTGAAACAGTAATTAGACACTGGCAACAAAATCATTTCTTTTCAAATGACACAATCAGGTAATATATACATTAATCGAGAAAAAAAATTAAATGTCATATTCAGGATCAAGTTAGGATAAAGTATTTCTTACTACTCCTTTATCATTGCTTTTCCACACACAGTTAGGTCATTACACACATTAAGATCAGGACAATAATTTCATATCCTATTGCAAGTGATTTCTGCCAATCCTTTTGCTGGCACTAGACACATACCTCACACACCTATTTCACATACATTAGCCAGGTTCATCTCCTCAGTTTTAAATACATATACTGTTTTTTCAACACCATATTTACCCCTTTCTTTTTCTTTTAAAAACATTTAAATTTAATCATATTATAGTATTAATTTACCTTTTCTTTTCAATATTCTTACCTTTTCTCATCCATATTTCTCTTTCCAATTACTTTTTCATTACATTTTTCCTTTACAGTACCCACTATACTTTCATTATTCTTTGCCATTTTCTAGTGTACCCAATTTAATTATTTATTTACTTATCCACAAACAATACAGAATATCTTACATCATTGCCACACTATTCAATACACTCTGATAGAGAAGAAGGAAAGAAGATAGTAAAAGTTCTGAATGATGAAGAGGAAGGTTGGCAGCACAAAAAGAAACGGAAGTAGTGCTAGCAACGACTCGGGTCCCTGGTGCTCGACAGGCACCTGACAATGCAAAGAGTGCATTGCCCCCTGAGGGTTTAACAACTCTCATCTGAGGACATGTACCTTTAAGTAAACCACATGCTGCAAACATAAGCCCTTTCTCATTTTTAAGTATATTAGAAATTAATTATTGTCATATGGAGATCATTGCACTTATATTAAGTTACCATAAGCATATTCATTCATAAATTTTTCATGTTTCTCACACTACATGATCCTATCTTCATAATTAGACTGGCAACAGTAAGTATACAATTGAAAATAAACAGTTTCTAAGCAAAGTCAAACAGTACACTACAATAAATAAGCAACAAACTGCCACAGGCCTCAAGGTCAACAAAACAATAATCCACTTTCAGGTAACACTCAGATACAACAATAATAATAAACTCATGCATTATATTAACATTATATATACATACAACATCCTGCCCCCAGTCTCTTTATTAACCAGGCAGTCTTTTATGGTTCATAAACAGTGACTTAAGTCTGGTGGCTTTTTAGGCCTCCTGTTTTCTACATCTTTCATTAATTTATTCAGATCTTGCCAACGTTTTGTTTCATCAGGTGGCTTTTTAGGTTTTGGAATTTCAAAGTCTTTAGCAAGGTACAACATCTCCTGCTCTGCTATCATTTTAATAAGTGGTTCTTTTTGTTCCTGTAATTCACACTCCTTCAAAACATTTGTTAAAGCTTGCCCCAGTATAGTATCATCTGAAGGTTCCTGCAAATTATGCCCCTGTGTTACATTGCTGAATAAATCATTCGGTTTTGGCCTAGTTCTACTTTCTGTATCTTGCTTTGGAAAAATGTCTCTAATTTTCTCATACCCCCTTTCAGTAAAAGTATATTCACTTTCATCTACACGTGAAAATTCATCTTCACTGGAGTCATCACTACTCTCTTCCTCACCATCAGATTTACTTAAGTGCTCGACTTTTGAACAACAGAGAAAGTTATTATATTCGTTCTTATCTGTATTCATATATCCTTCATCATCTGAACTATCACTGATTTCACTTTCGTCATCAGATTCGAGCAGGAAAGCAACTTTTAAACAGTGAGGCAGATTATCACTAGATGTTTCAGTCACTTCGTTTTTCGACTCATTTTCTACACAATACACATCGTTTGGACAGTCAGGCACTTCTGTTATATCACTTTGAACGATTTCAGCCTTAACTTCATACTTAGTATAATCGTCACATACTTCGATAACTTTCATTTCATTTTTCCCTTTGTCGTCATTCTCAGGTAATCGTGCGAAATTCCTACTAGACTCTTCTGCATTATCATCACAGAACACCTTTCCATCAACAACAATTTCATCTGCACTGCTCATAATGTCATGATTACGAACGTCCTCTTCTACCTCTTTTTTACCTATTATTAATTGTGCACACGTCTTTTGCGTGGCATATTCTACCTCCCTTTCCTCTTTATTCATCACAACCTCCCCCACATCTACGTCTTTTAATTCATACACATCATTAACAGTACAAATATTCCCCTTTTCACTCGCCTTTTCTGGCTCCCTTTTATTCTTTAATAAAGTCTTTTCGCACGATTCCGATACCGAGTTATCTTTATCATATGACATATTAACTTTATTTTCATTTCTACATTCATCTACTACTGAAACCGGCCATCGGAAGTATCCGATCCCGCCTCTTCTGTCTCTCTCTACGGCAGCCATCTTGTTCCGACGTCTGCCATCTGTGTCTGCTGCCAAGTGCAATGTACGCTGCTTCGGCAACGGCTGGCCCGAGCACGAACGGTCACGTGACTTCGCACTGGGAACGCCACTATGTATCATTCCGCGCCCATCTGCTATAGGCGCGCCCTTAAACTTCCTGCCCCGTAGCTCACGTCTTTCCTTCTCGAATCTAATATTTGGCATCTTTTCTTTGGGCCCAAAACCGGTTTCCGCGTGAATCCGGCCCGTAACACACGCGGTCTTTAGTTTTCCATTTCGTCTCTAGTTTGGGAATTTCGTGCTACGTATCCTCTGCCGCGCGTCGTATAATTTCCTCTACCTCTCGCACGACCTCTTTGAATCATGTTTACACGAAATCTATCGTTTTCCTGTCGTTCAGCTTGGTCATTACTTTCTCGCGAATAATTATTGTTATTATGGGGACGGTACTCGCGATTTCTTCGCCAGTGATCTTCATCCTCTACCCTTTCCAAGAACGCAGAAAAACTACTGTGTGTACTCCCAACATATCGTTTCGAATTCTCAGGCAGTTTCTGCCAAAGAACCCAAACGATCTCAGCTTCAGTTCTTCTAGCCTTCAAATGTATCAGTTTTCTGTACCATGATTCGCAGAATTCTTTCATGGTTTGCCTACCTCTGACGTCATACAACCTGGCCATTAAAAACTCACGCCACAACTGGTCTTGTTTTTGTTCTGACCAGTATTCGTCAATAAATTTTTGTTTGAAGGTTTCAAAAGACATCTGGTTAGTATCAAGATTCAACCCCCACCTTTTTGCTTCTCCCGTTAATGCACTGATTACAACATTAATTTTGTCCTGATCAGACAAATATTCAGGAAAATTTCTTTCGCAGTTCTTTACAAAGTCTAGGGGGTGCCATCCGTTATGCCTCTTTGCAGGGTCGAATTTCTCTTCGCCCTCTAATATTTTACTGAGAGGCATTCTTTCAGTAAAATGTGTAGGTCCGGTTTGTATTTTCCTTTCCAAGTCATACACTTTGCCTTGGATTTGTGAAGTGTTATGTTCACACTTCTTTTCGCAAGTAAGAATCTGTTTGGTTAGAGCTCTACTTGTTTCTGTTACAGATTGTTTAATCTGGGCAAATTCCAGGTTACATTCTGTTTGTATTTCGGATTTAATACCGAATACCTTTTCGTCTACTTTAGTGACGACTAAGGGTTCTATTTGATCTTGAATTTTAATTACTTCAGTGTCAAATCTTTCGTTAATGTCATCAATTTGTCCTTGTACATTGGCAATATTGCCATTGATGACAGTAATTTCGCTTTTAATACTTTTGATTTCATTACTCACTGTTCCTACCCTTGAGTTGACTTCTTCAATTTGTTTACTAAGTCTGGTACCCTGCTCTTGCATTTGTTTACTAATATCACTACTCTGTGTTGTAATTAACTGTCTTTGTTCTACATTTTGTTGCCCTAGTGCTGCAATTAGCTGTCTTTGTTCTACATTTTGTTGCCCTAGTGCTGCGATTTGTGCCTTAATATTGTCATTTTGTGCAGCATTTTGTTGCCCCTGTGCTGCAATTTGTGCAGACAACATTCTTAACAAATCAGTTACATCTGGTGTCTTTTCACTTTTAGATTCTATTGCCTTTTCGTGTTCAGATCCTACACCCCTTTCTGGTTTTGGTGATTCAAACATATCCCTTGATTCATCAGCATAGCCACTGTCTTCGACAACATCGCCTACATTATCTTGCTTATTACGCGCTACTCACATAGCTTCGATCTGTTTATTAACGTCTGCGTGATAACGTACGTAATTTAACTCGCGCGTCATGCCATCTGTTGGTGTGCTGCCTGAACTGCTCTCGGTTGTATTCTGCTCTCGCGCGTTTAGACTTATTTCTAATTTCCTGTCCATTTTAGCTATTATTACGTACTGATACCTTTTATTTTTAATTTAAACTGAACTTTCACTACTAGTTCTGTCAAGTTATGTACAGGTTCGTGCCGCTGGACGTTTTATGTTCACTCAACGTTTGTAAAATGCTAACTACTTATAATTTTTTTCCGTCTGTAGGTGCAAACTGAACAACGTCCTGTCACGCGGCGCCACGTATAACACTCCCCGTCTGCTAACTACTGTACCATAACCTCAATGCCAGAAGCAGGTTGTAACATAAAACAATTTTGTAAAAGTAACTATGGCACAAAGCAACAGAGCAGTGTTACCCTCTGAGAGGAATTTTGTTAAGTTGACCGTATTGTTCCTAATGGAAGTGGCTTATCGGAAATGAAAGTCAGAATTACATTAATATTGGAATAGTGACAAACAAAATTTTGCCTAGCTATACTGTTTATAGAATAAGGGAAACGGTCGCCAGCCTAATTAGGCAAGAGAAAGATTAACATTCTCGTTTATGAAAGTAGGTATAAGTAACTATAATGGACAACACGACAGACACAACCTAGACTTAGCAACACGCGAGTGCAATGAACTCTAACACACATATGTTTTAAGATTGAAGCTAACAGTTAGAGCAGCAGGAACTATTTTCAAAATTATAACAGGTACAGAAAAACACTATCACTTTCAGGGTTTACACAAACTGAGTGGTCTTTATACCGTTAATATGCACACAAGAGAGACAAACATTTGGCATACATGAGAATGTAACGTTTCACAACTGCAGCTTTCTCACTTTTACTACAACGAAACACAATGTTGACAAAATTGCAAGAAACTGACTCTCCTTTTTTAGAATTTTCTACGGACAACAACGTGATCATTTACTTTATGAGACTCAGCCTAAAGTTTGAAGTTGGTAACAGCACTTTAAATAACAGTTTCAATAGGCATTATTTAACAAAGCTCTAGGCTTCAACGTACTTTCAGTAAGGGCACTCGGTAATCACTTTACTTCAAACGGAGAGGACCCTGAGAGGTGTTATAATGAGGAGTAAAATCAAGGTAGGTAAATAAATTCCGATATGAATTACCTTATATTTCAGCACACTAACACATCCATTAGGCTGATCCTTCACTGTACATCAATATAGTATTACGTTACAGTGATTGCGCAATGTGGTGGCAACTGCATGTTGGTAGGTGGAATTACAGGTAGAATTGCCGGACTTTATCGTATCTTCATGGCGATGATTCATACAAATTCCAGAATAGATCCAGCTATTTATCCACCCATCCGAGGCATTGGAAAGAAGCAGTAAAAGCCTCTCTCTGAATCAGCATGATATGCGCCTTTACATTGACAGTGCACAGACTGGTAGCTCGTCTCCGACTGGTGGCTCGTCTCCGACTGTTGTCTCATCTCCGACTGACTATCAGTTCCACCTTTTCCACCTATGTCAACCACAATTTGCGCGCGCTACCTATTTCCGTTCCTGAGGGGAACCACTACACCTTTTACATACGAAATAACTAAAAGCCCTAAGTGAGGATCAGCAATTTACATAACAGCAAACAAATACATTAAATAAAACAGAACATTCTCACATATTGACACTTCTACAAAAAATTATTCACACAAAATTACAATTACATACAATAAGTTCTGTTCCCTCCAAATGGGACAAAGAACTTTAAATTACAGATACACTACTTTGCATAGAATCAAATCACGACATCAAAGGTTTTAACAAAGAAAAGAGTACACAATTTTATGTTATTGATTTAAACACATTTACAGAAGATCAACAATGTAACATTAAATAAAGCAAAAGCAAAATAAATTCATACAGCATTAGAGCTGTGGTGTTACACCTTCACAGGAATTGCATAAATAATTTCTTTACGATTTGGTAACTTATCTGCTAGTGTAAGTTCTCGTGATGCATCACTCTAGTGTTAAGATGTGACATAGGTATTAGACATGGCCATTTTACTGTAATATTTTTTCTGCTTGAGCTGTGTCATGTTTAGGTATAAGTTGCAGCTGTTTGCCAGGCATAGTGTTATTGAATTTGACTTTGTATTATTCTGTTAATCCAGTTTTACCAATAATTTATTTTTATTGTCTGCTGCTCATTGCCTTATATTAGTTGTAATTTATGCTGCTTGCTTTGCCATTTCTATTTTTTTTCATTGCTGTTTATATTAATAGTTTTATGTGATGCTGCATTGCCTCGTCCCTTAGTTTAGCATCTGAGCTCAGTAGTTTTAAGTTAGCTTAAGAGGGGGTACACTATATAAGAAACTAACTATAATGAATTGGAAGAAATGCATTGAGAAGGTATAAGAAAATGGTTTGGCCAAATAAAAAAGGGTAGTGTACAGTGGAGAAAAACTATTTTGAAAGAGGATGTGAACAGAGAAAGCAGGCTTAGATAGTACTTTTGGGAATAATGATGAACAAAGGGAGATCTCCATGCAAAATACTGCAGTAAAACAAACCCTGTCCTTTCCTTTTGTGTCATCCCTCTATATGTTTGTGTACCCTTGTGTATTTGTGTTTTTCCTGTCTTTATGTGTTTAGCTGATGAGAGATATGTTGTAGAATTTTTCTAATACTATGTTATTTACTTTGTAAAGACGTTGAGACATTATTTATTCTGTTTTGTTGCTCATATGTGAAGGTGATGTTTCAAAAGTTATTCTGATCTTTATGTATTTACTTATGTCATAATTCCTGTAACACTGATGTATATGTTTATTTTTATTCTTTTGTAAAGCCTGTGTTACTACAAATGTTATCTGTATTGTTATGTTCTTTAATGATGTATTTTGTACCTTGTAATTGTATTCTTATGTTTTAAAATTGTAATTGTTTTAAAATTGTAATTGTAATGATATTAGTAACTTGTAAGTTACATTTCACTGCACACGTTTCTGTTGGTCATAGTATATGGACAATATGTGAGAAGTTGGGACTGTTAGTGTTTGCACGTGTGTTGATAATTCAGCAAGGGACTGGATAACAGCATTGCTGGTCCTAAGGACAATTCCAAAAACTTTGTGCGTGCACAAGTGGTGGTTATGGACTTGCTATATTCTCCGCAAGACTCTTCGATGGTGAATGTGCACCTGCACAGTCGCAACAGATGGCTGCTGGCCATCTCTACAAGGACTACAGTGGGTCTACAACTTTGATGACTCACCAGTACCATTATTTCTAGAAGGACTGCAGTGGGTATGCACCTCTGGTGGCCCGCCAATACCATACTCTCTACCAGGACTACAGTGGGTCTGCTCTGTGATTACCTACCTACCAATCTTCTTCAAACCGTCGAATGACTCTGCTGTGGGTTTGCTCTGTTGTGGCCCATTACCTGTCAGCATGTCAAGAGTCAGCACTGTCTTTCAGTTGGAAGGACAACACTACTTCTTCAAGACTGCATGGAAATCCACTACTTCCTGTGCATTGTCTTTACTGCTCAGACTTTGAAAAAAAAACACTGAAATTTTACTGTGATGAACAATCTGGACTGTCTTTATGGACTGTGAGAAAATTTTAGCTTTTGACCAACATTGTATAAATAAGTGTGTGCATTTGATATCTTTGTTATTGTAATTATGAAAAATTTTTTCAAATCATTATTGGCCACTGCCCAAAAATATTTTGTAAAATTTTTTGTGGGGAGCATGGGGGCTATGTAAATAGGCTGTTTATGTTTTCTTTATGTAAGTGGGCTGTTTAGGTTCTTATATTGGTAACGCCGCCGCCACGTAGCGCTCTCTGTATGAAAATCACTGGCTGTGCTGTGTGCAGCCTGTGGCTAGTTTGCATTGTTGTCTGCCATTGTAGTGTTGGGCAGCGGCAGCTGGATGTGAACAGCGCGTAGCGTTGCGCAGTTGGAGGTGAGCCGCCAGCAGTGGTGGATGTGGGGAGAGAGATGGCGGAGTTTTGTAATTTGTCATGAACTGCTATATATATTATGACTATTAAGGTAAATACATTGTTTGTTCTCTATTAATATCTTTCATTTGCTAACTATCCCTATCAGTAGTTAGTGCCTTCCGTAGTTTGAATCTTTTATTTAGCTGGCAGTAGTGGCGCTCGCTGTATTGCAGTAGTTCGAGTAATGAAGATTTTTGTGAGGTAAGTGATTTCTGAAAGATATAGTTTAATGTTACTCAGGGCCATTCTTTTGCAGGGATCTTTGATAGTCAGATTGCGTTGCGCTAAAAAACATTGTGTGTCAGTTTAAGCACAGTCTTGTATAATTGTTCTAAGGGGACGTTTCAAAGGGAACAATTGACAGTAATGTTGGAAAGACAGTAGAAGAATAATGGGTAGCTTTGAGAGATGAAGTAGTGTCTACAGGAAAATTAAAGAGACCTTTGGAGAAAAGAGAACCACTTGTATGAATATCAAGAGCTCATACGGAAACTCATTTCTAAGCAGAGAAGGGAAGGCAGAAAGATGGAAGGAGTATTTAGAGGGTCTATACAAGGGCAATGTACTTGAGGACAATATTATTGAAATGGAAGAGGATGTAGACGAAGACGAAAATAATAATTCCAATCCCAAAGAAAGCTGGTGCTGACAGATGTGAAAATTATCGAACAATCAGTTTAATAAGTCACGGATGCAAAATACTAACGCGAATTCTTTACAGACGAATGGAAAAACTGGTAGAAGCCAACCTCGGGAAAGTTCAATTTGGAAACCGTAGAAATACTGGAACACGTGAGGCAATACTGACCCTACGACTTATCTTAGAAGCTAGATTTTTTTTTTTTTTTTGGTCGTCAGTTACTGGCTGGTTTGATGCGGCCCACCACGAATTCCTTTCCTGTGCTAACCTCTCCATCTCAGAGTAGCACTTGCAACCTACGTCCTCAATTATTTGCTTGACGTATTCCAATCTCTGTCTTCCTCTACAGTTTTTGCCCTCTACAGCTCCCTCTAGTACCATGGAAGTCATTCCCTCATGTCTTAGCAGATGTCCTATCGTCCTGTCCCTTCTCCTTATCAGTGTTTTCCACATATTCCTTTCCTCTCCGATTCTGCGTAGAACCTCCTCATTCCTTACCATATCAGTCCACATAATTTTTCAACATTCGTCTATAGCACCACATCTCAAATGCTTCGATTCTCTTCTGTTCCGGTTTTCCCACAGTCCATGTTTCACTACCATACAATTCTGGACTCCAGACGTACATCCCCAGAAATTTCTTCCTCAAATTAAGGCCGGTATTTGATATTAGTAGACTTCTCTTGGCCAGAAATGCCTTTTTTGCCATAGCGAGTCTGCTTTTGATGTCCTCCTTGCTAGATTAAGGAAAGGCAAATTTACGTTTCTAGCATTTGTAGACTTAGAGAAAAATTTTGACAATGTTGACGAATACTCTCTTTCAAATTCAGAAGGTGGCAGGGGTAAAATACAGGGAGCGAAAGGCTATTTACAATTTTTACAGAATCCAGATGGCAGTTATAAGAGTCGAGGGGCATGAATGGGAAGCAGTGGTTGGGAAGGGAGTGAGACAGGGTTTGTAGCCTATCCCCGATGTTATTCAATCTGTATATTGAGCAAGCAGTGAAGGAAACAAAGGAATATTCGGAGTAGGTATTGAAATCCATGGAGAAGACATAAAAACTTTGAGGTTCGCCGATGACATTGTAATTCTGTCAGAGACAGCAAGGACTTGGAAGAGCAGTTGAATGGAATGGACAGCGTCATGAAAGGAGGGTATAAGATGAACATCGACAAAAGCAAACGAGGATAATGAAATGTAGTCGAATTAAGTCGGGCGACGCTGAGGGAATTAGATTAGGAAATGAGACACTTCAAGTAGTAAAGGAGTTTTCTATTCGGGGAGCAAAATAACTGATGATGGTCGAAGTAGAGTGGATATAAAATGTAGACTGGCAATGGGAAGGAAAGCATTTCTGAAGAAGAAAAATTTTTTAACATCGAGTATAGATTTAAACGTCAGGAAGTCTTTTCTGAAAGTATTTGTATGGAGTGTAGCCATGTATGGAAGTGAAACGTGGACGATAAATAGTTTAGACAAGAAGAGAATAGAAGCTTTCGAAATGTGGTGCTACAGAAGAATGCTGAAGATTAGATGGGTGGATCATATAACTAATGAGGAGGTATTGAATAGTATTGGGGAGAAGTTTGTGGCACAACTTGACTAGAGGAATGGATCGGTTGCTAGGATATGCTATGAGGCATCAAGGGATCACCCATTTAGTATTGGAGGGCAGCGTGGAGGGTAAAAATCGTAGAGGGAGACCAAGAGATGAATACACTAAACAGATTCAGAAGGATGTAGGTTGCAGTAGGTACTGGGAGATGAAGAAGCTTGCACAGGATAGAGTAGCATGGAGAGCTGCATCAAACCAGTCTCAGGACTGAAGACCACAACAGCAACGACAAATACGAGGAATGTTTCGAATGGTTTTAACTATTTGAAGCCCACGTAATTGCTCACAATGTACCAGGTACTGTGTAACTGCGTTGGTTTTTGTCAACGGTAGGAAGTGCAGAGTTTCGTCTCATTCAGATATTGTTCCGTAACGCAACTCTGAGTGAACTTTCCTTTGATCAGTTTACAGATTGGCTAACTAACTATTATGGACAGCAAGTGAATGTGGCAGTAGCTAGGTACCAATTCTTTAGTTGCAAGAAATGGTCAGAACAAACTTATCAAAAGTGCGTAACAGATTTGCAGGGTATGACGAGGAAACGCTAGTTCAAATGTGCTTGTGGTACTTTATATTCAAATGTTACGTTTCGTGATGTGATCATGTACAATGACACTGATGTCACGAGTTATAGAACAGATTTTTAAACTGTCAGATTCGTCATTTCATCACGCAGTGCAAATACTACATCAGTACGACACAGGAGCTATGTCGGCTGATAAATTTGAACAGCCATCAATTTGTCGGATTGAGTCGTCCTTAGGTTACGACCAGCCCAGCAGGCAGCAATAGCATGTGTGGTCACGCCGCAAAAGCAGTTCTTCACACGGTGTAAACATCTCGCTACATTGGTGGACGGAATTAAGTCATGCCTTTGGGGCTATTCATGGCAAAAACGCCAAGACTGCCCGTCCAGGCGAGCACAGTGCTCCGCTTGTGGCAGGACAAGCCGTATGTTTGTAACGGAACAAACATAGGAATTCCGCCCACTCACAAAAATCTAGTCACAAGACCCATGTGATCAATGCAGTGTATTCAAAGCCTGCTGCGGGCTTTAGCAAAACTAGCAAGGAAACCGTTTCTTCAGTGCTACGCCAGTCAAACAAACTTTTTGTGCATTTGCATATCAGTGGAAAACGTGTGAAATCTGAGTTTGACACAGGTGCCTCTGTTACATTGCTGAGTTGTAGCATATATGAACTGCTGGGCTCCCCACGCCTATCTAAGACTATCACGTACCTGACGGCTTGTGATGGTGAAAACATTCCAGTACTCGGAAGATCTACTTTGCCGGACTTGTATTGCTCGCATGCGCGAACTGTAACTTTTACTGTGCTACAATAACTCGATTGTGAGAATATATTTGGATTTGAGTCCTTTTATTTGTTTGGCTTCCTCAATCAGGACAATGTATTCTCAGTCACAACATTCAGTGCCAAAGACAGTGTAGCCAGCTTGCAGAGAGAATTGCCTGACTCTATTCTGAAGGTTTAGACAAGGCTAACAATTTTGTTGCACTTATCACTCAGCCGATATTTATTTGGACCTGAACTGTTCCCATTGAATTACGGAACAAAGTTACCGCTAAACTTAAAGAATTTCATGATAGCGGAGCTATTGCACCAGTAAAAACTATTCAGTGGACAATTCCCCTGGTTTTGCTCCCCAAACCTTCAGATCGCATTCGCCTCCGTGTTGACTTCAAGTCTACAGTCAGCCCCCAAACTGTAATTGATACTTATTCATTGCAGGCCCAGAGGATCTCATGGATAAACTATGCCCTGGTCGCTACTTTTCAAAAATTGATTTGTGCGACGCATATCTCAAAATTCTACTAGACGAAGAATCCTAAAAAGTGTGTTGTGAACGCTCATTGAGGCTTGTTTAAATATTTGCGTTTGCCTTTTGGCAGTGCTTCCGCATCCGCCTGTTCCCAACGGTAATTGGAACAACTGACAGCTCAATTGCCAAACTGTTCGAACTATTTGAACGATATTGCGTGCTTTGTTTCATATGTTATATAATACAGGACTAAAGTGTAGACTAGGCAAGTGTGATTTTTTTTAAACCTCAGTTGCAGTATCTTAGTCATGCTATAAACAGTCAAGGTGTACATCTTCTGCGGTCACATTTGTTAGCTATACGTGATCTGCCAGTTCCTCGCAGTGTCACAGAACTGCAGTCAGTCTTAGAGAAAATGAAAAATTATATTCGGTGCACACCGAATTCTGCACAAATTGCAGCTCCATTTAATCGCTTGCGTCGCAAGGACGTCCATCCCCTTTGCTTGGACGGATGAGTACCAAGAAGCTCTTCAAAAACTTAAAACTGCATTACTCAGTGATCGATGCTTGGTTCACAATTATGAAGCGCGAGAACGAATATGCGAATCGGAGCCGTGTTCTGCTGGAGAGTACAGACAGTGATTGATACTGCAGGGCTCGGCGGCAAAAGTATAACTAATTTTATCACTATTCAATGTCTAAATGCTTAAATACGCTACTAACTAGATTGTCGACATTAGCCACACTGACAGCGGGC
Organism: Schistocerca cancellata; assembly: GCF_023864275.1. Taxonomy (NCBI): domain Eukaryota; kingdom Metazoa; phylum Arthropoda; class Insecta; order Orthoptera; family Acrididae; genus Schistocerca; species Schistocerca cancellata. Next base: position 919,582,963 of record NC_064628.1, on the reverse strand, counting down.
TAACCAAGATTTCAGTAATTCCAAAACAAAGCTCATCTATTTATTAGTATTGTAAGTAGGCTGTTTAGATTTTTATATTGGTAATGCCACGTAGCGCTCTGTATGAAAATCACTGGCTGTGCTGTGTGCAGTCTGTGGCTAGTTTGCATTGTTGTCTGCCATTGTAGTGTTGGGCAGCGGCAGCTGGATGCAAACAGCGCGTAGCGTTGCGCAGTTGGAGGTGAGCCGCCAGCAGTGGTGGATGTGGGGAGAGAGATGGCGGAGTTTTGAAATTTGTCATGAACTGCTATATATATTATGACTATTAAGGTAAATACATTGTTTGTTCTCTATTAATATCTTTCATTTGCTAACTATCCCTATCAGTAGTTAGTGCCTTCCGTAGTTTGAATCTTTTATTTAGCTGGCAATAGTGGCGCTCGCTGTATTGCAGTAGTTCGAGTAATGAAGATTTTTGTGAGGTAAGTGATATCTGAAAGGTATAGTTTAATGTTACTCAGGGCCATTCTTTTGCAGGGATCTTTGATAGTCAGACTGCGTTGCGCTAAAAACATTGTGTGTCACTTTAGTGAATGTTTGCTCAGCTGTTTGAAAAGCAAATAGTGTAAGAGGTTTATCAGCACAGTCGTGTATAAATGTTCAAAGGGGACGATTCATAGTATTTTATATAATGTTTTCCATCTTTGGCCGACTAAACCGACCTACTGGATAAGTGCCCTGTGCAGCCAGACGAGAAGCACTGAAGTTAGATATCTCACTGCACTGTGTTCGACTAGTGTGCAGTCTAGAAATAACTTTCACACCAACACCTTGTATTTACTGCGACGGGATATTTTGTGTAATTAAACTTGAATGAATGTGCTATTCAGCCACAGTAAACGTTTATATCAGATCTCTCGTTGGTGCGACCTCACGTGGAAATTGAAGCTGCATGGAGATTGTTGTGGACCTTGAGTTGTGTTCGACTAGTCAAGATTAGACTCGACGAATTTTGATATAACTATTGGCTCTGGGGACTACTTTTTCCTTAAAAAAATCAGGTGGCATCTCTATATTTCATGACTCTCATTGTAGTACAAAGAGGTCCATCCCAAGAACGTATATGCGCTACAGTTCGGAACCGCGCTGCTGCTACGATGGCAGGTTCGAATCCTGTCTCGGACATGGATGTGTGTGATATCCTTAGGTTAGTTAGGTTTAACTAGTTCTAAGGCTATGGGACTCATGACCTCAGTTGTTAGGTCCCACAGTGCTCAGAGCCATGAACGTCTAGGGAAGTAATTCCAGTGGTGGTTTCCCGTTGCTTCCACTTTCCTCCATATTCTGTCGGCTCGCTGACAGTTTCCCACTGGGGTTGGTTACCCCACCTTCCACTGGGTTGCTCAGCTTAACAGGGGCACCACGAAAAGCATGGTAACTGGAGGAAAAGGGAGAAAGTGCCATATGAAAATAGGGGGAGAGGAAATACAGCAAGTGAATAACTTCAGTTCCTTAGAAAGCTTAATAATGGATGATATGTATTGCTCAACAGAAATGAGGGAAAGAATTGCAATGGCAAAAGAATTATTCAAGAGGAAACAGAAATTACTTTGCGGACCACTGAACAAAGGTCTGAGGAGAACGCTTGCCAAATGTTACACTGGAGCATTGCACTTTGTGGACTGCAGACCTGGACATTGAGGAAGGCAGAAGAAAGAAGATTGGAGGCACTAGCGATGTGGATATGAGGAAGATTGAAGAAAGTGAAATGGCAAGTCCGAGTAAGGAATGAAGAAGTATTAAGAAGAGTTGGAGAAGAAAGAAACATGCTAAAAGACATCAGAAAGAGAAAACGGAAATGGATTGGACATTGTTTGCGGAGGGACTGTTTATTGAAGGAATGAATAGAAGGAATGGTGGAGGGAAAAACGGGAAGAGGAAAAAGGAGATATCGAATGCTGGGCAATATCAAAGGAGACAAATATTGAGAAATTAAAAGACTGGCTATTGACACACAAAAGTAGAAAAGGCTTAACCCATGACAAGACCTGCCGTAAGGCAGAATACCACAATACTACTACTATTCATTGTAGTGGCATCAAAACTTTCATACTTGTTATGCTGTCATTAACAACTGATGACACACGTGTTAGAATCTGCTCTCAGTGGAGAAGGAAGCCAACGGGGACATCGAGACAGCTTTACAAAACATGAGGTAAGCACGCATGTTGAGAAACAGAAACTGAATGATGTTTGCAGCACCTTCACGTTACGAATTGGTGAATGTAGCTCTCCAGATGCTACAAACTCGTAAAGAACAACTTGTATTCTTAGCATGGCCGGCGAAGTAACGTATCTCAGCAGGAACAGTCCGTATCTCATCCTAATTATTTAATTAGCTAGGGAGCGGTAGCAACCGTTACAGTGCGATTCGGGTCCGTAACATCTTACGGCGGAAAGGCATACGTTAAATTATAAGGCTTCAACTACCGATCTCGAAAAGTAAATGAATTTAAACTTCAGCTGAAGCCCTAATTGACACTGTCTTAATAGGTTGAGAAAGATATTTGAGAACTGGAAACGGAGCATAATTTTTACTGTTGTTTTGCGTAGTTACTCTCGATGAAAATTTGTTGTAGCTCTGGATTTCTTCAAGTTTTTTATCTGCTGCAAGTGGAATTGTTGATTCTGTGGATTAACTTTGACATCCGTTTGCGATAAACATATTGATTTATTTGTAATTTTTTTCTGGTAACATAATATATTGAACTCAGTCAAGTTCCCGCCTGTAACTTTTACACTTGCACTCATACAAAATCACGTTACAAGTACGTAATCTTCATGATACAGCATATCTCCAAATATTGGCCCATACATTCAGCAACGTACAGAGATTTGAAACATTGCACATCGAGTGGTATAAGTGTTAATCTCCTAATAATATATTTATGGTACAGACTTTTGTCTCTTATTAATCTGTGGTGGAATGTATAAAATGCGAAACCATTACCTGAGACATGTTTAAATTTATATTTTGGCTAGAAAAATTAAAAAATAAATACTAATAGTCTGTTTTGATGTAATGGGAATTTAACTGGCTCGGAAAACACGTCATCCATTAAGTACACAACCCAGTTTACATCGTCGACTATGGAAATTTAATCTAACCAATCCGTATTACTGCAAATATTTTCGTTGAAGACACAGGTTATTTTATGGTTGCTGTTGTGGAATTCACTCTGGAGACTGTTTTGGTGCAGCTCAGCATGGTAGTCGATCCCACCGGCCGCGGCGGCCTAGCGGTTTTAGGCGCTTCAGTCCGGAACCACGCGACCGCTACGGTCGCAGGTTCGAATCGTGCCTCGGGCATGGATGTGTGTGATGTCAGGTTTCAGTAGTTCTAAGTTCCAGGGGGACTGATGACCTCACATGTTAAGTCCCATAGAGCTCAGAGCTATTTGAACCATTTGAACATCCCTCAAGCCATCCCTGCTTAGCCATTTTGCACTTCCTGTCCATTTCATTTTTGAGACGTTTGTATTTCTATTTGCCTGCTTCATTTACAGCATTTTTGTATTTTCACCTCTCATCAATTAAATTCAATATTTCTTCTGCTGCCCAAGGGTTTCTACTAGTCCTTGTCTTTTTACTTACTTGATCCTCTGCTGCCTTCAACACTTCATCTCTCAAAGCTACCCATTCTTCTACTACTGCATTTCTTTCCGCTGTCCTTGTCAATCGTTCCCTAATGCTCTCTCTAAAACCTCTGGTTCTTTCAGTTTATCCAGGTCCCATCTTCTTAATTTCCCACCCTAGCATATTTAGCATATCCGCTTAAAAGAAGAAACTGCGTATCTAATTTTAACCGAGAAACTCAGCCACCGCTGGAGCGATGTCACACTCATTTCTGTCAGTGGCGTCAGAGGCGTCATAGGCACCAAATATGGTGACAAATCATGAGTTGATTCCTTTCACCATTGTCACTGTAAACGCATTCGCATTATGCGTCGTTGTAATTGTATTTCACCAATGTGATGTCCATAACCGTGTGAGATATTCTTAAGGAAAGACAATTTCAAGGTTCGCATTGCAGCTGCAATGGGAAAACAGAATTGGCGAGGTATAAAAAATTCTGAGAAAAATGGGGCCTTTTTTTCGATTGAAGAATTTACAGTCACTGTCTTTCAAGTTGGATCTGTTTTTATGTCACAATATTATCTGAGGTGACGTATCGCTGTAAATTTCAGAACTGATCAAACTGTTTAGAATCACCACTAAGTCTTTGGATTTTATATTACAGATATTCTATGCACGACAGGCCGTTGTCAGATGTATTGTTTGTTATTTTTCAGTTTTCAGCCACAAGAAGCACATAAATTGATCCATATACTTGAACCACTTGCTTTGATAAGCATAGAAATTCTGCATATTTTCACGAAAAATGCAACATCTCTTTTGAATTTCGGATTTTGTGAGAGAGCCCAATGACTGTTTTACTTTTAGTATTAGGTACTTATTTTTCAGCTTTTGGGGAAGCAAGAACAGACTAGACTGTGGCATATACTTGCACAATAGATTTGTTTTGTCTTTCCACTGTTGAGATATTGCAGTGGACTACAAACATCACGGACTGAAGGAATCAAAAACAGACTTTAGAGAATTCGTTCTCAGATATTCAATACCGGTGCTGATTTGGATGATTCGAAGAGAAAATACGGAATTTACTGCAGTAAAGGTTTTCATAAGTCTCTATGAAACAGGAAACCGTTCAAAACTTCGCGACAACTTAATAGCTACTAGTGGGAAAATGAACAGCCACAGAAGTGATTAGGTTCCTGAGTCATAAGAGAGTAGATGGTAAACTTATTTCATATTGTCAGTGATGTACTTTCTATATCGATAGACGACGAGAAGTAACCATGATGAAGGTACTTTTGCAAAGTATGGGCCTATGAGATCGTTGTTTAAGTTTAGTTTCAATGGTGATGATATGTTACTCCCTTCGGAAGGGGCAAGCCCTTACAATTGCAATGTATTTTCTAGAAATTTTTTTCTACTTTTCTAGGCACTCATCAATAAATAGTTCAGAGTCCCATGTTTACTCTGGAGACTAGCCAAAACTAAGTACGGTTTCCTTGTATTCAACGGTTCAGTATCAATGTTAGTACAATTAGAAGGAAATTCCAGTTTCGTCCTAACACTGTCGATGTTTCTAGCAGCCGGAGAGTCATGAAACAATACTTTAATTAATTTTGTGATACAATTCATTCATATAAATGACACTGAAATTGTGAAATTCCATAATTGCCTCTACAGCTTGAATTTTCTTCTGAGCTGGTGATCTTCATTGTACTAAAATGATTCAATATTTAACGGAGCACTACAGAAAAGGTCCCAGAAGACTGTAAAGTGGCTTCAGTACGTCCACGGCACAAAAATGGTGTGAAGGTAGATGTTGGCAATTATAGATGTATATTATTTTTATCAATTACTTATAACATATTCTCGAAAATATTATATATCAGGGCACAAATTACACTTAATTGTAACGTGGAGTAATAGCAAGGTGTGTCTAGAAACAGCAGATCCAGATCAGTACAGATTTTAAATCTGATTTCCGTAATTCATCACTGTTTAGTAAATTCCAAAAACATAGTTAAAACATTTATTGATTAAAAAAAAAGTTTTCACTCTGTTTACAGAAAAACGCTAGAAGGATACCTCCTGACTTCGAAGTTAAAACTAATTTGGCAAATCTAATCTGAGAAATTCTGACATACACAAACTCAAACGTAAAATTAGTAGATGAGATACATCGACATTTAAAAATAAATACAGGTGTTAGGCAATGTGTTGGTTTACCTCCATTCCTTTCAACTGTATGTGGAGAAAATTATAAGAATTTTGAATGAAAAACTGAAACAACCTATAATTTCAGCACCGTGCTAGGAATAAACAACACTGGTGTTGAAATAAATTGCCCACGATTTGCTGATGATACTGCCATAGTATCTGAAAGCCCGACACATGTGGCAGTTCAAGTAAATAATCTTGAAGAGACAACCAACACGTCAGATGTAAGAATCTCTGCAGAGAAAACAAAGTTTATGAGCAATATGAAAGTGCTCGAAAATATTTCATAACAAATACTGTACCGATAGAATAGGTGATAAAAAATTTTTGCTGGTGACTATTCTAGGAAAACCGTTCATAAGTACATGCTGTAGAGGATAGGACACGCGATGTAAAAAAGTGTATTATACAGGGTGATTCAAAAAGAATACCACAACTTTAAAAATGTGTATTTAATGAAAGAAACATAATATAACCTTCTGTTATACATCATTACAAAGAGTATTTAAAAAGTTTTTTTTTCACTCAAAAACAAGTTCAGAGATGTTCAATATGGCCCCCTCCAGACACTCGAGCAATATCTACCCAATACTCCAACTTGTTCCACACTCTCTGTAGCATATCAGGCGTAACAGTTTGGATAGTTGCTGTTATTTCTCGTTTCAAATCATCAATGGTGGCTGGGAGAGGTGGCCGAAACACCATATCCTTAACATACCCCCATAAGAAAAAATCGCAGGGCGTGAGATCAGGGCTTCTTGGAGGCCAGTGATGAAGTGCTCTGTCACTTTTCCCTTTGCACAAACACCCATTCTCTGTAAACTGTTTATACCAACGTTTAATACACCACCTATCAGGAGGTTTAACACCATACTTCGTTCGAAATGCACGCTGAACAACTGTCGTCGATTCACTTCTGCCGTACTCAATAACACAAAAAGCTTTCTGTTGAGCGGTCGCCATCTTAGCATCAACTGACGCTGACGCCTAGTCAACAGCGCCTCAAGCGAACAAATGTACAACTAAATGAAACTTTATAGCTCCCTTAATTCGCCGACTGATCTTGCTTAGCTCTGCCTTTTGTCGTTGCAGAGTTTTAAATTCCTAAAGTTGTGGTATTCTTTTTGAATCACCCTGTATAACTAAGAATTCCCCAAACAAAAACTGCCGTCCGACGACGTCCCGTTCGTGCTCGACTGGAGACACATCTGGTCACGCAGCAGGCCAAGGCAACGTATCGACTACGTGTACAGCATGTTGGGTTACAACGGCAGTGTGTAGGCGGGAGCTATCATGTCGCAAAATGGAAACAACCATGGAACGCTGTTCATCAATGGCAGCATAACGGGTTGAATCACCAGACTGACGAACAAATTTTCAGTCAGGCTGCGCGGGATGACCACGAAAGTACTAATGCTGTCATACTAAATCGCACCCCAGATCATAACCCCAGGTGTAGTAGGTAGAGTGTGTCTAGCACGAAGACAGGTTGGTTGCGGCTCCTCAGTCCTCCTTGTAGCCAACACGCGGCCATCACTGGAACCTGGGCAGAATCAGCTTTCATCAGAAAACACAACAGACATCCACCCTGCTCTCCAGTGAGCTCTCGCTTGACACCACCGAAATCACAGACGGCGGTGGTTTGGGGTCACTGGAACTCACACTATAGGGCGTCTGGCGCGGAGCTGTCCCTGAAGTGACCGATTGGCGACAGTTCGTTGTGTCATTGTGGTGCCAGATGATGCTCAAGTTACTGCTGCAGACGCAAAGATGAGCCAAAGACATACGCTGAACATGACGGCCTTCCCTCTCTGTAGTGTCACGTGGCTTTGCTTGCCGCTCTCTAGTATGGACAACCTCCTCTGGGGTGGTCTACAATATCGGAGTCTGTTGTCATTTGACATTTACTCCACAAATATAAAGATAAAATGGGCTGGGATAAAAAAGGATTTGCTAAAACTTGTCTGAGCTCGACAGGATCAAATACGAAGAGTGCTAGGAACTAGCGGCGAGAGGAAGAAGAGTGTTTGTTCTTCTTCTGCTTAACTCTCGGAATAGCAGCGATTATACGCTGCCAGTCATAATCGGTAAAAATAGGGAAGCGGTTTATAAGGTCCCTCTTAGGAATGACGGCGGACAGATTTGCAATTGCCCAGCCGAAATCATAAGGCTTATGGGGTAGGGGTGGTTTAGGAACACTGGAGGGGGTAAAAGGGTACGGGGTGTTGTGATGCGCGAAGGTCTCGTCACGCAATGATTTTGCGACCATCTTCAGCAGTCCTGGCGCAGTCATCTCTGTCTCTGCTGGCGGCGTGTTGACTGCCTCTTCTGTGTCCTGTTCTCGGATGGGCGCAGCAGCTGTGACTTCATCTCCCAGCAGCGGCAGTCCCGCCTCGTCCTCGGAAGGGCGGGCGGGCGTCTCGATGCCCTCGGTCACGTCATCTCGTATTGCTGGTGGGGCTGGTTCGGAATCTCGATTCCGCTGACCCTTCTCCTTCGAGGAGGGGGCAGACGTCTCATTCGCTACCTCCGTGGGCGCCCCCACAGCGCCCTGCGTTACCACAGGAGCCGGGAGAGCGTCCGTCTGCGTGGCGATGGTGGCAGTCGTAACTTCTCGCCCCTTGCGAGACTTACAGGCCAGCAACTCGCGAAGCTGCGCGAGCTGGAGGCGTACCTCGTCCACCTCGGCCCGAAGTGCAGCCCTCTCACCTGTCGTGGCAGATTTGAGAGCAGCAACTGCGTTGGCGACAGCATCGTCGATCTTGTGAATGCTGTTGGGATTGCAGCAGCACAGCCCTCCACTCGCGCCAGCACCGGCAGAAGTGCCAGTGGCGTGATGCGCTGGCAGAGAATTTACCGCTTCTCGATTCCTTGTCACCTCTCCTTGCGCAGTGGTTCGCCGTCCGTGTGTGTCCCGCTCCCTCCCGCGGCCACGGCTCTTGAGGTAGCTGCAGCCACGGTGATTGGCGGCGTGGGAACCGCCGCAATTGCAACATGTAGCAGCGGCTTGCCTGGGCTTCGTACAGTCGCGAGTGAGGTGCGACTTTGCACACTTCAAACACGCGAGTACTCCTGTGCAATCCGCGGCGAAGTGCCCCAACTTCTGACAGCGGAAGCACTGTAGAGGTTTCTTCCTCTTCTGCTTGCTGTCCAGTACAAGCGCTTGGCCCAGGAGGCTAACGATTGCGGCAACTTGTGCTCCTCGTCTTCCCTTCTGGCGTCCAGACATGTTGGTGCGGCGGGCGAGAATGCCGGAATGTCACGTGGCTGCCCAGAGCCAAGTCTTCTTGCGACCGTATAATCACGTGACCACCGCTGCCTGCAGGCATTTACAGTGGCTGTATACCTGCCGCGTCTTTCTGCACTGTAACAGAAGGAACATTCAGCTGATCTTATCACTATTACACGACCTCGTTCAAACTCACTGAGGTGCTGATAATGGTGTCTTCGTCACCTTGAAGGTATTCGTGTCTAATATGAGCTCACCACGCCCAGTCTCAGAGCGTTAGTAACGCTCTTTAGGGTTGCAGTGTGTATTTTAAGAAAACTTGATTTCCCGCCTCACAGTGGCGCTGCTGGCGCCACTCTTATGCTTCTGCCTCGAAAGTTTGGTAAACATCGTTTTGTGCCGGCTTTCGTAGCGACAAACACTTCGCTGTAGAATCGGCTTACGAAGTCACCGCCACACTTTTAATAGCGGGCCGACCGGTCCGCTGGAACAGTGAACAGAAAGATGAAAACCCAAACACTCTGATTAAATAAAAGTCGGTACCTATCTTTATTAACGAAGATACAGAAACACAGTAGTGAACTCCGTGTCTACAGAAATCTGTCTAGTTCGAGTCGGAGCGGCTAGGTCAGCGTCGGCTGACGACAAACAACAACTCTGCTGCGATGAACACACAACTGACTAGCAAGTACACAAATCGGTGGCGAGTATACCACTGAGCGGCGAATACAGAACTGTCCTAGCGCTCGCGACTCCAGCGCTTAAGAAGCCAGAAGCCAGCGGTGGCGCGCGCAGACTTGCGGCGATTTCCTGTATCGCTGACGCTGCTTATGCGGACGGCGTCCGGACTTTGATGCTGCCAACCTTTTGGCAGCGGGCTCGGTTGGCATTACTGGCTAGGATATAACACTCCTCCCCCCCAAATCGCCGCACCGTCGTTGAATAATGACGTGGCGAGCGTCGACGGCGGGGGAGGTGTCTGGCCGCAGGCGTAGCAGAAGAGACCGGGGCGGAGACTGTTGTCGGTGGCAGTCCCCGGTCCGCACCCCAGCATTGGCTGCGCGGGGCCTCGGGAAACACCGACTGAAAACCGAGGTCAGGGTGCACGCCTGTGACCACGGGCACAGCTTCTGGTACTGGACGCGACGGGGCGTCGGGACCCACGAAGAGAGGCAGCGTCTCCTGACGCTGCATCGAAGGCTGCCGAGTGGGCGCCGGACAAGGCGCTGCGGTGTCATACTCCTTGGGGGTGCCCAAGGAAAGCGGCTGCAGGACAGGCTGCACTGCCACCGCTTGGGATGGCGGCCCGGCTGAGGGGTCGACTTCCATCTGCTCCGAAGGCGGTGGCGACTGAAGAGGGACCGCAGGCGCCGGAGCGACCACCTGGGGCGCTCCCGGATGAAGCTGCGCGGGAGGCATCAACGGGACGGGCTGTCGGCGTGGTAGCGGCGACGGCTGCTGCTGCTGCCCTGGAGGCGGCAGCGAAGTCGGAAGGCGCGGCTGGAACCCGCCGCGGACCAAATCTGTGGACAAAGAACGAGCGGCAGAATCCGGGCGGCCAGCGCGGCGCAACTGGTTCTGATGCCTCCTGTGCACCCCAGTAGCACCTTGAACAGTATAGAAACCGCGACCCTGGACACTTATCACGGTGCCTCGTTCCCAACGACGGCGACCTTGATAAACTCTGAAAAAAACGGCGTCGTTGCGCTGAAAACGCGTGCGATGCTCAGAAGCGGCGGGTCGATCCGGGGGGGTGCAACAATCTTAGTAGGGTGCGATGACGACGGCCGTGGAGAAGGTCCGCAGGCGAAGGGCCGTCGCGTGGCGTGGTCCGGTACGACGACAGGAACGTGATGAGGGCCTGCTGACGAGAGTGCGTAGCACGAAGGCGGTCCATATGATCCTTGAATGTGCGTACAAAACGTTCCGCTGCACCATTCGATTGAGGGTGGAACGGCGGAGTAAGAACATGGCGAATGCCACTGGCAGAACAAAAACTTTCAAATTCAGCAGAGGTAAATTGTGGACCATTGTCAGACACTAAAACTTCTGGAAGACCCTCAATACAAAAAATTGAAGTCAACGCCTGTATAGTTTGTGCAGACGTTGTAGACTGCATGGGCACAATAAACGGAAAATTACTAAATGCATCTATCACGATGAGCCAACGAGAATTCCAATATGGACCAGCGAAATCAATATGTACTCGCTGCCAGGGACCGGCAGGGCGTGCCCACTCAAAATAGCGTTGAGGCGGAGCAGCTTGGTGTTCGGCACACAATCCGTAGACATCTGCGTAATCTGCTTATCAATGCCGATCCATGTACAATGACGGCGGGCAAGCTGCTTGGTGCGGACCACTCCCCAATGACCTTGATGCAACAAGTCGAGGACCTTGGATTGGAGCACTTGGGGAACCACTACACGAAGCTGGTCATTCTCGGTGCATAACAGCAAAACTCCTTGTGAAACAGACAACAGATGACGTCGCGGATAATAGCGACGAACCACAGGATCCGATATGTCCTTTGCCTTGGACGGCCAACCACGTTGAACAAAACATAATAGTAAACTCAGATGAGGATCCGTAGCTGTCTCACGTGCCACCTGACGATAATCAATCGGAAAATCCCGGAGGGATTGATGCTCATCGGCGTCAATCTGATGGCAAGAGTCTTCAGAGGAATCGAAGACATCATCCGCAGCAATCGGCAATCTAGAAAGCGCGTCAGCGTTTGCATGCTGAGCTGTAGGGCGATACAGTATCTCATACTGGTATTGTGATAACAAAAGAGCCCAACGTTGTAGTCTTTGAGCTATCCGCTGAGGAACTGGTTTAGACGGATGAAACAGTGACGTCAGAGGCTTGTGATCTGTTACTAAATAGAATGGTCTACCATAAAGGTAGTGATGGAATTTTGTGACACCGAACACAATAGCCAACGCTTCCTTGTCCAATTGGCTATAATTACACTGAGCTTTGTTTAGCAATTTAGATGCGAACGCAATAGGACGTTCGGTGTTACCGACTCGGTGAGACAACACAGCACCGAGGCCGAAAGAAGAGGCATCACAAGCTAACACTAGAGGCTTGTTTGGGTCGTAATGGACCAGACAACGATCATTCAATAAAGCCTCTTTAAGCTGCTGAAAGGCTGATTGGCAATCAGCTGACCACACAAACGGAACATTCTTACGGCGGAGACGATGCAACGGTGCAGCAATCTGTGATGCATTAGGTATAAACCTAATATAATATGTCAATTTGCCAAGAACTGCTTGCAATTCATGCAGATTGCGATGGGCGGGCAAATCACGAATAGCTGCTAAATGTGACTGGGAGGGATGAATGTCTTGAGCATTAATAACATGTCCCAGATACTCCATCTCCGTAAGGAAAAATGAACATTTATCGATGTTGCAACGTAGGCCTGCCTGAGACAACACTGTAAACAAACACTCCAAATTACGGAAATGTTCAGCAGGCGTCCGACCGGACACAACAATATCGTCTAAATAGTTGCAACACGATGGCACATTAGCCAGAAGTTGTGACAAAAAACGCTGAAAAACAGCTGGAGCTGACGCACAACCAAAAAGCAAACGCAGAAAACGGAACAACCCCAACGACGTGTTTATGACATAATACTGTTGTGATTGCTCGTCGAGGGGCAATTGCAAATATGCTTCACGGAGATCAATTTTGGAAAAGAAACGAGCTTCCCCTAACTTATCCATCAGCTCGTCCGGTCTAGGCAAAGGAAAAGAATCAATGACAGTCTGAGGATTAACTGTCGACTTAAAATCAGCACACAAACGTAACTTGCCAGACGGTTTCTTTATAATAACTAAGGGAGAAGCCCACTGGCTCGCTGAAACGGGTTGAATAACACCGTTGTTCTGCCAACGACGAAGTTCATCTTCTACAGGTACCCGGAGGGCGTGAGGCACTGGACGAGCACGAAAAAATCGAGGCTGAGCATTATCTTTTAACGTAATATGAGCGGCAAAGTTCGCAGCACAACCTAGTTCGTCTTTAAATATGTCACTGTATTGTTTACACAAATCGGTTATGCTGTCTTGAATTAATTTGCAACACATTGTCTTGGATAGACAGGCCAAACAAGTCAAAACAGTCTAATCCGAAAATGTTTACACTGTCTGTAGCGCGGAGCACTGTGAATGAAACTGTTTTTGTATTGCCACGGAATGTTGCTGGCACGCTACGTACACCTAACACAGGAATTTGTTCTCCACTATAAGTAGCCAAAGAATGTTTTGCCGCTGAACGTTTAGGGCGGCCGATAGCCGCATACGTAGCACTATTTATTAGAGTCACAGACGCACCAGTGTCTAATTGAAAATTGAAGGTCTTATCCTGGATGCGTAGCTTCACAAATAGTTTATTACACTGTCTCTGGATCGGTGCAGTGGAGGCGGAAGACACAAAATCAGCGCGTTTAGCGCGTGTTCGCTGCTTACGACAACTCGTGGGTTGGGCGGGTGGAACAACTCCCGCTTCACGTGCAGTCTGTACATTACTTTTTACAGCGTTTGAATTACGCTTGGGTCGCATAGCAGAGGGGTGGCTGATTGCGAACAAGTTTATTACCCACACGAACCGTGGAAGAGTCTTTAAACGCGACCTTCTGGGCGGGCTGGCTTTGAATAACATGAATATCCATGGGCTGGGCAGCACTAGAATTGTTCTTGCGTTTACGCAAACAAACAGTCTGGATGTGTCCTTTCCTTTGACAAAAGTCACAAACCGCGGTTCTTAACGGGCAACGTTCACGAGGATGAGCAAGAACACACTTAGGGCAAGACTTAACTCTATCATTTTGCACACGCGGCTGACGAATGTTTTTAACATGACGCGGCCGGCTAGTGTTTACAGTCTGACTCTGCCGGTGGGGCCGCGGGCGTGACATAACTTGCTTAGTACAGGCAATTTGAGAAATACATCGCTGATCTAACTCACACTCAGCATAGTCAAAAGTATCTTGGGCTTCAATGATGTTCATCACAGTCTCTAATGATGGGTCAGGCAACTTTAAGATAGCAGCACGAATACGAGAATCTGCAATGTTTGAGTAATAGCGTCTCGTAACATGACATCACTGTAGGAAGCTCCACGCACACAATTAAATCGGCACTGACGGGTGAGGCCCCGTAAATCTGTTAACCACTGTTTATTAGATTGATGTGGCAGTTTCTTTAATCTGAATAACTTGAATCTGGCTGCTGCCACATGAACTCGCGACTCGAAATACTCAGCAAGCTTGTTAACAACAACGTCATAGTCTAAAGCTTCTGGCTTGGATTCCGGGAACAACTTACAAAGTAGTCTATAGACTTCTACGCCTGCAGTGGAAATTAAATAAAGCTGCCGCTCATTACCTGTGATTTTGTAGACTGTCATGTGCGCCTGCAACTACGCGAAATATTCTCGCCATGCTTCTCTTGAAGCATCAAAAGCACGGAAAGGTGGTGCTGCCTGTGCTTGTTCCTTTTGTGTTGGTGGATTAGCCGCTTGTTTGGCGACTGCTTCCACCAGACTTTGTATTTGCTGACTCTGTAACAAGATCAACTGTTGTAATTCGGCAGACATAGTGAACACAAATTAAACCAGCCCCCAAAATGGTATCTCTATAATTAGTATAACAAGAAACAAGTTGAACCAGCCCTGCACACGAGTTCGGAAGTCCTCGTCGCCAGTTTTGTGGCGGGGTTCGTAGCGACAAACATTTCGCTGTAGAATCGGCTTACGAAGTCACCGCCACACTTTTAATAGCGAGCCGACCGGTCCGCTGGAACAGTGAACAGAAAGATGAAAACCCAAACACTCTGATTAAATAAAAGTCGGTACTTATCTTTATTAACGAAGATACAGAAACACAGTAGTGAACTCCGTGTCTACAGAAATCTGTCTAGTTCGAGTCGGAGCGGCTAGGTCAGCGTCGGCTGACGATAAACAACAACTCTGCTGCGATGAACACACAACTGACTAGCAAGTACACAAATCGGTTGCGAGTATACCACTGAGCGGCGAATACAGAACTCTCCTAGCGCTCGCGACTCAAGAGCTTAAGAAGCCAGAAGCCAGCGGTGGCGCGCGCAGACTTGCGGCGATTTCCTGTATCGCTGGCGCTGCTTATGCGGACGGCGTCCGGACTTTGATGCTGCCAACCTTTTGGCAGCGGGCTCGGTTGGCATTACTGGCTAGGATATAACACATCGTCTTTCACTTGTAGAAACACGCCTACTAACTTTTGTTTGTGACGAACAACTTCTTCCTGTTGCAATGTTTTCCTGTTTGAAACTGAGTCCTCTGATAAACAGTTACGTACGTAATGCACAATAATATGGTAGATGTAGACATCAAACTACACTACTGGCCTATAAAATTGCTACACCACGAAGATGACGTGCTACAGACGCGAAATTTAACCGACAGGAATAAGATGTTGTGATATGCAATTGATTAGCTTTTCAGAGCATTCACACAAGGTTGCTGACGCTGGCGACACCTACAACATGCTGACATCAGGAAAGCTTCCAACCGATTTCTCCTACACAAACAGCAGTTGACCGGTGTTGCCTGGTGAAACGTTGTTGTGATGCCTCGTGTAAGGAGGAGAAATGCGTACCATCACGTTTCAGACTTTGATAAGGGTCAGATTGTACCCTACCGCGATTACGGTTTATCGTATCGCGACATTGTTGCTCGCGTTGGTCGAGATCCAATAACTGTAAGCAGAATATGGATTCGGTGGGTTAAGGAGGGTAATACGGAGCGCCGTGCTGGATCCCAATGGCCTCGTATAGCTAGCAGTAGGGATGGCAGGCATCGTATCCGCTTGGCTGTAACGGATAGTGCAGTCACGTCTCGATCCCTGACTCAATAGATGGGGACCTTTGCAAGACAACAATCATCTGCACCAACAGTTCGAGAACGTTTGCAGCAGCGTGGACTATCAGCTCGGAGACCATGGGTGCGGTTACCCTTGACGCTGCATCACAGCCTGCGATGGTGTACTCAACGACGAACCTGGGTGCACGAATGGCAAAACGTCATTTTTTCAGATGAATCAAGATTCTGTTTACAGCATCATGATGGTCGCATCCGAGTTTGGCGTCATCACGTTGAACGCACATTGGAAGCGTGTATTCGTCATCGCCATATGGGTGTATCACCCGGCGTAATGGTATGGGGTGCCATTGGTTACACGTCTCGGTCACCTCTTGTTCGCATTGACGGCACTTTGAACAGTGGACGCTACATTTCAGTTGTGTTACGATCCGTGGTTCCACCCTTCATTCGATCTCTGCGAAACCCTACATTTCAGCAGGACAATGCACGACTGCATGTTGCAGGTCCTGTACGAGTCTTTCTGGATACAGAAAATGTTCGACTGCTGCCCTAGCCAGCACATTCTCTAGATATCTCACCGACTGAAAACGTCTGGTCAATTGTCGTCGAGCAACTGTCTCGTCACGATACGCCAGTCACTACTCTTGATGATCTGTGGTATCGCATTGAAGCTGCATGGCCAGCACATTCTCTGTCGTCGAGCAATTGGCTCGTCACAATACGCCAGTCACAACTCTTGATGATCTGTGGTATCGCGTTGAAGCTGCATGGGCAGCTGTACCTGTACACAAGCTCTGTTTGACTCAATCTCAAGATCTATGCACCCAAATTGCGTGAAAGTGTAATCACATGTCAGTTCTAATATAATATATTTGTCCAATGAATACCCGATTATCATCTGCATCTCATCTCGGTGTAGCAATTTTTATGGCCAGTAGTGTACATGAAAACGTAGGTGTATATGTCGAAGCAGTTAAAATATTTGCCTTTTATTATGTGGCTGCCCCACTACATAGAACCGTATTGCTAAAAATGAAGTACCGTAACTATTAAGAAACTTATGTAAGTGATGTTATGCAGCTGTTATTTAATATTACTGTCAACAGCAGTTGCAGTTATCCGTGGTGGGGAGCATCTTATACCAAGTAACAAGTTACTTCTACTGGCCACAAGAAAGACTCAAAAATAAGGTAGTAAATTTATTGAAGTGGCCAGGTAATATCTCGAACGGCCGGCAGGAGTGGCCGAGCGGTTCTAGGCGCTACAGTCTGGAACCGCGCGACGGCTACGGTCGCAGGTTCAAATCCTCCCTCGGGCATGGATGTGTGTGATGTCCTTAGGTTAGTCAGACTTAAGTAGTTCTAAGTTCTAGGGGACTGATGACCTCAGCAGTTAAGTCCCATAGTGCTCAGAGCCATTTTTCTAATCTTTCGAACATACGGAAATACGCAACTGTCATCGTGCAAGAATGCTGTTACTGTCAACCTAAATTAGAGAAAATCGATAAACTGTAGAGTTTATATTTACCTACAGTCATTCAAAGTGAAGTTTTCGCTATAGAGATATATTAAAGATATGAATAGCCAGCGATCGTTTCTGTGCATGTAAGACATTCCCTGAAAATGTACGTGCGTTAAATAGCAAATATGGACACAGAGGCAGAAAGAAATGACAAAAAACAGCGTCAAATGTCACCAGAGCGTCAGCGTCGTTTTCGACAGATATAAAATTTCTTTGGTGTCAAACACACTCTTTCAAAGGAAAGCAAACATTGTAACTGCAGGGGTGCGGCATTCTATTTAAAATCAGTAACGCCCGTCACCAGATTGTAGCCCCTTAATGTGCATGACAACTTAATGAAGCGGTGTATGCTCAACCTCTATTCGTTTATCTTTGCCGTTGGTAAATAACTCTCGTGATGGGACATCGTGTTACACGTAATTCCTTTACAGAGTTGATTAGTTTTCAACAAGCTCTTCCCCAGTGGAAACTAGGTGCTATTTCACCCCGAGTGTGAATAATTTGTCGACCGATAATTATTCTTGATAACTAGTTAGAAGTTAATTAAAGAGTAATTACTGAAAGAAAGTTAATCTTTTCGCGATTTCACGCCTTCATTTATTCTGCACTCAGGAACGGCTGCATTCTGAAACTGTTTCACTTTGGTTTTATGTTTCTGTAATTTGTACCCAGAGGGAAAGCTCAGAAAATAATACTTAATTTAAGTCTACGGTAGAAACTTACAGCGTTTAAGATTTTGAACCTTAATAACTATGTCATTTCTCTTTACTTCATGATAAAGAATATGAAGCACTAATTTCCATTCTTCTGGAATTTGGTACCTAACCCACAGTTATTGTTAAAGTTACGCCTCTTTTTCAAACTCTGTGAGTTTGAGCTAAAAAGTTATACTAAATAAACAAGCTAACCTTGAAGAAATAACAAAATACAGTTGTGTATGTCTTCTAATAAATGTTAAATGGCATTTTCAGTTACGGCAATGCCCTTTTTTACCAGTTTTACCACAATGCAAACTTAGAGATGTATTTCTGTGTGTGTGTGTTTTCTTCATGGGATTTGTCGTTGTTAATATGTGACTCATTTAACAAACTGCCGCATTAATTCACTGAACACTAGATAGAAGAAACGGTATGTATTATGATAACGGTCCCTTAGTCATTACACAGAAAGACCTGCACTATTCAGCAGATTTCATTTTCAGTTGCGGATCTGGAAAGATTGAGTGATAAACCCCAAACATTCCACTCCGAGATTAAACGTTTCCTTTTGGCTCACTCTTTCTAATCTGTTCAAGAGTTCTCCACTCCGAAGTTGAGAAATATTCTGTGGGCTGTGTTGTTTCTTCTTATTTGCCCTTACATTTCTTTCGGTTTTTTTTTATTTCTCTCGTTTATGAATTCCGTAATCATCATTTTATGTGTACAAATGAGAGGGGTGAACGAAGGAAAATGAACAAGGGAATAACCCTAATAAACATTTGTCTGGAAACTAATGATTACGCCGTCCTACTGCTCGTGTCTACACACATTTCTTGCAACACGAGCTAATCGACTACGTATACTGAAAGGAAAAAATCGCAACACCAGAAAATGATTAATATAGGGTAATGAAATTTAGGGAACGCTCTTGTCTAGGTAACATATGTAAGTGATTAAAATTACACGATCACGAGTTAACGTAAATGCCAAAAGAGCCATTGGAAATGTGAAATGGTTATACATTAATAACCAATGAAACCGCCAGAATTTTGTATGCAAGAATGCAAACGTTTATGAATTGTCAGAATGAGATTTTCACTTTGCAGCAGGGTGTGCTGCAGATGTACTGGCAGAAGTAAAGCTGTGAGGACGAGGCGTGAGTCGTGCTTAGGTAGCTCAATTGGTGGAGCACTTGCCCGCGAAAGGCAAAGGTCCCGAGTTGGAGTCTCGGTCCGGCACACAGTTTTAATCTGCCAGCAAGTTTCGTTCCTCAATTGTGTTGTACACGTGCCAGATATCACTTGTTGCGATGTAGTTCCATGCCTGTTGCACTTTGCCGGACAATACAAGGACAGGTAATGCTGTTTGTGGATGACACTGTGGTTGTCGTCCAATGATGTCCCATATGTACTCGATTAGATCTACGAGGTGCATTCTTTTCTCTGGACTGGAAAGAGATAGAAACATGCGCATTGTTTTAAAATGAGGCCGCATTCATTGTCAATACGTCCCAGAGATGGCAGCACCGTATGACAGATGGAATTTTACCGCCACCAGCGAGAATTAGAACTGTTTTAAATACTTAAAATGGTGACGTTTTCCTTACTTGAACAGCGTGCAATCATTCGTTTTCTGAATTTTCGTGGTGTGAAACCAATTGAAATTCATCGACAGTTGAAGGAGATATGTGGTGATGGAGTTATGGATGTGTCGAAAGTGCGTTCGTGGATGTGACAGTTTAATGAAGGCAAACATCGTGTGATAACAAACCGAAACAACCTCGGGTTCGCACAAGCCAGTCTGACGACATGATCGACAAAGTGGAGAGAATTGTTTTGGGGGAACGCCGAATGACTGTTGAACAGATCGCCTCCAGAGTTGGCATTTCTGTGGGTTCTGTGCACACAATCCTGCATGACGACCTGAAAATGCGAAAAGTGTCATCCAGGTGGGTGCCACGAATGCTGACAGACGACCACATGGCTGCCTGTGTGGCATGTTGCCGAGCAATGTTGACGCGCAACAACAGCATGAATGGGACTCTTTTCGTCGGTTGTGACAATGGATGAAACGTGGATGCCATTTTTCAATCCAGAAACAAAGCGCCAGTCAGCTCAATGGAAGCACACAGATTCACCGCCACCAAAAAAATTTCGGGTAACCGCCAGTGCTGAAAACATGATGGTGTCCATGTTCTGGGACAGCGAGGGCGTAATCCTTACTCATTGCGTTCCAAAGGGCACTACAGTAACAGGTGCATCCTACGAAAATGTTTTGAAGAACAAATACCTTCCTGCACTGCAACAAAAACGTCCGGGAAGGGCTGCGCGTGTGCTGTTTCACCAAGACAACGCACCCTCACATCGAGCTAACGTTACGCAACAGTTTCTTCGTGATGACAACTTTGAAGTGATTCCTCATGCTCCCTACTCACCTGACCTGGCTCCTAGTGACTTTTGACTTTTTCCGACAATGAAAGACACTCTCCGTGGCCGCACATTCACCAGCCTGCTGCTATTGCCTCAGCGATTTTCCAGTGGTCAAAATAGACTCCTAAAGAAGCCTTCGCCGCTGCCATGGAATCATGGCGTCAGCCTTGTGAAAAATGTGTACGTCTGCAGGGCGATTACGTCGAGAAGTAACACCAGTTTCATCGATTTCGGGTGAGTAGTTAATTAGAAAAAAAATCGGAGGCCTTAGAACTTTCATGCACCGCGTAGTGGTCGACCAGGCCAAGATAACATGTCGAAACTCTGTAGATCATATTGTGTTACAACTGCTCCATGTGGAAGAGCGTTATCCTTTTGGGAGAAACCCCCAGATATGCTGTTCATGAATGGCAGCACAACGGATCGAATCACCAGACTAACGTACAAATTTTCAGTCAGGGTGAGTGCTTCTGCAGTCATACCAAATCGCACCCTATACCATAAGTCCAGGTGTAGGTCCGGTGCGTCCAGCACACAGACATGCTGGTTGCAGGCCCTCATCTGACCCACTCCTAACCAACGCACAACGTTCTCTGAACTCGATGCGGAAGCAGCTTTCATCAGATAACGCAGCAGACCTCCACCCTGCCGTCCAATGTGCTCTCGCTCGACACCATTTAAGTCACAAATGGTGGTGGGTTGGTGTCAGTAGAATGCATGCTACAGGGCATCTGACTCGGAGCTGTCCGAGAACTAACTGCTTTATAACAGTTTGTTGCGTCACTGTGGCGCCGACTGCTGCTCAGAGTGCTGCTACTGCTGCAGATGGAGTTTGATGCGTCACAGCCATACGCCGAACACTGGCTCTCAGTAGTGTCACGTGGCCGACCGGAGCCCGATCTTCTCGCGACTGTACATTCTCGTGTCCACCGCTACCAGCAGTCACGTTCAGTGGCTACATTCCTACCAAGCCTTTCTGCAATATCACGGAAGAACTATCCTGCTTCTCGTAGCCCTGTTACGCGACCTAGTGCAAACTAACTTACGCGTTGATAATGGCGTATTTGTGGCCTTAAAAACATTCTTCTGTTAGTAGGCTATATCCCACTATGTATTTGTGTACCCTTGTGTATTTGTTTTCTTCCTGTCTCTGTGTAGTTTCATAGAATTTTTTCTTCTTCTAATACTAAGCTACATTCACTATGATGAGGAATACTGTTATCCTCAAATATAATTGGCATTCATAATATGTTATTTACCTTGTAAATATGCTTAGACATTATTTATTCTGTTTTGTTGCTCACATGTGAAGGTGATGTTTCAAAAGTTCTTCTGATCTCTTATGTATTTACTTATGTCATAATTCCTGTAACACTGATGTATATGTTAGTTCGATTCTTTTGTAAAGCCTGTACTACAAATGTTATCTGTGTTGTTATGTTCTTTAATGGTGTATTTTGTACCTTTGTTATTGTATTCTCATGTTACAAAATTGTAATTGACACCAGTTAATCAAATTAAGTAACCTGTAAGCATTCATTTTACTGCACATATTTCTGTTGGTCATAGTAAATGCACAATATGTGAAAGAAAAGAGGACTGTTAGTGTTTGCACGTGTTAATAATTCAGCAAGGGACTGATTAACAGCATTGCTGGTTCTAAGGACAATTCCAAAAACTTTGTGAGTGCACAAGTGGTGGTTTATGGACTTGATATATTGTTTGCAAGACTTCTAAGGACAATTCCAAAAACTTCGTCAGTACACAAGTAGTGGTTATGGACTTGCTATATTACCCGCAAGACTCTTCAATGGTGATTGTGCACCTGCACAGTCACAACAGATGACTGCTGGCCATCTCCACAAGGACTACAGTCGGTCTGCATCTTTGATGACCGACCAATACCATTATTTCTACAAGGACTGCAGTGGGTCTGCACCTCTGGTGGCCCACCAATACCATACTCTCTACCAGGACTACAGTGGGTCTGCTCTGTGATGACCTACCTACTAATATTCTTCAAAAGTTCGAATGACTCTGCTGTGGGTTTGCTCCATTGTAGCCCATTACCTGTCAGCATGTCAAGTGTCAGCACTGTCTTTCCGTTGGAAGGACAACACTACTTCTTCAAGACTCCATGGAAATCCACTACTTCCGTGTGCATTTTCTTTTACTGCTCAGACATTGAGAAAAACACTGCAATTTTACAGTGATGAACAATCTGGACTGTCTTTATGGACTGTGAGAAAATTTTAGCTTTTGACCAACATTGTATCAATAAGTGTGTGCATTTGATATCTTTGTTATTGTAATTATGAAAAATTTTATCAAATCATTATTGGCCACTGCCCAAAACAATTTGTAAAATTTTTTTGTGGGGGCATGGGGGCTATGTAAGTAGGTTATGTAAGTAGGCTGTTTAGGTTCTTATATTGGTAACGCCGCCGCCACATAGCGCTCTCTGTATGAAAATCACTGGCTGTGCTGTGTGCAGTCTGTGGCTAGTTTGCATTGTTGTCTGCCATTGTAGTGTTGGGCAGCTGGATGTGAACAGCGCATAGCGCTGCGCAGTTGGAGGTGAGCCGCCAGCAGTGGTGGATGTGGGGAGAGAAATGGCGGAGATTTCAAATTTGTAAGACTGGATGGCATATATATTATGATTATTAAGGTAAATACATTGTTTGTACTCTATTAAAATCTTTCATTTGCTAACTATGCCTATCAGTAGTTAGTGCCTTCAGTAGTTTGAGCTGGACGTGAACAGCGCGTAGCGTTGCGCAGCCGCCAGCAGTGGTGGATGTGGGGAGAGAGATGGCGGAGTTTTGAAATTTGTAACTATGCCTATCAGTAGTTAGTGCCTTCCGTAGTTTGAATCATTTATTTAGCTGGCAGTAGTGGCGCTCGCTGTTTTGCAGTAGGTCGAGTAACGAAGATTTTTGGTGAGGTAAGTGATTTGTGAAAGGTATAGGTTAATGTTAGTCAGGGCTATTCTTTTGTAGGGATTTTTGAAAGTCAGATTGCGTTGCGCTAAAAATATTGTGTGTCAGGTTAAGCACAGTCTCGTATACAATTCTTCAAAAGATATTTTCGAACCAAGTTCGGTATACTGGCATCAAACCGTCTCAACAACGCTTGATGGGTAAAGTAACTCGTTAAGACGGAATGCACATGCAAGAAGTAAACCGCAGTACGACTGTCCTTCGAGAATGTAGTGGTGGAAAACATTAGTACCATCTACGGAAGAAGCCTTACAAAACGTCCTTCCAACAGAGAACTGAATGTGTTGCAATCAACAGTGTGCCGTTCACAGTTCAAGGCTCACAAAGTTCAAATGATGCAAGCGCTAAAACCAACTTATAAACAAAAAATACGAAAAATATGCACTGACAATCAAGCACAGATGGATGTGGACGGTTTCGCAGACAGACGAAGCCACCTTTCACTTAAGTGGCAAAGTGAACAAGCATTATTTGAGAATATGCCGTACACAAAACCCTCATGCCTCTCTGGGGCATAAACTTGATTCTCCCATAACCAACCGTAAAATCTTTTGTTGTTTGATCTTCCCTGAATCTAAAGTTAATATGCTTTCCCTCTTGTTGTTGCCTCAGGTGACAGAAATACCCGACTTCGTTTTGTAGCGGAACGGATCCCCATCACGTTGGCATAGCCTCGTACGTAGTCAGCTCAACGAACATCTTCCACATTTCAGGACTGGGTCCAATTATGTTCCGTTCATTATGTGCCTCCCCCCCCCCCCCATCCCCCTCCCCTTCTGGTTACCACACCTTACACCAATGCATTTTTTTTCTTTTGGGAATGTGTGAAGGAAATGATTTACATATCCACAGTTCCGCAGGATTTACAGCAGCTAAGGCACCGGATTGTCGGAGCGGCTTACCCTTTGATAGGACTACACTGGAAGTGTCCAGAAGTAACTGCTGTACCGAACAGAGATCTGTCTTGGCACGAATGGAGCCACGTTGAACATCTGTGAATATACGCAGGAACTGAGAGAGGGTTAGCTTTCTGTCTATACGTGTATTTCTGAAATAAAAATCATTACTGTAATCACAGTCCTGTGCATTCCTGAATACTTTCTTTTGTCCCATTCATTTTGAATCACCCAGTATGTGTTGCCGTCTATTAGAGGTACTTTTTCGACCTCAGGCAGCTTTCTTAATGAGAGACAGAGGATATGATAATGACAACGAGGAAGAGAGTTATATGGACAATGAGAACAGACAGCAGCATTAGGAAGGAAACAGTGATATCAGCAGTAAGAGAGAGCAAGAGGGGATCAAAGACACTGACAGGAGACTGTAGTAGTAGGACGGAAAGAAGGAGACTGTGGCTGTGACACAGGAGGCAATGCCAGAGAGACACAAGGAGATAATGACAGTGAGTTGCGCTGAATGAGTGAGAAAGAGAAACTGGGACTGGACGGGCACGAGCGACTTCCAGGTAACGGACTAGGGATGTGAGTGAATTACTGTTAGGGGAGCTTGAGAAAGTCTGAGGGGAACTGCATGTTGAAAAAAGCGCGAATATGTTTGCATGATTAAATTTGTAGGAAAATTTTTAAAGGTGCTGAGGAAGGTAGAGTGTGGCAGCTGCTACCCCAGTTTTCAACCAGACACTTTTAAGGAAACAGGAAGATATTCGCAATTTTTTGTGTTCAGATAGGAGCGTTTTTCAGCTGATAGGAAACTGATTGTCCTCTGCTACTAAAACTCTAGGGCAAGGATACAGTGCAGCGTGAAAAGGCTGTCGCAGTCTAAAAAACGGCAGTGAGCATTTCGTTTGTACCAGCCGAGTCCACCGTCGTACACGGAACACACCGAACGTAAGATGGCTCAGTTTTCAGCGTCGCCCTCCAAGGTTCCAGCCGATCGCCGCATAGATCGTCCACACGACGAAAACCTGTTAATTCTTTCGCCAGACGACTCACAAATAGCCCGCTCCGTCCACCAGCAGTTATATCAGCCGCCATAGAGTGCACTGATATGGGGTAATACTTGCTGCTACTAAACTACTAAAAGGTATCAGATAGATTATATAATGGTAAGACAGAGATTTAGGAACCAGGTTTTAAATTGTAAGACATTTCCAGGGGCAGATGTGGACTCTGACCACAATCTATTAATTATGACCTGTAGATTAAAACTGAAGAAACTGCAAAAAGGTGGGAATTTAAGGAGATGGGACCTGGATAAACTGAAAGAACCAGAGGTTGTACGGAGTTTCAGGGAGAGCATAAGGGAACAATTGACAGGAATGGGGGAAAGAAATACAGTAGAAGAAGAATGGGTAGCTTTGAGGGATGAAGTAGTGAAGGCAGCAGAGGATCAAGTAGGTAAAAAGACGAGGGCTAGTAGAAATCCTTGGGTAACAGAAGAAATATTGAATTTAATTGATGAAAGGAGAAAATATAAAAATGCAGTAAATGAAGCACGCAAAAAGGAATACAAACGTCTCAAAAATGAGATCGACAGGAAGTGCAAAATGGCTAAGCAGGGATGGCTAGAGGACAAATGTAAGGATGTAGAGGCTTATCTCACTAGGGGTAAGATAGATACTGCCAACAGCAAAATTAAAGAGACCTTTGGAGATAAGAGAACCACTTGCATGAACAACAAGAGCTCAGATGGAAACCCAGTTCTAAGCAGAGAAGGGAAAGCAGAAAGGTGGAAGGAGTATATAGAGGGTCTATACAAGGGTGATGTACTTGAGGACAATATTATGGAAATGGAAGAGGATGTAGATGAAGATGAAATGGGAGATACGAAACTGCGTGAAGAGTTTGACAGAGCACTGAAAGACCTGAGTCGAAACAAGGCCCCCGGATTAGACAACATTCCATTGGAGCTACTGACGGCCTTGGGAGAGCCAGTCCTGACAAAACTCTACCATCTGGTGAGCAAGATTTATGAAACAGGCGAGGTACCCTCAGACTTCAGGAAGAATATAATAATTCCAATCCCAAAGAAAGCGGGTGTTGACAGATGTGAAAATTACCGGACAATCAGTTTAATAAGCCACAGCTGCAAAATACTAACACGAATTCTTTACAGACGAATGGAAAAACTAGTAGAAGCCGACCTCGGGGAAGATCAGTTTGGATTCCGTAGAAAAATGGGAACACGTGAGACAATACTGACCTTACGACTTATCTTAGAAGAAAGATTAAGGAAAGGCAAACCTACGTTTCTAGCATTTGTAGACTTGGAGAAGGCTTTTGACAATGTTGACTGGAATACTCTCTTTCAAATTCTAAAGGTGGCAGGGGTAAAATACAGGGAGCGAAAGGCTATTTACAATTTGTACAGAAACCAGATGGCAGTTATAAGAGTCGAGGGACATGAACGAGAAGCAGTGGTTGGGAAGGGAGTAAGACAGGGCTGTAGCCTCTCCCCGATGTTATTCAATCTGTATATTGAGCAAGCAGTAAAGGAAACAAAAGAAAAATTTGGAGTAGGTATTAAAATCCATGGAGAAGAAATAAAAACTTTGAGGTTCGCCGATGACTTGGAAGAGCAGTTGAACGGAATGGATGGTGTCTTAAAAGGAGGATATAAGATGAACATAAAGAAAAGCAAAACGAGGATAATGGAATGTAGTCGAATTAAGTCGGGTGATGTTGAGGGTATTAGATTAGGAAATCAGACACTCAAAGTAGTAAAGGAGTTTTGCTATTTGGGGAGAAAAATAACTGATGATGGTCGAAGTAGAGAGGGTATAAAATGTAGACTGGCAATGGCAAGGAAAGCGTTTCTGAAGAAGAGAAATTTGTTAACATCGAGTATAGATTTAAGTGTCAGGAAGTCGTTTCTGAAAGTATTTGTCTGGAGTGTAGCCATGTATGGAAGTGAAACATGGACGGTAAATAGTTTGGACAAGAAGAGAATAGAAGCTTTCGAAATGTGGTGCTACAGAAGAATGCTGAAGATTAGATGGGTAGATCACATAACTAATGAGGAAGTATTGCATAGGATTGGGGAGAAGAGAAGTTTGTGGCACAACTTGACCAGAAGAAGAGATCGGTTGGTAGGACATGTTCTGAGGCATCAAGGGATCACCAATTTAGTATTGGAGGGCAGCGTGGAGGGTAAAAATCGTAGGGGGAGACCAAGAGATGAATACACTAAGCAGATTCAGAAGGATGTAGGTTGCAGTAGGTACTGGGAGATGAAGAAACTTGCACAGGATAGTGTAGCATGGAGAGCTGCATCAAACCAGTCTCAGGACTGAAGACCACAACAACAACAACTTGCTGCTGCACCCATCAAATAACTCGGAGATACAAGATTCTTTCTTCTTCCAGTATTAATGCGGACGGACACGTTCACTCGTCCAACTGTCGCAGATCAGCAGTTAGTAAATATTTTTTTTACATTAACAGCCCTTCAGCTATCAACGAGTGATAATCAGACGCTTCAAGAGTTTATCATCATTCGAGCCTGCGCTAGAAACTGTATCACAACAGTCACAACTGAAACTTTATGGCAGATTAAAACTGTGTGCCAGACCGAGAATCGAACTCGGGATCTTTGCCTTTCGCGGACAAGTGCTCTACCATCTGAGCTACCCAAGCACGACTCACGACCCGTCCTCACAGCTTTAATTCTGCCAGTACCTCGTCTCCTACCTTCCAAACTTCACAGAAGCTCTGGCAGAATTGAAGCTGTGCTGCCTAGCTCAAATGGTAGAGCACTTGCCCGCGAATGGCAAAGGTTCTGAGGTCGAATCTCGGTCAGACACACAGTTTTAATCTGCCACACTCCGCTGCAGACTGAGAATCTCATTACAGTCACAACTTAACATCTGTTTCAATAGTTAGCGAACATACACTGACTTGCGATAGACGAGTATTCAATAAATGTGCTTCAGAGCAAACTGTGGTCAAACTAAAGATGAGTATTATTTTATTTTAATTTTTAAATATTTTAATTATTTTCATAAATGACTGGTCATTGCTGTTCTGTTTGATACCAAAATTACTTGTATTTTAGTAACGTACCATTCTCTGATGCCTCTAGCTGCAGGCTTGCGAGCGTCCAATCTGAACGCCGAATCTACTGCCTTGTGGTAGGAGGTTCACTTACCGCTACATTTCTGTTGGTACCCAACTTGTTTGGTGATTACGACATAATAGTAAAGTGAGCAGCACTATTTGTTTATCGTGGCTTCTGTGTGTTGTGATCTATATTACCAGTTTAGCTTTCTTAGTTTCGGTATGAATGTTGACATTGTATGTTATACACTTTAGTAAGACAATGAAACGCCTACAGCCGTCCTTACGATCTTATTTGTTGTATAGCTATCGGTTTTGGGGCTTCAATGCGCCATATTCAGGCCTCAGTTCATGCTGAAGCACTTATGACACTCCATATATGTGCTGCATCAGTGGCCAACATAACTGGTTTATGCAGATTATCTATATGTAACTGTGTTGTGGGCACTCCATCAACTGCCAGTTGCCAATTATGTTGGCCACTGATGTAGCATATATATATGGATCGTGATAAGTCCTTCAGCATGAACTAAGGCCTGGAGATGGCGCATTGAAGCACCGAAACCGGTAGCTATACTATAAATAAGATAGTAAGGACGGCTGTAGGCGTTTCATTGTCTTACAATAGTGATCGGCCGTGGTCCCCAAGACCTCCAGCCAAAAGGATGGACACACAAAAACCAGTGATACACTTCTGTTGAAGTCTCCTTTATTTTTCTCAGTGTAAGATCGTCTGCAACAACTTGATCAACGTCTAATCAAGTACTTCACACGAGAAGCCCAACTTTATCGTAACTTAAATATTTGCGCAAAAATCGAAGTTTAGAATGTAACGTGATAGAATTTCAGCTACTGTACTGTTAAATACCTTATTAGACAGGACAGCTGTTTTTCGTGAGGTCTCCCTCTTATTCTTTTAAGGTAAAACGCGACTCCAAAATGCCCCTTTTTTGTGCCAATGAATCGCCACAAAACGTCGTTAATTACAGTTCCCAAAAATTCAAAATGTCACGTTTTGCATGAAATATTCATAGACTGACAGCCGTGAAAACAAAGCGCTGTATATTTACGGGTCTATAGTTCACACGCACCTGAAACGGTGTGGAGACTTCCCTCGAAAAAGTACAGCTGCGGACGACAACCAGAATGTGTCACACTGCTCTATCGACTAATAAATTGTAGCCGCCCGTGTTTGATGTGAACGCCGCTAACACAAACTGAAACTGTAAACGCATTTGCTTGAGTGTCAGTTGAAACAAATTCTTTACAGCTGCGACTTTGGCAGAAGACTGTGTTCTGCATTTGTGAAATAACAAAATAAAGTGAACTTTGGTAAACTGCGCCTGTGGGACGCTTGAAATTTATAATACGCCACTGCCGACCCAATGTACTTTCTTAATAGTGACCTAAGAAAAGAATACCCATAACTTAAAAAAATTCTAACTCGGACGTTCGAAGCAATAACTGTGCATCCACTTTCAGTATAAGGCACAGGGGTTGATCGGATGTGTCACAACATACAAACAGGGAAAAGAGAGGAATAATGGTGCTTGCAGAAGCTTCTTCTAACGCTGTGTTGACAAAATTTTGTGAAGTGAAAGGTTTGGTTATAAAGATACGAATTTAGCAGCTGTTGATAGAGCGTTCGCTTACCATAGTGTCCACCACAGCAAATTTTTCCGACCACTGAACTGTCCTGTTAAACTTATCCAGTATACTTTTGAACTAAAATTTTCTTCTGGCCGTTTCGAAACCGAGGCCATTACATTAAGTGTTTTAACCCCATCTGCCGATTCTCAACTATAATCTGATTTACAGAAGCCCAATTCTATTTCATTAATCACGGATGCATCAAAACGTATTTCCATTCCTTGTTGGGTATTGTAATCCTTCTCGGGGATTCAAGTTAAAATATTGCATCTGAAATCTTTCCTGGAGAAACGTCCGAAATCACTACTATATTTCTGATCGAGTGTTCGAAAAATAATAACTTACAGGAAAAAGTAATCACTTTTTGTGCACATTGTATGAACTGCAATTTTCGAGGTGTATCCAGAAAGATCGTCAACAACGCTTCACAAACTGTAAAGAAAATTGGGTCATAACTTACTTGGGGTTGGTGTTTAGCTCGTATAATCCGTAACAGTATCCAGACGGCTACTAATGTAGTATTAATATGGGAATCATTGTTTCTAAATTATACTCTTGTTTCTCTGTGTATGCTGTAAGGGCTGAAAATATTAAGAATATTTTTTTAAATTCTAAGGAGTCTTGTAAATTTTGTAGACCACCAGTACAAAAAAGGTTTAGGCTACTGTAAGACAGAGTGAGATGCTTTAGTGCCGGCGGTCGATCATCTTGTGAGTATATTTGTTCCTACAAAATCATATTTGTAATGTATCCAAATTATCAAACCATTCTTTGAAATTCCTTTTTGAGAAGCTAGGCTGTACTTTCTTCACAACCAAGCATCAGTCTTTCACACTGCAGTTCTAAGAGCAGAGCGTGAAAGAACTACAGTTTTTAACCAGTTAAATGATTTAAAAGCTAATTTAGTTGCCAAGGGTGAAGACTGTTTCATAACATGAAATGTCGGATATATTCTTGGCAAACTGGAAAATGAGGGTCTTAGATCGAAGATTGCAAAATTTATTTGAACTGTGTATTCATGCATTTTATCCAGTTGCAGCTAAATATGTAAGTAAGTGACTCGAACCCTTTGCGAGTTTTCGGGATTGTTGCTGGGTAATACTTAAGGCAGGAGTAAGTCAAGGGAAGGATATACAAAAGACTGTAAACTTCAATCTAGAAATGGCTCCTTAAGTTTTATAGACGATACTGTTGTGTATAATGAGTATCTGTATATGAAATAAAGAATACATACTGATCAGACAAAACATTAGGACCAGTGCCCACCGGACGTTTGATGCCGCCTGGTGACGTAGCGGGCTGGTGGCGCAGTAACAAAAGTATGCAAGCGGAGCAGACACGCATGGTGGATTACCCTAGCGAAGTTATGGGCTGCAAATCGGGAGATCCATTTAGATAAACGACTTTGACAAAGGACAGATCATTATTACGCAGAGACTGTGAACGAGTATCTCGAAAACGGAGAACCTCGTCTAATGTTCACGTGCTGCTTTCGTGAGCATCTACGGAAAGACGCAAAAGGACAGCGAAATTGTCACTAGGTAGTGGTTGTCCAAGACCCTTCACAGAACGTGGTCTCGGAGGCTTACCTACTCTGTAATGTAGGGCAGATGGTGATCTGTGCCATCTCTGCCAAAAGAGCACAATGCTAGGGCACGCACAAGTATTTCGTAGCACACCGTTCATCGTACATTGTTGAACATGGAGCTCTGCAGCAGACAACTCCTACATGGTTACATGTTGACCCAACGACATCGTCGATTGCGATTGCAGTGGGCACGGGATTACCAGGATTCCACCGTCGATCAATGGAAACTTGTCAGCTCGTCGTGTGAATCAAATTTTTGCTGCACTAGGTCGACAGTCGTTCCACAAACACCGTTATCGAGGTGAACGGTGACTCGAAACGTGCAGCGCGCCCAGGCCCCCACAACCGCACGAGTGGTCGACTGTGAAGAGCGGACAAATTGAATAGCTGGCCGGCGGCCATTAGAGTGGTAAACTGACGCGAGGATTTCGAATGTTTATACATCGCTTTTGGTTATAAAATGCCTTCCCTAGAGTTAGGTCACAAACATAATGTCTCATTTAAATACGTTACTACAATATAATTTTTAATTTATGAACAAACAGCAACTAGTGACTATTTATGAATTTATGTTACGTAGTACATGGAATCTGCCGTAGCTAAAAGTTATGCACTGGACCCCTAGCATTTTTCGTAGTTCATTTACGATAGATGTACGCAAAATGCATCAAAATACTCGAAGATTTGCCCACTATGTTAATAGATATTTTCTGACTCTACCTTGCTTTAGATTTTATGACGAAAAGTGCGTTATATATGGCGTAGTGCTTTGGCAACTCACGACCAAATTATCAAGTTTCAACCTAACCTAGACCATGAAAACACTACCGATCAGCCAGCTACAACAAACAAGACTTCAGGCAGGCATCCAGTATCGCATTAGTCACAATATTTACTTTCGAAGATGTACACTTCAGTTTATATGTGCGGTTTTTTCATATAATAAATAAAACTCAACAACTGTTCCATCGAGAGTAGTTGTGAAATCAGATTACAATTACACACATTCAGTAGCATTTTATAACGATAAAAAGACTGCTAACTCAAATTTCGTGTTGCTTGCAACTCAACTTTTATAGTTAAAATAAAATGTGGTTCACAAAGAAAAATTTATCTTTTGCTGTATATGGTCTGGAAAACAAAAGATGGATGGAACAGCATCATCTTTCAGCTTTCTGGAATTTACGTAATTTTCAAGGAAACATCTTTCTTCAAAATGATCGGAACATATAAAATGGTATTCTGTCGGTCGGAAATCTTGCCTCCTGACAGCGTGTAACCATTTTTGTAACAGCTATGGTTTTGAGAAAGCAAACCTGCAAATATATGCACAGACATTATGCTAATACCGTGTTACAAAAACATTTACTAAGCAAGTGTACTGACATATGAAACAACTTAAAATATCCACATACCTGTGAAATGTAATATTCGTTCCTTTCTCGAATTTATTTGTACAATTAATCGCTGCACAACTCTTCACCATTGTACTTCTTTTGATTGGAACGTACAGACAGTAGAATTACGAGTAACAAATACTGTATGTACGCCCCAACAAATATACAACGTTGAATCAGGGTCTTCATAAACAACAGTCTACACAACACATCAGAGTACAACCACTATAATGGCGTCCAGCCGAAGGTTCAAATTATCCCGCGACTGCAGCGCCATCAGTGAGTCTAGTTATTTTTTACAAGGCCTTTGAGTGCGCCACGGGCGAAGGCTGGTGCGAGGAGTAGTAGGCAATGGCAGACATTCTCCTGCGCTTACTTGGTACATGTAGTATAACTGGAGACACACGTGGGAACCACCTGCATCCCTTTCATGCTTGATGGCTTCCCCGACGGCTGTGCCATTTTCCAACGGTACAGCTGCCGGAGTGTCGGAGCCAGATCCACGCTACAATTGTTTGAGAAGCATTATAGTGAACTCATATGGATGTCTCGGCGACCAAATTCGCCTGATGTAAATCCTATGGAACCCATCTAGGTCGCTATTGGGCGCCATCATCGGGTACGAAAATCAGTGGCCCATTATTTATGCGAAGTACGTGACTTGTGCGCAGACATCTAAAGTCACACATCTCCAAAAAACTACCAGTAAACTGCCGGATCCTGATAGGCAGGATCAGTTATGTATCTCGTTCCAAATACGTACAAACAAGCTATTAAGTAGATGGTCATAAGTTTTTGACTCATCAGTGTTTTTTTTTTTTTTTTTCATCAGTCTACTGACTGGTTTGATGCGGCCCACCACGAATTCCTTTCCTTCATCTCAGAGTAGCACTTGCAACCTACGTCCTCAATTATTTGCTTGACGTATTCCAGTCTCTGTCTTCCTCTACAGTTTTTGCCCTCTACAGCTCCCTCTAGGACCATGGAAGTCATTCCCTCATGTCTTAGCAGATGTCCTATCATCCTGTCCATTCTCCTTATTTGTGTTTTCCACATATTCCTTTCCTCTCCGATTCTGCGTAGAACCTCCTCATTCCTTACCTTATCAGTCCACCTAATTTTCAACATTCGTCTATAGCAGCCCATCTCAAATGCTTCGATTCTCTTGTGTTCCGGTTTTCCCAGAGTCCATGTTTCACTACCATACAATGCTGTACTCCAGACGTACATCCCCAGAAGTTTCTTCCTCATATTAAGGCCTGTATTTGATATTAGAAATGCCTTTTTTGCGATAGCGAGTCTGCTTTTGATGTCCTCCTTGCTCCGTCCGTCATTGGTTATTTTACTGCCTAGGTAGCAGAATTCCTTAACTACATTGACTTCGTGACCATCAATCCTGATGTTAAGTTTCTCGCTGTTCTCATTTCTACTACTTCTCATTACCTTCGTCTTTCTCGCGATTTACTCTCAAACCGTACTGTGTACTCATTAGACTGTTCATTCCGTTCAGCAGATCATTTAATTCTTCTTCACTTTCACTCAGGGTAGCAATGTCATCAGCGAATCGTATAATTGATATCCTTTCACATTGTATTTTAATTCCACTCCTGAACCTTTCTTTTATTTCCATCATTGCTTCCTCGATGTACAGATTGAAGAGTAGGGGCGAAAGGCTACAGCCTTGTCTTACACCCTTCTTAATACGAGCACTTCGTTCTTCACTCTTATTATTCCCTCTTGGTTGTTGTACATATTGTATATGACCCGCCTCTCCCTATAGCTTACCCCTACTTTTTTCAGAATCTCTAACGGCTTGCACCATTTTATATTGTCGAACGCTTTTTCCAGGTCGACAAATCCTATGAAAGTGTCTTGATTTTTCTTTAGCTTTGCCTCCATTATTAGCCGTAACGCCAGAGTTGCCTCTCCCGTCCCTTTCCTTTTCCTAAACCCAAACTGATCGCCACCTAGCGCATTCTCAATTTTCATTTCCATTCTTCTTTATATTATTCTTGTAAGCAGCTTCGATGCATGAGCTGTTAAGCTGATTGTGCGATAATTCTCGCACTTGTCAGCTCTTGCCGTCTTCGGATTTGTGTGGATGATGCTTTTCCGAAAGTCAGATGGTATATCGCCAAACCCATATATTCTACACACCAACGTGAATAGTCGTTTTGTTGCCATTTCCCCAATGATTTTAGAAATTCTGATGGAATGGTATCTACACATCAGTGTGTATCACCGAAAATATTAGAAAAATGTAAACTGGAAAAAGATCACCTAGCGGCTGTAGGGTAGAAACTGTTTGACACTGCAATATGAACAATGGATCTTATAACAATTTCCTTAAACCATTAGAACTTTCGCTTTTTTTAATGTGGAATTGAGGTTCCCGTTGAACGAGTGTTTTATCGTATGAATGTTTTCTGGACAAATGATAAAAACACTCTTTCAGTATAGACCTTGAAAGCTGTGTAGATTAATAACGTTAACTCTAATCACAGCTGTGTAAAATTTTACAAAAAGTTTTGTAATAAATTGGACTTATTGAAGAAGATCCATTTATCAGCAAAGTATCATTGAGCAATGATTCCTACACTAGTAATTCTACATCATCGTTCAGTTGGAATGAAGTCAGACCTAATATATATGTAAATTATGTATTATTTATTTATTATTATTTAAGAGACTTTCGTATTTATAACGTAAAACTTTACACATACATTTTTCTCCCTTGTTTCACTAAGAAAAATTTAAGACATCCCTTCTTCTTGTTTCAAAAATATGGCCAACCTGATGAAGTTCTTGATTTCTTTTTTTCTCGGTCATTCTACAAACTCTGTCAGCTCTCATAGGCGATTCAAGTTACAATTTGTGACTTCCTATTTAAAAATTATTACTGATAGTTATTGAAAGTAAGAACTACCTCTCATTCTCAGGAATATATAACGTCCAAGAGATAATGGCGCCAGTCTGACACGAGAACACTATTCAGTTTAATTTCCTGACTCCTTTCAAAGAATGCGTTTGAAGTTATTGAGCAATTTCAACTACCTCAATTCAGATAATTGGATTCATCTAAAGCACATTCTTTTAATTTTGTTGTTGTTGTGGTCTTCAGTCCTGAGACTGGTTTGACGCAGCTCTCCATGCTACTCTATCCTGTGCAAGTTTCTTCATCTCCCAGTACCTACTGCAACCTCCATCCTTCTGAATCTGCTTAGTGTATTCATCTCTTGGTCTCCCCCTACGATTTTTACCCTCCACGCTGCCCTCCAATACTAAACTGATGATCCCTTGATGCCTCAGAACATGTCCTACCAACCGATCCATTCTTCTGGTTAAGTTGTGCCACAAACTTCTCTTCTCCCCAATCCTATTCAATACTTCCTCATTAGTTATGTGATCTACCCATCTAATCTTCAGCATTCTTCTGTAGCACCACATTTCGAAAGCTTCTATTCTCTTCTTGTCCAAACTATTTACCGTCCATGTTTCACTTCCATACAAGGCTACACTCCATACAAATACTTTCAGAAATGACTTCCTGAAACTTAAATCTATACTCGATGTTAACAAATTTCTCTTCTTCAGAAACGCTTTCCTTGCCATTGCCAGTCTACATTTTATATCCTCTCTACTTCGACAATCATCAGTTATTTTGCTCCCCAAATAGAAAAACTCCTTTACCACTTTAAGTGTCTCATTTCCTAATCTAATACCCTCAACATCACCCGACTTAATTCGATTACATTCCATTATCATCTTATATCCTCCCTTCAAGACACCATCCATTCCTTTCAAATGCTCTTCCAAGTCCTTTGCTGTCTCTGACAGAATTACAATGTCATCGGCGATCCTCAAAGTTTTTATGTCTTCTCCATGGATTTCAATACCTACTCCGAATTTTTCTTTTGTTTCCTTCGCTGCTTGCTCAATATACAGATTGAATAACATCGGGGATAGGCTACAAACCCTGTCTCACTTCCTTCCCAACCACTGCTTTCCTTTCAAGTCCCTCGACTCTTATAACTGCCATCTGGTTTCTGTACAAATTGTAAATAGTCTTTCGCTCCCTGTATTCTACGCCTGCCACCTTTAGAATTTGAAAGAGAGTATTCCAGTCAACATTGTCAAAAGCTTTCTCTAAGTCTACAAATGCTAGAAACGTAGGTTTGATTTTCCTTAATCTTTCTTCTATAATAAGTCGTAAGGTCAGTATTGCCTCACGAGTTCCAGTATTTCTACGGAATCCAAACTGATCTTCCCCGAAGTCGGCATCTACTAGTTTTTCCATGCAGCTGTGGCTTATTAAACTGATTGTTCGGTAATTTTCACATCTGTCAACACCTGCTTTCATTGGGATTGGAATTATATTCTTCTTGAAGTCTGAGGGTATTTCGCCTGTTTCATACATCTTGCTCACCAGATGGTAGAGTTTTGTCAGGACTGGCTCGCCCAAGGCCGTCAGTAGTTCCAATGGAATGTTGTCTACTCCGGGGGCCTTGTTTCGACTCAGGTCTTTCAGTGCTCTGTCAAACTCTTCACGCAGTATCGTATCTCCCATTTCATCTTCATCTACATTCTCTTCCATTTCCATAATATTTTCCTCAAGTACATCGCCCTTGTATAGACCCTCTATATACTCCTTCCACCTTTCTGCTTTCCCTTCTTTGCTTAGAACTGGGTTTCCATCTGAGCTCTTGATGTTCATAAAAGTGGTTCTCTTATCTCCAAAGGTCTCTTTAATTTTCCTGTAGGCAGTATCTATCTTACCCCTAGTGAGATAAGCCTCTACATCCTTACATTTGTCCTCTAGCCATCCCTGCCTCGCCATTTTGCACTTCCTGTCGATATCATTTTTGAGACGTTTGTATTCCTTTTTGCCTGCTTCATTTACTGCATTTTTATATTTTCTCCTTTCATCAATTAAATTCAATATTTCTTCTGTTACCCAAGGATTTCTACTAGCTCTCGTCTTTTTACCTACTTGATCCTCTGCTGCCTTCACTATTTCATCCCTCAAAGCCACCCATTCTTCTTCTACTGTATTTCTTTCCCCCATTACTATCAATTGTTCCCTTATGCTCTCCTTGAAACTCTGTACAACCTCTGGTTCTTTCAGTTTATCCAGTTTATCCATCTCCTTAAATTCCCACCTTTTTGCAGTTTCTTCAGTTTTAATCTACAGGTCATAACCAATAGATTGTGGTCAGAGTCCACATCTGCCCCTGGACATGTCTTACAATTTAAAACCTGGTTCCTAAATCTCTGTCTTACCATTATATAATCTATCTGATACCTTTTAGTATCTCCAGAGTTCTTCCATGTATACAACCTTCTATCATGATTCTTAAACCAAGTGTTAGCTATGAGACTTTAATTTTATAATCTACAAAAGACGCTGATTACTGGAAAGAACTTTACTCTGGAAAAATCTGCTTCCAGACCCTTAATCCGATGATGATGTGAAATCATTAGATATACATAACAACGACATTTAACTCAATTTTTTTCTAATTATTCCTTTTTTTTATTTAAGATCTTCTATCCTCACATAAACCGAATTAAATCAACATATTACAAACATATTTTGCATACAAACTGAAACGACTACCTAAAAGGAACTGCCATAATCATTGAGATGGGCTGATATAAAAATTGCCATCAACTGTATTTACAGTTATACAGAGAATAACTAAACATATATCAAACTTGACGCATGCTTCTCTGGCTCCACAGTAAGTAGGAGCCTCTGCTGAAGGTACCCAGTGGTTGTTCTGACAATGGCAATGACGGAGGAGGTAGGAATATAATGTGTGTCACTTGACATTGAACTGTATTCTGCACTTTGTTTCAATAATTTTGCGGTAGCTACATCACGGGAACCATATTGATATTCACCTTGTGTATGATTTGGGCGTATGTTTTTAATTGTATTGAAAGTTAAGAGAATAAAGAAATAAGTTGTAGGATTTATTTTATTTTATTTTTTTTTTTTACATTCAAACAGCAATATCACCTCAGACAGCTATGAGGTTGTAGACCTGTATCCCAAGAGGAAACATCAGTAAGGTAAGTCTATCCACAAGAGTTGTGGACTTAAGTACCTACTAAAGTACATTCATGGAGCTGGACTACAAGCCGAAAATAAAAACAGGCATATCTCAATTCTGCCTTTTCCGTTCATGGTCAATCCATTTGGAGGCCTCGTTTCTATTTAGTTGCCACCTGAATAAAGTGTTGTCCACAACGAACATGGAATCAGACCGCAACTTTCAGGTTACGATTACAAGAATGAATGTCGGACCTAGATGAAGTAATGTATAATTTCCGAACATTGGTCTCCTCCTCAGTCCGTTATTAAATATTAGAAGGCGTCTTCGACACACGATGCCTGAGAATGCCTCATTATAATGAAAATAATTCTGAATGTGAAATACGCGGCATCAACAAGACGCTGTTCTTTTTGTCTTCATATTGGTCAACATGGATCCTTCTCTGAAGTTTCCAACTGTTCCAACACTCCTTCATTTTCTCCCTAAGTTGTGTTTGCCTTCGTCCCATCCTTTACGTTCCCCTCATCTCTTTCGTACTACCAATGACATTCGACTGTCTTTAGTGTTTATTCTAAAAATAGTTTCTTCCTTTTACATATATATATATGCTTCCTTGATAGTGATATTATTACTATTTATGCAGTCCCTGCAATTGTTGCCTTCCTTTTTCAGTTCTACAACAATATCCTCTTTTATTATTCATTCAGCAGTGAAAAAATATTTAGCCTCGTTTCACCACTAGTTTTGATATCTTCTGTATAGTGTAGTACATTCCACATTACTTGTCAATTTTCCAACTTTCTGTTGTACTGTACATATTGAAACCTTTATTTTTCTGGTAAGCTGTGATCAAATATCTCCAATCAGTTCAGCTTCCAGTTCGTTGTTAAATATTAGTATGAATAAATTCGTTCTTGGCGTACCATTTTCATGGTATAGTGTTTCAGTCATGTATTTGTAGAGATGCATATCTTGCTTGATTTAACCTTAGTTAATACTATTGCTCTTCCTATTTAACTAATTCGTATCCTCTAGTCGGTTCTGCTGTATGGTTTCTCCAACATATTTAAATTAAAACTAAAATATTCTAATTTACCGATTTGTGTTACTATGTACTTTGGCCCACTCTTCGAATTAATCATTAATTTTGTTTTCTGAGACGAAACGCTGGCGCAAGAAAATGTTTCTATTAGAATTTCTCGACTTATTCCAAAAATCATCTTCAACAACTTGGCAGTTTATCTTAAAAAGTTTCTGTTTATTACCTGGAATTACTAATTCAAGTTTGTAATTTATCAGCTCCAAATTTCACATGATTTCGGTTGTTTTGAATGCAGTTAAAGAGAAGACGTGATAAGACATATCGTTTCTAACACGGGTTTTTATTCCTAATAGCTGAGAAGCTATTCCAATACATTCCACCTACTAATCATGTGAATGTGGCGTTTCGCGGTAGCAGGGATTTGATCCGTTGCCGCATTTTGCTTACTATGTTGCTGCGTTGTGTTATCGACCTTTGGGGTATACACAGCACGTGAATAGAAAATCAGTGCCAGGTGAGTTGCCATGAAGCCGCATTGCGGCCGGCTGCTGGCTGCTGGGGTCAGAGAAGCGGCCCGTGGTTCCTGCCGGCACGGAGATAGCGGGCGAAGCCACTGCCACCTGCCGGCGGCGACCCAGAAACTCTTGTTCCACGGAACTGTCGCCGCAGGGCTCTGTATCTGGACCCGCGCTGCCCACTGTCGAAAACCCCTAGCGAGGAATCCAGACTGAGTGATGTACACTGCTCAGGGCATTCGCAGTGAGTTAACGCATTTCCCCAAACACACATGCATTTCGATGAGAGACCACGAAAACATAGCATAAACAAGATCTGTACTACCTTAACACTCCAACTACCGCAGATGTTAATATAACATGGGCATTGGCAATACCTCTCTCCCTAGTTTTCAAAGCTATTATTTTCAAAATACGTATATGACTTTCATCCTCTGTGTCAACTGTATCTGATGCGGTTTCATTCATTTCTGTAGTAAAAAAACAGTAAAATTTATTCATGTTTCTTTGGACTGAGTATCACAAAGGCCAATACGAGCCCGACTTGAACGGTCTGCTTATTTCTTGAATCTAACATTAATGAAAATAGAATGATCAGTGTTATTTTGAGCAGCTGTCACACGAAACATCTGCAACAACGAAAATATTATATTCTACCTATTTTTGTGCCCACTCTTAGAGTTTTTTGTGTCAGTGGTTGTTGTACCATTCGTAATACGAGTGTGTTCAATAGAACCCCATAAAAACGATGAAAAATCATTTTTACCTTGTTTTCAAACCTTTTCTTTTTAAATATGTGGCATTCTCTCTCTGAGTCACTTCTATGCAATGAAGTAACTATTCAGTTACTATTTACATTTTTGTATCCCAGTCTAAATTTTTTTGGTACTTACGCAGACTCAAACGAGGAATGAAAATACGTACCAAGGCTAGGACTCGAGCATGTGTTCGAATCCCAGCCTCAGTCAAACTTTCATTCTTCGCTTCAGTCTCTGCACATCCTAGATGTCTGATGCGTGTTGTAATGTACTAAAATTAAAAATATATATATACTATTTTGTGACTATTAGTGTAATGTAATTAAATAAAATATGAGCCGTGACTTATACAAAAAAGAAACACACATTAATGCAATGGCTCAGCATAAAAGAGAAATAACTACTGTAGGAATATTATTAACAGTGTAATACGTTGTTTAATTTAGCCCGACGTGTATAAGCACTCAGTAAACTAGCTCAGTTCTCACGGTAGTTACGTAATCGTCTATAATTAATTGTCCTTTTCTTATTTATCCAACACTAGGCACGTGAGAAGTCGTGTGCTTATTGCACCAGACAATAAGTCTGTTCGATGTACACTACTGTAGTACGTAGCTTAATGTCGTGGTTTCGTCACTATCCCCCAATATAAGATAACAAGAGTAGCATCTGCAAATGAAATCCTATAACGGAACTGGAATCCTGTGACCAGACCTTTTCTGCCTGGGATGTTATCTCTTTATATAAAGAAAATCTGCAAGTAAAACTGTTAAATTATTACTAGCTGCCTCCAGTCTCGTGGGATCTGAAATAAAGTTAATTGTCCTAACCGACGGCACGTCTCGTAGATGAGC
This sequence comes from Schistocerca cancellata, assembly GCF_023864275.1. Classification (NCBI taxonomy): domain Eukaryota; kingdom Metazoa; phylum Arthropoda; class Insecta; order Orthoptera; family Acrididae; genus Schistocerca; species Schistocerca cancellata. Next base: position 919,540,503 of record NC_064628.1, on the reverse strand, counting down.
TAAAAGAAAAATGTTAAAAATTTTTCTGAGATGACGCCTAACAATGAAAATTCTTTGTTAAGGCCCATATCTTCTTAAGGCAGTTTAGTTATCAGACTATAACAGATTGACCACACACTCAAAATTCTTTTGACAAAATAACCGTTATATTTTTCGGGTTTGAAGTACAACTTACATTATAAGCTGGTACAGCAAGATGAGCTTTACACAAGAACGTCCTCTTTGGTCCGAATCCAAGCAGATAAGATAAGCGAATGACAAAGGAAAGATAGTTTGTTCATAGAAGCGCAAAATCCATGGAATAAAATTTCCATTGTAGTTCTATCTCTTCTTCTTTGGCGTACTTGTCGATTACTTATAACAATTATCGTAATATTTAGTTTACATTTTTTTAAAACCTAAGTCCACCCAGGAGAAACAGTACAATGGGCCCAGGTATGGCTGGGAGAAAAGGATGTATTTGAACCAGACATACCACAGTACTATTCAGTTCTTCCAGACGATTGTACATGCATGTTTATTCAGTTAGTTTCTAAAATTTGTTTGTGCATGCTATCATTTAGGTGCATGTTTTCTCAAAGCGTAAGGGGGAGCAAGTATAATCTTCTTATTTGTGTCACAGAAGTTTCAGTCCCGAAAAATGTTGACTAATCTCAGGAAAACGACTTAAGTTAACCCCTCCCCCCCATTCGGGTTCACGGCCACGGGAAAACCGGGAGTCAAAAACCAGCCCAGGGTCTTCGGACTATTATAACATTTATCCATTGTCTCAAAAATACACCACAATCTGAATATTGTTATTGCTTAAGGACATATTAATTGAATGTTCCTCAAGTGCATTATGTCAGAGAAAAGGTACAATAAAAATACAGTGATAGTAGTTACATATTTATACATATTACATAAATTTCTCGTATGTGATAATCGGAGCACACTTATGACCTTTTCGTGGCAGACGCACTTTGACTCCTATAATTGGAGCATGCTACCACAACACACGCACTCATCACACGCAGTACACATAGTCGATATTCGATTCTCCGCAGTCGCGGCGCTGATGTAACGAAGATGGTGGCGGGGCGATTCTGCACGTGACGAAGCTGCCACGCTCCCCCCCCCCCCCCCCCCCCCCACCTGACAGTACGCGCGGACAGGCTATGGTTGAGCGGCGGCCGTTGGCCCACTGGTCAGCTGTTTTGCATCGTGTTCGTTGACCGCACGTGAGCTTGAAATAACCCATACTAGCATCAGTGTTAACTAATTCCGTGACAGATGTTACCGGCTAGGGGGAAAAGAGAGTTATTAGAAGTTCATTCATCCAATGTCCATTCACGAGAGTTTGTTTCAATGTTCTGTAACGTATTCAAGTTTCCGAGTAATCTTTAGTCCAGTTTTCGGGACACGATGTGTTTTCTGTCAAATTCCTTAGAAAGCTATACAGTTTATTACTCCGTGACTGGCTAAGTTTGGCACTCTTTGAATGTCCTGTGAACTTTTATATTCACTTTACATAAACTCCAACTCTGTACCTTCGTCCGCAACACGCACGTACGCAGTTGCATAACACACACTAAGTTTTCTACCTTGTCACTATGGTTGGTGTCCAAAGGTAGATTCACTTCGGTTCACACTTACTACCGCGTTCCCCGTGTAAAACATTTAGCTTCACACGATATTGGCATTCATATTATTTCGTGAAATCATCTTTGCTGCACAGCTATAGTCTTCACACATTAACTATTTAAAACTACCTTTTTTTATATCAGAACAAAATAAATTACCGTCAGTCGTCAAACTCCACTTGTAGAGTCCTTTTCTCCTTAAATTGTTAACTGATAAACAAAATGCACATTGACACAGTCTCGATGCGTTTGCTAGTATTTTTTCTTTCTTTTCTTACATAGCACACGCTGATGCTTCTACAACTGACATGGTTTCACATATACTGCCTATTGAAACATTATTTATCCTGTTAAGATTGACATTAAATTTTCAGTTTGACAAGTCATGACATTAACATTTTGTCCACATTAGGATTTGATGTTATTCATAACATTTTGTGATCAACTGTCCTCAGCCTTTCGTGCCGAAAGTAGACCTTGGACCATCTGGACTACCAGTCCTCAGGCAGTTACACGTGTGTTATGAGCCATGCATCACAGATCCACACCATTAACTACTCTAAATTTTAAGTGAGGAACCATTTGCCCTAAGACCAGGTCTCAACTTCATGGATACAATCCACGTTCTCGCACTCTTCATGTCCTGGTAGACCTCAACCGTAAACTTGATGTCATGAAGTTACTTTCTCTCCATGAGATGTTCTCTTCAGTTCTCAATAGTGCCCCTCGGACGCATGCAATTACATGGCTGGAGGCCACTACTAGAACAAACAAACTATTATGTGGTCTCAATAGTGTTCTTAAGTAATCATAATATGCTTGTTTGTATTCACACACCGAGAAGTCTATTGTTAGTCACTATTTCACATTGTTATTTCCAGTTACTTCGACAAGTTCTTGATCACATAATATTAAATCACATTTTATTTACTAAAATTGGTTACTCACAAAAAATGCACGAGAAATTCTTATATTTAGTATATACACACAAAACTGACAACTGTCTTTTAATTCTACCTTCAATGCAATTTATTCCTTGCTATATCTTTTTGTTTCGAAATCAAGTTTATCCTTCATACTGAAGGTCTTATTACCACTATATCTTATCCTAAAACTACAAAAATATCAATGATATTGACACATGAACATAAAATTTCTTACTTACTAAAGTATTTTACTATGTACGTTACAAGTCAAGAACGAATGCTGTCTTCCTCAAGTGTCTCTCTGTAGGTACAATTTTAAGCTATGGTGTGGCTATAACCCGCGTTTCTTTCCGGAGTCGGAATACCCCAGAATATAGCATCCTTCATTTGCAGTTCTTAATATTTTGTACGGTCCTGTGTATATTATTTGCCATTTTCGGTTTACTCTCTCTATTGCTGATGGTTTTGGGTGCGCCTTTAACAATACGAGGTCTCCTTCGCGGTATTGTTGCACCTTCTTTAATTGTCGGCCATATCGTCGATTCCTGAGAGCCGCCTACTGGCTCAAAGCCGGCAGCGCCTCTTTTGTTTTTTGTTTTTTCCGCTTTTTCCACAGCTAGTAAGGCACTACTACAGGGAGAAAGGGACGGTCCAATGATTCCCCAATTCAACATTTTCTTTATTTCCTTCCACACAGCTTCACGTTTACTCCACGGCATGAAATAAGAAGCATGACAAAACGTCTGATGCGGATATACCTGCATATCACATACGTAGCCTTGAATTATTCTGGGTTTTTCCGAAAATGTGCCAGCGTAATCACTCAATAATTTATCATGGTGCTGCTCATCGCTTAAATATCCTGACTCCTTAAGCTTGGATTGAATCGCCAGTCGTATCTGAACGACTTCTTCGTCATATTGCTCATTTGTTTCAGGATACGCCTTTAGTGGTACATTATCCTGAATACTGAGTATAAAGGGTTTTACTTCTATCTTTTCGAGCCAACGGCAATAGCTATTATGCCTTGCCGTTGTTTTAATCAATGGTAATTGCAACTATTTGGTAGGCGTTCGCAGGAAGCACAAGCCCTGAGTGACGTAGATTACAGCACTCCTTTCCCGCAGGATATCCCATCCCAGGATGCAAGTTGCGGTTAAATTTTTAACAATGAGGAACGTGCACAATATCGCATCATTTCCTATTTCTATTCCTGCCTGCACCTGGGCCTTGACATTTTGTGCCTTTCCCTTCAGCGCTCCCGTAATTTTACAATTCTGAACTGGCAACGTTCGCAGTCTTTTACTGTCGTTAATAACGTTAAATAAATCTTCAAACGTGACTGACAGATCCGCTCCCGTGTCAATCAAAACAGCAAGTACACCGTTTACTTTCACGTGTACTGCGCCCTGCACAATCTCTGTTTGCTGGTCAGAACATTCACGCGGTTCGGTGATTCATTCCTTCCGAAAATCCTGGCCGTCATTATAGCACAGAATTGCAATCCGATTATTCTTATTTTTTAGTCTACCTTCGCTTCTATTCCTGGTAGTCGAGTGCCGAAGGCTTACATCGACCCGCTGCAATTTGTTGACTGGTTCTCCTCGGTAACTTCTTCTATTTGCGCATTGTGCTCGACCCACTGCAATTTGTTGACTGGTTCTCCTCGGAAACTTCTACTATTTGCATATTATGCTGTCTATTCGCACTATTTTGTGAGGTACTTAGTTTATTAACCCATGTTGGAGTCGCAGTGTTCTCCGGCATGGGAATAACCTCGACACTATTAATCGGGTCTCCCTGCTCAGGTGTATTTGACTGCGCCGACCAGTTAGCAATCACATTCTGACGCCACTGGCCACCTTGTTTCATATTTTTAGGTTGAAAATTACTTCCGTATTTTCATCGTTTCTCCTTTTCCGATTCATCGTGTCACTTCAGTCCTTATTGGGCTTCCTCTACTCCCATTACCTCCTTTTTGTCCATTCACTCTCTCATAGCTATTGCCGCTACATTCATGTCCCCAATTCTTATTTTGATTTTGATTCCTATAACCGTTATTTCTAGGTTTATGGTTATTATTTATCCTCTCACCGTTATTGCTTTGTTGTCGTGCATCCTCTTGTATCAAATCTAGAGAATCCACATACGACATGAATGTTTCTAAATCGTTATCAGGTACGTGTACCAATTCTCTCCTTATTGAGATCAGCAACTTAGATTTCAATATCATAAGCACGTCACGTGTAGCGATCGGCTCGGACCAGTACCTTGTTTTGTTAATATACTTTTCAAAGTACTTTCTAGGTGTTACTTGCTTGAAATTGTACATCTCCGGATTGTATACCTGTTACCGCAATCTCTCTTGTATACTAGCCGACCAAAATTGTTGCTCGGACTCACAAAGCCGGCCAGTTTGGCCGAGCGGTTCTAGGCGCTTCAGTCTGGAACCGCCGGACCGCACCGGTCGCAGGTTCGAATCCTGCCTCGGGCATGGATGTGTGTGATGTCCTTAGGTTAGTTAGGTTTAATTAGTTCTGAGTTCTAGGGGACTGATGACCTCAGCAGTTAAGTCCCATAGTGCTCAGAGCCACTTGAACTCACAAAAAGAATGACAGTTCTCTGCAACTTCAGATGCTCATAATGCGGCATCTTCGATAATAAATGAGTTAACAAACTGTATCTTTTGCCTCTCCTGCCACGATGCAGGTAACACAGTCTTAAAACATTTTGTAAATATTACTGGATGACAGGATTTCTTCTCTTCTGAAAATACTTGAAAATGTCTATGTTTCAGTAATGACTTTTCCTGTTTCAGTATGGTCCGAGTGTGTGCTTCATTGCGAACAATTATCGGGTTATTTTTACCTGTATTCGCTGCATATGGACTGACAGTTACACTGTTTGCTAGTGGGTTTCCGCACCCACCTCGATTTGAAGCATAATTTTCGCCCTGCTGTGCATTACATGAACGACTGCAACAGGGGCTAGGTTCGGCACTGTTCGTGATTTTGTTATCATCGTCATTCACTGGCTTTTCTGTAATCTGGGGCCTTATGGGTTCGTGGTTCATGGAGGTACAGTCGTGGACAAAACGAGCGAGACCCCTCGCCTTTTCGTTATGCTGATCCGCACAGCTTTAAAGTCTGCTACACAGCATAACAGGCGAGGAGACGAAGTGCTACCAACATACTATGCACAGGATTGAAATTGAAAAACTAGGTCAGACTGTTTTCAATCATGTGTAAGATTAAATTAATACTGATTAGTGCGTTAAACACAACACGTAAATATAAGATATAAATGAAAGAAGAAACGCTAATTAGTATGAACTGTACTAATAAAAATGAATTTCAGCTTATCGAGATGACATAACTTTTTTAGTAATACAAAGTACCCCAGACCGTTACGAATTAGAAAATAATATGCGCATTCGGCAGCGAAACGGTCTGTGTCAACGTTCAGACCAGTAGTACTGGATTACCGTTGCTGACCTACCATGAAAGTGTGCAAATTTAGTAATGCGAGAAGATTCATAACGAAATTCAGCTAAAAATCATTCAGTGCCACACTTAAGTCAATTCATATTGACATCCACAGGGCGCCGATACAGAATAAAGGTAGCAATAGAACGTATTGGGGGCGCGAGAATTTCTTAAAAATGCTTTACTGATAGTCTATCTGCCTCCATCGAGATTAGAACCGAAAACAAACCAGACCTCCCGTGCAGTAGCATACACCTTTCACTACGCTAGCAGACAACCCAGGCAAACAGCCCTCTATTATTACCCCAGACATGAATATGTCGGCAATTTCGCAATGAAAATCACAAAATGATCTGCAGTTTCTGTTGCATAGAGCTTTCTGGACTCAAAAACATGAATTTTCTACCTTTAAGTCACCGCTTACGTGACAATCATTCGTGATGTTTATCGAAGTAACAAAATACTGTTATCAGCGAGCAAATTTAGTAGGATAATTCTGCACCACCCCATGAAATAAACGGTTACAAAGCTGCCAAACGCGTTATACAAGGTTTCGAATTCTCCATTAGACTCGCCACAGCCAGTATATGTTCATTAGCCGAAGTGTTTCTTAAACTAGTTAGCAATGGGAATTCTCGCACTTCTAAAACGTGGTGGTATTAATATTGGGATCTGAATTACCACATGTATAGGCAAACGGATTTTATTTGGATTCCTGTAAACGTAATTTGGATCGAAAACGTAGCTACGAGTAATATGCTAATGTATCGACTGCAACTAGAACATTTCGAATAAAGAGTAGGGGGGGTTATTTACGCGGCCCTCATCTTCAGTAACTGTCGTAGCTATATTCGTCACTTAAATCGGTAAAAATGGAATTCTACTAGTCTCACTTTCTTAACCGTCTGTCTGTCTACCCAACCCTTAAAACCTGTTTACCTCGCGTACGGCTAGACATAATAAGCGGAAATGCATCACACTTTCTGCGGTGGTGTAAAAAAGTGAGCTTCTGTGTCAACGCAATCTAGAGATGCGGCCGTTCATATAAAGAAAATTTACGCGAAAGGACAAAAAATGGCTCTAAGAACTGTGCAACCAAACTGCTCAGCTCATCAGTCCACTAGACCTAGAACTACTTAAACCCACCTAACCTAAGGACATCACACACATCCATGCCTGTGGTTGGATTCCAACCCGCGACTATAGCAGCCGCGCGGTTCGTGACGACCAAACAACGAAATAATAATAATGAAAAAAGAACCGCTCGGCCACCGCAACCGGCTAAACCCTATTCACCTCATGTATAATGGTAATATATACTGTCTAGTGAGGATAAACTGTATTCGCCAGCAACTCACATCGTTTGATCACGGGACTTTTACGAAGCTACATTCAAATTTTGTTCGAAGTCTTCTGCAGTAGCCACTTATAAAACACCCTAGGAAAGTCGTATGTGATATCCACTTCTGAAGACGGTAGTAGATACTGCAGTACTATAACAAGTAGTTAAGAATTTCTTGTTATTGGTCCACGCATGAAACTTTATTTCAGTATGAATTTAGCGCACCTAGGTGTATGCCTATGGCTGAAAATAATGAACAAAAATAAATAAGCAGTAAACAATTTCGATGTTCAAATCAAATGTAACTCCCACGTCGCAATTACAACATATCATCATGTTGTTACATCTACATGACTACATCGACAGGATTTCTTTGCGATCTAGACTTACGTGCCTGGCAGAGGGGTCATGGAACCAACTTGGGACTATTTCTCTACCGTTCCACTCTTAGACTATCAGTAAAGCAATTTTAAGAAATTCTCGCGCCCCCAATACGTTTCTATTGCTACCTTTGTTCTGTACCGGCGCCCTGTGGATGTCAATATGAAACTCTCGTAGAATTCATACTTGTTACCGCCTACTTTTTCCTCTCCTGTCAATAACTGAATTGACTTACGTGTGGCACTGATTGATTTTTCAGTGAATTTCGTTGTGAATCTTCACGCATTGCTAAATTTGCACACTTTCATGAAAGGTCAGCAACGGTAATCCAGTACGACTGGTCTGAACGTTGACACAGATCGATTCGCGGCCGAATGCACATATTATTTTGTTAATTCGTAACGATCTGGGGTACTTTGTATTACTAACAAAGTTATGTTATCTCGATAAGCTGAAATTCATTTTTATTAGTACAGTTCATACTAATTAGCATTTCTTCTTTCATTTAAATCGTATATTTACGCTAATCAGCATTAATATAGTCTTACACATGATTGAAAACAGTCTGACATAGTTCGGCTAGTTTTTCAATTTCAATCCTGTGCATAGTATGTTGGTAGCACTTCGTCTCCTTGCCTGGTATGCTGTGTAGCAGACTTTAAAGCTGTGCGGATCAGCATAACGAAAAGGCGAGGGATCTCGCTCGTTTCGTCCACGACTGTACTTTGCTGACACTTGTGTTCAACATGGTCAAGAATTACAAGCTTCACTTCAGTTTCTGCCCTTCGCTCAATAGTTAAAGAGATTGCCTCGATGCCTTTGGTTAATTGCTATCTTTGGCATCGAAGGATTCCTGCACCTCTTTGACCTCTGATACCTCTCCGGCCCATGTATTTACTTTTTCGCGTAGTTCCTATAAGTTTTTCTTCACTTCCGATACCTCAGATTCAACCATTTCTATCTCGCTGTTAACATGTTCTAATATGCGTTGATCCCTATCGTCAAGAGCGCGATTCAGTTTTTGTATCAACCCATGTTCGCGTTTGACTATCCGCTCGTCCACTGTGGCGATTAGGCTAGTCTCAACTATTTCGAAAAACTCATTCTGGCGTTGGATATCCTCCTTGCGCTCTATTTACTTCTGCTGTTCCATTAATTATAATTTCCGGAATAGCTGTGCAAGACATATCTCGCTTGGTTTTGCAACGTCGACCTGCGCGAACACCTTCGTCTGCTTTCTCGCAGTTGATTTCTCTAGTGCTCTGGACATCTCTTGTCTACTTAGCGAGTGTATACTCGGTTGAAAATTATCAACCTGCGATACTACACTATCATGTGGAATCGTAGCTTGTTCATTTTCATTAGCTATCGACCCTCCTGCCAATGATCCAGGAATAATCTCTAATTGGTCTTCACTTCCATAATTCTCAACGTCCACACGGTTACGTGTAGTATTTGTAGTGTAGTATTTGGCCTAACCATGTTGCTAGCTGATACTAATCAGTTCACACACAAAATTCAGCCTGTTTCCTTCGCTTTAACTACTCATGTTTTTCATTCCCAGACTGTCACAGAATCTTTCCTCGATACAGACTTTTCCTGAAAGGTGGGTTGGAATGGCAGGTCCTGTTTTATGGTAAGGTCCTTCACCTGAACTGAAACTACTTGCTCTCTTTTTTTTTCTTTCCCGGCCTGACGTAAAATGTGTTTTGCACGATAGACTAGTCTAAAATGAAAGAAACCTACTGGCTACCTGTGACTTTGCTTCAAAAGTGATCGATGCTGATCGAATGGGTGCAATAGAATTTGGTGTGACAATGTCATTAACGCATGCAATGTAATAACTGTTCCAAGTAAATATAATTACTTTTTAAAAGTGCATACTAGAAGCGTTTATCACCGTTAACAGTCGAACGATAATCACTTATATACGTTTTACAGCTTTCGGTAGACCATTTTAGTCACTTTAAAAAAATTAAATACAGTTTACTGTCGATGCATTATTTCTTCTTCTCGAATGACACATTCCATTTCCTTTTTTGTTCATCTTGGTTCATTGTGTCTCTGAATTTCTTGTTTTTGCCTCTCCCGTCTTGGACCTACTGATTACAAACAGTCCCGAACTTTTCGACTCTGTAAGCGCAGAACAGGGAATCAGTGATCATAAGGCTGTTGCAGCAACCCTGAATATGGAATATAAAAAAAGGGAGGAAGGTTTATCTGTTTAGCAAGAGTAAAAGGAGGCTGATTTCAGACTACCTAACAGATCAAAAGGAAAATTTCTGTTCTGACACTGGAAATGATCAGTGTTTATGGAAAAAGTTAAAGGCAATCTTAACATGCGTTTTAGACAGGTACGCGCCGAGTAAAACTGTGAAGGACGGGAAAAACCCACCGTAGTTGAACAATAAAGTTAGGAAACTACTGCGAAAGCAAAGAGAGCTTCACTGCAAATTTAAACGAAGCCAAAACCTCTCAGACAAACAGAAGCTAAACGATGTCAAAGTTGGCGTAAGGAGGGCTATGCGTGAAACCTTCAGTGAATACGAAAGTAAAATCTAATGTACCGACTTGACAGAAAATCCTACGAAGTTCTGGTCTTACGTTAAATCACTAAGTGGATCGAAACAGCATATCCAGACACTCTGGAATGATAATGGCATTGAAACAGAGGACGACACGCGTAAAGCTGAAATACTAAACACCTTTTTCCAAAGCAGTTTCATAGAGGAAGACTGCACTGCAGTTCCTTCTCTAAATCCTCGCACGAACGAAAAACTGGCTGACATCGAAATAAGTGTCCAAGGAATATAAAAGCAACTGAAATCACTCAACAGAGGTAAGTCCACTGGACCTGACAGGATACCAGTTCGATTCTATACAGAGTACGCGAAAGAACTCGCCCCCCTTCTAACAGCCGTGTACCGTACGTCTCTAGAGGAACAGAAATTTCCAAATGATTGCAAAAGAGCACAGGTAGTTCCAAAGAAGGGTCGTCGAGCAGATGCGCAAAACTATAGGCCTATATCTCTGACATCGATCTGTTGTAGAGTTTTAGAACATATTTTTTGCTTGCGTATCATGTCCTTCCTGGAAACCTAGAATGTACTCTGTAGGAATCAACATGGATTTCGAAAACAGCCATCGTGTGAGACCAAGGCGCTTTATTTGTTCATGAGACCCAGAAAATATTAGATACGGGCTCCCAGGTGAGCTGTGGTAAAATTTGCTGTTTAGAAGAGCGCGCCGCACCGTGTAATGTAAAGCAGTCGCCTTCCGTTTCTGGCGGTGGCGCCGCTGCTTTGGTGTCTCCCTCTGGTGGGAAAGGGGAAAAGTTGCCTGCTCACGTGCATTTAAGGGGCGCTATGAGCAAAAGGTCAGCAATCCCATCTTGACCGGTTCACCGCTTGGTGCAACCAGTGGTTGCTTAAGGGCAATCCCTCCAAAACCCAGGCGATCATTGTATTCACAACCACCCCTTCCTTCCGCCTTCTCGATTTCTATCTAACCATCTATGGCCGTCCTATCACCCTCACCCCGCACCCTTAAGTAACTTGGCGTCACCCTCGACCGTCGCCTCTCCTGGACCCCCCATCTCCGGACAATCCAAGCCAAGGCACACTCCCGACTCCGTCTCGTCAAGCTCCTCTCCGGCCGTAAGTGGGGTCTGGACCCCTGCACCATACTCCACACCTATAAATCCCTCATCCGCCCTATCCTCTGTTACGCCCATCCGGCCTGGATCTCCGCCCCCCCCCTACCTTTTACAAATCCCTTCAGATCCTTGAACGCCATGCTCCCTGCCTCGCCTATCGCATCCATCTCCCCTCCCCCACGCGGATCCTGTTCAACCTAATTCCGTTCCCCCACCTCATCCTTTTCCTCGAATATATACGGATTCTCTACACCTCCTGTAAACTCGATCCTCCTCACCCTCTTGTCTCACCCATCCTCTCCCACCTCTGCCCGCTGCCGCACCTGTATTCCCACATCCCACCTGCTCTCCATCTCTCCACCCTCCTTACCCTCTCCGAAGGTGGCTTCCGCCAGCTCCCCTTGATGCCCTCCACCCCTCCCTCCACCCCTTCTACCAACTGTGATCCTCCCTCCCTCTTCCTGTGTTTGTCTCTTGGGCACTCTCTATCCCTCCTCTCCCCCTTCCCTCCCATCTCCCTTTCTCCCCACTCGTCCCCCGGGCTTCCCCTACCCCCGCCCCTCTACTCCTCCCCCCATGTCCTTTACCAATGGCATCCTTGCTCTCCCCTCTCCCCCCTCCCCCTCTTGGCAGGTCCCCAGACTCGCACACGTGGACATTCGCGCGCCGGAGATCATCGCCATCCATTTCTCGTGTGTGCTGTCGTGTTGTGTGTTCAGTGTTCACCGTCACGCTCCATCGTTCACATGTATCATCGAAATCATCAGTGCTTGTGCATCGTGTCAACAGTTTGTAGTGTGGTTTGTCATCGAGTGTGAACGGCTTCATGCTTTTTAGGTTAGGTTTACCAGCCGATTGTTCGAACTCATGTGTCTTCTTCGTTTTATCATTGTTCACTCTTGGCCTGAAGAGCGGCGTAATGTGCTGCTGCCAGCCTACCTGTTGTTGTACGGGCATTAAAATCACAATAAAGAGAAACAAAGTTCAGTCTGTCAGTCTCGGGAGTCTGGTCAGTTGGTCACTTGGAGTGAGGCTAGGTCAGTTTCGCGTCACCAGTAGCTGGTCTGTCTCTCGTTTGCATTTGAGCGGCAGTTAGCGTCTGTCTGTCGTCGGAGTGCTACTATGTCTGTCGTTTGGATCAAACTTTAAAGCCAGAAAATGAGAGTCTTGCCAATCCACCAGTAACAGAGATCAGCTAGTGGTCGCCTGGTCGGAGCTGAGTTCCTGCTTCTGAGTCTGCGCGTTAGGCCGCCAGTCTGCTGGAGTTTCTCCGGTCACGGTCATTGGCGGTTGGATCCATCAGTTGGTCGGTCGCGCACCGAGACACGAAATGACTTGTCCGCCTTGAGCGTCGGCGCATGTGAGGCCCCAACGTGATTCCAGTGGGCAGCGCCGTATAGAAAGGGGTAGTGGCTTCGCGGTTCACACGAGAGCAACAGGAGCGAAACCACAACATCGGTCTGGCCGTGGCGAGCTGCGACGCCGTGAGACGGGAGATCGGCGCGCCTTCCTGCGTCCGTTGAAGCGGCTGGCAGCGGACGGATCGGGAGAGCGTTGGACGTGCTGCGCCAGGCCTTCGCCAGAAATCGCAGTTTATTAGAAGTTAAGTGATTGGAGAAATGTTGTTTCATTTACTTGTTAAATTCAACTTGTTCTCTTGGTGAGGTCACCAGCCGCTTTGTTTTGGGGTCTTCCCACCATTCTTCTCCGTTTGCCCACCCGCAGTAAGGTGGTTATTTGTGAATTGGGTGGTCCGTTTTTCCCTTGTGGAATTGGAGAGGTTTAGAGCAATCTGCGGGAGAGCGTTTTGCGGGTGCTGCACCACGTCTTCGCCAGAAATCGCAGTTATTAAAAGTTAAGTGATTCCTGATATGTTGTTTCAGTTTCTAGTTAAATTCTACTTGTTTTTTTTGGTCAATCTCTCGTCCCCAGCATGCTCGTCTGTCTCTTGTTCGCATTTGTTAGGCAGTTAGTGTCCGTCTGTCTGTCTGTCGGTCTGCCGTACGTTAATAGCTGCCTCTGTTATGTTTGTCAGATGCGGTGTTAACGAATTTATTGAATTATGGTGTAAAGGCCGAATTCCTGAAATATGTTTTTCATCTCGCATATCATCTTGCGAGGCGGTACATGTGTAATGTAGAGCATGTTGTACAGTTTATGTAAGTCTGAATTTCATTGGTTTTATTTAAGTAGTCAGTTTTATAAAGTTGCCAACTTTTTCACCGTAAGAGTACTTTAAAAACAAATTGCACTTTTGGTGGCAAACAATTTCTTAGTGTGAGTGATGGTACCATTTCCATTCCACTTACGGAGTTCATAGTTAATGTGTTTGTGTGAGTTGTGAAAATTTTTAGTTTAAAGTAATCTGGTGTGTTGCAGATTGTAAGGTGTCAGGCAAATCCAGCACCTTCCATGAAAACCCTGACATGATAGCAAATCCGGCAGTATGTCACATAGCTCCGAATAAATCCTGACATTAAATTAAATAAAGTAATACGATCAACGAGTGAGCAAATGGAATACCACAGACTAACACAAGAACGCCGAAATGCATCTCCTACCTTCCCACCATCAAACAGGCGCAGTTCCGAGGGAAAAAACGAGAACAGATGCCGAGAGCAGAGTCGTATAGGCTAGGAGGCCCTACGATAAGGGACGGACACCCACGAAGCCATCCGACCGCCAGGACCACCTCCCCCAAGCCCATGTTAAAAGATAGAGCCCTCCAGAAGAACAGTATAGATCTTACGATAACACTAAAAGGACCACACCAGCTGAAAGTTTTAGCGTGAGACTATACGCGTCTCTGTTACGTTGCAAACGTTAAAAACATTGCCCCACCACGAAAAGTACAATGTTTCATTGGATAGACAGAATTTTTGTAGGGGGAGCTTAAGGTTAACATTGAGACCCTGACTGGTCAGTTGAAAACACAGCCAGATACCTTTTTTTTTAACCAACTTCGGTAAACTGTAGTAAGGAGAAGTTAGGAGAGAGTTGCTTCCGAGATGGCGAGATGGGTGCAGCTGCGCCGCCCGCTGCCCCCTGATGCTGCCTAACCAATGACAAGGTAATGAACGCATGCGATACCACATAAGGTTTCACTCAGAACTGCAGAAGTCTCATCTGTTACCCCATTTTTGCATAATACTAATGTCGATCGTCAATTAAAGCTCATGGTATTCACATTTGCTACTAGAAGTTAATATCAGAAATGTGATGATTATTCTGTTATATAATTATTGAGGAGCCACATCAGCCACAGTAATTTACAAGTTAAATAAGTAATTAAAGGTAACTGAGGGTCACTGTAGACCATTTTTGATAGTTTTCTCTTTGATGAAACTTAATTTAAACCTGGATTATAGGTGTGATATAGCATAGGTCATCCTTCCATCCATTGTAGAACTTGGAAACCCATTCAGGGAATATTCGTTCACATTTTTGTTGAACACATTTGGTTTTTATCATTCTGTATTAGAATATTTCCTTTTATCAACAGTGCAATTTATAAACAATGTTTTGTGAGTAGAATTAAATTTCCAATGGTAAACTTAACTGTTTCTTCGACTTTATTTTACCAGCTAACTAAAAATAGGAAAGCCTTGAACCCCTTCCACTAAATTTGGTTAGTATTATGATTCTTTCACAGGGAGTGCAGTGGAGCTGACGCTGAAATCATTAAGTATTCGATTATATCATCGCTAGTCTCACTGAACTCTTCTGAACTCTACATGTCATGGGTGGTCTGGCGTCTCCTTACCAGCAACAGGTCCCAGGTTCAAACTAGTCAATTCCCTAAAAAACATGCTCAGAGCGTCGTTGCGCGAAAGTGGTGGGGAGACACGACGAAACATAATTTACGCTTTCTTAGAAGGATATTTTGAGACAAATTTTCTGCGCTGTTTCCTGTGGTGCTTTAACTCGCTTCCGGAGATATATCTGAAAATTCTTACATTTCTGAATTTTTACTTTAGGATCATTTATTTCCAGACTTATGTTCCCTACCTTAAACAGGTTGCATTTGCCCTTCTCCATTATCTCTCTGTATTAACAACACACACGATCGCCATGTACAACGTTACCTCCTGTGAGATTCGTCTGCGCTGTTAAGGCAGATTACCCGAACTCCTCCTGGCACAGCGCCGCTATTGAACGCCATTGGACGCGTTGCACGCGCCACCTGTAACTGCGCGCAGTATCCGTAGCAGTCTATCAGAGCCCATTTCGCGGTGGTCGCGGACACCACGGCCGCCGGCGTATGCCCGTTTCGCGCCGCCTCCACGTGACCCAGTAATGGCCTAATGAGGGACTCGCCTGCTGATATCCCATCGTGTCTGCCGCATTGCCCGCACCACGGTGTATGTAATCGCTTATGCTCCTGACGCGGTCGCCATCCTTTGCGATGATTTCTGTAACGTTCCTGGAGGCTAGAAGAACCAAATCACTGGATCAGTGTTCTCACAGCACTGTGATTACTGAACGACTGTCTACAAGATGTCCGAGTTGAAAAGGGCAAAACATGTGTAAATGAAGGATGCTGCGAGCAAAATAAAACTGGTCTGGAAAATAATTCCGTGTACCTTAATGTAAGCAATTTATCTTACAACTTTGGGCGGATAATGTAATGTGGCTTTACTACTTTAAGGTGCATACAATTATTTTCGAGGAAGTTTTATTTTACCCACCCTGCATAAGTTCTGAGTGAAGTGCCTAAGAATAGTGTGCAGATTACTGTTCAATAAGTTGTGGCAACGTCATTATCTAGGGGCATGAAAGCTAAAAATGAGAAATTGTCTCTAGTCGAACTTTACCTCTCACTTGATACTGCACTAACTGTCATTTGACTTTGGAGCAGAAAGGGACGAAAACACATTTTCCATTCTCCTTACTCTCAGTCAACTTAATAAGCTTCACAATATTAATTTCAATTTATTATAAGAGTGTATGTCTGTATGTTTCACACCTTCTCCTAAACTTCTGGATCGATTTCAACTACAACTGATACACGTATCACTTGCTGTGTGGAAACAGCAACTGTGGGGGTAAGAACCACCTAACTCTCAAAGGGGTGGATGTGATAAAGAGTCATAGCTCAAGGCACACTATATTCACTTGGTATTTGAGAATGAGGCCACTTAGTGACATACACTTAGTGACATACAAAAAAAAATTTACACGTAAATTGAAACCCTTAAAAACTTTTTCTCGCTGACATCCCTCAAAAAATGATGAAAGGAAAAAAGTTTATGCCTTTCTACATTTTCGCTGTTTGTATAGTAAAACTGCCGAATGAGGATAACCTTATACTTTCTTACTTCTTTACTAACACTTATATCAGGAACACATTTTTCAGACAATATTCACATATACCAGCAGACGTATGGCCAAACTAAAATCGTTGTACGAAACAAATTTCAGGAGGTATAGCGTGATAAATATTGAGATGCCTGAAAACGAAACCGCAGAGCGAAATTCGCTAGAGATACAGGTGAAATGTCTGTACAACTATGTGTGAAATATGTTAAGGTATGGCCGGCCAGTGTGGCCGTGCGGTTAAAGGCGCTTCAGTCTGGAACCGCGTGACCGCTACGGTCGCAGGTTCGAATCCTGCCTCGGGCATGGATGTGTGTGATGTCCTTAGGTTAGTTAGGTTTAAGTAGTTCTAAGTTCTAGGGGACTGATGACCACAGATGTTAAGTCCCATAGTGCTCAGAGCCATTTGAAACATTTTTTTTATGTTAAGGTATGTAAAACATCCTCGCTTTTCCTGCCGCGTCACTTCGGGATAAAATCTCAAGCTTTCGACGACACCCTCCATCGTCATCGTCAGGGGCAACTGACTCTTCACTGCTGCTGTGGAGGCCTTTCTATAGCACGTGGACGCCTTCTGATTGGTCGGCTCGTGATTAGTCGGCGATTACGTACTGCTGTGGTAGACGATGTCAATGTGTGCCCTGGTGTCGCCATGAATAACCCCCAGACTTCCATTGAGAAAATCAAGCAGTTTATCGTTGGTTCAAACGGCATTTTAGTCAGCCTAGATGTGGTATCGCTGTTCACAAATGTTCCGGTGGAGGACGTTTTGAAAATTCTGGCGGATCTTTTTCCCCCTGAAACTATAAAGTTGTTCCGGCATGTGATGACGCCCACCTACTTCTTGTATGGTAATAAATTTTATCAAATGACGGACGGTATGGCTATGGGCTCTCCGTTGCCGTCATCACTGGCTAACGTTTTTGTGGAGAATTTTGAGGAACGTGCATTAAATTCGGCTCCTCTCCGGCCATCCTTGTTTTATCGTAATGTTGACGATACATTTTATGGTCTGGCCACACGGCGCAGAATCTCTCAAACAATTCATGGAACACATGAACAACATACATCCGAACATCCGCTTCACTGTCGAGATGTAGAAGGAAGGAAGACTATCATTCTTAGGACGTTATAGTACAACAACAAGCGGACGCGCATCTCGGCCACTCTGTATACCGTAGACCGTCGCATACCGATTTATACCTTAATACAGAGTTTCCATCATCCTGCTCAGGAGAGAGTCGTTTTCAACACGTTGGTATATAGAAAAAAAAAACTGTTTCTGATGAGGACCATTTGAAGTCTGAAATTAACCATCAGAAGTCCATGTTCAGAAAGAATGGCTATGGTGCACGAGATATAAAGGCAGCGTTCTCCAGAAAAAGTAAACGTGAAAATGCTGCATACTTACAGGATGAAACACCGACTGCGATTCTTCCTTTTTATGGCCCTATATCCAGCAAAATAGGAAGACTCCTGGGTAGACGGGGTGTAAGACCGATTTTTCGTCCTCTTAAGAAAATTAAGGAGATAATGCGCCGCGTTACAGTCTCGGCCTCAGGATCCCTGGAATTTATAATATCCCCTATGGTTCTGGAAGCAATTATATAGGTCACACCATTCGGACCGTTTCCCACCGCTGTGCATAACACCAACGCCATACTAAAAATAGAGAACTGGAGAAATAGGCAATTGAGGAGCATAGCCTCACAAACAAACATAAAATAATGTTCGATGAAACAAAAATGCTGTCCCATGCCTCCACATACTGGGATTCTGTTATTAAGGAGGCTGTTGAAATAAGAATGAGCGAGAAGATCTTCAACCGTGATAGCCGATAGTATCTGAGTGGTCCATGGAAACTAGAGCTAGATGCAGAGAAGCAGCAGAGACATTACTTCCAAGGTTTACGTTCCAACGGAAACAGTGGCGCTACCAGCGCACGCATTGACACGGTCTGCGACAGCAGTACGTAATCGCAGATCAATCACAAGCCGAGCAATCAGAAGCCGACCACGGGCTGTAAAAGGCTACCACAGCAGCAGTGAAGACTCTCCGTTGGAGACTCTCGTCGAAAGCTAGAGATTTTATGCCGAATTTACGCGGCAGGAAAACCGAGAATATTATACGTATGAGTGCCGTCGTGAAAGACTTCGTTCTCATGTTAAAGATATATGAACCACATGTGACATGTGGATACACAGGCAAAGCCGCGGATAAAAAAAAACTATTCCTAACTTGGTACATATGTTACTTACTATGTGGAAAGAAATACTGTGAAGGCAACAACCAGCAAATTCCTACTGGCTTGGCAGTGATAACGTCGGGAGAGAAGGGTGGTGAAGAGATGCACAGATAGAGGGGTTCGAGGAGATGGACAGAGAGGGGGGGGGGAAGGAAAAACTTGTAGTGAAGATATGGGCATAGGAGAAGGACAGCAAAGGCGGAGGAAGTTATTGGCTTACAGGGGAAGGAGGAGATGGGTAGAAAAGGAAGGAGCAGAGGCTCAGAGAGACGGGTAGAACGAGATCGAGAGGGAGTATGAGGGGGGGGGGTTGAGGAGGTGGATGGAGAGAGGGGGAGAATGATAATAAAGAGAGGAGGGGAAGGATGAGACGGACAGAGGAGATGTACAAATAGAATTGCAATAAATACATACGTGGGTGGCGTTGGATACACAGCTAGTTACTTATATAAATATAGCGGACAGTCGTTACAGTGAAGAGACCACTTTTTACAGCAGGAGGGGCTAGCTGAATTTTGTTGGAAGACTCTTGGCGGTTCAACAAAACCATGGGGAAACTTTCTTCTGTTTCTTTCTGATAACCTATCTTTCGAAAGGTGGCAACACGGTCCTCCAGTTTTAGGTTTACTGTGTTTTCTCTAAAATGCTGGAATGATTCCTGTGAAAAGGACATTACCGATCTATCTCCTAATCCCCTTCCCCGCTTTCCCACCATAGCGCAGATTTGTCTACATGATGAGCATCTCTAATGGCGTGGTCAGTTGTTTTTCGGTTCAAGTGCTGTACTCAGAACGGTATTCAAGTGTGTGTGTAGCTGTATATACAAAAGCAGTGGTGAACATGGGCTCTGAAATCCAACTGTGAGCTATGAGCACTTGCTCAACAGAGGAGATGTGTTTCACAGAAGCGAATATGACAAGAAGGATTGAAGGGATGATTGGATATTTGTTAAGACATGAAGAAATAACTTCCATAGTACTAGAGAGAGCTATTGATGTTAAAACCTGTAGAGGTATTGGGATAAATTCAGCAAATAATTGAGGATGTAGATTGCAAGTGCTACTCTGGGATGAAGACGTTGGCTTTGGAGAGTAATTTTTGATGGGTCACACAAAACCAGTTAGAAGACTGGCAACCCAAAGAAAACTCGCAAACCAAACTCAATAATTTAATTTCGGATGGGCTAGTAACATACAACAATGTAAAGAGTGCTCTACATAATTCAGTAATTAAAACGAAATAATGGTAATAACAACAACAGACAAGAACTGTTATCATGCATAATGTTGTTAAAATGTTTATTACTGAAAATGTGTTGATGCTTTATAAAACTGAACAAAGAATAACAGATGATTGCACAAAATGTGCTGAAACATACTTTGGTATCTACACAAAAGTATTTGTTTGCATAACAGGTGGAGCTGGTTTCCCATAACTTATTTTATCTAGTTTATTGTTCATCTCAAGTATTTCATTTACTTCTTATTGTTAGGATTGATATTGAAAGTTCTCTTTAAATAATAAAAATATCACTGACATACTCAGTATCCCATAACCTATTTTATCTAGTTTATTGTTCATCTCAAGAATTTAATTTGCTTCTTATTATTAGGATTAATATAGAAATTTCTCTTTAAATAATAGAAATATGACTGACATACTCTTTTTCGAATAATAAGAGCTGTGCAGAAGTAACAATAAATGGTAATAAAAATTGAGCCCTTATAATAAGAAGGAAAGCCTTTAATACTTGTAAAGTGAACAATCTGACTGCAAGAATTTTGAACAGTACAAGCAGCCTGAATAATGAACTTTGACATAAGACCTACGATAAATAGTTTGCAAAACTGATCACAGTTCCCAGAACTAAAACTGATAGACAACACAGAAAAATCTTGTTGTCTCTGAATGACATAAGCTGGCCTTACCTTTTATCTGCATACATCTGGACAACGCGTTGCAGTACTGCTGTCTTGCTTGCCGGTATGCTTAAGCTTAAAATTACTATATTTACACAGTGATTCTCTTGGGGTGCAGTGAGATTTCTGTAAGTTGCAAATCGAAACATTTTCGGAACACACTTGGTTCCTTTTTTACTTTTGAGAGAATCTATGATCAATTAAAAATGTAAGAGAAAAGAATCTGAAAAATAGCGCTGCTATAATAAAAACGTGACTTAAAAAAATTACATTCTTCATTCATCTTCACGTAAATAAAAGATTCCATTACACTGCCTCCTTCTCAGATCAGTTACCACTACATAATCATATTGATTAAACACATCCATAAATTGAGACTTTACATTTGAAACATAACATTACAACTGCTTCCTCACTTTAACTCAGCTAATCACTATCTGCTGCTGTGCCTATGCTGACACCAAAGATGATAACCTAACCCTGCGTTACAGCTTGCAACATCGCTGCTCGCTGAAGTGTAACAGCTCGGGGGCAAAGATATGACAATGTTGTACAATCGATTAGTACGCAAATGACATCTATCAATATGTTCCGAAATTATCCACGAGATTTTGTATGGTATTCTATTTTGGTGAGAAAACGATAACTGAAATCTCCAAAGGATTGCTTACGTGTTTGCAATCTTCTTTTTAGCTCCCCTATTTCAGAGCTTAGGATCTATGCTGAACTTCAGGATTTTATTTAATAATTCCATTTCTGGCTCTGTGAAAAATAAATGGTTTCTGAGTTCAACAATGTTGGTCATGGATAAAATAACACAGTATATACTAACCGTTAGGATCGATGTGACGGTACTGGCACATGGCGCAGTTGCCTCGATGTGGAATGGAAGCCTCCACTACGGCTGCCATAAACAATGCATCGCTGGAAACTCTGAGCGGCGCCAGGGCGCCTCCCCCTCCCTCCCCCCCTCTCGAAACACTCATACCCCGACGGTAACGCGGTCTGGCCCTGGTACGCTCTCTACACACGGGGGGCGCGACCGCAGCGATGAATACCGCAGACGGGCTGCCAGCTTCCAATCTCGCAGTCACCTGCCAGCGAACCGTGCGTGCCCTATTCGACCTCGCCACAGCCGTTCGCTCCGCGCAGCCAGAACTGGCAACCCAAACTGGGCGCCAGTTTCCAGCCGCTACCGATAGCTATCAGGCGGCCAACATTCAGAACCACTTCTGTGGCATGCGACCCACGTAATATTGCCTGCTCGCTCACATTGCACGGTCGGAAATGTCTATCTCGCCTAACATTACGCTCATATCCCAATTATTGCCGATTAGCTGTATGCCCGTCCATAACGTAATGTTCTGTTACTACCCGTTATTCATGTTCGCTCTTACGTAATGAATTTACGTGTACAAGGCCACAATGCAATCGCATACTCGAAGTAATCTCTGCGATGCGACCTGTATAAAGAAAATCTTAACTCTCGTAACTATGCATGTTATCCCTGCACACCCAGACTACATTTTTCCTTGATGAGTGTCTCCGGAAACAAATGTTCCCCTCAAATTTCTGTTTCCGAGAACAGTGATTTAGACCTGACATCGGCTCACCAATAAAATTTCGAACCGGTATTTAACGATATTATTTGTTTCATTTTCAAAACTCCTTTCTCGCATCTACTTCACACAGAAAATGTCTCTTCTCCGTCTCTCCCCCTCCCCCCCCCCAAACATCATTTATCTTATCCATAGTATAAGTGGTTCGCCACTATACTGATTCTTTCATTGCAACATATCTTAAATCCTTTAACTACCACAAGTTTCATCCACTTATGGAGTCAGTTTTTAGCAATAATTTGTCAGTTTCCATCTAAGTTTCACATTTCATATTTCTAGGACCAACAATTTACAGTAGGTGTCGATTAAGTAAAACGCTTTACTCCTCTTTGTCACTCGATGAAAGGTGGAATTAACCTTTAAACTGCTACTTCTGCACCTCATCAAAACCACAGAGAGAGGTCTTAGTCCCCAGGAAGGAAACTCAAATTAACACAACATAATTATATTATTTTCTAATCAGAACCAATTAAATCATTTTAAAACAGCAATTCTGATGTCTCAAATTTTCTTACCAACAATACACCTAAAAAGTCATTTTCGACAGGCTGCTTGGCCGAGCGGTTCTAGGCACTCCAGTCCGAAACCGCGATGCTGCTGCGGTCGCAGGTTCGAATCCTGCCTCGGGCATGGATGTGTGTGATGTCCTTAGGTTAAGTTAGGTTTAAGAAGTTCTAAGGTACTGATGACCTCAGATGTTAAGTCCCATAGTGCTTAGAGCCATTTTCACCTTTTTTTTGTCATTTTCGAACAAACAACCGAATTGCAATTGTAGTATTATTTCTATTTTCCAGCACTTTGGCATTAATTGAATAAATAGTTTTAATCTTTATTTTCCACTTTATTTCATATTTTAGTTTTCACTGCAATGTACAACTGCATTTTACTATCTTTATAATGTAGTACCAGTTTCGTTTCTCATGTATTTCTACAACTCGTGTTCACTAAGTATGACAGCGTAGGCACATTACTCTCTGTATTTTCGCACAGTGAGTATCGGAAAGTAATTACTTGCAAGTCTTACATTTTTCTGTAGTTTCTCTATAATTTTTTCTTCAATATAACGGACTTCGCCTTTTTAATTTCAGTGGTCCTCCTGCAATCTCTGCATTCTTCCCTTCTGCGATTAGATTTCTAATGGCATCTGCAATAATTTTGTTTAGGCCGATTGGAGTTTATATTCCCTTCTTCACATGTCTAACCATCAGTTCCTTCTCTAGCTCCGGAATAAAATACCTTCTGTGGTGTGAAGAATTTGCTTTCCACGTACGGCTTTTCGTCTTCCAAAAAATGAACCCGTTTTAGGGACTTGTGTAAATAAAATTCATGTACAGAACATAGGGCCTATTTCTTGTTGTGTGATTTGTGGAACATTTTCCGTCCATTTAATCCATCGTATCCTCACAGCCTTTTATTTTGTTCTAATAGAGAATCATATCTGGTTTATGGTTTTGTTTCTTATGTTGAGTTGTCTTCTCTTGGTGACGAACACTTAACAAAATTACAACCTGCTTCTTTTGGGCACAAATGATACTATTGTTTGTTTATTTTTAGAGGTAGAAGCAGAGAAATCCACTGGTCTGGATGCATGAGCATTCATAAATTTAGGAATATCTACCTTGTTCTTTCTGAGTGCACAAAAGATAATCAGATTTTTCTTGTAAAATTGTTGTGCAAGAGAAACAGAGTTGTAGATGTCTGTTGTAACACAGTGACCTCCTTAAAGACGGTTCGTTAGGTCGAACACAACTCATTGTCCTAGGTTTTTTCACTAGGTACTTCTAAGTTTATACAATACGCTGAGTTCACATCAGCAGTTTCCAGATTTTTGTGCCGTATTTTACCGGCTTCGACTTCATATACACCCTCTCGGGACAGAGATCGCTGAGGAAACAAGTGGTTTGTTGATAATCGCGTGCGAATTAATATGATAGATTAGAAATGGGTGACACAAAGCTCAAAAATAATTATAATTGTTGATAAATTATCAGTTCCTTTTTCTTTCGCCCATTGTAGAGGAAGTCGGGCAAGATGACGACTTTAAGGCATATTAACATTTTTCTGGCCCTTATATTGATATCAAATACTTTATTTACGGTAAAATGATTGCTTCATGTAACCCCTTTAGAATCCAGCCCTTGAACATTTCCTAAAGCTGAGGTTTCTCTAGACAGATGTGTTTTTGTCAGTGATACTACCATTCGTCAACTTACTCTACAAGGAGGGTATGTATTAGATGACGAAATGAACATTTTATTTAGAAAACAAAGACTACTATTGAAACTTATCTATTTATCACAAAAGTCGCAAACATAGCATTTCTCCCTTGCTCCCCTGTAATTTAAGCCCGTACACTGTACATGAGCCCACTCTTGGCATCGAGAACATTGATACCACAATTCAGTCTTTCCAACTTCACCACAACAGATACAGTCTCTTTCATCGACGTAATCGGAATCACTGTCGGCGTACTCAATCTCAATGGATGACTTCGAAGATGAGCCGCCGAAGTCCATTCCAGGATCCTTTCTTTGTTTCGTTCCAGAACCTCCGCCGAACGCAAGTTTGTTCTCTTTCTTTTCCTCCGCATTCGCATTCTCTTTTAATTTTTTAACTTTCTTAATTTTTCTGTCTTGTTTCTTCATCTCTTTGTCCTCTTGTCTTTGTCTCTTTTCTTCCAGAGTTATTTTCACGGGTGTGCTTGTTATGTGTAGAGATGGCAACTTATGTTTTCGTTTTCCTGCACCTCCTGTAGGTACAGGTTGTGGTAACAGAGGTGAAGCAGAGGTGGATCTGGAGTTAGAGGTGCATGAGGGCACTGATAGTGCACCAAGTTCTGCATGGAGTAATGAAGCTAAAACGGAAGTAGATGTAGTGTTAGACGAAGGCCCTGGCTGAGATTCTGTTTGGTGTAACGGAGGGAAAACACAGGAAGTTGCAGGGTTAGATGAAGGCCCCGGTAATGCATCAAATTCTGCAGGTGGGTTTGCTGATCTCTCAAGTAGAGCATATGTTTAGAGTGGAATTTCATTGACGTTGATGTCTGTTGTTAGTGATGGTGCGAAGTCTTCATCACTAAATGTCTGTGAATTTAAAGGCTCAATTTCTGTGTCCATAAAACCCTTAACGGCATTAGTCACAGTCGCAGCTTCTCTAAAGGCAATGTTGAACATTATTACAATGACTTGTATTGTAATCACTTTGCCTGGATGATTAGCAAGGTAGTCAGTACATGCTTTCCTGCAAGCAGTCTTCAGAGGTCCGTAAAATGACACATCCAGCCGCTGAAACCTTTGGCTTGTGTGAGGTGGGAAACCTAGAATAGTTATGAAATTGTCTCTGCACAGAGTAACAGCTACCAAAATGATGTGCGAAGTGTGATTATCCACAAACAAAAGGAATGGATTTGTTTCTGATGGTATCACTTCTTTAATGAAATGCTCCAACCATTTTACAAAACTCTAGCCGTTCATCCAGCCACATTCATGGCCAACTCCAACAGATTCAGGTGGTGCGCCCACAAGATATGCTTGCTGCATTCTAACCATCGGGTAGAAAAAAAATGGAGGTATAAGCTAACCTGTGGCACTAACACAGAAAGCAACGCTGACATTTGTTCCCCTCAGCACAGCAAACTTTTAGTACCCTTCTTTTGCCAATAGGGCTCAGTACTGGAGGTACCTTTGTGGGAACTGTTGAACATCCTGTCTCATTAACATTAAATCTGGTGGGCTTCAAATTTGTATTTTGTTCTTATTTCTCTGTGAAACTTAAAGCATCTCTCTACATTAACTTTATGAAATGCAGCAAATATAGCTGCCGACGTAGGTTCTGGTTTACGAAAAGAAAACTTGAACCGTCTCATGAAATTTTGGATGAAATCTTTCCCTGCCATCATTTTAGCATTGTTGAATCTGTGGTCTATATTCTTACATTCAGTATAACCATAGACAATTCGAGCAAAGTCAGACCTTATCAGTCCAAAAGCTCTTATGTCCAAATCGATGACATATTGTTATAGTTCTTGTAACTGTTAACTGTATTTTAAAATCTGCCTGCATTTTGTGGCAAATGCTGAAATGAAATAAGAAGCGTGAATTATTAGGTTCACGATGAGATTTTCAAAAGATTAAATGACGAAGTTTTTATTTTTAATGAAAAATAAACAAACAAAATATTAATTTAAAATGAGATTTTCAAATATATTTATTATGAATGAAAGAAGTGCTTACTTCATCAGCACGTCTTTTTACACTGCGACATAAAGTAGCTTCACGGAGGTTGAACTTCCTGTAGGCGGCATTAACAGGATTCCCATTTCTTACATGCTGCATTGCCTCATTCATTGATTCCTTGCTCCACTTCTACCTATCTGTCTCCCTTGTATATACTTTCCTCATGTTTATTACTTAGACTGTAGTTAAAATGACACGACTATACAATAACAAAGGCAGTAGAGAGAGGCGGGTAAGATGACGAACTCTCCATCTTATCCTCAGCATAATTCATCATCTTAACCACAGTTAACATTTTGGATACAAACTTTAACAAGGACAAGTCTCACAGAATACATCCATTAAACCATTATTAAAGCATCAATAAATCTATAAGGCTGAAGAGGAATCAACTATTATTCATTAAAATAAAAGCATTACTTACATGAAACTTTTTTAAACTGGAGGAAACATTCTTACGAAAACAGCGTCCACTTCCAAGCCAGTGTTGTCAATAAAACAAAATGACGAAGCGGTTCTAGTTACACAGGCATGCCTGCAGAGCGCGCTAAGGAAGCAATACCATAGTGCACGTAGCACCATCTGTTGAGTTAACGGAGAAATTCAAAATTCGTCATCTTAGTTCCCTCATCAACTTATCCGACTCTCCCCTACTTATATCATCAAATCTAACGAAAGAATACACCTATTGACTCCTAACTCTAGACACATTGACAAGGGAAATCTCTCTCTTGAAGAGGGGATTTGTTGTCCGCAGAAATGCTACACCTTCCTCTTAGCTTTCATGGAAACTACTGTGATGAGAATGCCTATAAAGCCGTATATTCGCTCAATGCCATTGTTGTTGTTTACTCTCGTATTTTGCACACCAAGCACCATAAGTACTATAATTTGTATTAGTGTAGTCTCCAACAATTTGTACCACATGATCGGCAATAAATAATTTGAAAGCTTCGCTCACCAAGGAATACCTTGAGATGAGATCGTCATACCAGGAGGCATAGTAATTGTATTCCGGCCACACAATAAAGTGAGCTTTGGTGGATTAGATGACCACATCATACTACTTTTAGCGACGAGGTAATTAACATCGTAGTGTTCATTCTCTCTATCACTGTTATCTTAACTATCATTTCCAGACTCTTGTACGTCTGGAGTTTTCTGTTATCGTTCTAAACCATCCTCAATCTTTGAATCCGAACTTTCATTTATTTCATGTGTACACTACTGGTCATTAAAATTGCTGCACCACGAAGATGACGTGCTACAGACGTGAAATTTAACCGACAGCAAGAAGATGCTGTGATATGCAAATGATCAGCTTTTCAGAGCATTCACACAATGTTGGCGCCGGTGGTGACACCTACAACGTGCTGACATGAGGAACGTTTCAACCGATTTCCCATACACAAACAGTAGTTGACCGGCGTTTCCTGGTGAAACGTTGTTGTGATGCCTCGTGTAAGGAGGAGAAATGCGTACCATCACGTTTCCGACTTTGATAAAGGTCGGATTGTAGCCTACCGCGATTGCGGTTTATCGTATCGCGACATTGCTGCTCGCGTTGGTCGAGATCTAATGACTGTTAGCGGAATATGGAATCGGTGAGTTCAGGAGTGTAATACGGAACGCCGTGCTGGATCCCAACGGCCTCGTAACACTAGCAGTCGAGATGACAGGCACCTTATCCGCATGGCTGTAACGGA
The DNA here is from genome assembly GCF_023864275.1 of Schistocerca cancellata. Taxonomy (NCBI): domain Eukaryota; kingdom Metazoa; phylum Arthropoda; class Insecta; order Orthoptera; family Acrididae; genus Schistocerca; species Schistocerca cancellata. Next base: position 919,512,052 of record NC_064628.1, on the reverse strand, counting down.
CAGTGCAGCTACGTCTCGATCCCTGGGTCAACAGATGGGGACATTTGCAAGACAACAACCTTCTGCACGAACAGTTCGAAGACGTTTGCAGCAGCATGACCTATCAGCTCGGAGACCATGGCTGCGGTTACCCTTGACGCTGCATCATAGACAGGAGCGCCTGCGATGGTGTACTCAACGACGATCCTGGGTGCACGAATTGCAAAACGTCATTTTTTTCGGATGAATCCAGGTTCTGTTTACAGCATCATGATGGTCGCATCCGTGTTTGGCGACATCGCTGTGAACGCACATTAGAAGCGTGTATTCGTCATCGCCATACTGGCGTATCACCGGCGTGCCGGTATGGGGTGCCATTGGTTACACATTTCGGTCACCTCTTTTTCGCATTGACGGCACTTTGAACAGTGGACGTTACATTTTAGATGCGTTACGCCCCGTGGCTCTACTCTTCATTTGATCCCTGCGAAACCCTAAATTTCTGTAGGATAATGCACGATCGCGTGTTGCAGGTCCTGTGCGGGCCTTTCTGGATACAGAAAATGTTCGATTGCTGCCCTGGCCAGTACATTCTCCAGATGTCTCACCAGTTGAGAACGTGTGGTCAATGGTGGCCGAGCAACTGGCTCGTCACAATACGCCAGTCACCACTCTTGATGAACTGTGGTATTGTGTTGAAGCTGCAGGGGGAGCTGTACATGTAGACGCCATCCAAGCTCTATTTGACTCAATGCCCTGGCGTAACAAGGCCGTTATTAAGGCCAGAGGTGGTTGTTCTGGGCGCTGATTTCTCAGGTACTATACAACCAAATTGCGTGAAAGTATAATCACATGTCAGTTCTAGTATAACATATTTGTCCAATGGATACCTGTTTATCATCTGCATTTCTTCTTGGTGTAGCAATTTTAATGGCCAGTAGCGTATCTTCACCATTGCTACGATTTATTATTCGCATACATTTTCCAAATACCTAAGTTTATATAAGTGATACGTTTCACCATTCCGTTTCGACATGGCTACATTACAATGTACACAAAGAGAGTACTGAAGTGTTTCTACACAATTTCAGACCCACAATGTATGTCACATAACTGAAAAGCACAAGTCAGTCAATATTGCATGCTAGAGTAACTGAGGAACATAAGGTAGGCAACATAAAACTGTCAAAAACAAATGCTGTCCAGACAGGCCTTGAAGGCCCAACAGTAGGGACCGGCCGCCATGTCATCCTCAGCACTTAGGCGTCACCGGATGCGTATTTGGATGACCATGTGGTCAGCACACCGCTCTCCTGGCCGTTGTCAGTTTTCGTGACCGGTGCCGCTAATTCTCAGTCGAGTAGCTGCACAATTGCCGTCACAAGCGATGAGTGCATCTCGTTTGCTAACAGCACTCGGCATGCAAGTGCTAGCCCGACGGCGCCTAACTTCGGTGATGTGACGGGAGCTGCGACAAGGCTGTAGGCATTAAAACCTCAATGTGCTGAACATTCTATGTAGCATGGACTGCTATGAGAGGCATAAGTGGACTCATGCCGTACTATATATTTTACAGCTGTATTTACTCAAAATTTCACTCTTTCATGGTAAAAATGGGGATTAAAGCTGTAAACATTAGAAAAATTTCAAAATTGTAAGTAAGATATTTCAGTCGCAGAAATTAAAAAGTTTAATACTGAGGTCCAGCAGGACCCTGCATAGCAGTGTGAAGGTTAAGAAAAAGATAGTAAGGAACTGTGAAAATGACATTAGCAATAAACTTCAGGGCCCACACTTTCGACTGTGGGAAAGAATTCCGCTACCCTGGAACCAAATAAAGCATGACGGACGAAACAAGGAAGACGTAAGAAGCAGAACAGCACAGAGATACAGCCGTTCCTCACTAAAATAAACCTGTTGGTTCCCAAAATGGGTCTTAATTTGATGAAGAAATTTCTCAAAAAGAACGTCTCGAGAAAACATTGACAATGAATGTGGGCTGCGGGAGAAGCAGAAAGCAGAAGAATGGAAGCGTTTCAGATTTCGTACTACTGAAGGATGCTGAAAATTAGATTGACAGATAAGATCAGAAATGAGGACGATCTAGAGGGAATCAGGAGATGAAATAATATGTGGGAAAGCTGAAGAGAATAAGGGACACTAACATAGGACATACGTTAAAACATCATGGAATATCTTCCATGGAGGGAACTGTGAGTGCCAATCAGAAGAACGACGATACAAAGCGAAGGATTGCAGTTATTTCCTTAGCAGTCGCCCATATCGCATTGATTGTTACCACCAATACTATCAAGTAGTCCTTGGCAATCAACTACGCAGACAGAAGAAACTTGATAATGGTCTTCCTCAAGGCTCTGTTTTGGCGCCAATCCTGTTCAACTTGTATACATCTGACAGAGTCAAGGAAGTTCATCTATGCAGACGATCTGGCCTTAGCCATCCAGCAGAGAACTCTTGAAGCTGGTGAGGAGATCCTATCCACAGATCAAAGCACAATAGATGAATACTTCAGAACTTGGAGACTGATACCAAACCCAATGAAGACTGAAGTCAGCTGCTTTCACCTTAACAAGATAATGGCCAATGCGAAGTTCAATGTCACCTTTGATGGTCAGGTCCTTCACCACCAAGACTGCCCCAAATATCTAGGAGTGACTCTTGATAGAACCCACTCTTACACGAAGCACATGGAAAACACCGCAGCAAAGCTGAGATAACGAAATAACATCATACAGAAGCTAGTGGTACCCCATGGGCGCAAGAACTACGGCACTGCAATGCACTGCCTTAGGGTTGGTCTATTCTGTTGCCGAATACTGTGGCCCAGTGTCCCAATAGCAAACATGTGAGAAAAATCGACGTGGAGCTAAATGCAGCCATGAGAACATTAACAGGCTGCATCAAATCTACTCCTATACACTGGTTACCACCTCAAACAACATTGCACCACCAGACCTCCGAAGACAGAACGCCCACCTCAAGGAATACCAAAAATTACTTAATATCGCCGAGCTTCCAATGCACTCTGACGTTCCTGCACTCCGAATGAACTGATTAAAATAGAGACAGCCATCTGTCCTACTGGCAGAATCGCTGCAGGCAGCTACTTTCAGTATCAACAAAAAGTGGAGAGAAATATGGAACACTATTGCCCATGAGAAACATGAGACCCTCCAAAGACCTGACGCCAGACCAGCCGCTATGGACCTAACTCGACGTGCCCGGAAAACAATTAATCGAATCCGCACAGGCCACGGCATCTGTGCTTAAAACCTCTACCGATGGGGGTTTCGTATTCTCAGTGTGACTGTGGGAATGAACACCAGACGATCCATCACATAGTAGTAAGATGTAGGAGGAGAGTCTACCATGGGAACTTGGAAGATTTGTTTCAAGTGACAGAGGAACCTCTTGAATGGATCGACAAATTAGATATTAATTTACAGACTAATTTTTTAAATTAAAAATTATGAAATAAATATATTTTTTGTAAAATTCTGTAAAACTATCCGCAATTGCTGGTCGCTGTTCTTATGTAATGCCATACGCTAAATAAATAAATAAATGTTATCATCAGAATGAAAGCTTTTAAGACAATTACGCTGCTGTGAAAAATAAAATACTGGGGGGGGGGGGACTGAAAGAGATTAGACAGAGAGAAACGACACTCATAAAAAACAATAATTGCAGTCTAGTGTCAGCGAATTGCGATATTCCTCTGGACATTAATTGCGGAACATGGTTTATAATAGAACGTGTCATCATCGCGGATGGTAGCGAACACTCTACAACATGCTCATGTGCTGAGAAAAATTTGGTAAAGAGTTCTTTAGGCAGGGCGTTTCGGTTCTCCACCAGTGCGGATGACAGCTGTTGGATGGTCGTTTGTGCACGTGTAAGGGTTGCACTAGCTCTCCGCAACGCATCCAGCACATGGTCGGTGGGACTCAACTTTGGGAACGAGCAGGCCAGTCCATACACCGAATACGCTCTACTTCCAAGAGCTGCTCCACCTTTGCTGTTGGAAGCGATCACTCATTGTCAGCGATGAGAATGTAGTAATGGCCGAGTGCAATACGGGGAATGAGTGTAGAGTCAAAATAACATTGATTGGTGCGTCTACCGTGTTCAAAGATTCAGAGGCCAATAAGCCCATGTAATATTATGCCATCACATACGATTACTCGTGGAACACCAAAACCATCGTGTTCGACAATGCTGGACATATCCTCACACGGCGGGACCACGAATTTCACATAGGAACATTGCCAAATACGATAGTTTCGGTAGTCTAGGTATTATGGTGTGGAGAGACATTATGTTATATGGGCGTACCGACCTACAAGTCTTTGAACACGGTACGTTCACGTCATCGACTACAATGCGCGACCGCTGCGAACAGTGCAGGTGGTGCAGCTCTTTGAACGAGAGGACATACGGCAGATGGACTGCTCTGCCTGTTCCCCCGACCTATGTCCCATTGATCACATCTGGAAACCGTTGGGGAAAGGTATTGCGGCACGTCCACACGCATCATGGGCCTTACAACAAGTGTGAATTGCGCTGGTGGAGAAATGGATCCAAGTTTCATTGAGCTGTATGACTTGGGAGTGAGACATCATGCGAAAGCTACTATCGCTCTTACGTTTCGCACACCATTGTACCGTGGGTAATAGATTATTGTGACAGTTCGTATATTTTTCATTTCATGTACGTTTACAGATGATGAAAGTTGCATAAAGCCCAGACGCAAATGGCCGAAAGCGGACAGAAATGTCGTTTACTTAAAAAATATTACACGAAACGAAAAACTACCCTGTAGCAACTAGAATTACACTGTTACAAATTTTATATCGAAACAAACACTTGTGTAAATGTACTTGCTGCTAAATAGAATCCATCGGTACTAATTCACGTGAACTAAGGTCACACGCATTGATGGAAATAGCTTCTAAGATCATCTGAAATTTTGTAACTTACTATCCCCATCGATCCTTATTTCACCTATTATACAGTGCTATTACAAATGATTGAAGCGATTTCATAAATTCACTGTAGCTCCATTCATTGACATATGGTCACGACACACTACAGATACGTAGAAAAACTCATAAGTTTTGTTCGCCTGAAGCCGCACTTCAGGTTTCTGCTGCCAGAGCGCTCGCGAGCGCAGTGAGACAAAATGGCGACAGGAGCCTAGAAAGCGTATGTCGTGCTTGAAATGCACTCACATCAGTCAGTCATAACAGTGCAACGACACTTCAGGACGAAGTTCAACAAAGATCCGCCAACTGCTAACTCCATTCGGCGATGGTATGCGCAGTTTAAAGCTTCTGGATGCCTCTGTAAGGGGAAATCAACGGGTCGGCCTGCAGTGAGCGAAGACACGGTTGAACGCGTGCTGGCAAGTTCCATGAGTAGCCCGCGGAAGTCGACGAATAAAGCAAGGAGGGAGCTAAACGTACCACAGCCGACGGTTTGGAAAATCTTACGGAAAAGGCTAAAGCAGAATGCCAGTTCGGCATTTCTTAAACAGGAGATTGGAAAACCGATGGATCGGTCGTGGTGGAGATCATGATCAGCGATTCATGTCATGGCCTCCACGCTCTCCCGAATTAACCCCATGCGATTTCTTTCTGTGGGGTTATGTAAAAGATTCAGTGTTTAAACCTCCTCTACCGAGAAACGTGCCAGAACTGCGAGCTCGCATCAACGATGCTTTCGAACTCATTGATGGGGACATGCTGCGCCGAGTGTGGGAGGAACTTGATTATCGGCTTGATGTCTGCCGAATCACTAAAGAGGCACATATCGAACATTTGTGAATGCCTAAAAAAACTTTTTGAGTTTTTGTATGTGTGTGCTAAGCATTGTGAAAATATCTCAAATAATAAAGTTATTGTAGAGCTGTGAAATCGCTGGAATCATTTGTAATAACCCTGTGCATCCTGACAAGAACTGAGTTTCTTGTGGAATGTAGTCCATATGAAAGTTACTCGGAACCAGACCTCATGAGCAGAATGGGCAAGATAGTATTGTAACCGATTTTTCATCAGAAACGGACCACGTGGCTCCCTCTGTCGGGGGTTCGAGTCCTCGCTCGGGGATGGGTGAGTGTGTCGCCATTAGCGTAAGTTAGTTTAAGATAGATTAAGTAGTGTGTAAGCTATGGGACAGATGATCTCAGCAGTTTTGTCGCATAAGACCTTACCAGAAATTTCCAAATACCAGTAACAGTTCTCGTAACCGGGAGCGTTGTAGCATTTGAACAACAAGTTCTTTGACGGCGACAATGAGGACAATTTTCTGCTGCAGTGCCACATACGGCAGTCACCGTTCTCAGACGTACTCATTCTCACGATAATGAAAATAAGTAAGTAAATTACACACCGTCAAAGAGTGGCTCACTTTCTTACTAGAGATAATAAAGATCTAAAGCAGAATGGGTGTCATGTTAACGTAGATCCTAAACCAGATAGCTTTTAAGATACAGATCATTTTTCGTGTGCTGAGAATAGTATTTAGTGGAGACTTCCTGTCGAGCAGGCCGGTGTGGCCGAGTGATTCTAAGCGCTTCAGTCCGGAACCTCGCTGCTGCTACGGTAGCAGGTTCGAACTCTGCCTCGGGCATGGATGTGTATGATGTCCTTAGGTTAGTTAGGTTTAAGTAGTTCTAAGTTCTAGGGGACTGATGACCTCAGATGTTAAGTCCCATAGTGCTCAGAGCTATTTGTACCATTTTTATTAGCTTGGACCTATACGATCATCACCAGATACAATAATTACAAAAAGGAATAAGCATGTGCAAATTTATTAGAGAGAAAATGACATTAGTTTGCAATACTATTTTAGATAAATTACCTGAGAAGCAGCCAACAGCACATGTCTATACCTTTCACTCAAAACTTACATAAAACATAAAAGAAAAGTAGTAGCCAAGACAGGAATCGTCAACAGTTGTAAAGCCATATTAAAATTTAAAAAAATAAATGCATTCGATATTGTAGTGTAACGTCAGTGTCAGCAAATTGTGATTAGAGCTGCGGCAAGAATAACTGACGATGCTTGGGCGCCATTTATTGCTCCTTGCAAGTGTAGTTCACAATCAATTATTAAAACAACGTTGTATTGGATACTTTGCATGAGCAAACTTCGCTGCAGGCACAGGTCCTTTTGCAACTTGGACATGGGGTCGTGACAGAATCCGCACAGTTCACACGCCTGAAGTACTAGCAGGTATAAATGGATCCCGAACATATTGAGTGAAGATTTGGTCATTTCTTCACGAGCAGCCCTGTACTCACACAGCCACAATACCACCACCATAGGGCGTGGAAGAAAAACTGTGCTCATTCCCCGCGCGTTAGCAAAAGGTAGCATGGCAGAGGTGGCGTACCTACGAACTACGAGCAGCACTGTGGCCTGGAACTCAAGAAGACGTGATTTTGCCGTGTCAAAAAGTGTTTGTTGTTAGTGTCAGTGCATATTTTGCGTGTTTCTTTACGGCGTTGTCAGTGATCGTTGCAGAGTTGAAGGCTACAGTGAGAAAATGGTGTTAAGTGATACAGTTACACGTATTTAAATAAGAATAAGAGGAACGAAGTATCCCTACTTGGTTCATTCCAGCGTGCCGAACTCGTGACAGAGAAAGTAAGGGCAAAAATTTTTTTTTAACTCCGAAAGACGAAGAAGAGTTTTCCAAATGGGTGAGAAAAATACCTTAAAGATGTGACTTACAATATAGCCCAGTTAACGAGAACCAAAACAGGCAAATTGGTGAAAAAATTCGTGTAGTCGCAAATTTTTGTACAGTGGTAGGGGGCAGTGGCATGAACAACACACTGAAAACTTCCACATGGAGGGTGAAAACTTCCACAAGGAGGGTGTGAGCGTTGAGTGGGGCGGGAGGAGGCGTTTAAAGGTCACTTCTTTATAATTTTCTTCAATAATTTGAAAATAACGGCTTCTACTGAAATGTTTCCCAATCAAAGTTAAACTACATGAAACTTCCTACAAAAAAGGCCCTGATCATTTTTTTCTCTAGATCTAAATGTTTCTGCATTGCAAGGGATGGAAAAATCGCAAATTGTTAAAAATAGTGTTTTAATGGTATATATGCAGTTAATGTGTATTGTTAAATGAAGTGAGATAGACCAAATATCAAATGACTGTAACATATGTAAGGACAGTACAGCCTTAGTGAGGGATACATTGTGTTCTAGGGAAGTGACTGGATGCAGTGGGAGGGAGTGGGGATGAAGGGTAGAAGTGTGAAGGAAGGCAGATCGCCAGAACAGGGTCACTCACTTCCCTCATTTGTGCGTCGGCAAAACGAAGTGCGAGCAGGTGAATCCCCAATCTCTCTACACCACTATTTCGCAGGAAATAACTACATGCTGTTTCACTATCGTACCGACCCTTCCGCTGGTTCTCTTATGTGAGTAGACAAAGTAACTTCAGTGTGCTCATGTTTATACAGTGGAGTGATTGTCAGTTTATTGTGTGAGTACTTGTTTGTCGCAACTACGAGGGTTTTCATATAAATTCATTCCTATAAAAAGTAGTTGACAAGTGTTTAATCTGTGAGAGCTATTTTGTCATTGACCTATCCAATGTAGATGAGAAATAAATACGTGGATTGGTAAATGCCAGGTATTTGAGAAGAGATGGAAAAGCTGATAGTTCCTGAAAAAAAAGTGTTTTTCATGCATCTTGCGGAACTGAATACACCGGAGCTAATTCATTTAAAATATTTTTAAGACAGACTGTTCCAGAGAAACAACCATCGGAGTCAACTTAAGTCAAACGTTTTCGTTCAGGTGTAACGAAATTTGATTAAAAAACTGTCTGTTTTCTACAGAAGATATTGCTAATGAATTTTTTGATAAACAGAAGAAGAAACCCCAAAAACTGTGGCGAAATATTTACAATGTTCGATTCTTCAGTTACATTAACACAGTTATGGTTCATGTAGAGGAAAGGATGGAAGAATGGCGGGATACAATGCAAAGACGTATCTGCTCTGTGGGGGATGCGGGACACCATGAGTAGTGATATAAAAAGTTCTTTGTAGACTGAGTATCTAAATCGAGAAAAAGTGGATGCCCTGAGGATGAAGGAATTAATGTGTCAATTCAGTTACATATAGAGGAATGACGACACATCAGAAAACGTTTGTGGCATTTGGTAATGGAGGTGAAAAAGTTCTGAATGATGTATGGTATTCTTAGAAATGCAAAGACGAACAAGCAGAAAGTGAGAGAAGTGTGAAAGCAGATGCCGCTATAATCTTAGAAGATACTGGCTCTGTGGCATACGATAGTTCTCTTTTTCCACTTTGTGACAAATTCTGAAGTGGGGCTGAGGAATTAGTACCTCGTACACTCCGTGTGTTCATGGACTGCATTTCAGCGAAGAAAAGGGAAAAAGGAAATTGTAAAGAACCTCAGATCTATATCCCACACCGTCATTTTTGCTATTCGTCCTCGATCATTCATATCACCTGTACTACATACTGTCGCTCTCTTCATTCTCATGTAGCATAGATCAAACAATTTGATCAAATTTCTGGATCCTCTGGGATTCGCCGGAACGTAACGAAGCTCAAGAGGTTGAGCTATCAACTGTCTACTTCAATGAGGAGCCTGCCCCAAATGTAACATTTTGTCAGTATATATTCGACGATGATGATTTCAACGGCACAATCGACAGCCTGAACACTTTTCACGGCATGGGGAGTACCAATTGCATCACCTCAGCCTCACCTCTCCCACAAACTGAAGAGATCCAGAACCTTTAAGTGGCTCTCTCTGCCAAAGGAGTAGGCCATCTTGGTGTTATGAAACTTCAAGTATTTGAACATCAGACAAACAATGCATTACGAGAGATTACTGTTCTTGACATGAACAATACTGGTACCATTCCATCTGACATGTTAACACCCACCATGCCAAGTATACTGTATGTGTTCTAAGCGGCTCCATGACATGCATTCAACTCTTAAAGTACCAGCTGCTCCTGAATGGAAGGGGCTTATGAAACCCGGCATTAGCACAGTTAATGCTACGGAAGTGCAATAAACTTCCTACCATTCATTATTTACCACCAAGCGATTACAATGAAGTGGACACAGTTTTGCAGTATGTTGCCAACGATAGCGAGCAGAATGGTGTCGTTTCTATTGTTGCTTTCAAGCAAAAGTTGCATATAAAGGCTCGATAAATCCAGTGTGGGGTTCTTTCTGTGAGAATGGGAAGATTTTATACACTCATGTCCTACAATGGTAAAGGTCTAAGTTTAGTTTATGCTGCAAATTTAATTGACAAAATGTCAGCTGGACACACTTACAGCAGAGGTGTTCAAGAAGACTTACTTGCTGAATTTGTATTAGCTCGGATCATTCTGGAAGGTGCCAGTGTTTCAGAAGAAGAAAAGGGTTGTGTCATCAATATTTTTAGCTATACACACAGGCCAAAAAAATGTTTTGCATCACCCGGCTTCGCAGAATTCCTGAAGATAGACGTCGACTGTGGATATTGTATCACAGACACAGTCTCTTTTGACTTTTCAGAGACGTCACTAAACCCTCCCAAAGATGTAAACAACCATGCACGAGCAGCGTCTATTAGACGGAGGGGTCTGACAGCCGATCACTTTCAGTCGTTCTACCAGGAAGGAGGTACACGGCTAGTGTTGTCTGTAGTTCAGCCGCGTCTGGACCGTCAATGCCGCGGTTCGACAGCTTCTGTATTATTACTCTGTGAAAGGAAGGGCTCTCAACAAGGGAAGTGTCCGGACGTCTCGGAGTGGACCAAGGCGATGTTGTTCGTACATGGAGAAGATGCAGAGAGACAGGTCATGACGATGACATGCCTCGCTCAGGCCGCCCAAGGGCTACTACTGCAGTGGATCACCACTACCTACGGATTATAGCTCGGAGGAACCCTGACAGCAACTCCACCCTGCTGAATAATGCTTTTCGTGCAGCCACAGAACGTCATGTTGCGATTCAGACTGTGCGAAATATGTTGTGTGATGCACAACTTCACTCCCGACGTCCATGGCGAGATCTACCTTTGCACCCACGACACCATTCAACGCGGTACAGATGGGCCCAACAACATGCCAAATTGACCGCTCAGGATTGGCATCGCGTTCTCTTCACCGATAAGTGTCGCATATGCCTTCAACCAGATAAAAGTCGGAGACGTGTTTGAAGGCAACCCGACAGGTTGTGTGTCTACACACTGTCGAGCGAGTGCAGCATGGTGGAGGTTCCCTGCTGTTTTGGGGGTGGCATTATGTGGGATCGACGTCGCCGCTGGTGGTCTGTAAGGCAGCGTAACGGCTGCAAGATACGCGAATGCTATCCGCCGACCGATAGTGCAACCATATCGGCACTATATTGGCGAAGCATTCGTCTTCAAACACCACAATTCGCGCCCCCATCGTACATATCTTGTAAATGACTTTCTTCAGGATAACGACATCTCTCGACTAGAATGGCCAGCATGTTCTCCAGACATGACCCTATCGAACATGCCCCGGATAGATTAAAAAGGGCTGTTTGTGGACGACGTGACCCACCAACCACTATGAGGATCTGCGCCGAATCGTCGTTGAGGAGTGGGACAATATGGACAAACGATACCTTCTGTCGATAGTATGCCACGACGAATACAGGCATTCATCAATGCAAGAGGACGTGCTACTTGGTATTAGAGGTATCGATGGGGAGCGACGTGTAGGCATCCTCGAAGATGGTGCTCCCCGGGCAACGCTGCAGTAAAATGCAACGGCAAAAAGTCTACACAATTCCGGCGACCGGACGCTCAAATGCCTCCCGGCCCACAAGAAGGCAAACGATCCTGAAGCGGAATTACTCCACGAAGATGGTGAGAATGTGCCACTTCAATATAGAAGGCTACACAAGGACGAAAGGAGTAATCCTTGAAAAAATTGTAACAAGAGAAAGAGTAAGTGTCGCACTCTTGCAGGAGACACACCTGGCGGATGAAAACGTCGAACGATTATGCATACCAGGATTCACCAATGTGGGATACTCAGGACACGACAAACATGGTATGGCGACCCTGGTGAAAAATGAGCTTCTAGGAAACCTCGAGAACAATGTGGAACCGGTTCCACACGCAATAGGCATTAAACTGGGAGAGATGACAATCTACAATGTATACAAACCACCTTCGCAGCAATGGCCTATAGGAATCTTACCGCAGGCTAATCATCCAGCAATCTATGCCGGTGACTTTAATTCCCAGCACACCAGATGAGGATATCAGAGATCCACTCCGGAAGGCGTTGGACTAATTGACTGGGCTGACAACCGGGACCTACACCTCCTGTTTGATCCCAAGGACAGAGCGTCCTTCAGTTCAAAAGTGTGGAACACAAAGACGACACCTGACCTGACCTTTGTCACACGCGGCGCAGCGGGCGTACCAGTGCAAGCTACAAGAAGAGTCCTCGAAGCTTCCCCACGGGGCCAACACCTCCCGATTGTTGTGGAGATCGGCCTTTCCATCCCGATCATAAAGAGCCCCCCGATTCCACGGTGGAGTCTGAGAAAAGCAGACTGGCGGAAATATAAATCTTTTATTGACAAGACAATAAATCGAATACCACCAAGTCCAGAGAACTACCAAAGGTTAGTAAACCTGATGTATAAAGGGGCCCTAAAGGCTATCCCCCGAGGGGCCCGGAGGAAATACATTCCTTGCTGGTCAGAGGAGTGCGAGTCATTGTTAGAGCAGTATGAGAGGAGTGGGGAGGACGAGACTGCAGAACGACTGATCAACACTGTGAACGAGGAACGTAGGAACAGGTGGAAGATGGCAATGGACAATCTGGACTTTACCCATTCTAGCAGGAAGAGCTGGGGTCTACTACGGAAACTGGGTGGTGCCAGAACACCACGAAGATCGGCCGCGGGTGTGGGCCCATCCGAAAAAGCGACTGCCATGAAACAGACCTCCATAATACGCCTGAAGACTGAGGAGAAGAAAAGGATCTCCAGGAACCTAACCAAGGAATTACCCAATAATCCAACTAATCTAGATATTGTCAAAGCAGTGGACGTCGAGAAGATTACCCAGGCCCTAACACTAATGAAAACAGGGAAAGCAGCTGGACCCGACGAAATCCCCCCAGAATATCTGAGGGAGCTGGGACCCATTGGGAGGAAATGGATGGCCAAGCTCTTCACGGAATGCATTAAATCAGGTGCACTCACGAAGTTGTGGAGAGAAGCTAAGGTAATAGCGGTACTGAAACCAGGGAAGGATGGAGATAATCCAAAGAACTATAGACCGATCTCACTGCTTTGTACCTCTTACAAACTATTTGAGAGAATATTACTGGCCAGACTAGCACCATAAGTTGAGGCGAACCTCCCGGACTATCAAGCAGGGTTCCGTGTGGGAAGTAACTGCTGTGAACAAGTTTTGTCCCTTACAACATATATAGAGAAAGGCTATCAGAACAAGCTGAAAACGGGCCTGGTATTAATAGATCTTACATCAGCCTATGATACTGTCTGGACCGAAGGACTACTGCTCAAGCTTACTCGAATTATCAAATGCAATCAGACGTACACATTACTAAAAAATATGCTGACAGGCAGGAAGATCAAGGTCTATCTCCATGGAAAGAGCAGCAAAAGCATGGTCATAAACAAATGCCTGTTGCAGGGGTCAGCCCTGGCGCCGACCCTTTTTAATTTATACATATCTGATATGCCGAGCGCAAGGTTGCGTAAATTTGCGTATGCGGATGATCTGGCCATCGCTTACCAAAGCAAAAATTTCGAAGATCTTGAAAAAACATTGAATGCGGACCTTGAAGCGCTGAACACCTACTACCTTAAGTGGCATTTGCACCCCAACCCCAATAAAACGACCAGTACCATAATGCACCTTAATAACAGAGCTTCAAGCAGGAAACTACAGCTTTCCCTGAATGAACGGCATATCAGACATGAAGATAAGCCCAAATATCTGGGAGTAAAATTAGACCGCACACTAACATATAGCTCCCATCTGGAAGACACCAAACACAAATTAAAATCTCGAAATGCCATTATGTCTAAACTGGCCAGCACATCATGGGGTTGCGGAGCTAATACAGTAAGGTCGTCAGCATTAGCCCTCGTGTACAGCGTGGCTGAATATCGTTCACCAGTCTGGGCGAAAAGTGCGCATGTAAATAAAGTAGACACCCAATTGAAAGAGACGATGAGAATTATCTCAGGCACACTTAGGGCTACCCCATGTGACTGGCTCCCAGTCCTTGCCTATATAGAACCCCCTGATATAAGGCGCTCCATGGCGACGACAAGAATATATAGGAAGATCGTACACAATCCAGAACTCCCTATACACCAAGACTTATCACCCATCAACAGTCTAAAATCTAGGTTCCCCTTTTGGAAGATTGGCAGGGAATTACAGGAATTCGACCCAAAGCTAGCCTGGGGGGAATCATGGCGCAAAGGGACACACAAGAAACAAAAGCTTATCGATGACCCCAGAAAGAAGATAAATGGTTTTGATCTCCCTCGGAAGCTCTGGGTTGCCTTAAATCGCCTTAGAACAAGCGTGGGAAGATGCAAACATCTAATGAATAAGTGGGGACTTGCGGAGAGTCCCGTGTGTGAATGTGGTGAAATCCAGACAATGGACCACCTACTGGTGTGTGAACTGGTAGGATATAATGGTGAACTAAAGGACATACATTACCTGCCTGACCTAGCCATAGATTGGCTCAAAACTATAAGTAGCATTGTGTAGTGTTGTAATCTCCTGGTGGATTGTAATGACACTCTAATATTTGCCTTGTATATGCCGAACGAATAAAAATAAAGGGGTACCGGTGTGTACAGCAATCTGGACCACCACCTCTGAAGGTCTTGCTGTGTTGTGGTACAACATTAATGTAGGGTTTTCATGAGCAATGAAAAGGGCGGAAATGATGTTTATGTTGATCTCTATTCCAGTTTTCTGTACATGATCCAGAACTCTCGGAACTGAGGTAATGCGAACCTATTTCTTTATGTGTGTAGAAGATACTGCTGTACAAAAAATTGGGGAACATGCTTACTTGGCACCAATTTTAAATAAATTCAAGAAGGGACTGGCTCCTCACAAGGAAAATGGACCTACTGCTGCTTTGTGGGTGCATTATTTTAACATGGTTTAATTAATGAAGACATTCGTAGATTCTGAGTGGCGTGGTGTTCGGTACTTCCGTTCCTCCTGTGTTCAGAGAATACCATACATCCATGCAAGTCGTCATTTTCAATGTGTAAAATACACTCCTGGAAATTGAAATAAGAACACCGTTTCCATTTCCAGGAGTGTATTTTGAAGACATGTTGCACAAGAATCAGTACCTGTCAAACCCATACAGCCCCTCAGAACTCATACGCATTTGCTTAATCAAGTTACCTGAACGTTTACGACATATTAATTTGGCAGGACGTTGCAAAGACGACATTGAAGCTTTTCAGGGACTCTTACAAGAATTAGAAATTGACACTGACATTCACGGAACGCGAATACAGGAACACAACAATTACAGGTCACATCCGTCGCAATTACGTGATGAAAGAAATAATATCAGGACACGACAAGGCTATTCTCACAATACAAATCGTGACCAAAACAGACACCACCCGTATAACAACCGTTGGCAGAGTAGTAATAATTACAGGGAAAGATCACATCACTGTGGTAGTGACTATCACAGAGATAACCAGAGAAACAGACAATATGGGAACCAAAATAATTATTATCAAGGGTGACAGGATAGACGCAACGGTCCAGAGCGCAGTTACAATTCAGGGAGAAATTCTCCACCACGTGACCGACAAGAAAGAAACTATGGAATCTACCGACATGGCGACAGACGATATGATCGTAACGACAGACCTGAATTTCACCAGAACTGGTGGGATTCAAACAGGGCTGGGCTCTCCCGACAAGGTGAATTTGTAGAAGTTAGGTCTCCAAATCCCAATAACGACACGCGCGAACAAAGAGACCGACAATGACTCCACCTGCGCTGGCTGGGCTTGAGAAAAATAACATAGACGTTAACCTTGAGAAAAATTCCAGTATTCTTTACCGACGTATACCGCATGATAATTGCATTCAAGTTCAAACTCTGAGTACTATGAAGAGTAAAGAATTGCACCACACTTCACATGTAAAACCGCTTATTGAGAGATAATCTGTTTTTACTTAGTCTTTGTTATAAAATTTCTCACTTCACGTTACCAGTACTCTTTGTCACACTTAGAAACTGTTAACATGCAACTATGTTTTAAAGTTAACTATCCAGTCAAGAACCTAGGGAACATATTTAGACAGTAATTACAAATACATTGTTATAGTAAACAGACGACACAATGTTATTGTGTGTGTACACTTTTGCTTGTTAGTTGCACGATTACGTAACGACTATCAGGCTTACATACTTAGAATTTATACTGGTACTGCTAATGAGATTTTAATCCAACATTTTGGTTTACTTGAAAATACATTCTAGATTTAAAGTACTTTCTGAGAGATACCAGATTACACAGTAGTTAGTTTATTTGACAGCTACACGATTATATCATGATGCTACTAATGGGTGACACAATTTATATTATTGCTTTTGCGCTATATCTGTTTCATATCTGCACAGTTTTTTCTGAATTCTTCTGGAAAGTAAATCATGTTTTAGTACTAACTTTTGTGGTATAGCTACAATGAGACAGCCTTTTCCGTAGCACAACAGTACGTTACTGTACAGTACTTTCTTCATCACAGCAATAAGCATAATAACTACGATAACTATACGCAAAGCATTTCACTTTTGTTTATCATGACGTAAGTACATTGAATTTTTGCAGAACTTAGCTTTCGGAGAACGATAACTACCACACTTCCACAGAGATTATCTTACAACAAGACGCACAGTTTAGCGCTACAGTACACGTATTTGAGTGATTAATTTTGTTCTTAAAACGTTTATTTTTAAATATTTTTGAAAGTTTTCCATGATGCATTTCATTCCTTCATTCCATTGCTGTATTCTGTAACACCTGAGGGTATAATTACATTAATCCTCAGGGGGGTACACGCCTACTTTGTGTACCATGTGTTTCGGAAGCACAAGGAGCCCTAGCTAATGTGGTATTTGCTTATACAACTTTACACATCGGTACCATATTTCTCCAACACATAAATTACACAGCTATCTGATCATTTAACTGAGAGAGACAAACATTTATTTTACTACATCAGTGACACATGTTTACGTAATTACACCATTGGATAACTTCACACTTACGAAATTGTATTTTGTCTGTACTTTGTAAACTGTTCATATTTTTTCGGAACCATTGTGATACTATGAGAGCTTTGAATGTCGTATTTGGTATTGGATAATGATTTTTAAAGTACGTTTGTGGTAGATGACACTTTTGAAATGAGCAGAGAATTTTTTTTAGGTTTTAAAATATTCAGAAAGCTCCGACGATTTTGAGA
The DNA here is from genome assembly GCF_023864275.1 of Schistocerca cancellata. Classification (NCBI taxonomy): domain Eukaryota; kingdom Metazoa; phylum Arthropoda; class Insecta; order Orthoptera; family Acrididae; genus Schistocerca; species Schistocerca cancellata. The sequence goes on along the minus strand of NC_064628.1, from coordinate 919,494,503 downwards.
TGTGATTGGTCTGTTATGATGATATTATTACAACGACGATGTGTATTATGCTGTTGAGGTATGTTTATGATCAATGAGATGATGCTATATGAGGAATCTGATTATGCTATTTATTTATTATGATGAATTATTGAACACATGTTGATGAATATGTATATGTGTAATAAGGTAAGGAATAATGAGTAGTGGTTAGGGACTCTGATTTGTGAAAAAGGATGTTGGAAACCAAGAATCGTACTTTAAAAGTTATGAAATGTGTGTAAATGCGTGAATGTATCACAATGCTGGCAAAAATATTTTGGACACTGTTATATTTATAGGATTCTGTTTCTACACATTTGTAACGCAAATTCTCGGCCTGTGAAACTTTATATGAGACTGTCACTGTAGTGCAAACTGGTGTCGTAAATATTTCGATAAGAAAATTAAGTGACCACCTTCACGTAATGCATCGTGGGCGCCCAACTGCGCGACAGTCGCCTGGAAAAAAGCCATTGTGTGTGCCTTTCAGAGGCACAGGTGGAGAAAAAAGGAGGCCATTATCCTCGCTATTGACATTTCTTTGTAGAAAGCATCTCAAATACGACATGCTCAAACTTGAAAACATATATTACACTGGTGAGCTCGTAATTTATGATATTTACTAAAATGCCTAATGAAATGATAAACATTTTATATCTATTGTCTTTGTAGTTGAGAGATTGCTCATTTTGTTTAATACCTAGTTTCTTGCTGCACTGCAGCATTGGTTAAGATTAAATTTTATAGATGTACTAATATAGATATTTTAGGCCTACAGATCCAGTAAATTATAAAATTTATGGTCTACTTAAAAAAAAAGGAAGGAGCACAAAAAGACATTTCACAGGACTTGCAGACATAATTTTCTTTTCAACTATTTGGTAATTTTTTGGTAGAATAACTACTTGTGGTGCACCAATTTAATGACATAGATATTAAGATGTGAATAGACATTTCCCTTATCTGCATTGTTTTCTTTAGTATACTATTTTTTCTGCTTGAGCTTTGTCATGTTTAGATATTAGTTTTTGCATTTGCTGCTGCTGTTTGCCAGGCATAGTGCTACTAAATTTCACTTTGTATTACTCTGTGAAACCAGTTTTACTACTGATTTGTTTTTCTTTTTGCTGCACATTGGCTCACATTAGTGATAATGTTGCATTTGCTCTCCAAATTTAGATTTACTGCTGCTTGCTTTGCCAATTTGCATTATTTGTCAATGCTGTTTGTATTAATTGTTTGGTGCTGCTGCTTTGCCTCGTCCCTTAGTTTATGCATCTGAGCTCAGTAGATTTAAGTTAGCTTAAGAGGGGGTAGACTATATAAGGAACTAACTATGATGAATTGGAAGAAATGCATTGAGAAGCTTTAAGAAAATGGTTTGCCCAAAAAAGTATTTTGAAAGTGGATATGAACAAAAAAGTAGGGTTTAGGGACAACAGGCTTAGGTAGGGTTTTCTTGGAAATAAGTAATGAGGTAAGAAATAAGTGAACATATAAATACAGAAAGCATGCTTCGATAAGATTTTGCCGACCAGGGTGGCCGAGCAGTTCTAGGTGCTATAGTCTGGAACCGCGCGACCGCTACGGTCGCAGGTTCGAATCCTGCCTCAGGCATGGATGTGTGTGATGTCCTTAGGTTAGTTAGGTTTAAGTAGTTCGAAGTTCTAGGGGACTGATGACCAAAGAAGTTAAGTCCCATAGTGCTCAGAGCCATTTGATAAGATTTCTTTTTGGTGGAAAAAAATGTTGAAATAAGACGAAAGATCTATGGAATGAAGTTTTGGCTTGGACTGCAGTATCAATTGTTACACTGAAAACAAACCCTGCCCTTTCCTCTTGTGTTATTCAGCTATGTGTTTGTGTACTCTTGTGTATTTGTGTTTTTCCTGTCTTTATGTGATTAGCTGATGAGAGTTATGTTGTAGAATTTTTCTAATACTATGTTATTTACTTTGTAAAAATGTTTATACATTATTTATTCTGTTCTGTTTTAATGCTTACGTGTGAAGTTGATGTTTCGAAAGTTATTCAGACCTTTTATGTATTTACTTATGTCATAATTCCTGTAAAACTGATGCATATGTTGATTTCTATTCTTTTGTAAAGCCCCTTTTACTACAAATGTTATCTGTATTGTTATGTTCTGTAATGATGTATTTTGTACCTTTGTAATTGTATTCTTATGCTGTAAATTTATAATTGTATAGACACCATTTCTTCAAATTAAGTTTCATTTCAGTGCACACGTTTCTGTTGGTCGTAATACATGCACAATATGTGAAAAAAAAGAGGAATGTTAGTGCTTGCACGTGTGTTGATAATTCAGCAAAGGACTGGTTAACAGCATTGCTGGTTCTAAGGACATACCAAACAGTATGTGAATGCACAAGTGGTTGTTTATGGACTTGCTATATTCTCCGCAAGACTCTTCGATGGTGATCGTGCACCTGCACAGTCGCAGCAGATGGCTGCTGGCAGTCTCTACCAGGACTACAGTGGGTCTACACCTTTGATGACTCACCAGTACCATTATTTCTACAAGGACTGCAGTGGGTCTGCACCTCTGGTGGCCCACCACTAACATAAGCTCTACCAGGACTACAGTGGGTCTGCTCTGTGATGACCTACCAATATTCTTGAAAACTTCGACTGACTCTACTGTGGGTTTGCTCTGTTGTAGCCCATTACCTTTCTGCATGTCAAGAGTCAGCACTGTCTTTCCGTTGGAAGGACAACACTACTTCTTCAAGATTGCATGGAAATCCACTACTTCCGTGTGGATTCTCTTTTACTGCTCAGATTTTGAGAAAAAAAAGCACTGTAATTTTACTGTGATGAATGATCAGGACTGACTTTATGGGACTGTGAGAAAATTTTAGCTTTTGACCAACATTGTATCAATAAGTGTGTGCATTTGATATCTTTGTTATTGTAATTATGAAAATTTTGCCAAATCATTATTGGCCACTGCCCAAAACAATTTGTAAAATGTTTTGTGGGGAGCATGGGGGCTATGTAAGTAGGCTGTTTAGGTTCTTAGATTGGTAACGCCGCTGCCACGTAGCGCTCTGCATGAAAATCACTGGCTGTGCTGTGTGCAGTCTGTGGCTGGTTGGCATTGTTGTAATAATCGCCATTGTAGCGTTGGGCAGTTGGCTGTTAACAGCGCGTAGCGTTGCGCAGTTGGAGGTGAGCCGCCAGCAGTGGTGGATGTGCGGAGAGAGATGGCGGAAATTTGAGAGCCGATGATCTGGACATGTGTCCATCAGAGACAATACATTTGTAAGGCTGGATGTCATGAACTGCTATATATATTATGACTTTTGAACACTATTAAGGTAAATACATTGTTTGTTCTCTATCAAAATCTTTCATTTGCTAACTATGCCAATCAGTAGTTAGTCCCTTCAGTGGTTTGAATCTTTTATTTAGCTAGCAGTAGTGGCGCTCGCTGTATTGCAGTAGTTCGAGTAACGAAGATTTTTGTGAGGTAAGTGATTCGTGAAAGGATAGGTTAATGTTAGTCAGGGCCATTCTTTTGTAGGGATTATTGAAAGTCAGACTGCGTTGCGCTAGAAACATTGTGTGTCAGTTTATCAGCACAGAAATTCATTAATTTTTCTAAGGGGGCGGTTCAAAGCTCAGGTGGTCTGACACAAGGAAGAGGCGTAACTGATACCATTCTAACGAAGTGGATTGGCGGATACCCTGGAGCAAGTGCCAACTGCTTACAGCAGTTCACTGATGTGACTTTTCAAGTCGGAAACAGCGTGTTGTTCTACGGTTATGACGACAAAATAGAGACGGACAAGACTGCACAAAGATTTGTAAGTGGTTTAGTAACATCCTCCTTTTCCGAAAATGAATTCATTTATGTCTCCCTCGACAAGGGCAAACTAGAAAATAAAATCACCAAGCCCTAGAAATTGGTACCAGAATCAGGCAAAGTTATATTGGTTGTCATTTTAGTTACATAAAATAGTTTGTTTATTTTTTTGTTTGTTGTAAGTATAACAGTCAGCTTTCGGACGTTATCATAGAGCTTAGCTAACATATAACAAAAGTTTAGTTAACCTAGATAAGTGCACACATCAATATAAATAGTGAAGGTCAGAAATTATCATTTTTTGTTGTGAAATCAAACTTATGCTATATAAACTTTTTACAGAGAGACTTTTCAACTTAAAATATAAGTGTATACCTGTACATTGATATAGTGTGTGAAGATAAGAAATTATCGTTTTTGTGTTGCGAAAACAAGCTTATGCCTATACATTGTTTTGAAAAGTGATATTACAACTTGAAATCTTTTACTGAATAATAGCTTATCTCTATTAATAAATGCTTCAGTTTACTCTTTAAAGTGTTTAAATTAGCTATCTTGAGGTCGGATGGAAGGCAGTTATAAAAGATGGTTCATACTGCATGTGGACTATGGTCTGTAGTCCTTTTTATACTTATAATTCTGTAAAAATTTACCCTTCTCTGTGTATTGTACCTATATAGATTACTATATGTTACATTATATTCTAGATTTTGTTTCACAAACATTCTTGCCTACTGGATATATGTAGAGTAGATGGTTAGTACTTTATATTTTCTGAATATGTCTCTACAGGGCTCTCTCCTGTTTACCTTGGCTGCCACTCTTAATGCCATTTTTTGTCGTCTCAATAACCGGTATGTATAGACAACTGGTGCCCCACCCAATATCTCAACACCATGCTGAACATGGGGAGGTACCACTTCGAAGTATATTCGTCTCAAGCTATCTTGTTCCTGGAAGGCTGAGATCCTTTTCAGTAGATATACATTTGCGCTATTATTCTTACGAATTATGGTCTATATGTTCATTCCATTAAGAAGAAAGCGGTGTTGTCTTTGGCTAGTATAAACAGTGGTGTAAAAGTGTACGGGTACGCAGTAGCTGTAGACCATATGACAGTCTTCCAAAGCAAAGCCATTGAAAAAAAAGAGTGATGAAGGTATTGCAGACCTAATGGAATACGAATTATCTCCATTCCCTTGGCTCATTTTAACGGAGGGTGAATGAGGAAAGAAAAGAAACATTCTCTCTACGACGTTTTTCCAGAGTACAATTATGCAACTCATGGCCTAAGAGCAAGCACCAGTGTAGTCGGTGGAAGCTTCCTCCCTCACCGCGTGAAATGGGATGTGAGGACCAAGTTTTCCGTACATTTTTTATCTATACATAGCCTAAGCACAGAAACATTATGATCAAAATTGTGCTGTGGTTTTCGACGATTTTGGTGAAGTCAACAGTACAGAATGATCATAACAGAAGAGGAGGAGCATCATAAAGCCTTCTGCTGACATCGATTTTAATGACAGCATGACTGTCACTGTTCAACAGGAGCATTTGCTCGCAAACGGAAAGAACAGAAGTTCTCAGGGACAGAATGACAGGAGGGGAACAGAAAGAGCAGTTACTATGAAATATCTAGAACAGTGTGTTATTGTTGTGGTCCTCAGTCCTGAGACTGGTTTGATGCAGCTCTCCATGCTCCTCTATCCTGTGCAAGCTTCTTCATCTGCCAGTACCTACTGCAAACTACATCTTTCTTAATCTGCTTAGTGTATTCATGTCTTGGTCTCCCTCTACGCATTTTACCCTCCACGCTGCCCTCCAATGCTAAATTTGTGATCCCTTGATGCCTCAGAACATGCCCTACCAACCAGTCCCTTCTTCTTGTCTAGTTGTGCCACAAACTCCTCTTCTCCCCTATTCTATTCAATACCTTCTCATTAGTTACGTGATCTACCCATCTAATCTTCAGCATTCTTTTGTAGAACCACATTTCTAAAGCTTCTATTCTCTTCTTGTCCAAACTATTTATCGTCCATGTTTCACTTCCATACATGGCTACACTCCATACAAATACATTCAGAAACGACTTCCTGACACTTAAATCTATACTCGATGCTAACAAATTTCTCTTCTTCAGAAACGCTTGCCTTGCCATTGCCAGTCTACATTTTATATCCTCTCTACTTCGACCATCATCAGTTATTTTGCTCCCCAAATAGCAAAACTCCTTTACTACTTTAAGTTTCTCATTTCCTAATCTAATTCCCTCAGCATCACCTGACTTAATTAGACTACATTCCATTATCCCGTATTGCTTTTGTTGATGTTCATCTTATATCCTCCTTTCAAGACACTGTCCATTCCGTTCAACTGCTCTTCCAAGCCCTTTGCTGTTTCTGACAGAAATACAACTTTATCGGCGAACCTCAAAGGTTTTTTGTCTTATCCATGGATTTTAATACCGTCTCCGAACTTTTCTTTTGTTTAGTTTACTGCTTGCTCAATATACAGATTGAATAACATTGGGGAGAGGCTATAGCACTGTCTCACTCCCTTCCCCACCACTGCTTCCCTTTCATGCCCCTCGACTCTTATAACTGCCATCTGGTTTCTGTACAAATTGTAAATAGCCTTTCGCTCCTTGTATTTTATCCCTGCCACCTTTAGAATTTGAAAGAGAGTATTCCAACAACAATGTCAAAAGCTTTCTCTAAGTCTACAAATGTTAGAAACGTAGGTTTGCCTTTCCTTAATCTTTCTTCTAAGATAAGGCATAAGGTCAGTATTGCCTCCCGTGTTCCAACACTTCTGCGGAATCCAAACTGATCTTCCCCGAGGTCGGCTTTTACCAGTTTTTCCATTCGTCCGTAAAGAATGCGCCTTAGTATTTTGCAGCTGTGACGTATTAAACTGATAAACTGATAAACTGATTAAATTGATTAAACTGTTAGAACTGTGTAATTTAAATCAAATTAGGAAAAATTACCCAAACAGCCAATGAAATTATTAAATTGAAAACAGGAGAAAAATAGTGAAGCAAATAATTAAATTTAACAGTGATTGTGATTTCAATGAATCGGTCAACAGTGCGGTTGCAAACGTCCAGCCGTTGTGGGCCGATTGTTGATCCCGCAGATGAACCAACGGTAATATTCCAGGATTGAGCTCCATGGCCCACGTGGGGCGTGCTGTTCGGTAATGGTCGTGTCTCGTATCGCATGGCTGTCAGGTCCAGTTGAGTGCGTGGCGGTATCGCGTTTCACCGGGAATGAGCACAGCCCGCGCTGTGTACCCCAGCAGAGCAGAGGGTTGACCCGTAATTACGGGAATTACCCTCTGGGACGTCACTTGCGTTTATCTCCGCGACTCTCTATTGCTACCGCTTCGTTGGCTTCAGTTCAAGCGATAGAGGGCTCATTAATGGCATCGTTATTCCGTCTTCCCACACTGTGATCTTACAAGCAATACACCAAGTACGTAGACTGTCGTCGATTTTTATGTACTGCAGAGCATTTGTAAAAGAGTCAATTTCCAATCGAGTCAGATAGCTTATTTGATGTCCGTCAATTGTGACAAAACATCCGATGTTAAGTTGGGTTAAGCGCGTCTGGGCAGGTTAGTAAACCGTATCTTAAATAGCGTCAAATTTATTCATATCAAAGGCACGTTTTATCGAAAAGTATTGTGGATATAAAAACTTGTAAAAATTATGGCTTTTAGGTTTCACATTTCTTACCACTGTAGCAGAAGGATTTCAAAAAAATATTGATTAGCTATAACAATCATGTTTCCATAAAGCGGACAACAACAAAAAATCTGTCTACATTTGTATGTATACATAAGGCTCATCCTGCCTTGAAATTTAAAAAAAGGAAAACCCTTGCGTTGAAATGTGAACAGTACTCAGATTAATTTATCCTGCAACTCTTAGCAAATTCCGGCAAGTATAAGCTGAGAAGAATATAATTCATTCTTAAAAAATGCAACTTACGGGAAACAGCCGTTAAAGATCTCGGTGCATTCTATCTTCAAAATGTGGGTTGTTGGCATCCTCTTGCATGTCATCTTGCAATGTCATTTTTCCATCTCGTCTGCGTTGTTTAGCCGTTGTTTCGATATCTCTAATAGCGCTCTTTGATGCCCAAAAAAAAACTCTTACTTTATCTACGTTTGTTTCACTGTAAAACGACCAACAGTTTGTAGCAGTCTTTTCAGGACTTCACACGTTGAAACATGCCCTTGATTGAAGGTTGCCATTGCATCAGAGACACCAAAAAGCAATGTACTAGTTGACAATGTCATGTGAATTCTGACCTGGAGCTCGCAGGATTCTGCGTTCGGCCACGAAGACATTTTTTCACTATTCTCACATGTCACAAATCTCTGAAAGTTTCTTTCATGGCCTCCACTACGCCAAATATGTAGCTGGTTTTTGAATACATTTGCCGCCATTTTGCTGTGCTCCGTTGTATTTACAACACCGATCACTCCCTGGAGACGAGCAGTTATAGGCGCTTTAGTCTGGAACCGCGCGACCGCTACGGTAGCAGGTTCGAATTCTGCCTAGGGCATGGATCTGTGTTATGTCCTTAGGTTAGTTAGGTTTAAGTAGTTCTAACTTCAAGGGGACTGATGACCTCAGATGTTAAGTCCCATGGTGCTCAGAGCCATTTTTGAACCTCATGGAGAGCGTAAGCATGAATGTGTTTATTGTCTATTGAAGAGAGGTGAAACAAAACATCCCATACAGCTTTTCTCATACCTTACGCGCTACTAACATTTTGCATGATGGCCATGTCATAATAATATTGGATTTTATCTGTGACAAATTTCGCGAGTATGTTCATCCTAACCAATCAACTGCCATCTTCCAATTTCTTTCCCTTGTATGCAGTTCCCACTCGTTCCATTTTCATATGCATTATTTTTGTACGTAACCTATAGATTTAAATTTGTGATATTTACAGTTTATGCATATGGGGGCCGGCCGCGGTGGTCTGGCGGTTCTAGGTGCGCAGTCCGGAACCGCGCGACTGCTACAGTAGCAGGTTCGAATCCTGCCTCGGGCATGGATGTGTGTGATGTCCTTAGGTTAGTTAGGTTTAAGTAGTTCTAAGTTCTAGGGGACTGATGACCACAGCAATTAAGTCCCATAGTGCTCAGAGCCATTTTAACCATTTGCATATGGGTTCTTTTCCTCAACTGCTTTGAAAGCTTTTGAATCCTCATCTTCTAAATAATTGACGTATCTTATCTCTTTACCCTTTCATATTCTTGGAAAATGGGCACGGCCCCACTGCGTTTTGTTTCAGTTAATGAATAAACCAGAAACCAGACAATAACATATTTGCATATTTGCACTTAAAAGGGAAAATCGTGTAGATTAAGCTGAATCAAAACCACAAAAATTGACAGTTTCAAGATTTCAAATGGTATGGAGGTATGAAAGTAGTTCATTTTTGTTATTGTTGGTATGAAAGTGTGGTGTGCGTACTGTAAGACCATCAGATTATTTCACTTGTCGCTCTAACGAAGTTGGCGAGTGTCAGCAATACATCTCGTGGTAATGTCGTGGCGTGTTCGGCCGTTAGGTCAAACGATAGAAATGCCACTTGCACACTTAGAGTAGCAGAGTGACAGTGACCAACTTTAAACAGAACTTGATTAATTTTCACACACATTTATTAAAATAATAACTAGCATAAACCTTACTTAACTTGATTCTGGATGCTATTTACAATTGACAATCTGAAGTTCCTTTGGTCTCGGTACGTTAATCTTATTCTGACATGTCTCTGATACTTGGTAAAGTGTCTATTCATTTATCTTCATGGCTATGTACAGGAATATGGTAATCTTATTAGGCGCAGACTGAAACTTGACTATAGACTGATGCAGACAAATACAGACTAATGCAGACTAATGCAGACTAACTAATCAGAGTTCTGTACACTCGTTATAATACCTCGCACACTCAGGTATCCCTGCGTGAGGGTGATCCGCGAGGAGAAAAGGTTCTACGTTAGCAGCAATCTCATTGGCTGCGTTACATATAAATACACGGATCGGCGGAAGCCAGTCGCAAATTTATGTACAGTTGTAAGAGGAGGCGTCATGAACAGCTTACCAAAAATCCCCACCTTTGGGGTAGGGTTGATTAACTGTCACCTCGTTACGTTTCTCTTGAAAAACTCTAAAGCTGCGACTTCTAGCAAAAATCTTCGTCTCTCCAAAATTATATTAGCTGCAAAAAAAGCCCCTCATTTTGGGAATTCATGTCTGTATTCCATGTGATGTTAAGCGGACATTGTATGTCCTATGCCGCCAATGTTAAATTCTCGAATTTTGTGACCCATTACCTTAGGAACTTATTAAGACACCAATTTACAATTTTACATAATTAGTGAATGCCCATTTCTAGATACACTGAACTCGAATTATTACTAAAATTGTATTGGGAGGCATTTTATCTTTTTTTTCAAACACTCAATTTTTTGACACAATTTTGTATATAAATAAACGTAAAAAACAACTCCAGATATTTTGTTCTAATTTCATATGTGTTGAATCTTACACTTGGCATGCTGTGTGGTTTCATCACCTACAGCGTTTTCTGCTTTCGTATTTTAAGCATCAGGACGTTCGCTTTCGTCTCGTCTGTAATTTTAGTCTTTTTTACAACTACCAAATCCTCCAATCTGATTACTACTATCGGTTCTACACCCTCCTGTGTTGTTTGCAATTCCGTATCAAGTATTTCGTTGTTGCCAACTACTTCGTTGTGGAATTTTGTCAAGTCACTTTTTACTGACGAGACAGAAGAACTGATCTGAGTATTTCTCTGACTCTGCACGCTGTGAATGTCTAAATTCACTTCTATTTTGTCTGTTTATTTCTCATCTAAGTCTGAAATTCTTGTCTCAGTTTTTGCGTAATTCTATTTTCCAGTTTTTAGATCTCCATCTGAGTATGAGACATAATACTGGATTGTGTCACCCCCATATTTTGATTAATAGTCAACATATTCTTGGACATATTTCGAAACCTTTCCATTAATTCAAAGGTAGACGGCTGATAATCTGCTCCTGCTGTTTGGTTCATATCGTCATACTGGTGATCAGAAATTGTAGTCTCATATTCTGCTTTCTTCAATACAGGTGTTGATTCGCTATAACCCACGGCCACACCACTTATTACGCACTTTCACTCCTAACTGTTATTGCTTGAGGCTCACATCGCCAGACATACTTCCTACTTCCAACGAACATTTATCACAGACATTACACTTGTGCATATTGACATAGTCATAGAAGTCCTATTAACACTAACCTTTTGTATAAGATCTATCATTTTAGTTGGTCGATTTTTACATGGTATTGTGTAAGTAAATAAAATGTTTTAGACATTGCAATTTGAATTTAGCTGTATCATCACATATGGTCCCAAAGAAAAGTTTCTTTGGGCAACACTCTTCCTTGTGGTCTCTCAATGGTACTTGAAAAAAAAAATTATAGGTTTTTCATCAAGATAACACACATGGAAGAAAACAGGTTTATCTTACACTAACACATCAAGGAAATTCTTGTCCTACAACTCTTACAGTTTGAATTCAACTTCGTTACCCACATAACATACATTTATCACAGTATAAGCTGTTTATCGTTTTCTTTCAGAAACGTCTTTTACTACATTCATCACTGGCTCAAGACTTATTATTAGGTTACTTCTTTGCACTCCTATCTATACACTAATACTTTGATAAACCATAACTTACCTTTGAAATTTTTACTGAAATAGAAAAAAAACTTTGTCGGAATCTAAGTGATTCTTCCTCAGGCACCATGACTTCTACTTTTTAATTCATTGTGAGTCCTTTCTCACAACTTGCTGCTTATTATGTTACTTTATTTCCAAGGCTCTATTATAGAAGCTCAGACCTCTCTTTATATAACGTTTGGTTTCCCTGAAAATTGGAAAACTACTTTGCACATTGTTAACTAATGTTAACATATATATACTTGACCATTCCCCTGCAATACTTCAATTAATTACAATATTAATTTTTACTCTAATGTTAACATATATATACTTGACCATTCCCCTGCAATACTTCAATTAATTACAATATTAATTTTTACTTCATTCTGTATCTTTTTTTTCAGTCTATATTTTATCACTGAGCATTGTCTTTTCGATTCCTTGGTTTGTATCTTTTTTAGATAGACCACATCCCGAATACCTAAACTCTATTTTACGTCGTGTATTCTAAGCAATATGTATTGATGTGTGGTACATTTACTATCCTGTATGGACCATTACACACAAATTTAAATTTACTTATCTCATTGTTAACCTCACTTGACTTCTCGTAAGACTTAACGAGAACCAAATCGCCTATTTTAAATTGTGGAAACATTAATTTTTGTCCTGACAACGAATCCTACTTTCAGCAACTGTTTCTTCTCGTCTGTTGTCACTTCTTTACAAGGAGGAGGAAACTCTAATAACCTTTCCACCAAACTCTTTGTTTTCTCTTGTTTAAAAATTTCTTCAGAAGTGAATCCCGTATTTTTATGGTTTAATGAATGAATTATCCGCTCAAATTCAGTTACGTCCTTCCCCCACTCTCGGTGGATGTCGAGGTAGGAATTCTGCCATAACCACAAAATCTCTCGCATATATACCGCTGCTGGATTATTTAACGGATGGTATACGGCTTTATACACAACCTACACCTGGTTGCTTGCCATGCCGTCCTTCCTCAGCTTTGAGCAAACTGGGAGCCATTGTCAGATAACACTCTCTCTAGTTTACCGATATTTGGAAAATAGTCGAGAACCATTCTGTTGTTCTGTATGGCTCTTGCTGTAGCCTTCATCAATGGATAAAATTTAATAAAATTTTAAAAAAGTGCCAGAACTACCAAAATATATGAAAAGCTACGTGCGGTTTCCCGGAACGGTCAAAAAATATACAACGAGACTATACCCAACACAACGTTTGGTTTCATAGTTTGCATAAGGCCTCTACTTGTGGCAATTGTCACTTTTGCTTTTTTGCATGTGTCGCAAAATTTTAATCTCTGTGACACTCTCTGTCAGATTATTGAAAGAGATGCATTATAACAGTTTTTCTGCACACTTTTCTCCCTGCATAGACCATAAGCGAAATGAAAGTGATCTGTCACTTCTTCTACATCCTTAGTTATTTCTTTACATTCGACATCTTTGATGTAACTAATGCTGAATGTATCATCATCATCTTCCCTTCCTCATAACAAATCCGTTTCGACATACAGTTCCCGCCAAGAAATCTGTTCTATCTTTATATCTGACCATTTTTCTGGAGATTTTGTCCTCCACCTCTATTCTGCGTCTTTTACCTACTTGTGCTCTCCGACGCAGATCTCCTCCCTCCTCTTCATTTTCGTCACTTTAAGCAGTTAGCAATACTTCTGGAACCGGTATAGACGCGGTAACATCCGCTTTCGTTTCTCTACCTGAAACTATATTTTTTTCTTTTGGCTTCACACATGTTAATACTGGATACATTATGAACAACTCATGGGGGAAAGATAAACTTGACCTCACTACTGATTTCTGCTGCATCAATCTCAGAATGGAACTTGTTTTTACTTTATTTCAGTCCGACGATTAGCATATAAATCTCTTGATCACCTTTCAAATGTCACGACGTTCGCTTTCGTCTTGTCTCTAATCTTAATCTTCATTACGACTACCAAATCCTCCAATCTGATTACTACTATCGGTACTACACCCTCTTGTGTTCTTTGCAATTCAGTATCAAGTATTTCGATATTGCCAACTACTTCGTTGTGGACTTTTGTCCTGTCACTTTTTACTGACGAGACAGAAGAACTGAGTTGAGTATTTAGCCGGACTCTGCACGTTGGGAATGTCTAAATTCGCTTCTATTTTAGCTGTTTATTTGCCATCTAAGTCTGCAATACTTGTCTCAATTTTAGTCGTAATTTTATTTTCCAGTTTTTCGATCTTCATCTGAGTATGATGCAACCTAAGACGGCAGCTCAGATTGTCTCCTAAATCGTTTACATAGATAAGTATAGATAAGGAAGAGCAGAGGACCTACTACATTACCTTGGGGAACGACGGAAATTAATTCCGTTTCACTGGATGAGTTTCTGTCAATTGCTACGAACTGTGACCTTTCTGGCAGGAATCCACGAACCCAGTCATGTGATCTATATTTTATTTTTCATATCATTATTAATTTTTCACAAAATACTCCCTTCCATCGAACATTTATCACAGATATTACACGTAGCTACAAAGGTTTCCTTAACACTAACCTTTTGTGTAATGCCGATGAACTTACTCTGTCGACTTTCGCTCGTTACTCTTTAAATCAATAAAAAGTTTTGGAGTTCGCAATTTGAATTTAACTGTAATATCACATGTGCAAACACAAACAGCCTTTGGAAATGGATGTGGCTGTCCGTGAGAACGGGTAACTTGAAGATATTAGGTGACCAAATTGTTCAAGAGTAGCTGCCAGAATTTGTTTTGTATGTTGACCAGGAAGGGGTAAACCGACGCGACGTGGTGCAGATTAGGTAAAGCATAAGCGTAATAAAATGGACCATTTGAAATTTGTTAAAATATGTCAGTTGATTCTCTGGTATGGTTATCCAAAAATGATTGCATTTTGTTGATTCACTTCAGTACCATTTTCCTGGGACTGGCTGAGGTGTATAAACACAGTTATTAATGGTCTGTGAGATTTTGGAGCCAGTGCGATTTGTGTATGACTTGATAACGGCTCATCCTTAGCAGGGCGTTTCTAGCGGGTGTGCACTTGCAAAGGGAACACCTAGAACTGCATTGGAACGAGAACTGACCGGTGCACCGGACCGATGAAGGAAGGACAGAGGACGCTGCTCGAGGGAGTGGACAGAAGACGGAACTCCTGGAACCGACCAAGGAGGGAGAAGGCCGTAGGTAAAAACACTGGAACCGTTCCGTTTGGACAACACAGATAGACAAATGACCGACACTTTCACGTTATGTCAGACGTGAGCAAAGCCTTTAAGAAAAGTTACTGTACATGGGCAGTGTTCCTAGACCTAGAACACGCCTTTCACAAGGTTTGGCACGAAGGACCACTAAAGTGGCAACAGTAAGGGTCCTTCTCAAGGCCGTCAGGGTAACTTAAACCCTCGTACAAGATAGACGCTGCGGTGTACATGTCAACGAGACCCACTCTAACGAATTCACACCCCAGACAGGCTTAGCGCAGGGGGTATTATTCCCCACTGGTCTACACCCTCAACACAACCGACGCCCCCACGATCACAAAAACTAGCGAAAACTTAGCAACTTATACTGACGACACTGCCTGATAGTGCTGCGCTCCATTGAGAAACAGCATAACAAGACAGACCGATGCATAACAAAACCGACTGCAGAACTGGCTCAAACAATGAAGAATCAAGCTCAACGCAGACGAAAGTCGGAAGATACTATTCAAGCACAGAAAGCTTAGGGGCATAAGATAATAATACTCGTGACCGCACTATCTTCACCTGTGGAACTCCGGGTTGAGCCTCTCTGACATCGCAGAATGCTTAAGAGCACATCTAAATACTTCAACTGAAGGACTCGCTCAATTCTAACGTTGAACAAAATACAAAAGAGAAGGCAATAAGACTTTTCTAAGGACGTTTCCATGGATGCAGTACCCTCATAGCAATAAACACATACAAGACGTACATCAGGCCGGTAACTGAATACGCTACTTGCACGACTCTAAAACACGACTGAAACCTCAATCGAGAGATACTACGCAACCGAAAGACGACTTCTGCGCAGCATCCTACGATACAAAGGACCACACACAGGACAGAACTGTACATTGCGGCAAAAATCACTTCCACAAAAAACCAGATAGACAAAACTTCGTGCCAGATACGGACTACTTAACATAAGAAACATCTCTGATGCGCAGTATATCTTAACACAATGACCTCGATTCACAACCAAACCCATATGCTACTTAGATACCCTGACCTAGTCTTAGCCCACAACATTAAGAACACGTATGATGACATCAACGGAGTATTTACCGAACTTGTACGAGACTGCTCAATCCGAAACGGGTCCACAATCACGGGCGAACACAACACCAACGATTAACGTATCACAACGCACACCTTTGACAGCGGGGCGTCTGCCAATACTAGTCGTAACATCTCAATACAATGTAAGCCCTCAAACACAGGGTGCTCACCAGTGTAACTTTGAACCTAACCCAATGCTAATATCACTTTTAAGTGTAAGAATAGTTTTAAGTGTAATCTTTGCCTCTACAATGCTGTACACAAAGAAATAAGTAACTATAAATAGGCCAACTTGTACTAAGATTATGAAAAGAAGTAATATATAAATAAATAACTCCGCAGAAGTGCTAGGAACCTATTATGTAGAAGAACAGTCCTAGGCTTCACAGTGTTCTTTTTTAACACAACAATGACGCGTTTCTTCCGGATATTTCATCATCAGGTTACTTAAAAATATTATGGGAGGACGGCGTTACATATAACCCGGCGTCGTCCTGTACAGGATTACTATAAAAAGAAAACAAGCTTCAATCCCCGACCGAACTGAATTCCATAGAGAAACACAACGTATCTCATGTTAAAAAATCAACAATTTTCTGCCAAAAAGCATCAATCAAAAAAGGTATGATATCGAATGAAACGTACTAAAAAGCAACCTATACGAAAAAAAATATTAAAAACTGATAAATAAAAGCACCGGGGTCGGGCATGAGTAGAGAACGAAGGAGAAACCGAAAAATTGCGTATTACCTCATGGAGGTGCTGACAGGCGAAGCAGCACAGAGCAAGACCTCTCGCGCAAATTATAAACACAGCCGTACACTAGAACGGCGTCAGCAGCTCGTTCGTATTCACATTGTGACTACGAATAAATGGTAGGAGCTCAAGCAAGATACCGGGCTGGCATTAATGACATTCGCCGTGCAGCGCTGCCGTCGACTGTGCAGTGTGATAACGGCGTCAAATTCAAACAGTAATGCACAAATTGAGAAATAAATAAAAACGTAATAGGGTATATGAGAACATACACACAATGCAAGACATGCTAGATCGAAAACTAAGAACAAAGACATAGAAAAGCCTTATGCTCAAATTCAGTGTAAAAGAACAATGGAGTAAAGTACGTAGATGAATAAAATGGACTACAAATATAAGGCTAAGAGATAACAATGCTATGAAGAGAAAATACAACAGTATGCAAGCGACAAGCGACGAAGGCCCTGGTAATAGGAAGGTAAAAACGCATACATTGTTTGAAAAATGGGGAACTCTCGCTCATTAAAAACCTGATTTTTGCAGGATAACTGATCACTAAGTTACATGTCCTTCTCAGCGTGTGAATGTTTAATAATTTCGATCTCTTCAATGTTCTATTCCTGTACCAGCTGCAGCAGGGGATGTAACTCATATGATGTATTAGTCAGAAAAATTTTCCATGTGCTTATGTGCTTCAGTAGTAAAACATGGGGTTCTCAGCTGATAGCGGAGATACTTTAAGGATATTTCCCTGTGCCACGTCACTTTATAAACAATTTTTTTTTACCCCACACTGGACTTTATGCACGTATTTTGCGTGTACACGTTGCGTAACTTTGTACCACTACAACTCGGGAACAGCTAAAGGTAGCAAGAAAGTTGTCACAGTTTCTGGAGATCGGGATCTTAGCAATACATGGTAAAAATTACACACATTTGTTGTGCGTAGCCTTCTTGGAATCGGCGGGTGGGTTTAGGCACCGAAAAATCAAAATTTTGGGATGTTTCTTGATAATGGATAAAGATTTTTGAAAACGTGGAGATGGCTCTTCTAGATAAATGCCTGGAGAATACAACGTTCAATCTGAGCAATTTTCTGTGGTTATTTTATATGTAGATTTCGCAAAAAAAGATGAATATGGCGCTGAGAGTTTACCTGATAATACCATGGCAATGGGTAAACGCCCCATACCGTATTTTACGTGTAGAAGTGGGGCAAATTTGAACCTCTCTTTCATGGTAACGGATAACGCAAAAATTCCTCAACAACCGTTCAGCAATGTGCACGGTACAACATGCGTACCTATTACGTTCCAAGACACCGCGCAAAAAACGGGATTTTCCGGTGCTCATACCTCGGGTCCTATTGGTGATAAAACTGCAGTGTCAAGTGTTTTAGGACATATCTTTTATTAGGGACCATTTGTACAACCAACAGAAGGATCGTCTTAGTGTCAGTACCCTACAGTACTGGGTAAAAATATAGATATTACACGTTTCCTCGTGCTTAGATAAATGGAGCAAAGCTATTGGTTCTTTTTATATTTGACGTGGTCCATCGTGGGTTTGATGGGACTTACTGAGGCACCATTAGTTCACGGACGGTCTTCGGAAAACAACAAAAACTTTTATTGTATTTTCGGCGTCACCAGTGGACCGAAACCCATCCGTTGATTCCAAGACGGCTATGGACAGCAAACGGTTGAAACTTTTACGATATATTCCTAAGATTCCGATCTAGAATAAGTTGAATAATTGGTTGATATCACTGTTCGCTGCGAGGTCGTACTGGGTCCAGGACGACGATACAACCGACTACTCAGCTGAGTTGCTGGTATTTTAGAGCTCTTAAGACAGCCACGTTAAACGTTGTCGAGCTGTACAGGAAATGGGAGAGACTCCTGCGTGAGGGTGGGACTGCCCGGCTGCCGGAGCGAGCAGCGTCACACGACCAAGGCGAGTGCTCCTGAGATAACGTTACGACAGGCCGGAGCGTACAAGTTGGTTTGTACCGTAGGAGAGCTGGCAATGCAGCTGCTCTCGTCAGTAAAGGTCGGTGTAATTATTAATTCTTTGACATGCGGATGTAAAAAATCTAAAGACTCTTACGCCGATAGCTAGGACTTTCGGTTACTAACATCTACTTTCCACGTCATATAAATATGGTTTAGCAGAAAGAAACAGAGTGATGTTCACAGTAAGGATAAGCTGTGTTATTACTTCAGAACAGCTTTGCACGCTGATACGAGTCTTTTGAATCCACTATTTTCAAAATATGGTTCAAATGGCTCTGAGGACTACGGGACTTAACTTCTGAGGTCATCAGTCCCCTTGAACTTAGAACTACTTAAACCTAACTAACCTAAGGACATCACACACAGCCATGCCCGAGGCAGGATTCGAACGTGCGACCGTAGTGACCGCGCGGTTCCAGACTGTAGTGCCTAGAACCGCTCGGCCACTCCGGCCGGCCCACTCTTTTCATTATTGCCTACATATAGTGGGATGACCGCTTAGCTACAGAAATGCACACGCATGATGTAGAACACTCTTCACAATGAAGACTTAATTTACAGTTTTACTCAACTGAAACATAAATGGTATGAAATTCGTGAAACAGATAGTAAACAAATTGCGGTGAACTTCAGAAGTTCGCCGACAAAGACGATACATCACCACTACACATGATTATAGCTCTGAAAACTAATTTTTATTGGAAACTGGCTAAGTAATGAGGTATCTCCCAGGTATTTACTTGTAGCTGTGCCTTCACGTCCCACAGCTCAGCGTCTGCATTGCGCTTAATGCTTATGACGTCATATCTCCTGAATTATAGTCATATAATGATATAATTTTGTAGGTACATTCAGCGGTATATGTGGATACTACCTGCAAAATCTGTGGTGAACTGAAGCAGTAATCCAAACGTCATGTACGATGCAGGACTTTCCCAAGAACAGGGTGATTATAATTAAAGTTAAAGTTTCAAAACGCTGTTGAAATAACAGCACTGGTCAGAATGACGCCAAATTGCAACGGAATATTTTCAGAGAAGGGAAAAAAAGTATGGCAGAAGGAAAAACTAGTTCGAAAATTGATCAATAGATGGCGCTGTACGTGTCAAAATACATAAATGAAACCACCTCTCATGTGAACGACACATTGAAGTTGGTATAAACACACTGGGTACATGGCTTTCCTCCACTGTTATGCCAGTCCTGCCTGGATATCCGTCCCTCCCCCCCCCCACTCAAATCCTGTAAGTCCTACCAGATCCTCGAGCGCCATGCACTCTGCCTCACCTCTTATCTAAGCCTCCCGTCCACCATGCGTATCCTCTATGACGTGAGTCCTTTCCCCCTCATCCCCTGGTTTCTCCTCTCCTCTCCAACCCCCGCCCTCTTCTGAGCCTCCACTGTTGTGTCCCCCCTACCCTCCACCTATACACACATCATCTCCTTTCCCAAGGTGGCTTCCATCAACTTCCCTCCAGGATGATGACCTCTCTTCCTATATTTGTCCCTCCTATCACCTCTGATACTCACCTACCACACCCACCTCTCCCTCCCACAGTCTTTCACCCGGGCTCCCTCTCCTCCCCCCTCCATCCTGTTTTCCCCCACCTACATTCTCTCTCACTCCCTTGATTCCCCTGAGTCCTTTTGCTTTCCCCTACACTGCCTTCCCCAGTCCATTCTGTGTCCAACCTGCCCTCCCTTTTCCCCTTTTTTCTGTGTTCTCTCCCTCCATCAGCTCCACCCCTTTTCCTCGAATCCCCCTCCTTTTCCACCCTCATCGGTCCGGGTACTCCCCTCGACCCTATCTGCCGCCGTATCGCCGCTGTAGTGCTGTTCAAGTGAATTTTCGGTGTTGTGCGTCCCATGTCAATGTTACAAAAAACAAAAATACAGTTTGTAGGTGTGTTCTTTATTTCGAGGGACCAGAAACTAGACATTAGCCATGTATTTTTAATTGCTTACCTACTTTCTGTGTGTCCTCGTCCACATCGGCAACGTCATGTTTTAATATTTTAAATTTCATAATTTTGCCATTTTACTGTTTTTACAATGTGACCCTTTTCATTTTTTGTTTAGAATCTCATTATGTTTTTCAACTGCCAAATTACTATAACCCTCACACCCTCACACTGACGATGCAATCACAATTTACGTCGCGATTCAACACTAAAGGCTCCAGCCGACTTCTCTCCAAGCGACTAACGAGGCTACGATCATTGTATGGTCGTTCTCCTAGGAGTCAAATTGCATCTGTCCGGTGCGCCACTGACAGTTTATAATATCACTTGCACCCATCACTCGAAGCAACTAACGCAACTACTGTCACCATGTGTACGATCTCCTGGGAGTCAATTTGCTTCTTTCCGATGCACAACAGCCAGCTTACTGAAACTCATGCACCCTCACACTGACGATGGGACTCACAAATTGCTTCGCCATTCGATATTACAGGCTCAACACGACGTATGGACGGTCTCCTGGGATTCAGGTTGCTCGATATGGAGGCAGAACTGCCAGACTGGTGTATCGCTCGCACCCTCACATTGACGATGGAACCCACAAATTGCGTCGTTATTCAATATTACAGGCGCCACCTGACGTCTCTAAATACGACAGTCGTGGCTAATGCCATCCTACAGACATTCTCATGGAAGTCAAGTTGTTTTTTTCTGATGCATTATTGGCAGAACACTCGCACTCTCACATTGACCGAGTAACAATCAAATTGCGTCACCATTCAATATCACAGGCTCCAGCCGACTTCTCCCCAAGTGAATAACGCAGATACAATTACCGTATGGACGTTCTCCTGCGGTTCAAGTTGCTTGTTTCCAATGCATCACTGCCATTTTGATGTAACCCTCGCAACGTGATATTGGCGATGGAACACAGAAATTGCATCGCCATCCAATATTTCAGGCTCCAGCTGACGTCTCTCGAAGAGACTAAAGCGACTTCGGTCACCGTACGGTTGTCCTCCTGAGAGTCAAGCTGCTTTTTTCCGATACGCCACTGCCAGTTTACGGTAACCCTAGCACCGTCACATTGACGATGCAACACACAATTGGCGTCGCCATTCAGTATTATAGCCTTCACCCGACATCTCTCCAATCGACTAACGAGTGTACGTTCACCAAATGGTTGTCCTCCTGGGAGCCAAATTGCTTGTTTCCGATGCAGAAATGTCAGGTTACTGTAACCCTTGCATCATCACATGGAGTTGGAACACGCTAATTGCTTCGCCATTCATTATTACAGATTATTATTATTATTATTATTATTATTATTATTATTATTATTATTATTATTATTATTATTATTAGTGTTTTAGGGCGCACAACAGCAATATTACAGACTCCAACTGACGCGTCTCCAAGCGAATAACACAGCTACAGTCACTGCATGGAAGTTCTCCTGGGTGGCAAGTTGCTCGTTTCCGATGGACAACTGCCAGTTTACTGTCACATTCGCACCCTCATATTGACGATGGAACACACAAATGGCGTCGCGATTCAACATTACAAGCTCTAACCGACATCTCTCCAAGCGACTGATGCGGCTACGATCACCATTATTGACGTCCTCCTGGGAGACAAGCTACTTGTTTCCAATGCACAAGCGCCAGTTTACTGAAACCATCGCACACTCACATTGCACATGGAACACACAAATTGCTTCGCCATTCAATATAACAGGCTCCGCACGCCATCTCTCCAAGTCTCCACATGGATGTTCGGCTGGGAGTCAAGTTGGTTGATACCGATGAAGCCCTGCCACGTTGCTGTATCGCTCGCACCCTCACATTGACTATGGAATACACAAGTTCGTCGTTTTTTAATATTACATTCCCCACCTGACGTCTCTCCAAGCGACTAACGCTGCTACGGGCTTCCAACGGATATTCTCGTGGGATTCAAGTTGCCTATATCCAATGCACCTCTATCAGAAGTGCCGCAGCCTAACATTAACGATGTAACAAACATATTGCGTCGCCACTCAATTTTACAGGCTCAAGCCGACTTCACTCCATGTGAGTAACGCGGTGGCAGTCACCATACGGACATTCTCCTGGGACTCAAGATGCTTGTTTCCAATGCACCAATGCCGGAATCCTCGCACCCGCACATTAACCATAGAACACATAAATTGCGTCGATATTTAACATTACAGACTCCAGCCGACTCCACTCCAAGTGAGTTGCGCTGCTAAGGTTTTATCGACGTTCTGCTGGGAGTCAAGTTCCTTGTTTCCCATGCACCACTGAAAGTTCACTGTAAGCCTCGCAACCTCCTAATGATGATGCAACACACAAGTTGCGTTACTATTCAGTACAGGGTTATTACAAATGATTGACGCGATTTCACAGCTCTACAATAACTTTATTATTTGAGATATTTTCACAATGCTTTGCACACACATACAAAAACTCAAAAAGTGTTTTTAGGCATTCACGAATGTTCGATATGTGCCCCTTTAGTGATTCTGCAGACATCAAGCCGATAATCAAGTCCCTCTCACACTCGGCGCAGCATGTCCCAATCAATGAGTTCGAAAGCATCGTTAATGCGAGCTCGCAGTTCTGGCACGTTTCTTGGTAGAGGAGGTTTAAACACTGAATCTTTCACATAACCCCACAGAAAGAAATCGCATGGGGTTAAGTCGGGAGAGCATGGAGGCCATGACATGAATTGCTGGTCATGATCTCCACCACGACCGATCCATCGGTTTTCCAATCTCCTGTTTAAGAAATGCCGAACATCATGACGGAAGTGCGGTGGAGCACCATCCTGTTGAAAGATGAAGTCGGCGCTGTCGGTCTCAAGTTGTGGCATGAGCCAATTTTCCAGCATGTCCAGATACACGTGTCCTGTAACGTTTTTTTCGCAGAAGAAAAAGGGGCCGTAAACTTTAAACCGTGAGATTGCACAAAACACGTTAACTTTTGGTGAATTGCGGATTTGCTGCATGAATGCGTGAGGATTCTCTACCGCCCAGATTCGCACATTGTGTCTGTTCACTTCACCATTAAGAAAAAGTGTAGCTTCATCATTGAAAACAAGTTTCGCACTGAACGCATCCTCTTCCATGAGCTGTTGCAACCGCGCCGAAAATTCAAAACGTTTGACTTTGTCATCGGGTGTCAGGGCTTGTAGCAATTGTAAACGGTAAGGATTCTGCTTTAGCCTTTTCCGAAAGATTTTCCAAACCGTCGACTGTGGTACGTTTAGCTCCCTGTTTGCTTTATTCGTCGACTTCCGCGGGCTACGCGTGAAACTTGCCCGCACGCGTTCAACCGTTTCTTCGCTCACTGCAGGCCGACCCGTTGATTTCCCCTTACAGAGGCATGCAGAAGCTTTAAACTGCGCATACCATCGCCGAATGGAGTTAGCAGTTGGTGGATCTTTGTTGAACTTCGTCCTGAAGTGTCGTTGCACTACTATGACTGACTGATGTGAGTGCATTTCAAGCACGACATACGCTTTCTCGGCTCCTGTCGCCATTTTGTCTCACTGAGCTGTCGAGCGCACTGACGGCAGAAACCTGAAGTGCGGCTTCAGCCGAACAAAACTTTAGAGTTTTTCTACGTATCTGTAGTGTGTCGTGACCATATGTCAATGAATGGAGCTACAGTGAATTTATGAAAATTTGTAATAGCCCTGTACTACTGGCTGCAGCCGACTTCTCTCCAAGAGACTAACACGGATACGGTAACCCTATGGACTACCTCCTGGGAATCATGTTGCTTGTTTCTGATGCACCACTCATATTGTCGATGCATCACAAAAATTGTACTGTTATTCAATATTACAGACTCACCTCACGTCTCCCCAAGCAACGTACGTGTATGGACGTACTGTATGGACGTTCTCCTGAGTGTCAAGTTGTTTGTTTCCGATGCACCACTGCCAGATTACTGTAACCCTCGCACCCTATCCTTGACGATGGATCACACAGAATGCTTCGCCATTCAATATTACAGGATCCACCTGATGCCTCTCCAAGTGACTAACGCAGCTGGAGTCTCCGTAAGGACGTCCTCCTCGGAGTCAAGCTGCTTGATACCAATGAAACACTTCCAGTTGCTCTATCACTCCGACTCTCACATTCACGATGGAAAACATAATTTGCGACGTTCTTTAATATTACAGGCTCCACCTGACGTCTCTCCAATGCGACTAACGCGGCTGCGGTCATCGTATGGACATTCTCGTATGAGTCAAGAGCTTGTTTACGATACACCACCGCTAGAACACCCGCACCCTCACATTGACGATGGAACACACAAATTGCGTCGAAATTCAATATTAAAGGCTCCAGCCGACTTCTCTACAACCAGGTAACGCGGCTATGGTGTCTGTATAGACGTTCTCCTAGGAGTGAATTTGCTTCTTTAGAATTCAATTCTGCCAGATTATTGTTCATCTCTCAACGTCACATTGTCGATGCAACACGCAACTTGTCTCGCCATTCTATATTTTAGTTTCCTGCGGAGTTGTCTCCAAGGCACTGACGTGGCTACGGTCATCGTATGGACGTTCTCATGGAAGTCACGTTGCTTCTTTCGATGCACCACTGCCAACACACTCGCGCGCTCATATTAACGATGGAACCCACAAATTGCGTCACCATTCAATATTACACGTATTAGTCGACTTCTCTCCAAGTGAGTGACGTGGCTACAGTCACCGTATGGATGTTCTCCTGGTAGTCAAGTTTCTTGTTTCCAATACACCACCAGAAGTTCACAGTCACCATCGTACCCTGAAATTGACGAAGTAACACACAAATTTCGTCGACATTCAATATTACAGGCTCCACCCAACGTCTTTCCAAGCGGCAAATGCAGATACAGTCACCATATGGACGTTCTCCTGGGAGCCAACTTGATAGATACCGATGCAACACTGCCAGTTTACTGTATTCGTTCGCACCCTCACATTGACGATGGAACAAACAAATTGCGTCGTTATTCAATATTACTGGCTCCACCTGATGTCTCTCCAAGTGACTAAAGCAGCTATAATCATCGTACGGACGTCATTCTGGGAGTCAAGCTGTTTGTTTCCCATGCTCGACTGAGAATTTACTGTAACACTAGCACCCTTACATTGACAATGCAGGATACAATTTGTGTCGTCATTCAATACTACAGGCTCCAGCTGATTTCACTCGAAACGATAAACGCAGCTACGGCCTACGTATGGACGTTGTCCTGTGTGTCAAGTTGCTTGATACCAAGCACCGCAGCCAGTTTACCGTCACCCTCGTATCCTCATATTTACGATGCAACTCACAGGTTGCGTGACGATTAAATACTACAGGCTCCTGCCAACTTCTCTCCAACCGAATAACGCTACAGTCACCGTATGGACATCATCTTGGGAGTTAGGTTGCTTGATACAGATGCAGCACTGCCAGTTTACTGTAACCCTCACATTTACGATGGAACACACAAATTGCGTAGCAATTCAATACTACACGCTCTGGCCGACATCTCGCCAAACTTCAAACTCTGCTACGGTACCGTATGGATGTCGTCCTGCTAGTCGAGTTGCTTGTTTCCGATGCACCTCTGCCAGTTGATTGTATTTTGATTCCCCTCCCCCCTCTCGGGGGGGAATCGAGAAGCAACAAAGAAAAGGAAGAAGGGGCGTTATCCTACTTTCGCTTCAGCGGCGTTTGCCGTGACCGTCTTAATGCAGGATCTCTCACTGCTTGTGAAGCTGTGTTACTGGAATGAAGTCTGTGCACACGTCGCTCAGCTTTCAGAGTAGGCGTTGGTCCTAGGACTGCCGTGGGCCTGGAGAAAATGATTCGTAAGTTCAAAAAGACCGTTTATTTTGCTGGGCAACTTGGTAGAAGGAGGAGACGAATTGATTCGACGTCAATGGAAGCAGTGCCCACAGCAGTGAAAGAGGAGACGAATGGTAGTGTGCAAACGTGTAGTGCAAGTAGGATTTCCCGAACATTGGACATAAATGTGAGCATGGTGCGTAAAATCGTACGAAATATCCTTCTTTGTTATCCATTCAAAATTACCTATTTGCATGAGTCGCTTCCTGTTAACTTGCCAGAAACACAGACCTTTGCTTTAGAATTTCTTAGTCGCATGGAGGTGGACAATGATTGGCCATAGAAGATTTTGTGGACAGACGATGCCCACTTCCATTTGACAGGATATATCAATACACAGAATTGTCGAATATGGGCAACGGAAAATCGACTCGCAAATCAACAGCTACCACTTGATCCTGAAAATGTTAAATTGTGGTGCTGGTTTACGGGATCATTTATCATAGGGCCATATTTTTTCGAAGAGACAGGTGCTTCCGATCATGTTACCTGTACCGTGTACTGTGTACCGTGTACCGTGAGTATCTTTTGCGCAACCACGCCATTCCAGCTCTCCAACTGCGTGGATGTGTGGATAGGATCATTTTTATCCAAGATGGCGTGCCTTTTCGGAAATGCTAGATTTATCAGCCACCATTTCCATACAGCTTGGCCATCCCTTGATCTTAATCCGTGTTAGCTCTGGCTGTGGAGTTACCTCAAAGATGTTACGTTCAGTGTTCCGACTGCATTGCATTGCGCAACGCGTTCTGAACGTGAAACCAGAAACACTTCGATCAGTTGTGGAACATGTTGTTTCTCAATTTCAGTTGTTACAGAAAACTTTTGGACTTCATACTGAACATGTTTTGCTCCAGTCACACGGAAATTAATAATCTGATTTGATTTTAATTGTTGCTGTCATGCGGTTTTTGCCTCAGGCAATTAAAACCCGGTATGAGTGATGCATCTTAGGTGGTTCCTGTCCTCGTGACATTTAAAAACAGATTATTTCCATCTGATGTGATATGACCTTGCGATGGTGGGTCGGCTTACGTAACTAGCAGTAATACACCTACGCAACCATGCACGCTGAGTAGTACAGTTCGTTTAACATCAGACGTACACCTAAGGCATTGTTGTATGATTCATTTGACATTCGTAGTCCACCACTATTAAATTATGAATCTTATAACGCCATCTCTTGCTACATTTTGTAACTATTTATTTTTATTCTGCCATATGTTTTCCCCCTTCTCCGATAACATTCCGTTGCAATTTGACATCACTCTAACCAATGGTTTGAAATTGTAGTTATAATCACACTGTTTATCTGTGTTTATGACATCATGTTGCTTGAATTACGAGCTGCACAACGATACAATTCTGAACTTACATTTAGTGGTATACAGGATGTTTCCGTAAGAGCGTGCAATGATTTGAAAGGATACAGAGGATGGTCCACTGAACAGTTTGGGATAGGGAACTTGAGGTCAGGGAAGACAGCTTAAGGCGATACTAGGAACAAAATCACATTACTGTGTACTTTTTTTATTTACGTTGGTTGGCTGCAAATATCGCCATTGACACAATGAACGTACCGTTTGTACTACATCACACAAAATGTGCTAAAACTGATGGCATGCATGACATCGGCGAACAAGATTATTTCACACCCTGACAAATATGCCTGGTTTGTTTCGAATCACACTGCATGCAGCTACAGTTCTGGGATACCATTCAAGTGGCTTTAGATATCCCCTTAGGAAATAATCAAGGGAATTCAGGTCAGGTGACCTCGCAGGCAATGGACCTCGCCTTCCAGTCTAGCGACCAGGAAATACTGCACCGGTACTGCTCCATCTTATTGTGCTGTATGTCTCTGAATAACACTGAATAATGAATGGGTTTGTCATTGGTTCATAACATGTTCTGTCATGGGACAATGTAAATACAATGATACAGAGCCACCTTACAAAACCTGCATCATGACTTCGTGGTAGCCGGCCGTAGTGCCCGAGCGGTTCTAGGCGCTTCAGTCCGGAACCGCGCTGCTGCTACGGTCGCAGGTTCGACTCCTGCCTCGGGCATGGATGTGTGTGATGTCCTTGGTTAGTTACGTTTAAGTAGTTCTAAGTCTAGGGGACTGTTGACCTCAGATGTTAAGTCCCGTAGTGCTCAGAGCCATTTGAATCATTTTGACCTTCCTGGTAATCAGGCTCGTACTCCTTGTTTCATTGCAGGATATAAAGAATGTACATGTAAAAAAACCGCACAGTACGTATAAACTTGTACGCATGTTAGCTGTAAATAATCTGGAAAATAAAATGCTAGACAGAGCGATAGCCAAGTTTACATCCAATCGGTTTAAGCTGGCTTCTCCAACCCCAGGTTCACTCTCTCAAAGTTTTCAGTGGAGCATTCTCAATGTCCTGTTACATTTGTGCACGTTCTTACGGAAACACCCTGTATGTGCCTACTGCCTGTAATACGTGTCACGAATGAAGTTAGTAGTAAAGAAGTAATAAATTATAATGTCATGTCTCATGCTGCACTTTTACTGCGTGAGCAGCGGAAAGGTAGTAAATGATAAACATCCAATCATCATTTGTAGAGGTGAGCAGTGAGAAAAAGTTTCTTAAACGTTTGAAATTATGTCTGAAGTTTGTTACAAGTCGCTTTCCTATTCTCAAACACTGTATGGATTAATTCCAGGAATTTACGCGTAGCAGGCTACGCTTCTTTCTACCCCCGCCCCCACCCCTTTGATAGGTGTACGGTTCTAAGCTCCACCCTCCTCCCCAGTGATTGTCCCCTGACAGCAAGGTACATTTGTATCAATGTTGGTAGAAATATGTCCAGTGATTTAGATGAACTTGTGGAACATGCACACATACAAACACATTCAGTCATTCATACCTTTTTATAATACGTATGAATTCTTTTGCTAAGTTGATTTCCAATATTAGAGCCAGAAATGAAAAGAGCTTTGGAGTACTTCAAATTGAGCAAGGCAGAGGAGATAAACATCACTGAATCGGACTTTTAGAATAATACAATATGCTCATATACGAAAACATTAAGAGCAGGTAAGTGTGAGGTCTATCACAGTAGCAGTTTCACAGATCATGGGTCCAAGTTGCAGACAACAATAATTTACAGAAGAGTATAAAAGTAAACTGAGGAGCTATCAGATGACCAGCAGTTTGTAGTGATGGAAATAAAAGAAAGGTTCAACGATGAGATGAATATCCATGGTGAAAGGATATCAGAGACGACATTTGCTGAAAACATTTTTGTCCTCAGTGAAAGCGGAGAATGAGTACAGAAAATGGACTGAGAGTAAACCGAGAAGCTGTAACCAAATATTTTAGAAATTTCGTTGCACTGATAAGTAATGAGGAGGTTCTCCTCAGAATACGCGAAGGAAATAACATACAGAAATCATTGCGAAAGGCTGGCAGGACGTGTGTTAAGATATCAGAGAATAACCTTCATAGCACTCGAGGGAGCTGTAGAGGTCAAAAACTTTAAAACACTTATTTCCATGCATTCCTGGTGTTAGACTCGACCGTGTGTTTCGGGTTATAGAGCATTCAGCGCTGCCTCTGACCAGCAGAATGTGATACAACAGCAAAAGGCATTAATTTCACTCAACGAAAGTGAGTGCGTTGCTTCATGGTAAACGTGGATGGCTACCTGCCTTGGTAACATAATGGTAAGGTACAGATAAAATGGCTGGGGCCAAGAGGAACCCATGCACGTCTACAGAGATTACAGCCATTTTAACGATTTACAAGAAAACGAAGATGTTCTAAGTGATCCTGATATATTCTGCCAGGATCGTGACAACATTTCCCGTGACTCAGATGACTCAGAAGTATCTGGATTTGAAAATCTGTTGTATTTAGTGTGTTTCAAGACCCTAATGGAATGTGCATGTACGTACCATTATGTTCCAGAAATGCATTAATGTAAGTTTATTATTGAATGGATGCTGTTGAAGCCTTGATGGTGTGTATATGCATGTTTCTTCACTCATATTTTATAAGTTGTAACAACAGTAACAATCTTCGTTACTACTCATGTCATCTGCTAAGGATTTCGAATTGGCCTTAATATCGAGCAGACTGTCACTGGTTCACACACCTGTCATGAAGTAGCAGAAGGGATCATTTCGGAGAACGTTGAGATGCACGTTCAGGCAGAAGAGGCTTCATACAGGTGCGGAACATGTATCTTGTTCTGAAAAAACTGCAGGTAACATGTACATAGCACCTGTGCTCTTAAACATTCTGAGACAGTAGATTAAACCAATGTGAGGCAAAGATTAGAACATTCAGGGACATTGATGACTTTAATGTTCAGAATGTATCTGGTTGTCAACCGAAGGAATGGTTGCAGGTAGGTGGTGACTTCTGAATACCGACCATCTTTATTCATCAGACGGACATTATGCCATGGCGTCTGACATAAAGTAAGTTCCAAGAAACGTGGCAGGCAATCCCAGTTCTTACTCTCTGATTAAAATACGACGGACTCGGATTAACTAAAAAGAAAAGAGTTGAGCATGTTGTGACCTTCTGCGGTTATTTCCTTCCTGTTCAAAATGGAGTTTCCTTATCACTGTGCCTTGAAACTGCGCACAACACGTATTTTCAAGCAACACTATATACATATTCGCAAACGATTATCTAACATTATTTTTCGTTGTTGGCGTTTGTGATTTGCATAACATAATGCTGTCTACACTACAGTAAAGTGTGTGTTTTTGTACGAGGACTGTTCAGAATGTAGGATCTGATCTATCGCAAACTGGAAACCACTGTGAAAATCCTGTGAAGCTTTCCACAGTGTTGAACAGCGTCACTAATACGCCCATTGCGTCACGTCGCTTTTTCAGTTCTGAGATCGCAGTGAGCTCATAAAGATGCCCAGAAAATAGTTTCTCATGTCAAGTTTGAGCGCCTGTGAGTAGTTTCGCCTGATTTCATGCAGCCCCCACACAGTAGTTGTCATGCACTTCCTTCTTCATGAGAATTCTCTGCGGCACAGCACAGGGGCAATGAGGACACCCTTGCAGCGTTTTAAATGGGAAGTGTTTGATCACCCGTCATACAGTCTGGACTTGGCTCCGTTGATTTTCATCTCTGTTCAAATGAACCGCTGACAATGACTGTGACTTTCGACAGAGATGACATGCTGCACATCAACGAAGAGTTGGCAGAAAGCACTGGCTGCTGCCTTCTATGACGCAGGTATTGGAAAGCTGGTACAATGTTACGCCGAGAGGCTCAGGCGGAGCAGCGACTACTCAGTGAAGTAGCTGGTAAGTGTGGGTAGCTGTTGCAAGTAAAACATTTTTGGTTTTCACTGTGGTTATTATTTTGCTACTGATTGCACCTTATCTTCCGAATAGCCCTCGTACACTTCATATGATACGTCCTGCTTTTTATTATTTTTATATCTATATCAATTAAAATGGATACTAGAGTAACATTATTCAGATTTGTGGATCAACTGCAAACTTTCATACTCAATATGACCAAATTACCATTCTGGTTATCTTCTGTTCCCCAAGTAGCTCACTTACACAATGAGGAAAATGCTGTTTTTTTACGTTTGTTGTTTGAGGGCGATCCTTCTCTTTTCGAATTAGCATGAAATATTGATAATTATAGATCTGATATATTGTACTTATTTAGAGAATATGTTGAGCGGCTGGTAGTGCAGCCAAAACAGCTCAAATGTTTTGAAAAGTGTCCCAGCAGAAACAGTTTACACGGTCCACAAATGCTGGGTAGCACCGTATTGCCGCAGACCTGTTCTTAGACTCCCATTAGAGGGAATGCCTGGATTGAGCTGTCCTCAAAGCACGGCCTGCCGCATCCAAGCGGACACCAGGCTGATGGAGCCCAGCCAGCCGCAATGCAATTACCAGCCTCATAATGCGATGTGGCGGGTGCCCGCGCGCAGGCAACCCGCCACACCGCCTTGCTCGGCGGGCTGCCTATATGGCACGGCGCGCGCCCGCAAAATTTGCCGCCAATTTGCGGGCCGACGCCAAGCTTGAACTCATCCGCTCGTTTCCCGCTCGGTGAGGCAATCACGGCTTCTATTTGGTTTTCCTCCATCTGCAAGCAGCGCCTGTCCCAGTCTTAATATTATTCCGCCCCAATACCAACATCAGCATTCCATACTCGTCTCTGTTAATTCGACTGCACGACTCAACTATTGGAGAAGATATACTTAAAGTAGAAAACACACTATTCCTCTACAGCAATAATTCTCCTTTGTTATCTTCTCTCAATACGTATCCCAACGTGTTCGCTGTAGTGGGAAATATAAATTTGTCGCTTACAGATAATATTTTGGCCGGCCGAAGTGGCCGTGCGGTTAAAGGCGCTGCAGTCTGGAACCGCAAGACCACTCCGTTCGCAGGTTCGCATCCTGCCTCGGGCATGGATCTTTGTGATGTCCTTAGGTTAGTTAGGTTTAACTAGTTCTAAGTTATAGGGGACTAATGACCTCAGCAATGAGTCCCATAGTGCTCAGAGCCATTTGAACCATTTTTTTGATAATATTTTGCACCTGAGGCCATAATATTTTGTACTTCCAGAACTTCGCTGTTTTTCATTTGGCTAATCTTGCCAGATACGCGATACTACAAATTTATGCTCTACAATTTTTTCATCATTTTGTGTGAACCTAATGCTCTTGGTATAGTTAATACAGAAACGCCAACGTCTTTGCTTCATCGCGTAACGACTTTTCTTCACAGATTGATGATGAAGCTCCAGAAATATCTTACAAAAGGCGTATGTTTAGAAAACAATTGTGGAGAAATACATGGTAAAATAAGGCTCTCCTAGCACTTGAATATACTGTACTATTGTATTCCTCAGCGCTAATACAAAAGTAAAATTTTAATATCTTCTCTTCTCCCTTGCAGAGCTTTGTACCGAACTTTTCCTGTTGCGAAATGGACGAGGGCACACTCTGTGCTGCATCCAGCTACAGTCAGCTGTCATGTTGACATCTCACAGGACCTGATATTCCTGCCAATTTCTTTCATATCGCGGTGGAGTCTTTTTCTCCATTTCTATCTCAAAGTTCCTAGATATTCTGGAATACATCTAACGCGGGCGTTCCGGGAAACACAATTTCAAGTTCCTTGAGGCACACGATGCATCGAAGTAATCCAGCGTGTTTCGTACTATATTCCCGTAATAAGGTTACCGAGAAATAGCTACCGAGAAACTTGTTGAGAACTTCTGATATCGAATCTATTCTTACTATTTTTGTTCTCTTCAAATATTTCGTCTTTCACTAGTTTCCGAACGACAGGGCTGATGAAAACTCCCTCTTCCAGTTTAGCTGTTGGTACCTATGGAAATTTACGTGCTTGATATTTCAAAGTATCATCGGTTAGTTAGAAGCTGTTACACAAGGGCGACCTTTCTTCAGAAGCCGAAGAAGGTATACTGTTGCTGGATCCACCCAACGGTCGAAAAGTATGCTTTTCCCTCCGCCTTTACAAAACAAGTGTTCTTATCATAATAACCCTTTTGACTAAGGATCATGAAAAGTCTTTGAAATCAGCGTAGATGGTCAGTCCGTCTTCTTTGTAATTTAACCTATCCAGAATACATGCTGGAGAATTAAATTCCTTTTCCCAACGTGCTGAATGTTCAACAGGTAGCTCGCTTGTTTCTCATGTAAAGAAGAACATCTCTGACACTGCTTTTTGAAGAGGGTCTCCAGTACTTTGCCTTATACTGAATTCCTAACATATGAATCATAGCAGAAACATGGAAGCAGCACACAAAATCGTCATCTTGAGAAAACTGAGATACACGTACGGCATCATTTTTTCAACTTCTAAAGCAAGAGAAGCAAGTTCCAGAGGACAACAAGTTCTTTTACTGAAGCCAACTTCTGCATCTAGAAGTCTTAAGTGCTAGACAGAAATTCCATAGAATCACTGTCAGATTATTCCTCCACCTTTCAAAGAACATGTGGAAAAAATAAGCAGTTGCGTCTCTTATTTTGTTACGATGATCATTTTTTCCTACGCAGGTATGGCTAAAAAGAAAAAAAAATCGCCTTCGGAGAAGAAACTTGATTTAAATTTTATGAAAGAGACCACATCTTATTGAAAACTGGCTTTGTGTTAATTGTGCCACCCCAACTCCCGTATTTGCTGTCCCTCACACTCTCTAATCTGTTTTACAACAATACGAATTCAGCAGCCCATTTTGAACTTATTCGACGTTCTCCGTCAGGTATCTCTCCTAACCATCCCATACCACGCAGCATTATTCCGTAAGAGGACGAACAAGGAAATGTAGAAAGTCTCTTCAGTAGATCCGTTGCGTATTAAGAGTGCTCTCCCAATGTAACTCTCAGTTTTCTATGTGGTGATTCTTATTTAAATTGCTTGTAAGTGCAATCCTTAGGTATATAAACTACGTAACCCATTGAAACGGTTACTTCTTGGGGTACCTGTATCTGTGTCCCATAGCGACGCAGAAGTCCGAAACTTCTCTCGAAGGTGCCTACAAACGCTCCTGTGTAACGGTGCAGTGGCATGGTTCCCAGCGACCTCACATTAGTTCTCAGCGACGCTAGAAACAGCAATGTGTCGACACTTACGAAGAAAGGCCAGAGCTCATAAATTCATGTGAGGTGTAAGGTGGGTAAATGAGGTCATACTGACACCAAATTTCATCACAATTCAGCACAACGTCACTATGGATGTATTACACGAGGGGACGGTCGTAACACCCTTTGTTGCCTACATTTCGCCCCTTCTTTAAACGCCTCTGCAATGGAGACCAGAACAGCGACGCCCACCGTTGGAATCACAAGGCTCTCTTACTGGTGGCCGGAAGAAACACTTCAGACACATCGCAGCTGATTACCGAAAGGAAAAGCCTCAAGGGATGGCTTAAAGGGATTCTGTGAAACCTGCCCTTCCCCCACGCTTTGTGATCGAAACCCACAGTCAGCATTTTGATGAGCAACAGGGCCACATTGTTGAGAAGCTTCGACACTGCTCACATCGATCAGAGGTTTCAATCCTTGCCTGAGGACACGATGGGCCTGCAAACACATTAAGCAGAGTGTAGCGCAAGCGCTTTTGATCTGATGCACATGGCGCAATCACTGGAACTGTTCAAACCATTTGACAATATTTGAAAGTGATCCGAAGCAGGAAAGAGTGATGATGCTCTTTCAGCTCTTCTGTTTTGCGCTCTCCTGTGGTGTGGCCACGGGGGGTGTGACATTGACACACGCGTGAATGGTCGGCAAAGTATCCCTCTAAAGACCCCCTACACGGCACCACTAATTCGGCAACACCCTAAGTTTCACCCACGCATCTCTTTGTACAATTCGAAAACGTTTCTGTATGGAGACCGCGAATCGTTCGTTCCTATGCACCACTGTGACTGGGTCCTTTTCGACGCTTCCCTTTCGGCATGCTGCCAGCAGGCGCTAGTTCAGCGATGTGGCGTCACTCAGCTCTCGCGTGTTGAAATGGTTGCCTGTTACACCAGCGATTAGGAATCAATGACTGGCTTTGTCTGTGCAGGTGCATTTTTCAAGTTCTCAGCGAAGACTCACGGCTGGCACCAGGGCTTTGCAGCTGAGAGAGGCTTTAGCGCTTTATTCACGCATCATGTGTCAATGTCGCAGCCACCACTCTTCGTCATCACGTTAAATGAAGTTCCAGGCCCATGATGTCCTTAGCGAAGAGTTTAATCATCCTGCAGTGGTCAGCAGTGTCAAAGGTTGTCAAGAACGTTGCCCTGCTGCTCATCGTACTGCGAACTGACTTTGTCGGCGGCGAAATGTATGCGCATCAACGCCCCAGGGGAAGGACTGATTTCACCGACGCCCTTTATGCCACCTCCTGAGGCTTATTCGTGTCTGTAATGATGGATGGTGCATCTGAAGTATTTCCCTTGTCCACCCATAAGAAAACTCCGCGATTTCAACGCTGGGCGTCACGGTTCTGACCTCCATCGCAGATGAGTAGAGGTGAAATGTGCGTAAGAGGGCCTGTGAGGACCTTTCCCATCGCGTAAAATGCTCACCATGCCTTTGGACAGCATTTAGATGAAATTTACTGCCAGTGTGACATCACTAATCCTGCTTATGCCTCACATCAACTTCTGAGTATGGCCTTATTTTCCGCAAGTGTCGCCATCTTACAGTTCGAAACGTCGCCGAATTCGAGAGCGACGTCGGAGGGCGCGAGGCTTTTGCATCATGACAGAGGAAACAGCTAGACAACTTTGAGTCAA
This sequence comes from Schistocerca cancellata, assembly GCF_023864275.1. Classification (NCBI taxonomy): domain Eukaryota; kingdom Metazoa; phylum Arthropoda; class Insecta; order Orthoptera; family Acrididae; genus Schistocerca; species Schistocerca cancellata. The sequence continues at coordinate 919,457,636 of NC_064628.1, read as the reverse complement.
ATTTCAAACTTTTGTGTCGCAATGGGAAACAATTACTGGGTTTCGGAAAAGCTATCCTATAATTGTGCTGTGCTTTGTGGTTAAATCGACACCCTTTAAATTTGTTTTTACTTATCACGTAACCGAAATTTAACGGGTTTTGTAGTAGTCATGTGCAAGATGTCAAGTTTCTGTTTCTTTGGTATAAATTAACGCATTTCATACAGATGCCTGGCCAAAATCATCCTGCAATCCGTTTTTATTTTCAATGGCATTATTAGACAATAAACGGCAGCGCAGCTGCAAACACTATGAGACGGCTGCCTCCTAATTAGTTTGCACAGATTAGGAACTGCAGAGGGCGTGCGTACAACTCACCACGCAAGGTGGCTCAGTGATTATCACACAGAATTCCCATTCTGGCGGATGACGGTTCAAATCTACGTCCGGCCATCCAGATTTACCTTTTCCGCGATTTCTCTAAATTTCGCCACACGGATGCCGGGATGGTTCCTTTGAAAACGCACGGCCTATTCTCTTCGCCATTCTTGGAAAGATCCGAGCTTGTGCTCCGTCCTTAATGAGATCGGTGTCGACGGGAGGTTAAACGCTAATCTTCCTTCCTTCCTCTTCCCACAACTCTTCTTCGTGGAGCGCGAGGCATCACTTCTCTCTCACTCGGTGACTTACCGTCAAATACTACGTACGGCGACATTTGCGAGTGAAAATGATAAATATGGTTGCACAACTGAGGCGATTCCCTACGCAACCAATTTGCTACAGCCCGCATCTGAAGGTAAGGTGTCGAGAGCCTTCTTGACATGTAGAAATATGGGATAAAATTGAGATCCCCTGTCGATAGCTCCTATTATTTCTTGAGACTAAACAGCCGGCTGTGTTTCACACGAACGATATTTTTAGAATAGATAGTGGGTGTGTATCAACAGATCGTTTCTTTCGACGTATTTCGTAATATTCGAACACGGAATAGGTTCTAAAACTCGGCCGCGAATCAGTATTACTGATATGCCCCTATGAATATGATTCAGCGGATTGCTGCTACTTCTTTTCTTGTATATTGGTGTCATTTGTGCTACTTTCCAGGATTTAGGTAAGGATCGTTCGTTGAGCGAACTTTTGTATGTGATGCTAATTTTTTGTTTTTGTTTTACAGGCTTAATCCGAAAGGACGTAATTAATATACTGAGACGCCGGCTAAACCCGCTAAGCAGAACAGGTAATAGGATTGCGGAAAGGGGCAAAAGGTTGAGGTCAGTTTCTCCTTCTAATTGTCATTTATTGTAATTTAACAATTTTTACAACCAAAGCGGCACATAGCTAATGTAACTCTTTCACGGCTGAAGGCCAACAAGAAATCTAAAAAATCAACAAGATAAAATCCAATTAAGATAGTAATAAAATAATTTAAAAACAAAAGAAATAACATATCCAAAGTGCAACACAAATGGCTGAGGGCAACTATTAAATTTCAAAATTTTAGAATATATTACCATAGACCAGTAACGGCAGAAGGCCAACTAGAGATCTTAAAAATTAACAAGATAAAAATCCAATTAAGGTGGTAAGAAAAAATTTTTAAAAAAAGGAACATATGGAAAGCGCAGTACCACTGGCTGAGGGCCACAATTAAACATCAAAATTTTAAAATATATCACCATAATCTTTTAAAGGCAGAATGCTGCAGTGTTTAAGCTCGAAAGATAAATTTGAAAATTAATTTTGCAAAATTTTAAGAAAACAAAAAAATCATCATAAGCCTAAAATTTAAAGTAGCTGACAACAGATAATTAAACACCGGTGGCACTAAGAAATCGTCCAGTAAGGTCGGTCTTTTCTGGTCCATATAGGCGAGACAGGTGTTGAGCCCAACTACACTTAATCCGTCGGAACCCAACCAGGGGGCAGCCACGGACCGACCGACACAACAACTTGCTTAGCACCAATCGGTACATGAGAATTAGATCACAATTCAAAAACTCCCCAACAGCGAACCACTGAAACGAACCACCACAACGTGAATGGACGTGGCTTGGGTAGTTGAACTGCTACTCAACCTTGACGCCCTGGGTCGGTGAACCACGAAGCTCGTAGCGATCGGACAGCTCCACACACTCTACGACACTGCGCAGGGCCCGGCAGCGGACCCAGGCGACTGCACCGCAAGGAGATGTCCTCCCTGGTCAGTGCCAACTGACCGACTGCCTGCTGGTCCGTCCGCGCGTGCTGTTCCGTCGCGACTGCACTGCTGGTGCGTCTCCCACTCACTTCCAGACAGACGACGGCGGAAATACTGGCTCTGACTAGAGATCTTAAAAATCAACAAGATAAAAATCCAATTAAGGTGGTAATAAAAAAATTTTAAAAAAAGGAACATATGCAAAGCGCAGTACCACTGGCTGAGGGCCACAATTAAACATCAAAATTTTAAAATATATCACCATAATCTTTTAAAGGCAGAATGCTGCAGTGTTTAAGCTCGAAAGGTAAATTTGAAAATTAATTTTGCAAAATTTTAAGAAAACAAAAAAATCACCATAAGCCTAAAATTTAAAGTAGCTGACAACAGATAATTAAACACCGGTGGCACTAAGAAATCGTCCAGTAAGGTCGGTCTTTTCTGGTCCATATAGGCGAGACAGGTGGTGAGCCCAACTACACTTAATCCGTCGGAACCCAACCAGGGGGCAGCCACGGACCGACCGACACAACTACTTGCTTAGCACCAATCTTTTTTTTTTTGTGGTTTTAGGGCGCACAACTTCAATGGTCATTAGCGCCCTGCCTACTCTAATAATGCACCGCGAGGCACAAGTTGACAACAACAACTAAAAGGGAAAACACGATAAAAGACGGACTGACAGGCATAGGATTAAAAAACAGCATCATCGAATGTCCTTACAGAGGTTTGTCAAATTGATAAAACGAAGAACACGAGCAGCTGCTCGTGGGTCATCCGCTAAAATGGCATCGAAAGTACTTGGCAGGTTAAGATCTAGACGCAGTGTGTTAAAATCTGGACAGGACAGTAAAATGTGTCGAACCGTCAGCAAGTGCCCACATGGGCAGAACGGCGCCGGCGCAGCCGTCAGCAGATGGCGATGGCTGAACCGGCAGTGTCCAATTCTTAACCGGGCCAAAACTACCTCCTCCCGCCGAGAAGGGCGTGAGGAGGACGTCCAAGCCACGGGAAGAGGTTTTAAGGCCCGAAGCTTGTTGTCTGTAAGTGCAGCCCAATCGGCATGCTACAGCGATAAAATGCGCCGACAAATGACCCTGCTAAAATCGGACGAAGGGACACAACAAGAAGCTGTCCGAGGCTGGAGGACCGCAGCCTTGGCCGCGGCATCTGCAGCTTCGTTCCCAGGGATACCGACATGGCCAGGAACCCACATAAAGCTAACCGGAGAACCGACGTCCACCAGCTGCTGAAGAGAGCGTTGGATCCGGTGTACGAAAGGGTGAACCGGGTACGGATCACTGAGGCTCTGGATGGCGCTCAGGGAGTCGGAGCAGATGACATAAGCAGAATGTCGGTGGCGGCAGATGTAAAGAACAGCCTGGTAGAGGGCAAAGAGCTCAGCTGTGAAGACCGAACAATGGCCATGGAGCCGGTATTTGAAACTTTGTGCCCCGACAATAAAGGAACACCCGACCCCGTCATTGGTCTTAGAGCCATCTGTATAAATGAAAGTCATGTTGATGAACCTCGAACGAAGTTCGAAAAAACGGGAGTGGTAGACCGAACCGGGGGTAACCTCTTTTGGGAGCGAGCTGAGGTCAAGGTGAACGCGGACCTGAGCCTGGAGCCAAGGTGGCGTGTGGCTCTCGCCCACTCGAAAGGTTGCAGGGAGTGAAAAATTAAGGTGTTGAAGGAGGCGACGAAAGCGAACTCCAGGGGGTAGCAGGGCAGAGACATACAACCCGTATTGACGGTCGAGAGAGTCGTCAAAAAAGGAACGATAAGACGGATGGTCGGGCAATTACAGTAGCCGACAGGCATACCGACAAAGCAGTATATCGCGCCGGTAAGTGAGTGGCAATTCGCCAGCGTCAGCATGAAGACTCTCTACGGGACTAGTATAAAATGCTCCGATCGCAAGTCGTAAACCCCGATGTTGTATGGAGTTGAGGCGGCGTAAGATGGACGGCCGTGCAGAGGAGTATTCGAAGCTCCCATAATCCAGCTTGGAGCGGACGATCGACCGATATAGACGAAGTAGGACGGTTCGATCCGCTCCCCACGACATACCACTGAGAACACGGAGGACATTTAAAGAACGGGTACAACGGGCGGCCAAATATGACACATGTGGAGACCAGCTAAGTTTCCTGTCAAATGTAAGGCCTAAAAATTTGGTTGTCTCCACGATTGGGAGAGCAACGGGACCGAGTCGTAAGGACGGTGGGAGAAACTCTTTGTAGCGCCAGAAGTTAATACAGACCGTCTTCTCGGCAGAAAAACGGAAGCCATTGGCGACACTCCAGGAGTAAAGACAGTCAAGAGAACACTGAAGACAGTGCTCCAGGACACGTGTACACTGCGCGCTGCAATAGATGGTAAAATCGTCCACGAAAAGGGAGCCTGATACATCAGCTGGGAGGCAGTCCATTATTGGATTGATCGCGATGGCGAAGAGAGCGACGCTCAAAACTGAGCCCTGTGGCACCCCATTCTCCTGGCGAAAGGTGTCGGACAGGACAGAACCCACACGTACCCTGAACTGTCGATCCATTAAAAAGGAACGAATAAAAAGAGGGAGGCGACTGCGAAGGCCCCATGTATGCATGGTGCGGAGAATGCCCGCCCTCCAACAGGTGTCGTAAGCCTTCTCCAAATCAAAGAACACAGCCGCGGTCGGGCGCTTCCACAAGAAGTCATTCATAATGAAGGTCGACAAGGTAACCAGATGGTCAACAGCAGAGTGGCGCCTACGAAATCCACATTGTACATTGGTAAGTAGGCGTCGAGACTCGAGCAGCCAAACCAATCGAGAGTTAACCATTCACTCCATCACTTTACAGACACAGCTGGTAAGCGAGATAGGTCGATAACTGGAAGGCAAGTGCTTGTCCTTTCCCGGCTTAGGAATCGGGACAACAATAGACTCGCGCCAGCGTGCGGGAACATGTCCCTCAATCCAGATGCGATTGTATGTACGAAGAAGAAAACCTTTACCCGCAGGAGAAAGGTTCTTCAGCATCTGAATATGAACAGAATCAGGCCCTGGAGCGGAGGACCGTGATCGGCCAAGTGCGTTTTCGAGTTCCCGCATGGTGAATGGGGCATTATAACTTTACAATTCGAGGAGCGGAAGTTAGGTGGCCTAGCCTCCTCTGCCTGTTTGCGGGGGAGGAAGGCAGGGTGGTAATGAGCGGAGCTCGAAACCTCTGCGAAAAAGCGGCCGAAGGCATTGGAGACAGCCTCAGGGGCCACAAGGACGTCATTCGCGACCTTCAAGCCAGAAACTGGTGAGTGGACCTTAGTGCCAGATAGCCAGCGCAGGCTACCCCAGACAATAGAAGAAGGAGTAAAACTGTTGAAGGTGCTTGTGAAAGCAGCCCAGCTGGCTTTCTTGCTTTCTTTAATAATACGACGACACTGAGCACGTAATCGTTTATAATTGATACAATTCGCCACTGTAGGGTGGCGTTTAAACGTGCGTAAAGCACGTCGACGAGCACGTAAAGCGTCTCTACATGCTGCGGTCCACCAGGGGACCGGTACGCGACGTGGAGAAGAAGTAGGGTGAGGGATGGAATATTCAGCAGCAGCGAGAATGACTTCCGTGAGGTGTGCGACCTGACGATCGCAGCTTGTCAAGGTTTGATCCTGAAAGGTCGCCCTGGAAGAGAAGAGCCCCCAGTCTGCCTCGGAGATGGTCCAACTAGAGGAGCACGGAGAGGGGGTACGTTGCAGGAGATGGATAACACACGGGAAGTGGTCGCTCGAATATGTATCAGAAAGTGCATACCACTCAAACCGGCGTGCAAGTTGGGAAGTACATAGAGAGAGGTCTAAATGGGAATAGGTGTGAGATGTGTCCGAAAGATAAGTAGGGGCGCCAGTATTGAGGCAGACAAGATTGAGCTGGTTGAAAAGGTCTGCTAACAAGGAGCCCCTCGGGCAGGATGCTGGAGAGCCCCAAAGGGGATGGTGGGCATTGAAGTCTCCAGTTAACAAATATGGTGCAGGTAGCTGAGCAATAAGTTGCATCATGTCGGCCCTGGTAACGGCAGATGACGATGGAGTGTAAACGGTACAAAAGGAAAACGTAAAAGTGGGGAGAGTAATGCGGATGGCAACTGCCTGCAGGCCGGTGTGCAACGTGATGGGATCGTAGTAAATATCATCCCGGACCAGCAACATAACCCCCCCCATGAGCTGGGATACTTTCCACAGGGGGTAGGTCAAAACGCACAGAGGTGTAGTGTGCCAAGGCAATTTGATCGCATGGGCGTAGCTTCGTTTCCTGGAGGGCTACGACGAGCGGACGGTGCAAGCGGAGCAGCAACTTCAAGTCCTCTCGGTTGGAGCGAATGCTGCGAATATTCCAGTGAATAAGTGCCATCGTAAGAAAAGGAAGATGAAAGAAGGGGTCACCTCGAAGGCCGCTGAGGGCCTGGCTTCGAGCGAGCACTGCCGCCGTTATCAGTAGGCGGACAGTCATCGTCCATTGGGTCTATAGGTTCATCGGCCATGTCGGGAGGATGGCCGGGAGGGGGAGCTTCCTCCGCCGGTGAACGGCCAGATGTACGGCTACCAGCGGTGCGGCCAGGCGAAACGGATGACGGCCTGGGGCGGCAACCGCTGGGTGGCGCAGGAGAAGAAATGCGCCGTGGCGGAGAAGGAGAACTGTGCTTCCTATGAGCCTTTTTAGAAGGACGTTTGGTGGAAGTACCGGTCGAAGGCTGGGAGGTCGAGGTACGTAGGAAGTCTGCACGGGATGGTTCCTTCTTGAAGGCCCGTGCATCTGACTTCGGGGTCTTCGTCTTAGCAGAAGCTGATGAAGGGGCTGGTGTCTGTGGGGTGATGGGAGGAAGAGGAGACGTCGACCGCGCGATCTTAGCACTGGCCGAACGGACGACCGTGGTGCTGAAGGTCAGATCGCATGTCTGGGTTGCTACCTCCCTGGTAGTCCGAGGAGAGGCGAGGACAGTACTGTATTTCCCCGCTGGGAGCAGCGCGGGCTTCCTACTAGCCAATAGCTGGCGAGCAGCCGAGGTGGACACTTTCTCTTTGACCCGAATTTCTTGGATACAGCGTTCTTCCTTATAGACAGGACAGTCGCGGGAGGATGCGGCATGGTCACCCTGACAGTTCACACAACGAGGAGACGGAGGTGGACAGTCACCCTCATGGGCATCCCTGCCACAAGTGACACATTTAGCCGCATTGGAACAAGACTGTCGAGTGTGATTGAAACGCTGACACTGGTAGCAGCGCGTAGGTGTCGGGACATAGGGGCGAACAGAAATAACCTCGTAGCCCGCCTTGATGCGCGATGGCAGCTTAACACTATCGAAGGTCAAGAAAAGTGTCCGGGTCGGTACAAGGTCATTGTTGACCTTTTTCATGACCCTATGGACAGCCGTCACGCCATGCTCAGCGAGGAAAGATTGAATCTCCTCGTCAGTCAATCCGTCGAGGGAGCTAGTATAGACTACACCACGAGACGAATTCAAAGTTCGGTGGGCCTCCACCGGACAGGGAACGTGTACAGGAGTGTGGCCCGAAGCAGTTTTTGTGCCTGAAAGGCACTCTCAGTTTCTAGTAATAAGGTACCGTTACGCAACCTGGTACATCTACGCCCTTCTGGATAACGAAAGGGTTGACAGAGGAAAAATCCTTTCCGTCCTCAGATCGAGAAACGACAAGGAACTGTGGGGCAGGCGGTAGGACCTTTGTCACTGGTGGCTGGTCACGTTTCCGTTTTTGGGCAGAAGTCGAGAGAGATGGAGTAGAATCCATTGCGGAGGAATCCCCCATGATTGCCAGCGTCTCCGATGGCGCGCTCCTTCCTTGTGGGGACCCTCTCAGAAGGCACTCCCGCCTTAGGTGAATGTTTACATCTCAGGTCACACCTCCCGAGAAACAGACGGAGGGACCAATCGGCATGGTCAGAAGGTATCAGCTCAGGCAATCACCCCTCCCCGGGCCTGGCCTTTACCAGGGGGTACGCGCGTGCCTTACATGTCTACCCAGGGCGGGGACTTACGCGTTACCCCGTCACCGGCTACGCGTGCGAACGCGTGGGTCGGCCTTCAAGCACGCACAGGGAGGAAGGAAGAAGAGGAAAAAGAAGAGAGAGAGGGAAAAAGAGGACAGACTGTCTCAAACGCCGAGGCGGAGACCAGAGAAGGCAAGGAGAAGAAGGCAATGAGAAGGCAAGGAGAAGAAGGCAATGAGAAGGCAAGGAGAAGAAGGCGATGAGAAGGCAAGGAGAAGAAGGCAATGAGAAGGCAAGGAGAAGGAGGCAATGAGAAGGCAAGGAGAAGTCAAGGGAAAGAGTAAGGAAGACAGTGAGGTGGAGAAGAGCAAAGGAAGGAACCAACAAAAGGAAGGAAGAAACGAGAAGTGAAAAAGCAAAAAGACCACAATTATAGGTCGTGAAACCGTCCGTCTCCGGACGCAGGCGCTAACTACCCCCGTGAGGGGGATGGACTCCTTTTAGTCGCCTCTTACGACAGGCAGGAATACCTCGGGCCTATTCTAATCCCCGGACCCGCAGGGGGGTGCACCAATCGGTACATGAGAATTAGATCACAATTCAAAACTCCACAACAGCGAACCACTGAAACGAACTACCACAACGTGAATGGACGTGGCTTGGGTAGTTGAACTGCTACTCAACCTTGACGCCCTGGGTCGGTGAACCACGAAGCTCGTAGCGATCGGACAGCTCCACACACTGTACGACACTGCGCAGGGCCCGGCAGCGGACCCAGGCGACTGCACCGCGCGGAGATGTCCTCCCTGGTCAGTGCCAACTGACCGACTGCCTGCTGGTCCGTCCGCGCGTGCTGTTCCGTCGCGACTGCACTGCTGGTGCGTCTACCACTCTCTTCCAGACACACGACGGCGGAAATACTGGCTCTGACCCAACCATGCAGAGGAAACACGCCCACTGGCTAAACGACATCCATGCACCACGAAAGGACCGATCCAAGTTCCACAAGATGATAACTGAAGGGGGCCAGAAGCGCTCAGAGAACCAGATACACGTCGCCCGGATCAGACGACCGACCTCTCAGAACCGGTACGCCGACAACATTTAAATAACTTATCAAAGGAAAACACACCAACTACACACACAACCTGACAAACACTTGCACGAAGACCAGAACGATATCCAACAGTAACTAAGCACACACGAAGACAAATCGGTAGTCGATGGACACACAGACAGCCGACTCACGAACGATCGGCGAGCCCAAACGCGCCGTCCGCTAGGATGACCGACCGACGATCCACCAAGACCGTGGCCCGGCTCAAGTAATGCGTGGCGCCAAAGGTCGGGAGAGCCATGTCAATGCATACCTCACTGCTGCTCCAACCCGACTGCCCTAGTGCCACATTGCCTGTCTCCGACTGGCAGGTCCGGACTGAGCTCCAGACGCATTCCAGCCGACTGGCAGACCGGAACTCGCGATCCCAACTCCCGACACGAACTGCCAAACCCAACTGAACTCACAACAGACAACGAGTGGGAAGTAATAGCAGTCGGGCAAAGATACTACGAGAGGGGATATATCGATACGCACTGCTAGCGCCGCTCACGATCAAGCAGAGCAGTAACTCAGTAGTAATTAAAATAAACGTAGTGACGTGGAAGTACGTTAAAAACAGGGTGTAAGATAGATGATGGCGGGAACACGAGCGATGCACGGCTCATATACTATACGGACTGGAAGACTTGCCTTTATTGAGTGAGTACGTTGCTTCGTTACATTAATGTTACCTACTTCTAAGCTACTTACTTTGATACCTGTTCTCGATTTTAATTCTGTATTATTTGTAGCGTTTTCGTTAGTTAAGGAATTTCGGAAAACCATGTTCAGTAACGGCACTTTAGCACGCTGTTATCGGTAACATTACCGTCGCTACCGTGCAATGAAGCTGGTGAATGCGTCTTGCAGCAGAATCTCTTTGGATTTTCTGCCAGAGTGATCCTTTAACAGTGCAGGGAGGCACTCAGTCCGTGGACGTATAGCATTCCTGAGGCCATGAGACCAATCATCACCGCAGCCACTACATCACGATTCTGGAGCATTTTCACTGGGTGCCCCTCTTATTTCCGTCACTATTCTGGGACACCTTTGCTAGATTCTCCTCGTATTTACGGGGTCCATAGGATTCCAGGTAGACAGATCTGACCCAGCCGTCGAAGATCATTCTCGAATTATGTACTCCATTATTGTCTATCTAACCGCATGTGTTACTGTGCAAATTCTAGTGAGTACTCTTCCCGCTTATTGTAACTTCTACACCCACATTTCACAGCTTCTCGATTTTCTTTATAACATCTTCCATCGGCGTTTAGAAACCTCTCCTATTGATGACAACCACTGAGGGGTGGCACAGTTGAATACCATAATTCTCATAAGACATGAAGTGATTCTTCAAATTCATCTGAGGATGCACCTTTAACGTACAAAGCCGATCATGAGTCTTTGAAAGTATTACAATAAATCATAAGGACTTACAGTCACATTTCTCCCCTAATAACACCGTGCGCAGTGTTACACTACTGAACTTCCATTTGCATCAATCATGTATTACTGTAGCTGCGGTTGTCCCATCTATAGAGAAGTTTGTTTCGAGTACCACCGGCAGGCTGTTCGGTCTCTCGCGGATCTCTCAACTGCCGTCACTACTATTTCTTTGAATTTAAGTCATAGTTAACCTGTGTGGAACAGAGACTGTCTATTAGGAAGGCGTCAAGCAAATTTTCGCCTCTCTTTTGAAATAGATATTTTTGCGTGTTTGTCATCACTAACTACATTTGTATCTATTGGGTACCTATTCGAAATGAGAGTCTAATTCTGCTTTCGCGTTTCTTCATATCTGTCATCTGTGGCGGACTGGAGAGAGTCGGTATAAGGAACCGATTAGTATTAATTTATTTCTTTTGTCGAACATGATCTCAAACCACAGTAAGACGGAGCAACTAACTGCTCCAGTTTTACTACACTGTAGCTGCTCCTATCAGTAATGAACATGATATTGGTGACAGCTGATTTATGTACGTAAAGCCGTGGACCAAGTCATAATTCCTTGGCAAACCTTTCCTCTCCCACTGCTGGAAACTTCATCACAGGCTCTGACGACTAAAAAGGCCGTTACAGACTTAAAACATGATCAGAAATCTTAACTGTTTGTATGTATCCGAACAACGGGCGTTTCGTAGCGTCGTCAGATCGCTGTCGAAGATCGCGAAGTCGCGCCAACGTATGCTATGAGGCTTTCAGCGTGGAGTAGTTGGCGTAGTTTGTTTTATTTATCGGTAAGTAACACGATTGTCTAATTTCAATCCTTTTTCTTTTCTCTTGGCATCGTTTTTGTGCTTTTGAATTTCTATGGCCTCTGCAACTAGGACTACGACAGTCGTCTGTTTCACCCATAACCTTTGAGACTGAACTTCCATTCGCGTTTACCTGAGACCGTTTGACCCAATAAATCGCGCAGCTTACTCCACACAAAAACAGCTACCGTCGTCGTCGCTTCGTGTGTGTTATGGACTCACGAACTACTAAGCGGAGCCTCTGATTCAGACCTTCCACTTAGCACCACAAGTCTGTAATAGATCCTGTCAACGGTCCTAAGCGTACTGTGGTTCAGCCTTCATCTTGCAAGCAAGAATGCTTGTCCTTACGACTTCAGATAGCTACCAAAAGCCAGAGAGAACGTTTTCGGCTAAGCGGCACACATCATTTGTACCGACATGAACCACCGCCCGCCGTTGGCTGCATCCTATTCTCTTCAAACCATACCGAAGCACTCGCTCCATATCTGGGATGAGTGCACACTGGATTTCTTCTTCTTCTTGGTGGCTGCAGCCCTTAGGAGCTCCATCATGTGCCAGGATTCATCTGAAACTAATGCAGCCGGCACTGAAGCTTTTTAAGCCAGAGATAACGCCTGAATCCTGGTTTTAGACAACCGTAGAGACATTTCCATTGGTCCCAGAAAATCTTAGTCTTGAACCGATCTTGCACACGACCACGTGTGAGGGGTCAGCCTTAGTGTGAGCAGTAACCGCGCCGACTACAGCAGTGGACAGATGAAGGGAGACATGGTAAGTGGTAGACTTCCCTTGGATACCCACCTCTACAGTGATTCTCAATCGAAACAGTCCCGACCGGCCTGATCAAGGCCAACACCAGCTAGGGCAGTGGGTGAAGGGTAGCCAACCCAGAAAGCAATCCCGTAGTCCCCAAAATCGGTGGAAATTTTCGGAACACAAGGGCAATAGAAGTTTAGGGTTAAAGAAAGGAATTCAAAGATAAAAAGCTAAATATGTAACTTTTTCGTCATAGAAGCTCGTGATATGATTCCTAAACGGTTCATCTATCTACATGGTGCTGCTCGAACGCAGGTTGACGCCCGACTGTCTGGACTGCAGCAGTGGTCAGCCTTTGGAGAACCGTGGACCTGATTTACATATACAAGTTCGCGGATCACCTTACCACGTGACACGACAGCAGTGCCCTTAGTGCGTAGAGTCAAAATTATAGCGTAAGAAACGTTAATGTTTATGGAATAACGCTCTGATATGAATGGCACCCCGTTACCGACACGCCACCCCAACAAATCATGCCACAAAACACGCTTGTTTGACAATACACTGCTTTTATGTTCACCACATCTTCATATGTTTGTATTTATTTACGAGTCATGTTTACTGTTTCTTTACTTATGACGTTTCTCAATAGCTGTCTGAAGCCACAGCTTTCCGGGTCATTTTTTGTCACACTCTGTCCCATGTGCATTCGGACAAACCGCTACGTTTAAATAGTCATAAAATTTGATTTCAGCAGTTTCAGTGAAACAGTTCAGGTTATCATGTAAAAGCTTACATTAACACCACACAAAAACTATATTCAAATAAATTTTGAAGTTTGTTTCTTCGAAAAATCGGATTTAAATTAAAAAAACACACAAAATTAACATCATATCACATAGTAATGTTAATGCTTTGAAAATTCAAACATCCTGCACTCTAAATCTTACTACTTGCTATATTTTAATGTTCATTATAAATATAATAACGAAAAAATAAAAACTCCCATAAAACATTCAAAAAATGAAGTTTACGAAATTAATTTTTGAGTTTTTAATTTTACCCTCAGAGTTTTTCTTTGCACTCGCTGGAAATTTTTGAAGAGAAACCAGCTACATTGGCTTTTTGCAAACAATGATAAATATAAGATTTGTTTCCTTATTTGTAAACTCTACATTTGTGATATTTTATAAACGTGGGTAAAACTGAAAATCAAATTCATATTCATGTGTAGATTGTCGTATGTGATGCTGGATGTGTAAACGTTTTGTGAGTTTCTTGAGACGGGTACGTCGAATACGTGTGCTTCTGTTCCATATATATATATATATATATATATATATATATATATATATATATATACAAACTGTGCAATATAATCAACACGAGGGTATGATCTACATCCCTAAAACAGTACACAATTTGGTTGAGAGTAGGTCAATCTGACTTAAAACTTATGTAGTCCATAGAAATGATTTTGACCCTAACGTAATCACAAATTTATATTACAAATGTAAAACACCAAATTAGAACACAATATATACCGAGATAGCCTAACTCGAGAAATATCACCGATACAGAAAAGATATGTATCACCAGTCTACCTTGAAACATCCTCCAACAGAATTAATGCACTTTTTAAAGCCACACATATTCAACTAGCTATTCGAAGCAATAACAACATTGTAATAAAATTACGTTCCACCACCACTAGAACATCGAAATATGATAACCCAGACATATATAAAATCACATGTGGCAGCTGTAATAGCTTTTAAATTGAGCAAATAGGAAGAAATTTTAACGTGAGGTATATGAGATGAAATGTCATGTGGCTAGAGCCTCCGACTGGGTAGGCCGGAACAACCCTTTTGAGCTGACGCCACTTCGGCGACTTGCGTGTCGATGGGGATGAGATGATGATAAAGAACACACTAGAGAGAGCGAAATAACCAGTCGAGCTTCTTTCTACACTTGAAAAGTCAAAATGACACTGCTGATACATCGAAAACGCACTACAGATTCTGCACAAAATATCGAAAGGTTTGTAATGAACATTATGCAGGTATTTGAGATTTGTACGTACACTAGAAAATATCCACAATAATTATTAAACGGATATACAGAATTTAGACGCAAGTACTACGGTACTGTACCTTAAAAACTTTATTGAACGTTTACAAAACGAAAATCGATAAATCGGTAGGAACATACGCAACAACCAAAGATTATCGAAACAAATTTTTGCTAATAAAATAATATCGCTGTGCTTCTGCACAATCTTTGTAAACATATAGCGTCGTAAGAGTGGAACTGTCAAACTGCTGTCTCGTCGTAATTAACATTTAATTTCAACATCTTGACATGATTTACGATCTTATTAAAGCAGTGACAGTTACAAAACAGTCCAGCAACGAGGCAACATTCACGTCGCATCAATATAGACGTGAGTACAAGACAGCTACTTTAATGTGAATGACATTGGCATCCGTACCTGTTCTCACCAAAATTCTAATTGCAGGAACTTGAAAATGGCGATTAAGCCGAAACTGTTGTAAATAAAGATTACTTATTATAAGCAGCTATATAGTGCATCTGCACTAATAGTCATACCATTATGAGATATATATTACGCTGCTGGCCCTGAAAAAGAAAAATTGTTGACGATATCGTCGTATGAAATAAATGGGAATATTTTCCGTTTTATTCGCTAAAATGTCAAATTGATGAAGATAATTGGAGGCATCAAATATAATAAGAGTTGTTTTCGATATAATGTCATTCCTACATATGCCTATATAAACGTGACGGCATGACCAGATCTTGGATGTGGATAAGACAAGAAAAACAGGACAAATTACATCGAAAAGAAACAGTGAATCAAGAACTCTATGTAGCACATCTAAGGTTAAGTTACAGTTTAACACCTTTAACTTTTGATTATGTTGCATCGTTTGTAGATAGATATATAAGGAACACAAGCAGACATATTCGATGTACCCATAAGAAGAAACTCCCAAATTTTTACACATCCAGCATCACGTACTACAACCTACACATGAGTATGAGTCTGATTTTAGTTTTACTCATGCTTAGAAATTTTCACAAATATAGAATTTACATATAACGCCGGCCACTATGACCGAGCGGTTCTAGGCGCTTCAGTGCGGAACCACGCGGCTGCTAAGGTCGCCGATTAAAACCCAGCCTCGGGCATGGATGTGTGTGATGTCAAAAATGGTTCAAATGGCTCTGAGCACTATGGGACTTAACATCTATGGTCATCAGTCCCATAGAAGTTAAAACTACTTAAACGTAACTAACCTAAGGACATCACACAACACCCAGTCATCACGAGGTACAGAAAATCCCTGACCCCGCCGGGAATCGAACCCGGGAACCCGGGCGCGGGATGCGAGAACGCTACCGCATGTGTGATGTCCTTAGGTTAGTTATGTTTAAGTAGTTCTATGTTCTAGGGGACTGATGACCTCAGGTGTTAAGTCCAATTGCGCTCACAGCCATTTGAACCTTTTTTTTTATTTTACAGGTAACATCTCCTTACAAAAGGTCTGAAATGCTACATAGTCCCAACACTACAGACAAATATAAGACGTCATTCTCCTCCTTTTTGGGTCACAGGTGGAGCATGTTATGCGTTTTTCCAATCTTTCTAAAACGGCTTCTACTCTTGGTTCTGCTACACCCAAACACAGCGAATGGATGCGTGAAGTTCATAGGCTAAGTGATAGTTGTTGAGTCGCCTTTTGTCTATTGTGTCACCAACGAGTTTGCAAGCTTCTTCGAAAAAGTTAAACCGGCTCAACTGTCTATCATTTTTTTAGATATTCACCCCACTTATCTCCAAGATGCGATTAATGATAGCATTTGCGATCTATAGAAGAGGCTTCGACGACCAGCGATTTTTGTTTCAACTAAATATAGTTTTAGCAGAAGCTTTAGCTGAAGATTGAGTCTCTAAAATTCTATCACCACTATAATAACTTCTTTCACTGAAAATTTCACAGGTGGCCAAACAGATTCGTCTTCAGTTTCGCACTATTCCTATTCTAAATTTGATCACTTTCAATTTCGTTGTCACTATCTAATTCAACATCACTTCCCATACTGTCCTTGCCGAACGAGGTAGCCGCGCGGTCTAGGCCACCTTCTCATGGTCCGTGCGGCTGCGCACGTGGGAGGTTCGAGTCCTCCCTCGGGCATGGGTGTGTGTGTTGCCCCTAGCATAAGAAGTGTGTAGGCTTAAGGACCGATGACCTCAGCAGTTTGGTCCCATAAGACCTTACCACAAATTTCCAAATTATACAGTCCTCAAACTATTTTAAAACAGTATCCTCAAACTTATGGTCTGTAACACGAATGGCAGGTGAAGACTTGGCTACTGAATCCATAACACAAAGTACCACGTGCGATCTCAGACCTAGCACGAAACAAGCGGTAATGGTATATGTTCATTTTACATCAAAGTGACTACTTACAAAGGAAATCATTGCAGCTTCGAGAAAGAACAACTAGATAACTTTGTAGTACCGTGCCCCACCTCTGTAAATTAGTTAACACAGTAACAATAAACGTTAGCGGTCTATGAGACCGCAGCTGGGACTTAAAGAGTAAAAATTCCGTCGCAAAATTCTACAGTGCCTCGCTCTGTCTCCCACGAGTTTGTTCCGCGAGCTGCATTCAAATCCAATCGCGGGCCCATCCGTGGTCAATAGACTACAAACTTAGTACTGTGCAGCGTCTTTTGGGAGTGACAGATCTCTGACCAAATAGTTCAGTTCAGACTATAATAAAAATTGTGGTTGAGAGCAGTGTTAGATTTTGTAAATTTGATCAGGGTTGTCGTGTGTTTCGTTCTCTGAAAGTGGAAGCGGGCCTCAAGGAAATTGGACGGCTAACGTACAAGAATATGAGGTCTATGAAACACAAAACTCAGCGCAGATTCAGTATTCGGATAATATATTTCTATCTTCAAGAATGAGATTTTCACTCTGCAGTGGAGTGTGCGCTGATATGAAACTTACTGGCAGATTAAAACTGTGTGCCCGTCCGAGACTCGAACTCGGGACCTTTGCCTTTCGCGGGCAAGTGCTCTACCAACTGAGCTACCGAAGCACGACTCAGGCCCGGTACTCACAGCTTTACTTCTGCCAGTATCTCGTCTCCTACCTTCCAGACTTTACAGAAGCTCTCCTGCGAACCTTGCAGAACTAGCACTCCTGAAAGAAAGGATATAGCGGAGACATGGCTTAGCCACAGCCTGGGGGATGTTTCCAGAATGAGATTTTCACTCTGCAGCGGAGTGTTTGCTGATATGAAACTTCCTGGCAGATTTTATTTCTATCTTGCTATTTAAAGTTGTAACCTCATGTTATAGGAGCAAAAACAGCAGTCATCACTATCATTTTGAGGCTGCCTCTACATCAATTGCACTCCTAAACAGAAGAAAATTCACAGAATGCTTAAAGCACGTGTGAAGTCGTTGCACGCCCAACGAGTTGCGCTAATCACCAACCTTTACACGAAAGTTCCATAGCTTAACTTTTTTCTGACAAAGTCAGAGATTGTGCGCCGCTGATTTTTCGCAGGTTTGAAGCACATGTAGCAGAATCGGTCAGAAGAATTAGTAAAATCTCTTAAGGCCATGAAATTCGTAAAAGCAGAAACCACTCAACCAGTTTTTCAATTAATGTTTGCCTGAAAAACGTTATGTACAACAAAATATAAGCTTCGAAATCACAAAATTACGATAATATAAAAGTAGCAGTACTAACCATACAAATTAGAAAAGTGGATGTACGTAAGTATGTCTGTATATATGTATCTACAATTAGTGAAGAAAACATAGTCACTTATTAGAAATATGCCTGGCTTCAGACTCTAGTAGAAGGCCACCTACCATCTCCAGATAACGCACTGTAAAGACAAAAATTAAAAGTGCTGATCGATATGTGGATGTAAGAAAATATTAATAAGAATATACCTTAAAATGATGAATCATCACCCATCTGGTTGACGATGGTGACGCTTGGAAGAGTTGTGCTGGCCCCAGTCGCAAAACTACTGCTGGTGACTGAGCAGATACCGGTTAAATACAGTAAAAGATGGCGCGGACATTACAATGGGAAGCCATTTACATTTGTATGTTAAGATTTGAAAGTCAGTTTTCAAAAAATGTACATAGATCTGGGATTTCAATAAAATACGGATAGCGTACACGTTAAAACCTGTTTTATAAACGTTGAATAATAAGCCAACGTGATAGATTAAACTGTAACCCAGAACACCGTGTGGAGGCAATAGTCAGCAAAACGAAGACGGTGTTTCGATAGCAACTGCTGTTAAGTCGTCAGTTACACATTCGTAATAGAATATGACATAAAAAGCAGATACATTACGGTTAAATATACCAGTATTCACATTAGTGATACTGGTTTGTTAAACATATTTCAAAATGATACGCAAAATTAGAAGTTTCGTGGTATATGAGCTCCGTCTCGTTCATCTATTAGAATCCACAAGGACGACGTCTCTTTGGAGACAACCTGGCTGAAATGACTGCCGGCTGTCAAAGATGTTTCCCAGTAATTTTATCAAAGTTATGTATATATGAATGTTCCTCATCTCCCCCTAAACCATAGAATCGATTTCAGCCAAACATACTACACGTATCAATTATTGTCTCGAAAGAATCACTGTGATGATAAGAACCATCCACCTATTGAAGAGGGCGTGAATAAACTGTGTAACCTACAATAGGAGAATATCAATATTTTAGTCATCCTGCATTTGAGACTGAGAGCTCTTAGGGAATTTGAACAAATTTTTCACGTAATTTTGAAACCTATAAAAAATTTTCGCGTGAACTACCTCCACAAAACGATGATAGGAATTTTATAGCTTACTACAGTTTCGCTGTTCACGCAGTAAAACTACCACATAAAACAAGCCCGATCGGTTGGGCGTGAGGTCTAACGCAGTGCTTCCCGAGCGGTAAGGCATGCCGGTACCCGGCACGAATCCGCCCGGCGGATTAGTGTCAACGTCCGGTGTGCCGGCCAGCCTGTGGATGGCTTTAAGCCGGTTTTCCACCTGCCTCGGTGAATGCGGGCTGGTTCCCCTTATTTCACCTCAGTTACACTATGTGGGCGATTGTTGCGCAAACACTGTCTCCACGTACGCGTACACCATAATTACTCTGCCACGCAAATATTTGGGTTACACTCGTCTGGAATGAGACGTTCCAGGGGGGTGAGGGGGGGCGGCGGCACCGGGGGCCGAGCCGCACAGTAACCCTAGGTGAGGGCTACAGCGGGGACGAAGCCTCTCCGCTGTTTCTAGGTTCCCAGTTCAATAAATACATACCACATCAAGCACGACGTTTTACTTTATTACTTCTACACTCCTGGATATGGAAAAAAGAACACATTGACACCGGTGTGTCAGACCCACCATACTTGCTCCGGACACTGCGAGAGGGCTGTACAAGCAATGATCACACGCACGGCACAGCGGACACACCAGGAAACGCGGTGTTGGCCGTCGAATGGCGCTAGCTGCGCAGCATTTGTGCACCGCCGCCGTCAGTGTCAGCCAGTTTGCCGTGGCATACGGAGCTCCATCGCAGTCTTTAACACTGGTAGCATGCCGCGACAGCGTGGACGTGAACCGTATGTGCAGCTGACGGACTTTGAGCGAGGGCGTATAGTGGGCATGCGGGAGGCCGGGTGGACGTACCGCCGAATTGCTCATCACGTGGGGCGTGAGGTCTCCACAGTACATCGATGTTGTCACCAGTGGTCGGCGGAAGGTGCACGTGCCCGTCGACCTGGGACCGGACCGCAGCGACGCACGGATGCACGCCAAGACCGTAGGATCCTACGCAGTGCCGTAGGGGACCGCACCGCCACTTCCCAGCAAATTAGGGACACTGTTGCTCCTGGGGTATCGGCGAGGACCATTCGCAACCGTCTCCATGAAGCTGGGCTACGGTCCCGCACACCGTTAGGCCGTCTTCCGCTCACGCCCCAACATCGTGCAGCCCGCCTCCAGTGGTGTCGCGACAGGCGTGAATGGAGGGACGAATGGAGACGTGTCGTCTTCAGCGATGAGAGTTGCTTCTGCCTTGGTGCCAATGATGGTCGTATGCATGTTTGGCGCCGTGCAGGTGAGCGCCACAATCAGGACTGCATACGACCGAGGCACACAGGGCCAACACACGGCATCATGGTGTGGGGAGCGATCTCCTACACTGGCCGTACACCACTGGTGATCGTCGAGGGGACACTGAATAGTGCACGGTACATCCAAACCGTCATCGAACCCATCGTTCTACCATTCCTAGACCGGCAAGGGAACTTGCTGTTCCAACAGGACAATGCACGTCCGCATGTATCCCGTGCCACCCAACGTGCTCTAGAAGGTGTAAGTCAACTACCCTGGCCAGCAAGATCTCCGGATCTGTCCCCCATTGAGCATGTTTGGGACTGGATGAAGCGTCGTCTCACGCGGTCTGCACGTCCAGCACGAACGCTGGTCCAACTGAGGCGCCAGGTGGAAATGGCATGGCAAGCCGTTCCACAGGACTACATCCAGCATCTCTACGATCGTCTCCATGGGAGAATAGCAGCCTGCATTGCTGCGAAAGGTGGATATACACTGTACTAGTGCCGACATTGTGCATGCTCTGTTGCCTGTTCTATGTGCCTGTGGTTCTGTCAGTGTGATCATCTGATGTATCTGACCCCAGGAATGTGTCAATAAAGTTTCCCCTTCCTGGGACAATGAATTCACTGTGTTCTTATTTCAATTTCCAGGAGTGTATACCACAAACTGTATTCGTGCCACACTTTCTGACAATTTTCACATAGATCATTGTATGCACGGGGCAAATTACACCATTGTTCGAAACATACTCCAGGAGATATGGCGTCATAAGTGTAGAATGCATGAAAAGCTACCACATCATGGGAGACAATTAACACTTTTTGCAGACAGTAGGCGCATACACGACTGTATGTACCTGCAAAACTGTGTCATTGTACACCACGTAGTTCATGAGATAAGACGTGATAAACATTGAGCTGCGTGCAAATGAAACTGCAGGCCGAAATTAACTAGACATACAGGTGAAATATGTGTACAGGTACGCAGGAAATACACACATCAAAAAATGTTGTACATCACCCCGGTTCCCAGAACTCCTGAAGATAGACGTTGACTGTGGACGTTGTATCAGAGGCACAGTGCCTTTGACTGTTCAGAGATGTCACTAAACCCTCCCAAAGAGGTATACAACCATGCATGAGCAGCGCCTATTAGACTCAGGGGGTCCGACAGCCGATCAGTTCCACTCATTCCTCCAGGGAAGAGGTACGCAGTTCGTGTTGTCTGTAGTTCAATCATGCCTAGACGGTCAATACCGCGAATCGATAACTTCGGCATTGTTACTTTGTGCCAGGAAGGGCTCTCAACAAGGAAAGTGGCCAGGCGTCTCGGAGTGAACCAAAGTGATGTTTTCCGGACCTGCAGGAGATACAGAGAGGCAAGAAGTGTCGATGAGATGCCTCCCTCAGGCCGCCCAAGAGCTACTACTGCAGTGGATGACCGCTACCTACGGATTATGGCTCGGAGGAACCTCGACAGCAACGCCACCATGTTCAATAATGCTTTTCGTGCAGCCAAAGGGCGTAGTGTTACGACTCAAACTATGCGCAATAGGCTGCACGATGTGCAACTTCACACCTTACGTCCATGGCGTGGTTCATCTTTGCAACCACGACACCATGCAGCGCGGTGCAGATGGGCCCAACAACATTCCGAATAGACCACTCAGGATTGGCGTTACGGTCTCTTCAGACAATCATCGGAGATCTGTTGGAGGCAACCCGGTCAGGTTGAACGCCTTGGACACACTGTACAGTGAGTGGAGCAAGGTGGAGGTTCCCTGCTGCTTAGGGATGGCATTATGTGGGGCCGACGTACGTCGCTGGTGGTCATGGAAGGCGCCTTAACGGCTGTACAATACGTGAATGGCATCCTCCGACCGATAGTGCAACCATATCGGCAGCATATTAGCGAGGCATTTGTCTTCATGGAAGACAATTCGCGTACCCATCATGCACATCTTGTGAATCACTTCCTTCAGGATAACGACATCGCTCGACTAGAGTGGACATCATGTTCTCCAGATTTGAATTCTTTCTAACATGCCTGCGATAGATTGAAAAGGGCTATTTATGGACGACGTGACCTGCCAACCACTCTGAGGGGTCTACGCCGAATCGCGATTGAGGAGTGGGGTAATCTGGACCAACAGTGCCTTGATGAACTTGTGGATAGTATGCCGAGACGAATATAGGCATGCGTCAATGTAAGAGGACGTGCTACTGAGCATTAGAGTACCGGTGTGTACAGCAATCTGGACCACCACCTATGAAGGCCTCGCTGTATGGCGGTGCAACATGCAATGCATGGTTTTCATGAGCAGTGAAAAGGCCGGAAATGATGCTTATCTTGATCTATATTCCACTTTTCTGTACAGGTTCCGGAACTCTTGTAACCGAGGTGATGTAGAACTTCCTTGATGTGTGTATGTTAGATACGTGTGAAATTCGATATATGCATGTTCGAGTGTTTGAGCAAAGCGATGGTTAACACGCTCATCATAAACCATTGGAAGGATTTCAGTAAAACTTCATACATACAAGATGTACAGTCTGGAAAGAACTACTGTAGGGAAGAACCACCAGCCAGCAATTGGTGTGAGCGTGATAATGTGGAAAGAGGGGGAGATGAACAGACAGCAAGGGTAGACACAGAGAGGTGGAGGAGGAGATAGTCACAAGTAAATAACGGCAAAAGAGCAGCGAGAGAGGAGAGGAAGGAAAGGGGAGAAGGTGAACTTAGATTGGGGGGGAGGAGAAAATAGGGAGAGGGATGTGCGAGAAGGAAGTGAGCAGACAGATAGGAAGAACGAAATGGACAGAGAAAGGGAAGAGGAGGAAATGAGGAGAGAGAGGGGATGGAAATGGTCACAGAAAGGAAATGGAGGTGACGAACAGGGAGAGGGGGGACAGGAGATGGACACAGAAGGAAGGAGGAGGTGGACTGAGAGGGGGAAGAACGGATTGAGAGAGAAAGGGGACGGAGAGCTTTACAGAGGGAGAGAGCGTTGCGGAGCTGGACATAGAGAGTGGTAAGGAGGAGATGGATAAATAGAATACTGGAATATATACACATCAGGGCAATGATGGGTGCTCAGCAGCTAGTAGTCTATAAAATAAGACAACTTTTTATAGTGTGTAGCACTGCAACGACTAAATATCCACATAACGCATTTCTTATAGAAATATTTAATTTGTGGAAAAGCGCATACGATCGGAGAGCTTAAGTACTCCACGCGAAATAAACACCTAAGACAACTCCTACCTTTCAGAAAAACGTTTCACTATCAATCGTAGCTAAGAATTATGCATTATTATATGCTTTCTCCTTTATGGTGGTCTTATTTTAATTTAGACCAATACTTTTTTCATTCATTTACTCTGTTGTGTCTTCCGTTAATCGGTGAGGATTCTACATCGCTTTTTTTTCCTGTAGAAAACAGACTCGAAATTTTTGTTCTCATGTTTCATTTGCTTTGGTCACCCTTTTTTTTTAAAAAAAAAACCTTCATTTCTTCTAGGTACTTGTGGGTGCCATTAATCTAGTCATATTTGTTCTGTTTGGTATTGAAGTATTGGGGTATTTATTTTATTAATCTGGAACCAGCCATTCTTCTCACGTCCAACTAGAGCAGGACGTATGGTTTTGCAATTGCGTGAGACAGTTTCTGAAGATTCGCAAAGAGTTCCTTGTTACTCCGTGGTATACACTTCCCATTTTGAACAGTTTTCGACGTCAGAATTTGTACAAGAATTTTCTGTCTCCTTTCTTTTTTATCTCCATTCCTCTTTTAATAAAGAAATGAATTCTGCACAGTGGTTTTAGGTCATATTAAAATGTGTAACACCCCACCCGTTGCTTGTCCGATTTTTGCGTGTGTTCGCCCCTGACAAACAACTTACAGACAAATTGGGAGTGGAACTGTACGCAAAAAATGGATAACGCTAGATTTAAATGTGGCCCTGCCACCCCTAATTAATCTGCGGTGGTAGCGTTGACGATGAATCACACCTGTTTTTACTTCCAAACATGAATGATCATGAACACGTATATCTACCTCTCATCTGAACAGTGTTCGTCAGGAATACTTATCGATTACTTACTTCTAAAACACGACACATCAGACTTAATTTATTTAAATCTAAATATCTTCTTCTAATTCTAAGTTTACTATTAGCATTTATTTTCAAGTTGCCCGTTCCACGTCCCAGTTAATCATGTTCCTGTTCAATAATGTGAGATGGCCCCGGTTTTGGTGGTCGAATTTCTACATCTTCTGTTGCATTGTTTCGAAAACCACCTTGCCAGCCCTGATTCGTTTGACGACGACTTCCCCACGACCTATTCAACTTACCGGGAGAGTGCCTACCGTTGTTAGTGTAATGATTCCCAGGTTTACTGTTACTCTTTTCCTGACCAAATCCGTTGTGCTTATGCACCTGTTTGCTTTCCCACTGTAAGCCGTTAGTTCGTCGACCGTTTTTCCATTCCCGCTGTCGTCGTTTCTCGCGGGCTTGCTGCTCGTTAAATGCGAACTCGAGTTCCCTCAATATTCCTTTGAATACTTCTGTGTCGCTTCAAAACCTTCCGGCAAGTGTTTGCTTGTAGGCAATCGCTAGCTTCGTATAACACAGGCGTATAATTTCAGCTGTTCTACAAGGATTGTCGAGATACTGGTTCCTCTTTGTCATATTGTCGAAGAATTTAAAGGACTTCGGTAACATGGGCCTTCCATATCTCTAGACATTATTAATTTTTGCTTGATGCGTTACTGTGTTTCTTTTGACCAGAATTTGCCCAAGAAGGCATTCCGAAACTCATCATACGAGTTGCAAGTCCTGGCAAAGTTCCTCGTATATTCCGCTGTGGCTCCCTCCATATGTGAGCACACGAAATCGAGCTTATACATGAGTGGCCAGTAGGGAAGCAGAGACAGATGAAATTGGCCTATAAATGTTTTGGGATGAAGACTACTGCCTTCATCTGTTTAATGTTGAAATAAATAAAACCTATCTTCGCCATGATAGTTTTGATTTCTTCCTACATTTTGTTGAATCGGCATCTCTGGATGCAAACTTCCTTGTTCAGAAACTCTGTCTTCCTCTCTGTTAATGTGGGTACTCGATAAATGTTGCGTATTACGTACTAGGCGACAGAAATTGTGCCCCGTCGACGTATGCGTGCCCACCTAGTTTTCTACGGGCGTCGGCGCGGCATTACGGTATGCTCCGCTGCTACCGGCTTCCGCCGTGTTACTCGACCCGTCCAAATTACCAGACAGAGAAGTCGGTTTACGAGCTGATAGAACTATTTGTTAAGCACTCACTACCTCCCTGTTCCTATCATTGCCAGCCATTTCGCCAGGATGGCTACCTTGAGTTGGTATTGTGGTTTACCCGATAATACGTATAACTTCATTCTCTAGGTTTCGTTTTAATTTGGAGACTTCATCTCTTAGTGCGTCCCTAGGCGCCACGTCCGGTTGTTGCTGTTGCCTGTCCTCAATTCGCTTAATATGACTCTGCAATTTGGATAAGACAGCCTTCCCTACTTTCGCGGTACTCTGTGTCGAGTCGGAAGTTTCCTTCGCAATTTTCTTTGCCCCCTTTGCTATTAGTTACGCTTCATTGGCTGTTCTTTTAATTATAGCTACCTCCTTTTCTAATTTTACACCTAAGTTCTTTACCTCCTATTTATTTCATCCATAATTTTTGCGCTAGCCTTCTCGGCGTTCGATAAATTTGTATTAAGATCGGAGTTATATTTTTCGACGTTGGATATTTTTGTACTGAGATCGGCGTGAAGTGCGGTGTTGTCTTTTTTTATTTCTGCCTGCATCCCTTTCAAAATTTCTATAATTTTCTCTAGACCTGGCCCATTTGTGTCCCTTGTGTCCTACTGTGAGCACCGTTTCCCGTGTTCCTGTTAATCTTTCTCTATCTTAAAGCGTAATGTTTTCGGGCACCAGTCGGGTCGCTCCGGACTGAACCACTCGACTGGAGTAGGAAATAATTTGTTTCAGTGGCACTACGGCTCCGTGGGCTGTATCCTCCATAATTATGGATTACGACATCAGCCTCCACGTACCTCGGTTCCTCAGCGTCGCTGTCGGACTCGTAGATTCTACTACCCACTGGGCTGAACTTATTCTTATCATCACCTTCCGGCATCTGCATTTCACATTCGTCACTTTCGCTTGCAGTACCCTCCCGACTGTCACCCATTTTATCACTATTAAACACGCTGTAGCCCTGGTTTTCGCTCTCGTCAACATATGTAATTTAATGTGAATCGTACACTCGACAGCAACATATATTATAGTCTGAACAATTAAAAGAAACAAAATACCAATCACAAAACAAAACGCTAAACGGGGTGTGCGCAGTGACCAGAAATGGCACCAACTTATACATGCTAATAAGATTGACACACAAACGGTTCTGCACTTACTGTTCAGCATTTGCTGAGAACAAGTAACATTAGCATACACAACAAAAACAACAAAAGGAACAACGCGCTTGCAGCATAGAATCAACAAACACAACAACAACAAAAACACACAACTAATGCTACTTATTTTTATTCGTGATTCTACTATCAAAATTATCAGACAAGTTGGATCACAATGAAAAACAAAACTGAGGTTTCTCCTAACTGCAACTCAGGCAGATCCCAAAATTACTAATTCTAGGCATGGGTCAGCCATAAGTAACACCCCCACCCGTTCTTGTCCGATTTTTGCGTGTGTTCGCCCCTGACAAACAACTTACAGAGAAACTGGGAGTGGAACTGTACGCTAAAATGGATAACGCTAGATTTAAATGTGGCCCTGTCACCCCTAATTAATCTGCGGTGGTAGCTTTGATGATGAATCACACCTTTTTTTACTTCCAAACATAAATGATCATGAACACTTAGAGTGTTCAATGACATCAAACACATACACAATAATAATATAACGCAAAAGGGTGAATTCTGGATCAACTAACGAATGTAAAAGCTCTACTGAATCACAATAATTTTATTATAACTTTCAGATCAATGCTGAATAAAACACAATGAACAATTTACAAATTATCCTCCTGGCAGTGAACTGTGTTAAAACTGGTGCTAAACGCGATCTCTTATAAATTGGCTGACCGACTGAAATCGACACAAAACGTAAAATACGAAGAACCACTACACCCCAAAGTACCGTGAAACCTCTGTGGAAACAGCAATTGCACGTGTTCCAACCCACCGCGACGGCGCGGCTGTGCGGTTGACGTGTGGCGTCTCGGAAAGTACACTCCTACACTACTCGGACAACAGACCGCTGTCCATAAACTTCTCTGTTTGCAACGATCTTCCTGGCAGCAAAGAGCTGGCGCGGCAAACGTCCTCTCAGAACGAAAGACCAAGACGGGAGACGACTTGGGTAACGTCCTCTCAGTACTAGAAACCAGAACGGAAGACCCCCGAGAGTCCAGCAAGATCGGTCTTCACCTTTGTTTTCTCCCCTCAACTTTTACTGAGCGAATCACATCACTAGAAGCTCTCAAAATACCCAGTTTGCCAGTGCCGACCAATGTACGGCCTTTTCCACCATTCTTTTATTTCTACAAAGTTTCACAAGTAAACTCCGCCCTCGCCGGCGGGGAAGAACCACAGCTGTGGGCAATAACACGTTTACTGGACGTTTTCTCCCAAGAGACCACTCGCGACTTTACTGGCAAGATTCCCCATCGTAACGAACACAGATTATAGCATTGAAAGTTTGTTATTCGGAACTCCTGGCATGCCCCACTTGAGTTACACGAAGGCGTAAAATTAGTGGGACATAGGCGAGAGCAGGCACAGGAAAGCCGATCCAGCTATCCACTGCCCTGTTTTGGTAAACACTTGAACACCTGCAGCCGCACGTCCTTCAGACGTTGGCGGCCGCTGTGGCCGCTCTAAACGGATTACAGAAATCCCCCAGATCACCAATCATACCGTTAGGCTGGCGGCTAATCGTGGAGGTAGCCGAGCTCTGTCTCGCGTACTGCCTTTCCGCAAAATCTTATAATTACAAAATCGCGGAATTCTCGGGTGCCGATGCGTTTCCACATAGATTTCCTACACCGTAATTTAGAGTATTACTCCAACAAAACCTAAAGTGTCACGTTAAATAGACTCATGTAAGATGCAAGGCCGTTGCCACCTTACAAATGGTATCAGACTGCGTTTTCAGATTGATGAGAACTGATTTTTTTTTAAAGTATAGAGGTCCTCGAAGAGCTGATACGCAGTCTGGTTCTTTTGGGTCCTAATGTCCTCTGCTTTTTATTTAATGCATTTATTTGTACAGTTTCTGCGAGATATCTGAATTTCCAAACTTTGTTGATCGTTACGGAGTCCGTTCTTGTAAACTACGAGCTTCAAAACTGTTGTCCGTATTCGTCATTTTTTGAGGAACAGGTTTCTAAGAAAGAAAAGATGTGTGAATCATGGCCGAATTTAGGTCTTTGGCAAACAATACTAGGACATCTTTGGAAGTGAAGCAGTTGAATTTGTCTCCCATATATTTGGGGCTAGTTGCACATATTCTTGTGGTGCGTTTTCTCCTTAACGGATATATTTTTCCAAGATAGAGGTCAAAAGCTTGGATGATAGTTCGTCTCCTTGCCTCTATCCTGTTCTTATTTCGAATAGTTTCGAATTGCCACCGACAACCATTCCTCTAGGTATAATGTTTATGAGGGTCTGTTGGATTAAATTTATCAATTTGTCATGAACATTAATATGAAGGAGTGTTGACGCATATCTGTTTATTGCCTTCTTTGTTTTTATCATTTCAGTTAAACGAATGCTACGGTCACAGGTTCGAATCCTGCCTCGGGCATGATTGTGTGTGAGGTCCTTAGGGTAGTTAGGTTTAAGTAGTTCTAAGTTCTAGGGGACTGATCACCTCAGATGTTAAGTCCCATAGTGCTCAGAGCCATTTGAACCAGTTAAACGAATGACAATACGTGCAGAGATCTCAGCGTTGTAGTTTTGTCAGCGTTAGTTGCCGATGTTCAGACGGTTGGTAATCTGACTGTTCAAGCTGTAGTTAACAGGTTACAACGTAATAAAGTAAGAAATAAAACTTCGTTCAGCGTTGCTTCTTTGGGCACCTACTTCCCGCCTTAAGTCCACTAATCACGGCGAACAGTAGCATAAGGTTTTAGTGCTGCACTGCCTCTGACATCCTGCCGTGGCATCCAGCAGTGGGATATCTGTACTGATGTTACTTTGCAAAATTGTTTTCCTGTTTCGTATCGGTAACAACATGTGCATTTATACCGGTAATCTGCTCTGCGTACCTTTTGTACATTTAGGAAAATCTTTTGACAACTCAGTACTCTTCGAATCAAGTTATCATGAATCAAATGCAGATAGCCAGACGCCAGACGGGAGTCGAAGGGCTTGGAGTGGAGGAGGCAGTTGCGGGATTGGCAGAGGTTTGCATTCTGTACCGAGTGTTCTTCAGTCTGTACATTGAACAAACAGTAAAGGCCACTAAGGGAAAACCAAGGAGGGGAATTAATGCTCAAAGAGAAATAATAAAACTTTTGGATTTCCTGATGAAGTTGTAATTTTGTCAGAGACGTAACAAGTCTTGGATTGGTTAGTGTCTGGAAGAGTGATTATAAGGCGTATACCAACAAAAGTGAAACTACGGTAATGGAACGGAATGAACTTAGATCAAATTACGCAGAGGGAATCAGAATGGGAAATGAGGCACTAAAAGTAGTGGACAGTAGTCAGCAAACTAACAGATGATGATCGACGCAAGGAACATATGAGATGGTGACAGACGATTGAAGGAACAGCGTTTTCTGAAAATTACGCATCTGTTAACATAGAACATTAATTTAGACGTTTAAAAACCACCCACAACAAAAACAACGAATCAAAGAAACGTCGGCGAACAGAGCAAGGAACGTCTGCGAACCAGAGATACTCGACTCAGAAGTAAAACCACTGCGTTGCTTAAGAACGATTGTTCGTCCACTGAGGTAAAGAAAAAGAAAAAAGAAAAAAAGAAGAAACGGTAAGACCACCACGGAAAGTCTCGAGGTCTGGTGAACCGGGCAGTCTGTGGATGGTTTTTAGGCAGTTTTCCATCTGCCTCGGCGAATGCAGGCTGGTTCCCCTTATTCCGCCTAAACTACACTATGTTCGCGACTGCTGCGCAAACAAGTTCACCACGTACGCGTACACCACCATTACTCGACCAAGAAAACATAGGGGTTACACTCGTGTGGTGTGAGACGTTCCCTGGGGGTCCACCGGGGGCCGAACCGCACAATAACCATGGGCTCGGTGTGGGGCGGCGGAGAGGTGGACTGCGATAGTCGTCATGGGGTTGTGGGCCACTGTGGCTGTGGCGGGGACGGAGCCTCTCCGTCGTTTCTAGGTCCCTGGTTCACGTACAATATAATACAAAATCCACAGGATTCATCTCTTTGAAAGAACACGGGCCTATGATGAGTAATGCCGTTAAACCGCACCACACACCCACCTTTGATGAATGAAGTGACACCGGTTGAAGAGGATGAGCATTTTCGTTGCCCATATTCTGCAGTTCCGCGTATTGACATGTCCTTGGGCAGGGAAAAGGGCTTCGCCCATCCACGGAATGTTCCATGGTTATTCATTGTCCTCATCCAAGCGAGCAAGAAATTTCAGTGCGAACGTTTGTCTCTCTGGCACGACAGCCGGAAGCAGCTTCTCGACGTGGCTGATTTTGTGTGAAAAATAGTGCAAGATGTTTCGTAGGGTTTCATGCAAAGCCCATGCAGGCATGTCCAAAATCGGGGAATTCCTCGTGCACTGCATGGCTGCACGCAACCAGCGTATCCCTCCGACAGGCATCAGATCAAGTGCTTTCCTCCCTTCGCCACACTGCCGCTTAAAAGAACCTGTCTTTTCGACTAATGCAGTCATTTTTTCCAGACGCTTATCCCACATTGGACGAACGCCTTTTCTTTCATGCTCTTGAGTGTCGGCAACTTACGCATGGCTACTGGCGCACAGTCACCGTTCTGGTGAAAGAGCTCTACCAGCAGCGCGCGGTCATTCATGGAGGCACTCATTTTGGGTGTCTCGGACGCAAACAGAGGAGCAGTAGTGTACCGCTCGACAGTTAGTGTGCATGTTCCGACATTTACAGGGCCATCAAAAATGGTTCAAATGGCTCTGAGCACTATGGGACTTAACATCTGTGGTCATCAGTCCCCTAGAACTTAGAACTACTTAAACCTAACTAACCTAAGGACATCACACACATCCATGCCCGAAGCAGGATTCGAACCTGCGATCGTAGCAGTCGCACGGTTCCGCACTGAGCGCCTAGAACCGCGAGACCACCGCGGCCGGCCCGCATCTCGTGGTCGTGCGGTAGCGTTCTCGCTTCCCACGCCCGGGTTCCCGGGTTCGATTCCCGGCGGGATCAGGGTTTTTCTCTGCCTCGTGATGGCTGGGTGTCGTGTGCTGTCCTTAGGTTAGTTAGGTTTAATTAGTTCTAAGTTCTAGGGGACTTATGACCACAGCAGTTGAGTCCCATAGTGCTCAGAGTCATTTTTTGAACCACCGCGGCCGGCACAGGGCCATCAATTGGTAAGATTTTCGTTAACTTTTTTTCGTGATGTTTCTCCAACATCAATAATACACTCCTGGAAATGGAAAAAAGAACACATTGACACCGGTGTGTCAGACCCACCATACTTGCTCCGGACACTGCGAGAGGGCTGTACAAGCAATGATCACACGCACGGCACAGCGGACACACCAGGAACCGCGGTGTTGGCCGTCGAATGGTTCTAGCTGCGCGGCATTTGTGCACCGCCGCCGTCAGTGTCAACCAGTTTGCCGTGGCATACGGAGCTCCATCGCAGTCTTTAACACTGGTAGCATGCCGCGACAGCGTGGACGTGAACCGTATGTGCAGTTGACAACCTTTGAGCTAGGGCGTATAGTGGGCATGCGGGAGGCCGGGTGGACGTACCGCCGAATTGCTCAACACGTGGGGCGTGAGGTCTCCACAGTACATCGATGTTGTCGCCAGTGGTCGGCGGAAGGTGCACGTGCCCGTCGACCTGGGACCGGACCGCAGCGACGCACGGATGCACGCCAAGACCGTAGGATCCTACGCAGTGCCGTAGGGGACCGCACCGCCACTTCCCAGCAAATTAGGGACACTGTTGCTCCTGGGGTATCGGCGAGGACCATTCGCAACCGTCTCCATGAAGCTGGGCTACGGTCCCGCACACCGTTAGGCCGTCTTCCGCTCACGCCCCAACATCGTGCAGCCCGCCTCCAGTGGTGTCGCGACAGGCGTGAATGGAGGGACGAATGGAGACGTGTCGTCTTCAGCGATGAGAGTCGCTTCTGCCTTGGTGCCAATGATGGTCGTATGCGTGTTTGGCGCCGTGCAGGTGAGCGCCACAATCAGGACTGCATACGACCGAGGCACACAGGGCCAACACCCGGCATCATGGTGTGGGGAGCGATCTCCTACGCTGGCCGTACACCACTGGTGATCGTCGAGGGGACACTGAATAGTGCACGGTACATCCAAACCGTCATCGAACCCATCGTTCTACCATTCCTAGACCGGCAAGGGAACTTGCTGTTCCAACAGGACAATGCACGTCCGCATGTATCCCGTGCCACCCAACGTGCTCTAGAAGGTGTAAGTCAACTACCCTGGCCAGCAAGATCTCCGGATCTGTCCCCCATTGAGCATGTTTGGGACTGGATGAAGCGTCGTCTCACGCGGTCTGCACGTCCAGCACGAACGCTGGTCCAACTGAGGCGCCAGGTGGAAATGGCATGGCAAGCCGTTCCACAGGACTACATCCAGCATCTCTACGATCGTCTCCATGGGAGAATAGCAGCCTGCATTGCTGCGAAAGGTGGATATACACTGTACTAGTGCCGACATTGTGCATGCTCTGTTGCCTGTGTCTATGTGCCTGTGGTTCTGTCAGTGTGATCATGTGATGTATCTGACCCCAGGAATGTGTCAATAAAGTTTCCCCTTCCTGGGACAATGAATTCACGGTGTTCTTATTTCAATTTCCAGGAGTGTATTTTGTTCAAATTTGTCGTCATTCTGAGCAGTGGTTGTCTTCCTACAGCGTTTTTAAACTGGGACTGTAATTATGGACACCCTTGATATAATTTTTCATTAGTATACCTTGAAAATACATGATACCCAATTTAAATCATAAGACACGTCGTCATTCCGACGTAGGGTCGTCACTGTCCACTGTCACTAGAATCACTAGAATACAAACGGCATCCTCAGTTGTAAGAGGAGGACGGGGTAGTTTTGGCAGTGACACTTCGGCAATTGCGGTGACACATGTGTGCGTGTTTCCAACGGTGTGTATGTTGCCTGCGGTGGAATTGGCAACACTGACTCACTGAAGCAGTAAGATATTCGAATGCTTTTATCTCTTTTTATTATTCATGTACGAAACAGTAATAAAGCAAGACTATACGTGGTTTTTGTTTACCATCTGTAAAGTTGAAAGATAACCTCAGTAATAAATTGGGGTCCGTGGTTCTGAAACGCTAGACAACCAACGACAGCTAGGTAAATATTCCTACCGGAGTTGGGGACTTGGAAATCTAAGTTGTTAGATGCGACTCGAATCCGTTAGAAACAATCTATATCTCACACTGAATTAATTTTTTGATAGGTTCCGCTTTGAGCAAACA
Source organism: Schistocerca cancellata (assembly GCF_023864275.1). Lineage (NCBI taxonomy): Eukaryota > Metazoa > Arthropoda > Insecta > Orthoptera > Acrididae > Schistocerca > Schistocerca cancellata. Next base: position 919,423,434 of record NC_064628.1, on the reverse strand, counting down.
TAATTTCATTTTCTTCTTTGTCTTCTTTTTTCCTCAAGCATGTTTCACTGCCGGTCTTGGTGGCCGAGCGGACAGCCGGCGCGGTAGCTCAGCGTCTTCGGTCAGAGGGTTAGTAGCCGTCTGTAATAAAAAAACTGAGTTAACCGATCAAACACAAACTTAAACGGATGTCTTACCACGTCCGCCCCTAGCACATACAACGAACGACAACGAACAAAATAAGAATTTAAAAAAAAGCAGTTCTAGGCGCTACAGTCTCGAACCGCGTGACCGCTACGGTCGCAGGTTTGAATCCTGCCTCGGACATGGATGTGTGTGATGTCCTTAGGTTACTTAGGTTTAAGTAGTTCTAAGTTCTAGGGGACTTATGACCTCAGAAGATGAGTCCCATACTGCTCAGAGCCATTTGAACCAACCATGTTTCACTGAAGTTACAAAATCATAAGTGTTATTTTTCTTTTTCATTTTCTTTCTATTAAATACCTTGGCGAATTGATTTCTACTCTCTGTAAAAATTTGAAAACAGTAAACTTCATTACATATTCCCATTTAAAAACTGTTGCTTTTCTGTTTAGCAGTATGTGAATACTTCATTTAAACACTGAAAATCTGTATGTACACATAGTAAAAAGTAATTTACCAATTTTTTCAACAGAAAGAAAAAAGTCATTCATGATTATGGAACTCCTGAAAGGGTGGAGAACAAGGCTAAAATCGTTTTCGCGCAATGCCGAATCTGTCCAAAAGCAAATTCATTCTAAGCAGTCATGGCCATGAGACTGAGCTTCAATCTCAAAATCAGTAGTTCTCAAGAAATTACTTATGTCACTGACATTACCTGCTCTACACGAACTAAATTGCGGCAGTGCTTCTTGATGTTCGTTTGAAAAGGTATCCCTCCACACGGTTGCCATTTCATAACTGCAAGAGTATGTAGAATGCTAATAAAAATACATTTCTGTTATTGAGAAAAACAACTTCCTTTACTACCGTCAGGCATATGCGGATTATGTACTTGTAGAGATGCTTAGAGATCAGTTGTTTCCGCCCATACTCTCTGAATAGTTATGATTTGTTCCTGAAATCTCTCAGTAAACCAATTGCACTGTGCCAGCTTATGAGAAAGAAACAACAATGAGTTTGCCATATACGAACAGACACCTTTTAAGCGGCATCGAATATGACGGCAGACAAAAATTTCGTTCCCGATAGTAACCGAATATAATACCGTAATATCTAAATATTGGCTATGCCGTGTTAATAGCAGATTATTGTTTGTATTCTTGGTGTAAAACAAATTCTGACATGACTGCAATGAAATTTAGTTTTCAGAGGCACAAGCAACGAAATATAATCTTCCACCGCACTCTAAAAAGTTTTCGAGCAATTCACCGATGCCGAGAATGTGCAGTCTATCTTTAGATAATGTGATGAATGTACGAATCATACTCACGGAGATAAACATCTGGCACAATGTATCTGTTTATTTCTATTTATTAATCACAAGGGACGCGTTGTTGCAGATTAGGTATTTTTGTTTGTGTAATTAGTTCACTGAGGAACGTTTGCCCTTGGGCCGCAAAGTGTAAACCGCAATTACGTGTGTGCACATCAGTAACATCTGCGGCTGACAGTTCCCGCGAATCCGGCTGACATCCATGTCATCCATCAAAGCAGCTGACCCTGTTTGCCACGGTAATTGTATGCGAAATTCCTACCGCTCATTTAAAGTCCCATGTGAACTTAATCAAACTGGTAATAAATAGGCACACCTCTGCTCCACCTCAAGCTTCAGGTAACCGAGTATTTTTTTTTTATGTTGTGTGTTAAAATTATAGCCCGGCCGTTGTGGCCGAGCGGTTCTAGGCGCTTCAGTCTGGAACCGCGCGACCACTACGGTCGCATGTTCGAATCCTGCCTCCATCATGGGTGTATGTGATGTCCTTAGGTTAGTTAGGTTTAAGTAGTTCTGAGTTCTAGGCGACTGATGACCTCCGATGTTAAGTCCCATGGTGCTCAGAGCCATTAGAACCATTTTTCGTAACATTATACTAAACGATAATTGGCACACTTCATATTGTTCCGCTTTATAAGTGAAGCTGGTTCGAACAACTTAAACCTTACCGTATCAATGCATTGAATAGTTTCTGCGAGTCACAGTTGTAATCCTCACTTTTTATCTCTTCATCAGCGTGGATAAAAAGCCTACTCATCTAAAATAGGAGACCGTGTCGGTGCCGCAAATATGCCAATTTGTGCGATATTACTACTCCAAGAGTGATTCCTGTCATTGGAACAGCCTATAGTATATGCCGCATATTAGATGACAGCTCAAGACACAAATGATTAGATCAGGATTGTAAATTAAATCTGACTTTAAGAACTCATGTACTACCGCTCAGTGATATGGGGATCTCTTGATCACAGTTCATTTTATTCCACCTTCAGGACGCATTTCAAAAGTATCACCTTCAGATCTGTTATAAATAAATTGGCCAAGAATGACATACAAGATGAAAATGCCTTAGAAAGTTGCATACTGCAACACTACGCTCACAAAAAAGATAAAGAACGCAATCTTCCAGCGGTTTAATTTAACTAAAACGTTCTCAAGGATTCATCCTGCACGGACGCCAAGAGATAACTGGGTGGCAGAGGGAAACTTAACAGCAACTACTTGGTCATACCTCTACGCACAAGTATGTTAACATATGCATTGTACATACGCATGATATGAATATATATATGAAATGAGATGAAGTTTCTGTCACTCATTAAACTTACAGTTCCTCTCAAACGTCAAGAATGCAACAAAATTATTAGCGAAAATGCTCACATATACACAACAACCACTAATTATAAACCGTTTGACACTAAATGGAATCGTCGTAAGGCGCTTTGCCTATAGAAATTTGAGAATATGTCATTACAGAAAAGCTCCTACTTCGGAAATCTCGTTGTTGTAGTTACATTACATAGGAAAAAGGTATTGCATCAAATTAAATAGAGAGAGCATAGACTATGGAATAGGTGACAGCGAAACCTGACGATCTCGTGTAAGGTAACAAATTTGTCGTTTCCATTCCCAGTGGGAATGATTCGTTTTAATTTTATTTTGTTTCATTTCTGTAGACAGTACCACTTTAGCCGGTTCACATTATATCTCAGACAGTCCCTATGTTGCTTACTGCAACGCATTTCCCTATATTTTCTGTTAGTAATTTTAGGACGCATCATGGGTTTCAGACGACAATGTTGTCATTCCTGTTTATAGTCCACTAGTGTGCTGTTGATTTGTTTCGCTGAACGTAAGATCTTATGAAATATTTTTAAAAGGCAAATAATAATAATGACATGAATAATAATAATAGTAACTATAACAATAGTTAGTACAAGAAGTCAACAATAGCCTGGATTCAAGAAGTTGGGAAAGATTTGGAAAGAAATAACGTAAGTGAAATTTTTAGGAGGAAAGTGTTAAAAATTGAAGGATTGCAAGGCAAGAGGGAGAAGAAGACAGGGTCAAAATGGTCCGACGAGAGAAAAAGTAGTCATAGTGAAAAGATGAAAGAATACTGGAGGAAAAAGAGAGAGAAAAGAAGAAGTAAGCGTTGAAATTGGTGCGTAGTCCTCAGATAACCCAAACGAAGAAGGGAAGAACAGTAGTGTACAATAACTGCATATTGTATTCCTATGCAGGATACTGCCGTAGTGACAGTCTTCAATAATTATTGTTAAGCACATCAGACATCAGTTTCGCTATCATTTATACTGCATGCTGCTTGTGTCCAGGCCGGGGCTAGACAGTTCTTAGCAATTTCAGGATGTAAAGCACAGTTTAGTAAATTAAGGGGCACAGCTTTTAAAGAACGATGTTGTTTGGCAACGTGTCATCTGAGCGTTTTCCTCTGTGCCAATCCTTCTTGTTGAACTACGAGAGAATTCCAAATTTCCATTGAATACAACATTTCAATTCACTACCTTTTAGGGGAGCTAGCTTATTGAAAAGTCACTTCACTCTGTGAATTGTACACATGTTTCCATATATTTCTGTCACAATATTTCGCCAAGGTCGCCATTTTATTTTTAATTCATAAATAATTTTTGCCGTTGCCATCATCTGTTAAAAATAAGAAATAAAGACAGAATATCAAAAGAAACTAACTTTAGAAACTACCAGATATTTGCACTACAAGATGTCGAAGTCGTGTGTGATTCTTCGAATAAATTGTATTCTGCCAGAAGTACAATCATGCTCAAAACTGTTCGAACGACTTGAACTGGCTTATGCCTGATTTGCACGCAGCCCACATGACGCAACTGTATGCCAAATCTTACAATCCCTTTTTGTGACTATCAACTGCTACACCCGTCCCACAAGGAGTAAATTTCTCCACAAGATTGCTAGATGGCGCACAGGTTTGCTGGTTAGCAGGTGGGGGTGACAGCTACCTCTCACACGGTATATGATTCGTCATGGAAACTGGCTGGCTGCCTTGGCTCCGTCAACGGCGGTGAGCGCCAGCCGGCCAAAATGCAATGATTCTCAAGTGATTGTGAAAAGACTGTTCGGTAAAAAAAAATGATTCTTGCACATCTTACAGCTTCATTCGACAGCTCCATGATGAACTATTTATCATTTTAACAAATGGTCGTATTTACTGCTACATTTTTGGGGTTAAGTGAACCACTGCAACAATTTCGGGAAGTTTGCAGTGAAAAATAAAGGTTGCTATGAATTTGAGTTTGGCGCATATTGAGCCATACGTTGCTAAATATGAAATGTAGCTAATATCTTGAATTTTTGTTTAAACTTTGATGAATATTTCTATCTATTACCAGTCTCGAGGAAACGGATCATATATAAAGCACTTCGTCCCGAACTCACACTCCAGCGAAAAAGCAAGAATGAAATATTCACAAAATTCTTCATATCTCGTAAAAAGTTTCTGGTATCGAAACGAGATTTTGGCAAATGGTAGTATGAAAAGACGAGAGTATTCCGTCAGTGTTCCACCGTATGATTAATTTGCGAAACTTTCATATCTGCCGCGATATTCAAGCGACATAAACGTTTTCATTAAAATGATGTAATATCTAAGCACCATCGATAGCTGGTGAAACGAGAATTACCGTGATTTGGAAACAATATATGTAAAGAAAGTATAGTTTATTTGTATACCGAGCATGGGCATGTCCGTAAACTATTGACACGTCTTTACATCATTTCCTGTTTTATGATTACGTCGCAATTTCAACTGCATTAGAATCTTAGTGACACCAATGTTTTACAGGTTCTGTGGCGTTTTGGCGAAACAAGCGGATCTGAACCTGGAAACAAGAGAACTTAACGTATTTCTCAAACCTCACCACTGATACCGTCTCTCTGAATGAAATTAAGGGGAATAAGGAATCTGGCGAAAATAAATCGATACTTCTGTTGAAATTATAATGTTATCCTACACCCCAGTGTGTGTTTAATAATGGATGATGTGGGTTTTCACTGCCCAAATATTTCGTTCCTGTATCTCAATAATCTGAGAAGTACGAAAACATTTAAAGTTGCAAAAATCCAGTCAGCTACCTATCAAGTGTCAAACGATTAGCAGTAACTTTGACAAATTAAAAGGTATTTGTGATGAAAAAGTACAATCCGTTATTCTGTACGGGGACAGTAAAGGAAAGCTGACATGCTGTGTGCTTTTAATTATTTTTATATTTCTTAGATTATTGAGAGACAGACATAACATCGATTATCCAGTTTCAATCCATTCCATTTGTTGTTAAAAAATACTCTGCGATATGCGATTTCGCCGATATTACAACAGAAGTAGCGATTTATTTCCCCAGACTTATCATCAACTTATTTTTCTTCAGAGAAACGTTATCGGTAACGATTTTGAGTACCATACAGTGTGTACATTTTAAGTTGACGAACCAGAATAACTCCAAAAATAAGCTTCACACGGAAAACTGAGTAGAATCCAAAGTTGATTATTTTCGAGGGGGCATCTGCAGGTATTAAAATTAGCCCGCCATCCCAGCCCCTGGAGGTGGGGCGGGAGGCAACTTTAAAATTTCAATTCGGAACCCCCATTGCTTATTGCAGAATCAGATTCTACATAAAAAAACTACATACATTTTGTCTGAAACATATGTTTGATTCTTGGTAGTTGGCGCTGTAATTCAAGAAAATAAATAAAATTACTTGTTTACTTCGTAAATTTTGAATCGCTAAAACTAAAACTCGCCCTCTTTCCCCATAGGGTGGGGCTTGAGAGAGAGGAAGTAGAGTCTGACAAATGTTGACTTACGAAACAAACAAAACATATCCGAATCTGCGGAGAAAAATTAATATGTGGATTAACATCTGTAAAACTCTAATTACTCTCTCTCAAGCCCTACCCTATGGGGAGAGAGGGGGAGTTTTAGTTTCAGCGAATCAAAATTTACTAAGTAAATAAATATTTTTTATTAATCCGTAACCATTTTCCACCCAAAAACGAGAACATGGATTTTCTTGAATTACAGCGCCAACTACCAAGAATCCAAGCAAATGTTTAAGAGAAAATGTACTTAGTTTTTAATGTAGAATCTGATTCTGCAATAAAAATGTGGGTTCCCATTCGAAATTTTAAAATTGACTCCCGCCCCACCCGCAGTGGGCTGGGCTGGAGGGCTAATTTTAGCATCAGCAGATGTCCCACTCGAAAATAATCAACTTTGGATTCTACACATTTTTTCGTGTGAAGCTTATTTTTCAAGTTATTCTAGTTGGTGAACTTAAAATTAACACCCTGTATAAGACACGCTGTTTCCATAGTTATCCGTTTCTTTCGTCAAAAGACATTCAAATGTAGCTGAAATTGCGACAGAATCACAAACCGATGTAAAGACATGTCAACAGTCTATGAAAATGCACATTCTCGGTATAAAAAAAACTGTAATTTCTTCGCATATATTCTTCCAAAGCCATAGAAATTCTCGTTGCACCAACTTTCGATCGTACTTAAATATTGCATCATTTCACTGGATAAATATCTGTAGTCAGCTTGAATATCGCGGTAGATAAGGAAATTTCAAATTTCACGTATTAACGTATCGACCTCTAATTTCCACTTTTTTTTTCTTTTACAACCGTTTGAGGAAAATCGCAGGTCGGCCGGCGGACGCGTGACGTTCTGTTTTATCTTGAGGGTTAACTGGCGGTGTCTCAAGAGTTCTCGCTCTGTAGGCTCTGACGTCAGTCGCCAAACAGGACTCCTGATTGGCGAGCGCAGGTAGCGTGCAGTGAACCCGACTAGGCATCACAATAAAAATTTCGCCAGACCTATTACGGGAAACACGGCAGCTCCCTTGCAGGACAACCGGCTAGCAGACGACAGAGCACTCAAGGGAGATGCCGCATGAGCCAGCAAGTAAGACTGCTGAGAATCTTACTCCGTGTGAGCAGGGCCTAACCGCGACTGACCGCTGAAGCACAGTGCTCTCTGTCGCAGCGCAACCCAGATGTGAGTAAATTAATGCCACCGTATTACAGATATCGGGAAGCACATTATTAGAAATAAACGCTTGGAAACTCAATTTTATTATAATGTGTGAAATTTCAAAGATGTTACCATTGTAGTTAGTTCCTTAGAAAATTAGTATCCTTAATTGTATCACATATATTATGCAAGAATCCTTAGACAAAACTATATTTTTTTGTGAATATAAGACGAAAGAATATCTGCTCTCAAAGTTCTGTGATAATTAAAAGCATTATCGATCTCTAAATTTTTTTCCAGACACGTCCGCTGTTCACTTGGCGAGTGGGTTTCCATAAACTACTTAATGACGTGAATGGTTAGTTGCGTCAAGCACTTTATGGAAACCTCAATATTTACTGAGTATCACTAGTAATTTAACTGTATTCATGATGACGCTAGGATCTGTGTGCATTTCGGAAGCCACTTATTGCTCTTGTTATATGACACTAATTGACATTAAATATCCAAGCAACATACCTAACTGTTTTGTTACAGATATGGTTCAAACCCAACACGTGTAGCCAATACTGACTACACGAATTTTTATGGTTGTACGAGGCTCGAAAAAAGCACCAATCATTGCTAGTGACAGCATAATCAGACGTGAAATGTTTTATCTCTGTCCCATATTAGTTCGCAACACCCTACTTGAAAATATATAACGAAGTTTTCTGAACAGTACCAGAACTCCTGTCTAGCAACTACTGAAACTGTTCGTTAACCAATCCGTTAATGAACAATGAAAGGTCTTAAATATGATGCCATTGATAAATAACAAGCTGTGGTTATTTTTAAATTTGAAATAAAGAAACGAAGACTTTAGACTGGGGTGGACATTCGAAACCGCCACTTAGTTAACACTAAGCACAATCAAATTTTAGTCATTGACTGTTTTGACCAATAGCGGGATGTTTGAAACTGAAATGCAGAGACGAACAGTTTTGTAGTAGAAGGCATCGAAATCAGTAACTACCACCGATGTTTGCTGACCACGTATAGACATTAAATATCGATCACTTTCGTCAATGGCGAGATGTGTGCATGTTTGAACGATGAACAAGATGATGAAAGATTCTAAGCTGCATGAGAGTCCGCTCACAAACACATGATCGTTGGTGGCTACGCAATTAGGGACGTTAACTGTCGAACCGTTTGTCAGCAGTAGCTAGGAGTGGCATGTCTGAATCTGAAGTGATGAAGTGAAAAGGTCTGTGTTCGATTGGGGGTCGAAACAGGTACCAATCGTTATTGTGGAAAACACATGGAGAGATATTAGAAATAAAAATTATTTTTGGACAGCTAGACAGGTGTGCACATGCTAGAGAATGACACGAATATAAAATGAAATACGAAGTAAGTGCCCTATGACCTAACTCGATGATCCGTTCATTAAATTAAATACATTTTCTTGTGTAGGAAATGTTACTGATTGCCGTGAATTCCAACTTTATCATGGTCCAGCTTAAAACGGCACTCTTTCCGTTGGCAGTGAAGAGACGTCATGTTTAATGTTGACGTGAAACTTCTATGCAACAGTACATTTTTCACTTGGCGTTACCAGAGGTGAAGAAGGTCTGTCCGTGCCTATTAAGATTCGTGGCCTGAACTAGTAATCTAATGCAGGCCTTACCCGTACCAACGTAGAATCAGTCCAACTTATCACCGAACTCCACAGTCTATTGCACTATGATTTTGTCGTATTGGACAATGTCCACACTGTACACTCTGGAATTGTATTACAAGCAATTCAACACAGGCATTTCCTTGTTCGACCGCACTGCTATTCAGCAGGTGCCTCACCCAATGTGTACCCTCAACTTTATTATATAATCACTGAAATAAAAATTACATAATTGCTGTCTGAAGGAACTGGCATTACTGTAGGATGCGAAAGTTTCTACAGGAATCATTGCCTTCGATTAGAGCTATTGTAATGTCATGAGTCCCCGTAGGTTAGTGGCAATGGTCGTGCAGAGTGCACGCAAAGATGTGTTACTGATTCGACCTATCACTTTCTTTAATTGCATTTCGTCTGGTATAACAGGGCAGGTAAGAGCGTTGTGACAATTGCTCATTTAGCATATGAGATGACGAAAGATAAGGAGAGGTGACTGAGGCGACAAGTCGTGGCATGGCGATGTTCATACGTGCAGATGGAGGATGTGTTACGCACACAAGGTATTAAAAGAGCAGTGCGTTGGCTGAGTTATCATTTGTATTCAGGTTGTTGTTGTTGTGGTCTTCGGTCCCAAGACTGGTTTGATGCAGCTCTCCATGCTACTCTATCCTGTGCAAGCTTCTTCATCACCCAGTACCTACTGCAACCTACATCCTTCTGAATCTGCTTAGTGTATTCATCTCTTGGTCTCCCCCTACGATTTTTACCCTCCACACTGCCCTCCAATACTAAATTGGTGATCCCTTGATGCCTCAGAACATGTCCTACCAACCGATCCCTTCTTCTGGTCACGTTGTGCCACAAACGTCTCTTCTCCCCAATCCTATTCAATACTTCCTCATTAGTTATGTGATCTACCCGTCTAATCTTCAACATTCTTCTGTAGCAGCACATTTCAAAACCTTCTATTCTCTTCTTGTCCAAACTATTTACCGTCCATGTTTCACTTCCATACATGGCTACACTCCATACAAATACTTTCAGAAATGACTTCCTGACACTTAAATCTATACTCGATGTTAACAAATTTCTCTTCTTCAGAAACGCTTTCCTTGCCATTGCCAGTCTACATTTTATATCCTCTCTACTTCGACCATCATCAGTTATTTTGCTCCCCAAATAGCAAAACTCCTTTACTACTTTAAGTGTCTCATTTCCTAATCTAATACCCTCAACATCACCCGACTTAATTCGACTACATTCCATTATCCTCGTTTTGCTTTTGTTGATGTTCATCTTATATCCTCCCTTCAAGACACCATCCATCCCGTTCAACTGCTCTTCCAAGTCCTCTGCTGTCTCTGACAGAATTACAATGTCATCGGCGAACCTCAAAGTTTTTATTTCTTCTCCATGGGTTTTAATACCTACTCCGAATTTTTCTTTTGTTTCCTTTACTGCTTGCTCAATATACAGATTGAATAACATAGGGGAGAGGCTACAACCCTGTCTTACTCCCTTCCCAATCACTGCTTCCCTTTCATGTCCCTCGACTCTTATAACTGCCATCTGGTTTCTGTACAAATTGTAGATAGCCTTTCGCTCCCTGTATTTTACCCCTGCCACCTTTAGAATTTGAAAGAGAGTATTCCAGTCAACACTGTCAAAAGCTTTCTCTAAGTCTACAAATGCTAGAAACGTAGGTTTGCCTTTCCTTAATCTTTCTTCTAAGATAAGTCGTAAGGTCAGTATAGCCTCACGTGTTCCAGTATTTCTACGGAATCCAAACTGATCTTCCCCGAGGTCGGCTTCTACTAGTTTTTCCATTCGTCTGTAAAGAATTCGTGTTAGTATTTTGCAGCTGTGGCTTATTAAACTGATTGTTCGGTAATTTTCACATCTGTCAACACCTGCTTTCTTTGGGATTGGAATTACTATATTCTTCTTGAAGTCTGAGGGTATTTCGCCTGTTTCATACATCTTGCTCACCAGATGGTAGAGTTTTGTCAGGACTGGCTCTCCCAAGGCCGTCAGTAGTTCCAATGGAATGTTGTCTACTCCGGGGGCCTTGTTTCAGGTAATTCAGGCGAAAAGGTTTCCGACGTAAGTATGCCCCCAGACGGGAATTAAAAGATTTGGATTGGTAGTTGGAGCTAGAGGCATCGAAAATTCCATTTCGTAAATCTGTTAGTGACTTCTCTAGCCCGAGATCACCAGTGTGAAGAGTGTGGTAAGACTACCAGATTTCAGGCATTGCACAGTGGCCGACGGCCTTCACTTAGCGGCTGAGAGCAGCGGCGTTTGTATTTAGTTGTCAGTGCAAACAGAAAAAGAACATTGCTTGAAATAATAGGAGAAATCAATGTGCACATGCGTATCCGTTAGGACAGAGGGGCGAAATTTGGCCAGAATAGGCTGTAGCGGCAGAAGACCGACGTGAGTGCCTTTGCCAACAGTATGACATCACCTGCACCGCTTTACTTGGGCTCGTGACCATATTGGCTGGCCCTAGACGATTGGAAAACCGTGGCCTGGTCAGATAAATCCAGATTTCAGTTGGTGAGTGCTGACGATAGGGTTTGAGTGTGGCTGAGACTCCTGAAAGTCATGGACTCAAGATGTTATAAAGGCACTGTGCAAGCTGGTAGTGGCTCAATGAAGGTGTTGGCTGTGTTTATATGGAAGGCACAGCGCCCTCAGGTCCTACTGAACTACTTGGACACCATTTCCAGCCATTCATCGACTTCATGTTCCCAAACAACGATGTAATTTTTATGCAAGAAAATGCGTCACGTCACTGGGTCACGACTGTTCGCGATCGGTTTGAAGAACATTCTGGAGAATTCGAGCGAATGATGTGGTCACCTAGATCGCCCGACATGAAAACAATCGCAAAATTGTGGGACATAAACGAGACGATATTAGGATGTATAAGACTTTTGTCACTTTAGAGGAAACTAGTGTTGCAGGAAAATTTATCCGATTAACGTAGGTTGGTTATTTGTTAGTGGCGTCTCTTTTTGGTGTGTGCTGTTGCTGGTTGCTAGAGGTGCGTTTATAAATTGTATGTTCTTATTTGAGCAGTAGTAGTTAGACAACATGGTTAACATATAGATCGACGCTTGCATGAGTGGATGTCTCAGTTAGGACCACTTGGAAAATGGTGAATAAAATTGTGAATATAGAACAAAACCATGAGGAAGGAGAAAGCCATGTATCGTGTCGCATACATGGCGCAGAGATACTAGCTGAACAAGAGCGTTTAATTCCACATTGAAAACAGGGTATCTGGCAACAGTTGGATTTTATTACTGGTATTGCCAGTTCTGTTTATATATAAACAGAAAATCAATGCCATCATTGCCGTGTTAGCAAGGAATGACTAGAAATGGTGACCGAACACAAATTGTACTGGCATGTGCTTTCAAGATTTAAAAGGGGAATTCTTGAAACAGTAATGGTCTTAGTTGAAGCAAAACAGATTGTGGTGGGAATATGTATTATCAAAATCCTATGATGAAAGAGTTCTGAGAAAATTGGTTCCTCAGATTGGCTTACATGCCTGAACTATGTTCAGAATCAGGAACTGTTTCATAAATGAAGAAGAAGCTTCCCAACGACTCTAAGCATTATATCAATAGTAATTACAGAATGATTCTTACGTTTATTTGAAAGACGAGGATAATTGCAGAAACAATAGGGATAATCTCATGGGTACCAATAATGCCAACAGAGGTAAACATGATGCAAAGCAAAAACCGCATTGGTAATAGGAACAGGAAATAGATACTTGGGCGCCCAAAACAGACTGTGCTGCCAAATCAAAACAAAAAGAAAAAACGATAACTGCAGTGAAATGAGATGGCTTCTTCTGAAACGACCTGGTAATTGAATAGAATTTTCTTTGGGAAAGTCATGTGTTAGAGATAGAAATGTGAAAACAAATGATTGAGTCTGTATGAACGTATGGAATACACAAACAAGTTTTCACAGGTATATGGGAGGAATTAAGCTCCATGGCTGAAAGATTCTCCAGTCTCACAAAGAAAAGACATCAGGACTAGTAGTAATGCCAGTATGCCAAGAATCGAAAACGTTGCCGATACAGCAAAAGTTAGTAAAACCATATAAAGACCAATGTTCATTTTATTTGATGTTCGAGGGCTGATGTTCGAATGTGTGTTTTTGGTTGTGGCACAGTTGAGGCCAGAAATGATCCACAGGATAGACTGGTTGTCAAAATTTTGTCTTTGACTCTTGAAACAAAACTATGTCTTGCGTTCAAGAAGTGGGAAAAGATGCAAGTCAAATCTGACGAAACGAATGAAGATGTGAGTGATGAGTATTTACTGCTTCATATTGTTACATTGCCTATCAAAACAAGGTTATTCAAAGGTGTGAATGCTAAGGTATTCGATACATGAATGATGTTAACTGCTAATAGGATGGGTTTGAAAGTATTGTGGGCTAAATATAAGACATTACATCTCAAGGAACGAAAATGTCCACGAAGGTATTGTGAAAAAGACATTTGTCAGCTAGTCAAGGACTTATACATAGTTACTAAGATCATTTGGTTCTCGTAACATTCGAACATTTCTTTCTACAACTGTATGCATTGCCACTGTTTAACAGAGGAACCATCCAACAACAGATAGATCGAATATTAGAATTATGTACCATACAGAGAAGCAGCTGCCCTTGCAATACCTCATTGGTAGTACCGAGGATGAATGGTTGTGACGTCAGAGCGGTTATTGATGAATGCACGTTTAAAAAGATTGTTAGAACTGAAACTGATCAACCAGAAAGCATGGACGAAGTGTTACAGAGATTTCAGGCTGTACAGTGTATGATAAGTCTCGCTCTAACTTAGGCTGTCGGCAGTTACCACTTGCATCATAATCGTGAAAATACACGGTTTCTTCATCACGGAAAATAAAATTAGTACAATTGGATTGAATATTTCTGTGTCTGTATTTATCAGACCCCTCGATGGTACATTGTGAACTAGCAGATGAAATACTCTTTACGAAAGGGCTTGATATAATTCTCTTCAACTCACTACACCTTTCATAAATCTAAAATCAACTGCAACCAGTCAATCTGTTCCAAAGCGAGTAGTTCAGATGAAAATTGCTTTATTCGTCCTAACCTAAATTCTATGTATAAAAGTTGCTTCTGTTGTAACATTACTGAACCGTCGGCCACTACACTATTGCTTCAAATTATCTGCCGATTTTCATGCTGATCGTATTAGGTATATTACCATTGACATGAACCTTTGAATGGTTAATGTCGTTAATGTGGTTTGATCTGTCGTTTAGGAATTATTCCCAGTTTCTATTCGCAATGATAAGTAGCTTTTCTGAGGAACTGGTTTCCATCAACTAACACAGCAAATCGTGAAAGGAAAGCTCTGCTCATATTAATTTTGTCACATTTTGAGGAATACCATTTCAACAACTAATGTATTTCAGTCGAATTGGCAAGTGAAAATGCGTCATTTCTGACAGTTAGCTTCACATAAAAGACGATTTTTAAATGCTATTAATTAATTATTTTGGTGTACTTATTGAGAATATCATGCTATATTTATATTTTGTCACTTGCCTAATGATTTTGGTTTTTGTATGCCTTAAGCCCTTTCCGTCAGTTTCAGTGTCATTTAATCAAAACATTATCTACACAATTTGCATGAGATTAAAATTACTAATATGTGAGCGACTCCCAACATCATTTGCAGGCACTAAACTATCTGTATTATTATCCATCAACATAATTTAAATTTACAAAGTAATTTTAGTCATAAGACGCAGGTCTTCTCTGACACAGTGGGAATGACATCACTAGCCACTACAATAAAAGCGGCAGCCTCCGCTGGAAAGGGAGGAGCGAGGTTCTTGTAGCACGTGCATGGGCAGACATTGTGGTAAGGGTCTTGGCAGATGAGAAGGACCTGCTGTTTTACTTTCGCCTAAGGTGAACGTGGACACACTGATTCAGCTAGGCAGTTGGATACTTCAGCCGTTCAGAGCATCGATCTTATGTTGTTGTTTACATGGAAAACAATAATAAACTAATATTATTCGCACTTTTTTTATCAGTCATTCATTTGAATCTGTTGCCCTGCACCCTGGACAAAATACCACTACAAGTTAATTAGATTCACAGGAGTCGTAGATTTGAGAGGGTAGATGTGATGTCAGTTAAACTAAACAATAATCAAACAATACCTAACTGTTTTGTTACAGACATGGTTCAAACCCATCACGTGTAGCCAATACTGACTACACAAATTTTTATGGTCGTACGAAGCTCGAAAAAAGCACCAATCATTGCTAGTGACAGCATAATCAGACGTGAAATGTTTTATCTCTGTCCCATATCAGTTCGCAACACCCTACTTGAAAATATATAGCGAAGTTTTCTGAACAGTACCAGAATTCCTGTCTAGCAACTACTGAAACTGTTCGTTAACCAATCCGTTAATGAACAATGAAAGGTCTTAAATATGATGCCATTGATAAATAACAAGCTGTGGTTATTTTTAAATTTGAAATAAAGAAACGAAGACTTTAGACTGGGGTGGACATTCGAAACCGCCACTTAGTTAACACTAAGCACAATCAAATTTTAGTCATTGACTGTTTTGACCAATAGCGGGATGTTTGAAACTGAAATGCAGAGACGAACAGTTTTGTAGTAGAAGGCATCGAAATCAGTAACTACCACCGATGTTTGCTGACCACGTATAGACATTAAATATCGATCACTTTCGTCAACGGCGAGATGTGTGCATGTTTGAACGATGAACAAGATGATGAAAGATTCTAAGCTGCATGAGAGTCCGCACGCAAACACATGACCGTTGGTGGCTACGCACTTAGGGACGTTAACTGTCGAACCGTTTGTCAGCAGTAGCTAGGAGTGGCATGTCTGAATCTGAAGTGAAGTGAAAAGGTCTGTGTTCGATTGGGGGTCGAAACAGGACACACTGATTCAGCTAGGCATTTGGATACTACAGCCGTTCAGAGCATCGATCTTATGTTGTTGTTTACATGGAAAACAATAATAAACCAAAATTATTCGCACTTTTTATCATCAGTCATACATTTGAATCTGTGGACCTGCACCCTGGACAAAATACCACCACAAGTTAATTACGTTCACAGGAGTCGTAGATTTGAGAGGGTAGATGTGATGTCAATTAAACTAAACAATATTCAAACAATGGAAAATGCAGGATGGAATATAACAATACCAGAGAAGGAAAGTTGCTCCTTACCATATAGCGAAGATGCTGAGTCGTGATAGGCACAACAAAAAGGTTCACACAATGTAAGCTTTTGGCCATTAAGGCCTTTGTCAGCAGTAAACTAAACAATAAGTAGTTCTTACGGACTGAATGACTCTGAAACTAAAAAAGTCGGAATTTTTCAAGAAGGAGTTGAACTTCTTTGGTCATGTAATTTCGACATCAGAAATTTCCGAAGATACACAGAATCTGGATGTGATTAATAATTGTCAATCACCGGCAACCAGAAAGCAGTTTCAGGGTTTCCTTGGATTTGCTTTTTCTGTCAGAAATTTGTGCAGGGGCAACCGTTTGGCGACCCAAACTTGAACAACTTTTCGAAACAATCGGTGCATTGGTGAGGACTGATGAATGATTGCCTTTGTGAAATTGAAGAGCAAACTGTTACGGTATAATATCCTGTATCGTCCTGGTCTTTAGCATTTTGTATGGCAAATGATTCTTCTTTTTATGGTTTTGGTGCGGTGATGTTTCAAGAGATAGCATAAGCAGAATGAAAGGATAATTATATTGTCATATCTGCAATTAGACCAGTCATCAAATACAAGTGATACTATATATTTTTGAACAAAAAAGTTCTATTGGTGTTCAATAAATGGAAGAGCAACCTTTGGGAACTCAAAATGGTGATTTTCACTGACCATAAAGCGTTCGTTATCCTCAAAGACTCGTCTGTCACATGAAAGACTGACAAGGTTGTCGTTATTTTACAAAAAATTAATTACGAGATATATTACATGAAGGGAGCAGACAGTTCCATATCAAATGCTTCGGGAACTCAAAAAGGAATCCATGGAGGGTACGTGACGCCCTTTTTGAGGAGCACTACGCAGAATATCTGCATGCATGCCTGTCTGAAGGACATTTCCATCGAACTATACAGACAACCATGAGAATAGTGTATTCCGTACCAAATTAGGGCAAAGTGACAACAAAAACATTTTCTCTTCCTGAGCAGGAATCACAGGAACGGTGTGCGAGTAATGTAGGACGTAGGCACTATGACGTATGGAAGTTTTGATTGGTCTGGGAGGCGTGCACTGATTGCCAAATTGTTAAGGCGACCGCTAGCGATAAGCGGGAAATGCGGGTTCGAGTCACAGTTTGGTAGAAGTTTTCAAATATGTACACCAACCACGAAGTTGAGGAATACAGTATTCATAATTTGAAATCACTTATCATAAGTTAATACAGTTGTATATCGACAGCAGTGTCTGCTCCATCAAACGTGTATGCATGTCTGTTCAGACACTGACAAATAAAGACACTTCACTAATTGTATTTTAAAGAATTGGAAGGGCGAAGTAATGTTGAAAGTATTTGCAAAAATATATGAAGCCATCAAAACGAGGAAGAGTGACTAAGATTATTCTTAATCTTACTACAATAGACATTCATATAGATTGAGAACGTACTACAAAATTTGTTATGGAATATTATATGTTCATAAAATCGGAAACGGTGAGGACTGACGTGAGTGTTAGCCAGCGACATATATAACAGAATTGTTAGGTTAGTACCATCATCCTTGCGTTCCAATGCAGACCTAAGAAATGTGCAGAACATGTAACAGAACTAGCAACGTTTGAGAACATGTTGTGTAAAGTCACGGAAAGAACGAGAACTTATCATCGTTGTCAAAAAATTTGGGTTACATACGCCAATGGGCAAGGTCCTAGGTAGAGTACAAGAACTAAGGATGTTGGTCGTAGATCCTTATCGACCTTTGCCCAAAACTTCATGCAACTTTTCTTTGTTATTATTGGAGACATTTTTAAGGTGTATTAACTTAAATCCTAAACGGAAACCTACAACAAAGGAAGTTCATGGAAAACTGACCTACGATTGTTTGGTGCATATTGTAAGACCGAAATATATTCTTTTTCATAATGGGACGCAATTTAGGAAAAAACTGTGGATTGGAAACATGTTTAGTAATGTGATTAATCTGAGTCATATGTAAGCTCATCACCTAGCCGGAAACTCTGCTGAATGGCGTACGTCATACGTATTGCTACTAGAACCATAGGGTGTGGATCGGATATGTTCGTGAATTTGAAGTGATAATGAATTCCTTAATGCACATGCTCAATGGTTTCACACTAGAGGAAACATTATTACAGACCTCATCTAAAAGTATGATGGAAGAAATTGTTGATTTTCCACCTCAGCATCTTTCTAACCTTGTAATAAAGAAAGAACTACGGCGACAGAGAATTCAAAAGTAACCATAGCCACGAATACGTTGATTCAATGCTAAACTGAAATGTGGATGATATTGTCCTTATCAAATAGACGATTCTGGTCCGCATTGTTGATGTTATATGGAACTTAACTGATCTCTCCATATTATTATGTACACCAAATTGTCTACTATAATTCTAGTAAGTACTGATTCGTTTACGCTAGTAACATAAAATTTTAATTCCTCATTCCGTTCATTAATATCGGTCATTGGGACCAAGTCTAGAATCCTGCACCTTTCCTATTCTAACATAACCAAGTGTCATTAATAAATATCAAGTCCAATTAATCAAACATACTTCAAAAATTATTCAATAGTGATCTACATTGATGAGTAATAATGCATCAGTACGTGTGACAAATAGTTTCATGATAACAATCAAAGACAGCACACATCAACATTTCGGTGGAAGACCTAGTAGAGTATTAATAAAATAATTTAAATTTAATAATACTAGTAAGATAAAATTATATTTCTTGTTGCCTTTTTGTCGAAAATTGACTTTTGCGACGGTGGCTGTGTACAAAATACAGGCTGATTCTTGCAGAGAAAATAACAACTAGCCACATTCTACAGTGCTATTCATTCACATAAAAAGCACCGTTGCCCTTTTCGAACCGACAGGTTCATCACCAGACGGCTTTTTCAAGTTAAGATCAATTTCTATTGGAGTATATGTTAGTTTTCACATTTTCTTCACAAATGTGGTGAAAAAAACTTACGATTTTGGCGCCCTACGACCAAAACATGATGAGAGAAACTGTTTATTTACTTATAAATGTTAACACAAGAAACAGTAAAATGCAGCAGGAAATACATTGCACTACCTTTCTTAGGGATCATATCCTACAAAATGAACAATGTATTTAATAACACAAACATAAAGATAGGCTTTCACATAAACAACAAACTTCAGCAAATACCTACTCAAAACTTAAAGGACAATAAACCTTATGCATCAAATCAGGCAAGTTCAAACACAGCTACCAAGTTGCTCCTCCTACTATACTGAACAAACTGGGAGAGGCTTTGAGACTCGGTTAAAACAGCGTGTAGATACAATATGTTTGAACAACATATCGAAGTCCATATTTGCAATGCACACAACTACCAACAATCCTGGAATAAAAATCATTGCAGACCACATCCAGCTATTGAATGATGCTGAGAAAGATAGCTTTGTGAGTTTGCTTCAGGACATTGAAATTCACCACAAAATCTCGTCAATGAACAGACCGAGTTAACCAGTGCAGCATTTCTTCAAAATTTGGTTCACCTGCTTTCCAGTTTAAAAAAAAAAACGCCATTCCCTTTGTCAATAACCACATGCAGACTCTAACCCAACGTATTTCGGTGGATAAAATACAGGCCATACGCAAAATATTATGCTGAGAAAGATAGCTTTGTGAGTTTGCTTCAGGACATTGAAATTCCCCACAAAATCGCGTCAATGATCAGATCGAGTTAACCAGTGCAGCATTTCTTCAAAATTTGGTTAACCTGCTTTCCAGTTTAAAAAAAAAAACGCCATTCCCTTTGTCAATAGCAACATGCAGACTCTAACCCAACGTGTTTCGGTGGATAAAATACAGGCCATACGCAAAATAATATGAACACCTGTACTTACTTGGGAATGGTTTATTAATAAGGAGTTGAACCCCCATTTGCGAGTCTTCTTGGAATACTGGCATATAAGGATTGTATAGTCTCCAGAGGAATGTTATGCCACACTTCAATCAGAAACTCTTCTAACTCCTGTAGTGACGTGGGAGGCGAAAATCTGCTCCGAAGCCTGCCCTCCAATACCACCCGAAAGTGTTTGGTAATGTTCCAAGTACAGGGACGCTGGCCAGGGAAGACGTTGCAGTTCAGTTGCATGCTCATCATACCACGATTTTACTGTTCTGGCTGTGTGAATGTGTGCATTATCGTCGTGATATATGGCATCATTGTTGCGGAACAACATTTGAATCACGGGGTGCACCTAATCACCTAAAATGTTCACATAATTGTTGGCTGTAACTCGGCCTTCGAGAGTAATGATGAGACCAGCAGATATGGCTGCCCACACCGTCTCACTTCCATGCTCAACCGTTGGAATCAAGCAATCAGGATTGTAGGGTTCGTTTGTTGATCTCCGGCCCGATGTTAGAAACAGCGAAAACGTTGACTAGTCGGACCCTATGACGTGTTTCCACTGATCAGCCATCCAGAATTTATGTTCCTGGCAACATGTTTTACGCTTCTTTTCGTTTGTTGTCGTCACTAAAGGTTTCGGTAAAGGAGCTCTTCCACGAATATTCGCTTTATGGAGTTCTCAGCGGTCAGTATCGATCGATTCGGGGTCTCGTAGATGGCTGTTGAGCTCTACAGTCACTTCAGCCAGAGTAGATATGTGTTGTTTTGATACAAATCGTGTTAGCGTGCGACGTTCTCTGTCAATTGCTTTTGATTTGCTCCCGCTATTACATTTACACGATGATGTCTTTCCATGTCATGACTGTTGAAACAATTTCTCTAGAAACATTCAATATGTTGACTGTCTTGGTTACAGATACTGCAGCTAATCGGACCCACACAATCTGCCCTCTTTGGAACTCTGTTAGGTCTTCCATTGCATGTCGACTTTGGCCTCTGAATGCAACTACGGAGTCTGCACTACTAGTAAACAGCCTGCACTGATGCTTAGTACGTTCTGAATACGCACATTCCAGCGCGACACGTGCCTTACTTGCGTTGTTTAACGCCAAACACAACCATCCCATTAGTATCACTGTTCGCATTATTTTACCTATCCATTGTATAACAGCTTGCTTAGTCGTACAGTACCTTCAAGTAGCTACCAATTTATAATATAATGTCCATGTTGTAATATTTATTTTTGTATATTTATCGCTCATCATTTATTTTGCTTATAGCGCATACCAGAATAAAAAAATTGTAAGTAACGAAACGTTTGTTATTTGTAAATTGCTACTGTAACGTCAACGTATATATTGACACATCTCTGAAAGAGAAAGTCTTTGGTATTGTTATGGTTGCGATATCACCATCTTTGAATAATTCTTAAGTGTGTCAAAACTTTTTGGTGTGTCTGAGTGCCATTCTACATTATGTGTGTACACACAGGGCTATCACAAATGATTGAAGCGGTTTCATAAATTCACTGTAGCTCCATTCATTGACATATGGTCACGACACACTACAGATACGTAGAAAAACTCATAAAGTTTTGTTCGGCTGAAGCCGCACTTCAGGTTTCTGCCGCCAGAGCGCTCGAGAGCGCAGTGAGACAAAATGGCGACAGGAGCCGAGAAAGCGTATGTCGTGCTTGAAATGCACTCACATCAGTCAGTCATAACAGTGCAACGACACTTCAGGACGAAGTTCAACAAAGATCCACCAACTGCTAACTCCAGCAATTCGCAATTCACCAAAAGTTAACGTGTTTTGTGCAACCTCACGGTTTAAAGTTTACGGCCCCTTTTTCTTCTGCGAAAAAAACGTTACAGGACACGTGTATCTGGACATGCTGGAAAATTGGCTCATGCCACAACTGGAGACCGCCGACTTCATCTTTCAACAGGATGGTGCTCCACCGCACTTCCATCATGATGTTCGGCATTTCTTAAACAGAAGATTGAAAACCGATGGATCGGTCGTGGTGGAGATCATAATCAGCAATTCATGTCATGGCCTCCACGCTCTCCCGACTTAACCCCATGCGATTTCTTTCTGTGGGGTTATGTGAAAGATTCAGTGTTTAAACCTCCTCTACCAAGAAACTTGCCAGAACTGCGAGCTCGCATCAACGATGCTTTCGAACTCATTGATGGGGACATGCTGCGCCGAGTGTGGGAGGATTATCGGCTTGATGTCTGCCGAGTCACTAAAGGGGCACATATCGAACATTTCTGAATGTCTAAAAAAACCTTTTTGAGTTTTTGTATGGGTGTGCAAAGCATTGTGAAAATATCTCAAATAATAAAGTTATTGTAGAGCTGTGAAATCGCTTCAATCATTTGTAATAACCCTGTATATGTCAAAAAAGTGCTTCATATGGTCGACTCTAATGGTTGAAAACAAGAAGTCAGCGTTGCAACGTAATGGCACGCAATTTTCGACATGAGAAATTAAAGCCTTTTCACTATCATACTTTGTTTACATCGTTTGCAATTGTTATCAGGCACGATTATAGTTAAATAGATATTTTCTCGCATCATGTTTTAGTTGCAGGTCACCACAACCCCGAAGAATTTTCACCATATGAGCGAATAAAAAGGCAAAACTAATTTAAACTACAACAAAAATGTATCTTAACGTAAACAAGCCGTCTAATGATGAATCTGTCGTATCACAACTGATAACAGCGCCATTTAATGCAATAGACACGATCATATAAAGTGACTGGCTCCTATTACCTTCTCTGCAAGAATCGACCTATATTTATTGCTTGTGATTTTCATATCATTATTTATTTTGTGCAAATGTTTTCTTTTGTTTATTTGGTGGTTCATATTTTGGCGTTGCAGCTGCGATGGGGTTTGAGTATTATTAATATATTCAAATATTTCTATATTATTTAAATCTCGACAGTTCTGTAATCTATATTTGGGATGTAGGACATTTTCAAGTACAGATGTGGACTGTGGCCGTAATTTATTTGTTATGATTACTGATTGAAACTGATAACTTCGAAAAATTTAAGACGTTTAGAAGATAAACTTCGATAAATTGAATCAGAGGTTGCTGACAGTTCCAGACTGATAGAACGGAGAACCGATAGAGGTACTCAAGGTACCCTCTGCCACACACCGTCAGGAGGCTTGTGGAGTATGCATGTAGATGTAGATTATTACTAGCAAATTCAAAGATTTATAACGTATTTAAAATTCGGCAGTTCTGTAATCTATATTTGGGATATAAGATATTTCCAGAGCCACAAATAGACTCTGGTCACAATTTATTTGTTATGAAGTGCTGATTACAACTGAAAAGCTTGCAAAGAGGTAGGAAATGAAGAAGATAAATCCTTGTTACATTGAAGAAATCAGAAGTTTTTGAGAGTTTCAGAGGGACCGTTAGGTGGCTTTGGTCAGAAATAGCGGAAATGAATTCACATAGTTAGGATTGAGAGATGGAACAGCGAAGGCAGCAGATGACCACGTAGATATAATGATAAGAGGTAGTAGAAATTTCTGGATAATACAGGAGGTATTAAGTTTATTTGACAAATAAAAGAAATATAAAAATGCAGCAAATCAAGCATGTGAAAGGGAATAGAGACCTCTAAAAATGAGAGTCACAGAAACTGTAAAATGGCTAAGCAGGAATGGGTAGGGAACGATCGCCAGGCTGTGGATGCACGCATAACTAGGGGAAAGATAGGTGTCAAAAAATGGTTCAAATGGCTCTGAGCACTATGGAACGTAACTTCTGAGGTCATCAGTCCCATAGAAATTAGAACTACTTAAACCTAACTAACCTAGGGACATCACACACATCCATGCCCGAGGCAGGATTCGAACCTGCGACCGTAGCGGTCGCGCTGTTCCAAGACAGGTGTCACCAATACGTAAATTAAAGAGACATTCGAAGAACAAAGACGCAGCTGTATAAAAATATCAAGATCTCAGCTGGCAAGCCGGTGAGAAGCAATGAAGGGAAAGCTGAAGGGCCGAAAGAATATATGAAGTGGATATATAATGGAAAATTTGAGGACAGTGTTACAGAAAGTGGAAGTAGATGAAGATGGGATGAGAGGCGTGATACTGCGAAAAGAATTTGCTGGAGCACTGAAAGACCTGTGTAGTAATAAGTACTTGGACTTAATAGACATTTCTTGGAATTATTGAGATCCTTGACATAGCCAGCCATGATAAAAGTATTAGACCTTGAGTGTGAGATGCGTGAGGCAAGTGAGACAGGTGAAACACTCCCAAACTTCATAAAGAAGGTAATAATCCCTACTTCAGCGAAGGCAAATGCTGGTAGGTATCATTACAACCGAAAAAGTGTTTAATCAGTTGTGGTAACAAGATATTGAGACGAATTATTTTCAGAAATGTGGAAGAATTGGTTGAAGCTGAGCTCTGAAAATCAATTGGTTCCAAAGAAATGCGAGAAAACGCGAGACAATACTGACACTACGACTTTCCTAGAAGATAGGCCTAAGTGGGGCATATCCACGATTATGGTATTTGTAGATTTTGGAGAAAGTTTGACAGTATTGACTGGACTACACTCTTTGAAGTTCCGAAGGTAGCAGGGAAAAAATGCAGGGAACATATTGAAATTAACTGGCGCAGAAACCAGACAGAAGTTAAGAGAGCCGAAGGATATGAAAGGTAAGCCGTAGATGAGAAGAAAGTGACAGAGATTACAATGAAATGCACACCCTTAGCTGCTTACAGGTGTTGACATGCGTCAACGGGGACAGATGAAAATGTGTGCCCCGACCGGGACTCAAACCCGGGATCTCCTCCTTGGACACCCCTCCCTCCCCCATCTCCCCTCACACATTTGCCTTAAAGAATATTACAAGTAGTTTCAGAGGTTGGAAATATTGACAAAGTGAACGAAAACCAAAGAACAGATCTAGACAATGTTACTTAGCAGATTGAGAAACACACGTAACTTCAGTTTGCAATAATGATGTATAAATACTGCGTAATGGCAAAAACTGGCAATCGCATATTTGAATCGAAGTGTTTCGTCGTTAGCCGTGTTAAGGCTGGAGGGCAAAAGCGGTGGTCTGTAGACTATATAAAGAAACGCGGCCGCGAGAGGTAGCCGCGTGGTCTTAGGCGTCTTGTCACGGTCCGCGTGGCTCCCCCCATCGGAGGTCCGAGTCCTCCCTCGGCCATGGGTGTGTGTGTCGTCCATAGCGTAGATAGTTTAAGTTAGATTAAGTAGTGTGTAAACTTAGGGACCGATGACCTAAGCAGTTTCGTCCCACTTTTACTAAGAAACGCGGTTAGTAACTTGCACGCAATATTTACAAACAAAACGTTGTTTTAACGTAAAACAACCAAAAATGTACAAAGATATGTATCCAATTTGCAGAATAACCACGAAAGATTCTGTATAAATAAAAGCGAAACGCCTCTGGTGTAATTCTCTTTAATTAAACTGCTGTAAGCTCAAGGCGGAAAACCGATAGTAAGTGACAAAAACTTTGAGTTTGCCGATGGCATCGTAATTCTGTCATAGACAGAAGGGCCTTCGAAAAGCAATTTAACAGAAAGGATATCATCTCGAAAAGAGCTTATAAAATTAACTTCAACAAAAGTTCAACACGGGCTGTCCAAGGCATTCGAATTAATTCAGGCGCTTCTGAGGGAATTAGACTAGGAAATGTCACACAAAAAAGTTTGGGCAGCAAAAAAGATTGATGATTGCCGAGGTCTGCATACGAAATGTAAACTGGCGACAGCAATAACAACATTCATGGAAAGGAAGAAGTTGCTAATATCCAATACTAGTTTAAATGCTACCAAGTATTTGCCCTGACTGTAGCCTTGTACGGAAGTGAAACATGGACGATGAAGAGGTCACAGAAGCTTTCGAAGTATTGTATTATAGCAGATGCTGAAATTAGATGGTTAGATGGAAAAGAAAATGAAGAAGCATGCAGTCGAACTGGGACTAAAGGGAATTTATAACACAACTTGATAACAACGGATTGGTTGGTAAGATACATGTGGAAGTATCGAGGAATTGTCATCTACGTAATGGAAGAAAGTATGAGACCTAAAAATCGTAGGTGAAAAACAAGGATAACGTAATCAGATAGATTCGGATGTAGGTTGCGGTATTTATTAGAGATGAAGATCTCATGCACAAGATAGACTGACATGGAGATCTCGTAACACCAGTCTCCGGACTGAAGGCCGCAACAACCGCAAAAATATGTTATTCCTATGCAGATTTTCCAACTGCAGTGGCCTCCTCGTTTAGAAATAACATCGCTGATTTGCTGCGTACTCGAAATTCAGTGGTACTTTTCGTTCACTTTGTTGTGTGTGATTTGTCGTAAGTTATAAAAATAGGCTAGAATTATCGCAAGAACAACGTTATGTAAGTACTTTGCAAATAATCACGTGTTGTATACTTTCACCACTAATTAATTATTACACGGAAAATCACTTAGGCACATGCTATCAAGGACATTTGCACAGTCCATTAGAGAGCTACGAGTACCCGCAGAACGCGCTGGTCACTGACTAGCCGCATAATAGGCGATGATGAGTGGCAGATCTGGCGACAGAGTACGACGCTGGTGCAGTCACAAGGCTGCGGAGCGGATCGTTCAGGACGTGTTGTTGATCATGGGACTCCACAACGGACGACAGCTACATGCCCCCATGATGAGAAAGTGACGTTAAATACGGCTGCAGTGGGAACGGGATCATAGATAAGCGACCGTGGATCAAAGGAAGCGTTTCACCCGATCTTCAGAGTCCCGTTGCTTTTCGTGACACTCTGTGGTAGTGGTGTATGGTTGCGCAACCGTCTAGGCGAACAGCTGCTCCATAAAATCTCTGTGACACAGCCGCAGGACCGTGGGAGCTGTCTGTGATATGAAACGGATTGATACGGCCATCTGTTTAACGTGTGGTAGTAATCGATTGCTGCATTATAGCTTTAGACCAGCATACACTGGCAATGGCATCGTCTACCGAGACAACTCTTCGTGTCAGAAGATCAAATTCGCCTGATATTCACCATATGAAGCGTATCTACAGCGCTATCGGGCGGTACTTCAGTGCACACAAACAACGAATCCATCGTGGAAGAAGTCAGTTCCAAACAACGGTAAAAGGCAAGTTGGTTGCTTGTACAGTAAAGCCTCAATAAAATATCGCCAATGAAACGTTGTAAGTATTTTCATTGCGTTTTGTTATTCAAATAAGTCACTATTTTGAAATATACAGTATCTAACGGCATACAGTGTGTAATGGGTATAAGTGCAGATATTTTGATATGTGTTACCCTATGCACGCACATTAGTGATCTGCTGGTTTTCTTGTTGTTGTTGTTTTTTTCCTGCACTGAACAGTGTTCCTACAAATATATCACCAATTTTACGACCCGACGATTTCTCCAACGTCATTATTGCAGCATCTGACCTGCTGCTCTGCGGAAAACAAGAACTATTGGCTTTCTCTTGCCACATGTACTTGGAGGTACTAACTGACATAAGAACATACTACTCAAAATATATATAATTGCTCTACCGGGCATTAAAATTGCTACAACAAGGAGAAATGCAGATGATAAACGGGTGTTCACTGGAAAAATATATTGTACTACGACTGACATGTTATTACTTTTCACGCAATTTGGGTGCATAGATCCTGAGAAATCAGTACCCTGAACAACCACTTCTCGCCGTAATAACGGCCTTGTTACGCCTGAGCATCGAGTCAAAAAGAGCTTGGATGGCGTGTACAGATACAGCTGCCCATGCAGCTTCAACACAATACCACAGTTCATAAAGAGTAGTGACTGGCGTATTATGACGAGCCAGTTGCACGACCACCATTGACCAGACGTTTCCAACTGGTGAGCGATCTGGAGAATGTGCTGGCCAGGGCAGCAGTCGAACGTTTTCTGTATCCAGAAAGGTCCGTACAGGACCTGCAACATGCGGTCGTGCATTATACTGCTGAAATGTAGGATTTTGCAGGAATCGAATGAAGGGTAGAGCCACGGGTCATAACGCATCTGAAATGTAACGTCCTCTGTTCAAAGTGCCGTCAATGTGAACAATAGGTGAACGAGACGTGTAACTAATGACACCCCATACAATGACGCCGGGTGATACGCCAGTATGGCGATGACGAATACACGCTTCCAATGGGCGTTCACCACAATGTCACCAAACACGGATGCGACCAACATGGTGCTGTGATGCTGTTAACAGAACCAGGATTCATCCGAAAAAATGACGTTTTGCCATTCCTGCACTCAGGTTCGTCGTGACTACACCATCGCAGACGCTCCTGTCTGTGATACAGCGTCAAGGGTAACCGCAGCCATGGTCTCCGAGATGATAGGACATGCTGCTGCAAACGTCGTCGAACCGTTCGTGCAGATCGTTGTTGACTTGCATACGTCCCCATCTGTTGACTCAGTGATCGAGACTTGGCTGCACGATCCGTTACAGCCATGCGTATAAGATTCCTGTCATCTCGACTGCTAGTGATACGAGGCCGTTGGGATCCAGCACGGCGTTCCGTATTACCCTCTTTAACCCACTAAGTCCATATTATGCTAACAGTCATTGGATCTCGACCAACTCGAGCAGCAATGTCGCTATAAAATAAGCCGCAATCGCGATAAACTACAATCCGACCTTTATCAAAGTCGGAAACGTGATGGTATGTATTTCTCTTTCTCACACGAGGCATCACAACAATGTTTCACCAGGCAACGCCGGTCAACTGCTGTTTGTGTATGAGAAATCGGTTAGAAACTTTCCTCATGTCAGCACGTCGTAGGTGGCGCCACCGGCGCCAACCTTGTGTGAATGCTCTGAAAGGCTACTCATTTGCCTATCACAGCATCCTCTTCCTGTCGGTTAAATTTCGCGTCTGTAGCACGTCATCTTCGTGCTGCAGCAATTTTAATGGCGAGTAGTGTATTAATCTACAAATGAAGTATACACAGATGTAATATTGCTCAGTACATCGTTGTCACTCACCAATGAAAATATCTGCACTTACACATGTTACACCCCGTATTTTTAAGATGGTACTTTCCAGGCAACATTTTATCGTTAAAAGTCTGTCAATAGTTGCTTAATAGTGTTTACCTGTATATAAAGTACACTTAACATGGATTAGTTTTGACTACAAGTGTTTACATACTGGGCGAATTAACAAAGTTGCACTGCAGAGCATTTTAAAAACAGAAATTTAAAAAATTTCCAATTGTTTCAATGTTTGATACTAAAACTTGGATTAACAGTTTCTTCAACTACAAAACACAAAGTATTATAAAGTTGCCAGACGACATTAGATTCTGTCAGAGACAGCAAAGAACCTGGAAGAGCAGCTAAACGAATTGGACAGTGTCTTGGAAGGAGGATATAAGGTGAACATGAACTAAATCCAAACGGGGATAATGGAATGTAGTTGAATTAAATCAGGTGATGCTGAGGGAATTAGGTTAGGAAATGAGACACTTAAGGTATTAAATGAGTTTGGCTATTTGGGAAGCAAAATAACTGGTAATGGTCGAAGCCGAGAGGATATGAAATGTAGACTGGCTATGGTAAGAAAGGCGTTTCCGAAGAAGAGAAATTTTTTAACATCGAGTATAGATTTAAGTGTCAGGAAGTCGTTTCTGAAAGTATTTGTATGGAGTGTAGCCATGTATGGAAGTGAAACGTGGACGATAAATAGTTTAGACTGAAACGGAACTTGTTGTACCGTTCCAATGTTTTATTAAATTGCTATCACGCAGAAATTATTAGCAAGAGTTTCTTCTCTTGCAGGTAATACCTCAACTGGTGTCCAAAAGGAGAAAATGGACTAAACAGTGTTATTTATGAATTTTTTTCTGTTCTGTACCACGTTTCCGATTTTCCTTTCCTTTGTGCGGTCTGGGCGGTATAAATGAGTGAGTGTGTGAACTAGCAGAAAGCTTTAGGCACAGATTGTAACACTGCATGAATGGTCGTTCTGGGGTATCGTAGTACCAACCCCCCAAGCGTGAATAAGTTTGGCAGAGACCAAGTTTGCAGGTCACGGCAAAGATGACGCGTAGGCGCGCGTACTGGCTCTGTCAGCTTGGCGCGCCACCCCCACCACGTTAGTAAGCACTTGTTCCTGGGTCGTGGTGCTGGACAGACATGGAGACGCAGCTCTTGTTTTGGTAATGTTAACGTAGGTATTAGATTGTCTGAAATCTGCACTGTAAAGAAGTCCAGATGTTGAATTCAAGTGCGAAATTACCACTGAACCCCATAAGGGAACTGATTTTCATAATTTACTCGAATTTCAGTAGACCTTGCGTTAGTGCCTTTTTCAGGCAACACCCCATGTGCCTTAAGCTCACGGCCACGTTATTGCTCTGTGCTTAACGGAAATTCACTCATTCAATGTATTTTAATCTGCCCTTCCATTTACAGTAATATTTTGGGGATTTTTATTTATTTTCCATATGTTTTCTTTGTGAACTTGCTTTCGCGCCACGTGGTCGGTTGAAGCAACCGCCGCATTGATAAATTGTAGTTTCGGTCTGAAAATAAATTGTACACGATGAATAATCATACCATAGTGAGCGAGTGTAAAATAGGGAAGGAATAATCGTGTGTGTCCATATTTTTCTGGGTTTCTGTTGGCTACTGAAATTTGGCCATGTGGGTTTAACAGCATTGAAGTGATGTTTCTTGTGCAGCCCCATCACGATTTGATTTGTTGGCGATGTAGTGCGTTAAGTATAATACTCGTGCCACTAGTAGAAATATCGGATTTTAATGCCCACTGATTTGATAAATATTTGCGAGGTACTCTTCCTCCCTGACCTAGTTTTGCTTGTAGAGCCTTAGCGGAAGTTGTTCTGAGTAATATATAGCAACTGAATGTAATAACAGTGGGTTTAGGTATAATTGTCCGGTTGTATAAAACTACATTGAAGCCAGGTCTATGCTCCTCTGTCCCATTCCATGATTACGTGGTGAAACTGAACCATGTTAACTAGAGACCGGTTTTGATGATGTACATTGCAAGAGAAACACGACCGGTTGTTGAAATACCATCTGTACTGAATAAATATCAATTAATCTCTACCCTTGACTGATTATTTACTCCGTCCATCATAAAGAATAGGTGGCAGTCAGTACCACAGTCGAATTGTGGGTCATGAAAGCAAATAAAAGCTATATACTGCCTATTAAGCCCTGTATAGGTGCCTTCTGTAGTGGTTCAAAAAAAAATGTGTTACCCGTTGCGTTCAAAATTTTACTGGTTCGTTAAGACCTTCCGCTAGAAATTATTAATACCCAGCAATTACTCGCAGGGGCCAGTAATTTCGTGGACCATACGAATTAAAGAAACCATTTACTACAGACGGTAGCTTGCAGGAGCGGTAGGACATGTCAAAGCGACGGTAATCTACCTACTTAGGTGGACTTCTACCACCACCAGTACTGAAAGGTAACGTTGCAAGACAAGAAGCTCAAGATTACGTGGGTAAATCACGTAACTAATGAGGAGGTATTGAATAGAATTGGGGAGAAGAGAACTAGAAGAAGGGGTCGGTTGGTAGGACACGTTCTGAGGCATCAAGGGATCGCCAATTTAGTTCTGGAGGGAAGCGTGGAGGACGAAAATCTTAGAGGGAGACCAAGAGATGAATACACTAAGCAGATCCAGAGTGATGTAGGTTGCAGTAGTTATTCGGAGATGAAGAGACTTGGAGAGCTGCATGAAACCAGTCTCCGGACTGAAGACCACCACAACAACAACCACAAAGACAAATCTGAAATTTAACACAACATAGAATTAATTTTGATAAGCACGCTATTACAGCAAGAAAACAATATATGGGTGGCTTATATTTCTGTCGTCACCTTGTCACGTAAATTCACGTAAACTATGATAAGGGCCATAATTTTACCATTATTATATGCTTAAATAAATATTTAAATAATCTGATCAGTATCAATGTGAGCTGGTTTCACAGGATGCGGCAGAATAAGGTTACGATTGTGGACAGGGCCATAATCAGTTACTGTCGGTTGCACAACAAATACATAAACTTTACTTAAAGAAATTAAAATTTTAATACAATCTCTTAAGAAAAACACAATTGACTGTATGACGGCTGAAGGCCTTATCACAGAAAAAAAGTTCCACAATTTTAGGGCCGAAGGCCAACAACAATAACATCAACAACAAACGGCTGAAGGCCTGAAGTCAGAAGAACAATTCCAAATGCACATATTAAGATAATTCTTCGTTTTTAAACAAACTGTAACACGGCCGAAGGCCTTATTATGAAGTGAAATTATTACTCGGCTGAAGGCCACAGACAATTTCAAACGACAAACGGTTGAAGGCCTGAATTAGAAGTCAGGAAAACAATTTCAGGTAGCATACATCCCAACAAAAACCTTGCCTTTAAAACACGTTTGCTTTAAAAAAACTTATTGTAACATGGCTGAAGGCCTTATTATGAAAGAAGTGAAATTATTGCTCGGCTGAAGGCCACACACAACTTCCAATAACAAACGGCTGAAGGCGTGAATTAGAAGTCAGAAGACCAATTCCAAATAGCACATTTTATGATAAATACGTTGTTTTAAAACAAACTGTAACACGGCTGATGGCCTTATTACAAAAGAAGTGAAATTATTACTAGGCTGAAGGCCACAAACAATAATTAGAAAATTACAAATATCCTTAAAACAAACATCACAATTTAAGGAATCAGGACAAGTGGTTCTCAACAATTTTTCCAAGGGTCGACCTGGGAAAGTAACTCAAACATAAGATAAGGTGTGACAGACAGCCAAGATTTGTACTCACGTAACAGGATGGCAACTAAAACTAGGGGCAGCTTAAGCACCGACCGACCGACAAACCAATCTGTCTAACGTCCTATCACCGGTACAACAGTGTAATATACGTATTTAGGCAAGGGCGAAGAGACAAACAGCACTACGCCTTCAGAAAACACCCAAGGCTGAATGAAACACTAGAACCAAGGTAGACATCCCCCCAAAATAATCCACAGTACAGTACTAGAGGCTGCCGAACTACAGGCTGTGTTGGACAACATCAACATGACGAGGAAAGGTACACTGTCGGAACAGTACGCTAACCTCCAGGACAGGTAACTGGCGCGTTAGCGGCCACAAGGCAGAAAATACCGCTGGTTGCACTTCACAAATAAGAATAATACTAAGTTCAATGGTGAATAACAAAGAGAGAAAGACGGCTGCAAAATTTCACCTCTGTGAAATACTTCACACGTTGCTGCCAGGCCCAGCGGCCTTGGGAGCAACAACCCGGCGTCCAAAGGCGAGATCTCAGAGTAGTCGAGTTTGCATTAGCAGTTAACTCTTCTCAACTTAAACATACAGGATTCAGTGTGCAACGAAGTTGTCGCTCTCGCAGCCCCGGCTTGCCCTCGTGCTCCACGGACCTGCTCACTGCTGCGTCCTCAACCGACCTTATGTCTGTTCGCCACTCTCCCACCAAATCCAATATGCAGTCGGCATTATGTTCGCCACTCTCCCACCAAATCCAGTATGCAGTCGGCATCATGTTCGCCACTCTCCCACCAAATCTAGTATGCAGACGGCATTATGTTCGCCACTCTCCCACCAAATCCAGTATGCAGACGGCATTATGTTCGCCACTCTCCCACCAAATCCAGTATGCAGACGGCATTATGTTCGACACTCTCTCACCAAATCCAGCATGCAGTCGGCATCATGTTCGCCACTCTCCCACCAAATCCAGTATGCAGTCGGCATTATGTTCGTCACTCTCCCACCAAATCCAGTATGCAGACGGCATTATGATCGGCACTCTCCCACCAAATCCAGTATGCAGACGGCATTATGTTCGGCACTCTCCCACCAAATCCAGTATGCAGACGGCATTAAAATAACTGTTCATTCAAAAACCCAAAATACACACGGATCCGGGAAAACAATTCCACCAACAAATCACAGAACTAAAAGTAGTCACTGTGAAACAACGCGGACAAATTATAAGTCGGCACAAACACAGAGAAACCAGAAGTGGTTGGAAAACCAAATGCCAGTTCGCTTGCAGACGCGGAAGAGTTAAGACGTGCTACGCGGTCGCTCTTCCGTGTGACGCTACTAGTTCACGCGCGTAACAGCTTTCGTTTGGTACGGTTTTCTGTTACGCACGTTAACACCTGACATTACTATCGGTGACGGTTAGCCCCGCCATGTATGGTGGGGTGTATGGAGAAGGGGGTGGTGACTTCGACGCCCCTATGGGACAACATCAACAACAACCACCTGCCCAGCGGCTGCATCCAGATGCAGCACATTTACCAGCTCCTCCAGGAACTACATTGGACAACACGACGGCTGCGATCAGCCACTCGTTGGCAGTTGTTCGGGGAGAATCTGGAATACAGCCGGCAGAAGAGCATATGGATTTTTCGCAACAGGATTCCTCCATCTTCTCCGCTACGAGAAACAAGCGACAAAGTGAGGTAAGTCTGGATTGAAGAAATTCCAAAACCTTCATAGCAGACGTTAATCAATTCTTACCTGTAACTGACGTTTCAAATGTAGCTGACCCCCCTGTAGCAACTGCTCCTGGGCTCACTCCTAACCAACATGCTGCAACTAACACCCCTCCTGTGGGACCTGCACCTACTCCGAGGTCTCTCAACTTTCACAAACGTACAGATAGGGGACCATTCGTAGTTTACATGGAATGTTTGGACAAAAACTTAGGCCGCTTGCACCCTATGGAACTAGGGAAATTACTGCATATTTCCTTGCCAGAAGTGAAGAATTCAATACTTAACATCTCTTCAGCAGGAAAAACAAAAGTTATGGTGGAACTGAAAACCCTAGACAAGGCTAATTTCCTAGTTACCAGTGAGATATTAAAGTCAAAAAATATAGAAGCTTACATTCCTTCCTTTTGTTGTCCATAAGCTGGGAGTAGTCAGGAAAGTAGACACCAATCTTGAAGAAGCGGAGATTTTGGAAGTCGTACAATCTCCCTGCCCTGTTGTAGGCGTTCGGAGGTTTACGAAGAGATATGGTAAAGACCAAATCGTTAACTTGCAGACCTGTTTGTTAACCTTCGACTCTCAAATCTTACCGGAAGCCGTGTCAATTCACGGAACAAGATGTCCCGCAGACCTTTATGTATCAAATGTCAGGCAGTGCTTTAATTGTCTTCGTTACGGGCACATCACCAAACAATGTCGATCTCACATGAGATGCATTAAATGTAGTGGTCCACATAATGTTGAATCCTGTGTCTCACGTATCACTATTTGCGCTCATTGCGGGGGACAACACGCATCCACGGACCGTTCCTGCCCGCAATACCATATACGGCGACGAGCTCAAGATTTAGCTACGTTCAACAACATTGACTTCAGGGATGCGCTGTCTATTGGTCGTATGCCAACCTATGCATCCGTCACCGTGGTTCAACAACATCACTTGCCGGCTCCGATTATTCCTGCTCCAACAAATTTGAGCTCTCCGGACTTTCAAAACCCACAACTCTTCCCGCCGCTGCCCGCCGCAAGCATGCAGAGTCAACAACGCGTACGTTGATACGCAACTCACGAGGGAACCTCCCCATCGCACCCCCTCAGATTTAGTTATAAGTTGGCACAGTGCATAGGCCTTGAAAAACTGAACACAGATCAATCAAGAAAACAGGAAGAAGTTGTGTGGAACTATGAAAAAAATAAGCAAAATATACAAACTGAGTAGTTTATGCGCAAGATAGGCCACATCAAGGTGAATATGCTCTCAGGCGCGTTGTGGTTATGTGGTTAGCGTGAGCAGCTCCGGAGCGATAGGGCCGTGGTTCAAGTCTTCCCTAGGGTGAAAAGTTTACTTTCTTTATTTTCGCAAAGTTATAATCTGTCCGTTCGTTCATTGACGTCTCTGTTCACTGTAATAAGTTTGGTGTCTGTGTTTTGCGACCGCACCGCAAGACCATGCGATTAATAGACAAAAGGACGTGCCCCTCCAATGGGAACCGAAAACATTTGATCGCAAGGTCATAGGTCAACCGATTCCTCCACAGGACAACACGTCTGATATATTCTATACGACATTGGTGACTGCATGTGCGTCACATGACAGGAATATGTTGTCGACCCGCCTAACTTATACACTTGGCGAATGCGTAAAAAGATTCTTCTACCTTGCCAGATTTAGGTTTTCTTGTGGATGTGATAATCACTCCCAAAAAAAGTGATGAAAACATAAGAGTTTGTCACATAAATGAATGGAACAGTTTCACAGTCTCACAGTTTTCCCTGTTCTCTTTCAAAACATATGTTTTTAACGTTTTCAAATTTTTCCGTGTGTAGACTATCAAATCCTGCATATGTCCAAGCAAATCTGAACATGTCCTGGAATTTTGGAGAGGGAAGTTGATTATGTGCGAGTGCCTGAACTCTGATAATTGTCTGAAAATAAAATTTTTCACTCGAGGTGAGACTTTTTTTTTTTTAGTTGAACCAAGGACCTCGCGTTCCGTAGCTGCTCACGCTAACCACGGGACCACGGCGCTTGTGGGCTCACATAGTCCTTGATGTTACTTATCGTGCGCATAAACTACTCAGTTTGTATAATTTGCTTATTTTTTTCTTAGTTCCACACAACTTCATCCTGTTTTCTCGATTGATCTGTGTTTAGTTTTTCAAGGCCTATCCACTGTGCCAACTTATAACTAAATCTGAGGGGGTTGCGATGGGGAGGTTCCCTTGTCAGTGTGCAACTGTGCCCCAGCAGACACACGTCGCTTACCGGCCTCCCCGGCGGCAGGCGCTAGGAAACAACCCAAGTAACGTTCGTGAGTGGTCTCAGTACCGCAGCCTGTTATATCCCAAACAACATTCATTCACTCCTATCAGCCAAAATCCATACCAGCCTGCTGCTCACAGATTAGCAACCCCACAAGCGCCGAATCAACGAGAGCCTTAAGGCCATGCTGAACTTATAGATAAGATAATAAATGTCATTGATATTATTATGCAAAACATGAGACAAAATAGTGCTATGAACAATTCCGATATCCGGCACCTCGTTACTGGCATATTTCAATCTCTCTCTCCCTAATTATGGCGGCTTTAAAAGTATTGGGGTGGAATGCGAGATCGGCTAATTCTAATAGAGAAAGCTTGCAACGAGAACTATTCGTAAGTCAGCCTGATATCGTTCTGTTATGTGAAACTTGGTTCAAATTCGAACGAACTGTTCGCTTTCAAAATTATTCAATAGCAAGGGAAGACCATCTCGATGGGTGGGGCGGATTAGCTATACTGGTAAAAACTTCGCTGCCGCATCGACCACACCCGTTACACGTATCTGTCACCAACCTTGAATTAGTTGCTATGGAGATACGAACTGCCCACAAAACTTTTACAGTTGTCTCGTTGTATAACGCTCCCCACCACAGTATCGTGGAAGATGACTGGAGACAATTAATAAGTCAGCTTCGTCCTCCCTTTATCGTAGCAGGAGACGTGAATGCCCACCATGTAGCGTGGGGAGGAGACGTGACAGACAGGAATGGCAGGACCTTGATAAGCGTTATCGAAGATAATAACCTAGTGATACTCAACGATGGCTCTCCTACTATGATAACTTCATCGCTCCGTAGACCCTCCGCAGCTGATGTAACTCATTGCACCCCCTGCTTTACTGAAATATCTAATTGGTACGTTAAAAAGGATTCAATGGGATCCGATCATCTCCCAATAGAGTTTCACATTAACATCAACGTCGATACTACGCACATCTGTTACTCTAATAGTACGTGGAAAATCAAGAAAGCTAATTGGGCCTCTTATATGGAAACGGTTCAGCGGGCACTCGCAAATACGAGACGTGACTTACGGGACGAAGATGCATACCCAGTTTTACTCAATGCTATGAACGTCGCAGCTGGCATCAGTATCCCTAAGAAAAAAGAGTTGACAGTAATGAAGCAGCGTTCTCCTCCTTGGTGGAATTCTGAATGCTCTCGGGAAGCTGCGAAGCGACAACTCGCCTTGAAAACCTATCGTCAGAATCCTTCATTGAACAACTTCTTGGCTGTGCAAAAAGAGAATGCGCGAGTTAACAAATTCCTGAAGAAAACCAAGGACAGTTGGAAACAATTTTGCCTGTCCCTAAATAATGAAACCAGTATGGCAAGCATCTGGCATAAAATAAAAGCTTTTAGAACAAGAAGATTGTCTTCCTCCCCTCCTCCTATCACGGCCTGGTTAGAGGAATTCATAGATACAATCGCTCCTCCCACGGTGCCATTTTTAAACCATCGGTTCCCTGCTGAAGAAGACCGCTATCATGTTCTCCTTCGTCCTTTCTCCAAAGAAGAACTCAACGAAGCTATTAAAGTATCGAGCGAAAGTTGTCCTGGCATAGATCATATACACTATGCTGGCACACCTGCCTATAGAAGCGAAAGACTTTCTCTTGAACATTTTTAATCAGTACTGGATGAAGAAAGACCTCATATCAACATGGAAGACGCAAGTAATACTTCCAATTCTCAAAAGTGGTAAATATCCAAATGTCGGTACTAATTATAGACCTATTGCCTTGTCGTCGTGTGTTGCAAAAACACTGGAACGAATGGTAAAAAGGAGACTAGAATGGTGGCTTGAAAAAAGTAATTTGTTGCCTTGGAGTCAATACGGCTTCAGAAAAGGCAAATGGGCCATGGATAACCTGTTTTTGCTTAATATGGATATCACGTCAGCCTTTCAAACGAAAGAGACAGTAGTGGCAGCTCTTCTTGACGTTAAGTGTGCATATGATCACGTACAAAGACCAATACTCTTGGACAGGCTGGCAGGATTCGGAATTCCTTCACGGATGATCTACGGTATCAGTACCCTGATTACTCAAAGAACGATCTACGTCCGTTTCAAAGGTACCATGATCGGACCTTTTTATGTCTCCCAGGGCTTGCCGCAAGGTGCAATTTTAAGTCCTCTCCTGTATACTCTATATACGCACGACCTAGAACGCATACTTACTCCCACCACAAAAATCCTACAGTATACTGATGATATATCCGTTTATTCTACTGGTGCTTCATATCTTCAGGACAAAACGGCATTAACCACAACCATCGCACACATCTATGAGTGGCTCTCTATCAATGGGCTGAAGATCTCGGCTAAGAAATCAGCAGTGGTTCCCTTCTCCAAGTCGACGACAGCTCGCACTGAAGATCACATTACCTGTGGCAAGTACACCTTCCAAATAAAACCTCACGTTCGATTTCTGGGGATGATTATTGACTCTCGGTTAAGCTGAGTGCCCCACATCCGGTCCACCGTTACCAAGTGTGAAGAAGGTTTCAATGTAATCAGATCACTCACTCGTGTCTGGTGGGGAGCGCACCAGAGTGTTTTACTCACCATGTACCGAGGGATAATTCGATCTCGATTAGACTATGGCTGTCAATTCTACCACACTGCGTCAAAGATTCATCTCTCCAAATTAGATACTCTTCAATACAGAGCCATTCGTACCTGTCTTGGAGCCATACGATCGACACCCACCAACGCCCTTTTAATAGAAGCAGGGGAGATGCCCTTGAGCACTAGGCGCCAAATGTTATCGGACAAATTCTACATTCAAGCCATGGCCATTATCGACAGTTCCGTCTATCAAAGTAGAGACTGCATTATCGACTGTGGATTGCATCCCACAGAATGAATAAAGTGCCAGCCGTTTGTGCCAGCTTTGACACTTGGTCACCTGTCATACATTCTATACGGCGTTCAGCGCATCTACCTGTTTTTGAATATGATCTTCAAACGCTCTGCTCCTGGATCCCAGTCCATTATTTAAGTACGACCTGGCTGGACAGTACTAATGTCAACGTTGGCTTCAATCGTCTCGTTCAAGCACAATGGCCCCAAAATTCCGCTAGAAGAGTATACGGGATGTGCTTTTTTCTGCCCTCTGATCCAGATCCGCATAACCTTCAAACTGCCTACGAGCACTTCTATTTTCACGGCGGAGACAGTGGCAGTTTTGGAAGCACTTAAGTTTGTCTCTAGCACTTCCTTTCCCAAGATATTGATAGTATCTGACTCACAAAGCGTTCTTAAAAACATTCAGTACAGTCGATGGAACAAAACAACCAACAGTTATATCTTGGATGTGATATCTGAATATATTCGCAGCACACGCATGGGCCGGACGATCCATTTGTTGTGGGTACCTTCCCACTCTGGTATCCTCTATAATGTTGAAGTTGATGCATTAGCCAAACAAGCGGCAACCTTAGGCACCGTCCTGGATCTGCACCTTCCTTATACAGACTACTTACGGGAAGTCAAGGATCACGCAAGACAACAATGGCAGTAAATGTGGAACGTTTCTCAACAGACAAAAGGCGGTTATTACGCAGTGCTACAACCTCGGATTCCTTCACAGCCGTGGTTCATGAGGGCACATCTGGACCGATCCACGATTTCTACCATAATAAGACTCCGCTTCAATCATGCCCCTTTCCCACAGCATCTACATCGGATCAACGTTTACAGTTCACCAGCATGTGAGTGTGATCCTGAGTCGGAAGCTGATGTCAACCACATCTTATTTATGTGCCCCAAACTAGACCGTGAACGGTTGGTCTTTCTGAAGACATTGCTGAGTATGGGCTACCATCTTCCTCAATCAGCTTCATCTCTTTTGTGTACTAAAGACGTTCGTCTATATAAAGTGATAGTTAACTTCATCAAGAGTACTGGTTACAATCTGTAGGTTTTAATGGGGTACGTAAGTTATAAATATGTCTTGCTGATGAAGATATTTCAGAATTGGTGTGAATTGTAAGCCAAGACACTTTTAATTGTTTTACAATTCAATTCAATTCTATTTTTAAAACATTA
This sequence comes from Schistocerca cancellata, assembly GCF_023864275.1. NCBI lineage: Eukaryota > Metazoa > Arthropoda > Insecta > Orthoptera > Acrididae > Schistocerca > Schistocerca cancellata. The sequence continues at coordinate 919,382,101 of NC_064628.1, read as the reverse complement.
TGTACAAAACGGTAACAGTTAAGCTTTTTATTCTTGTAAATATGCATTTCTGTATTTGTTTATTCAGTTATGTGTACATTGTCACTATGTGTTGCCGATGGATAAATTGAGTACACACTCAAAGGCCAAATAAAATAATAAAAATATAAAAAAAACGAAATGCTCCTCTTCCGCTGCGACGACCGACCAAACGACCAACCTACGGTCGTCCCCACTCAAGTCAGGCACCTGAAAGATCCCAGTATAAATCGTCGACTGACAACTTATTGCCATGAGGTCACTTCGACACACACACACACACACACACACACACACACACACACACATACAGGTGAAAGTTGAACTACTCGCATATTACGGTTCATTCAACTAAAACTCGCTAAATCCGGTCCTTGACGTGGTCGTGCACTCTCGCGACCACATCCTTCCGTCGGACGGTGCACGTGTGTCCCCAGCGGTCGGGTGAGTACTGGCTGTCCGGCCCTCACTGCTGCTCCGTCCCAACTCTACTCGCTCGACCCGGAAATACTACAGGCCGCTCCAAAGATGGTACAACAGCACGCGCTGTCGATAAGCGGTTTTTCTGGAACTCTCGCCAGCCGGTGTGGCCGAGCGGTTCTAGGAGCTTCAGTCTAGAACCGCGCAACCGCTACGCTCGCAGGTTCGAATCCTGCCTCGGAAATGGATGTGTGTGATGTCCTTAGGTTAATTAGGTTTAAGTAGTTCTATGTTCTATGGGACTGATGACGTCAGATGTTAAGTGCCATAGTGCTCAGAGCCATTTTTTGCCTGGAACTCTCAACTAACCTGAATAAAGTACATCATTTTCGATATTTTGCATGAAATAACTGTGTTTCTCATGGACTGTCCCTTAACACTGTTTACAGCTGAGGTCTCCAGTTTGCAAGAATTGCCTTCACTGTGTTAGCGATCTGACACCAGATACCTCAAGAAACCTGCAGGGTGACAACTATTCAACTATATAAAAAAAATGTAAATTAGTTACAAACTATGTCGTACACACACACTTTATTCAAGATGTAAACGCCACTACAGATATTCAAATTTAGGTTGTGACATGTTCGATATGGCTGCTGTCATTGGCGATGATGTGGCCCAGTCGAACTGCGAAATCCTGTATGACCACCAGTGTTTAAGAAGGGTAGTAGGAGTAATCCATCGAACTACAGACCTTTATCATTGACGTCGGTTTGCAGTAGGGTTTTGGAGCATGTACTGTATTCAAACATTATGAATCACGTCGAAGGGAACGATCTATTCATACGTAAACAGCATGGCTTCAGAAAACATCGTTCTTGTTCAACGCAGCTAGCTCTTTATTCGCACGAAGTAATGGCCGCTATCGACCGGGGATCTCAAGTTGATTCCGTATTTCTAGATTTCCGGAAAGCTTTTGAAACCGTTCCTCACAAGCGACTTCTAATCAAGTTGCGGGCCTATGGGGTATCGTCTCAGTTGTGCGACTGGATTCGTGATTTCCTGTCAGGAAGGTCGCAGTTCGTAGTAATAGACGGCAAATCATCGAGTAAAGCTGAAGTGATATCAGGTGTTCCCCAGGGAAGCGTCCTGGGACCTCTGCTGTTCCTGATCTATATAAATGACCTGGGTGACTATCTGAGCAGTTCTCTTAGGTTGTTCGCAGATGATGCTGTAATTTAACGTCCAGTAAGGTCATCCGAAGACCAGTATCAGTTGCAAAGCGATTTAGAAAAGATTGCTGTATGGTGTGACAGGTGGCAGTTAACGCTAAATAACGAAAAGTGTGAGGTGATCCACATGAGTTCCAAAAGAAGTCCGTTGGAATTCGATTACTCGATAAATAGTACAATTCTCAAGACTGTCAATTCAAGTAAGTACCTGGGTGTTAAAATTACGAACAACTTCAGTTAGAAAGACCACATAGATAATATTGTGGGAAGGCGAGCCAAAGTTTGCGTTTCATTGGCAGGACACTTAGAAGATGCGACAAGTCCACTAGAGAGACAGCTTACACTACACTCGTTCGTCCTCTGTTAGAATATTGCTGCGCGGTGTGGGATCCTTACCAGGTGGGATTGACGGAGGACATCGAAAGGGTGCAAAAAAGGGCAGCTCGTTTTGTATTATCATGCAATAGGGAACAGAGTGTGGCAGATATGGTACGCGAGTTGGGATGGAAGTCATTAAAGCAAAGACGTTTTTCGTCGCGGCGAAATTAGGGTGGGCGTAAAGCATCCCCCTCCGTACCCCCGTACTCCCATTCTCCACGTCTGGTAATGTCCTTTACGGGAAACGTCTTGGTATTGTTAGCGTCAGTGTGGTGACTGTGCTTGTTAAGGGTACCAAACGGTGGTTCAGGTAGAAAAAAATCGATTTTCGGTTTTCATCACATTTCGATAGATTAAGGTTTTATTGAAGTACTCTGAAAAGAATTTTGCTGACAAAAATTTTTTTTTGAGAATTTAGAGAGCATTTTCCAACCACAAGGGTTTATGTGTCACGCCCACGTTTCTGTCACCCATTGTCAACCCACCCACTGTCAACTCTAAGCCATATGGAGATGCCATTATTAGCAAAATAGAATGTGTAGGCCATGTCCAAAAACGTTTGGGAACAAGGCTGAGAAAACTAACTGTTGACGTGAGAGGAAAAAAAATTAGAAGATGCAAAATTGTTGACTGGCTAGGGTCGGTTAACTAAAACTGAAATAGAAAACTTGCAGGTATAATATGGGCAGGTAATTAGGAGAAACAGATAAAATCTGAAGGTCATGAAGACAGATGTTTGGGCCATGTTCTTCCATAAGTCCTGTACTGATGATGAGCCATGTCATGGATTGTGTCCATCAGGAGAAAATACGTGGTGCAAATATAATAGGGCTCAGACAGCTGGAGAATCTTATTCTCACTAGCATTCTCTTCCTGTAGCTGTTATTACCAGCAATCAAACCTATTTTCAGAGACTTGGCTCATCCTGACCTTCTAAGGAAATTTCTGCAGGGGCAGACACAGAACCCTAATGAATGTTTCAAGAGCATAATTTGGAGCCGCCTTCCTAAAACTTTATTTGTAGGCATGCGTACAATGAAACTAGAAGTTCATTATGCGGTTATTACATTCAACAGTGGTAGCATTGGAAAGTGTTGTGTACTGAAAAAGCTGGGAATTAATTCTGGTGAAAATATGACCACCCGGCTGCAACATTGCGATAAATTGAGGATAGCCGATGCAAACAGGTCTGCATCTAATATGGCCAAGAAAGCAAGACAAACACCCAGGAAGGTGAAAAAGAAGATGGAAGGCCTGCTAGAGGCCAAAGAAGGGCCATCTTATGCAGCAGGACAGTTTTAATTAACAGTAAGTAACAAATTTCAAAAGTTTTTTCTTTAAAGTCAGTTTTCCGCAAACTAAAATTTTCAGTACATATGCCCCATTATATCACAAACTAACATAGATAGAGCCCGCCCGGTTGGCCGTGCAGTTTAACGCATGCCTTTCCGGGCAGGAAGGAGCGCCTGGGCCCAGCACGAATCCGCCCGGCGGATTTGTGTCGAGGTCCGGTGAACTGGCCAGTCTCTGGATGGTTTTTAGGCGGTTTTCCATCTGCCTAGGCGAATGCGGGGTGGTTCCCCTTATTCCACCTCAGTTAGACTTTGTCAGCGATTGCTCCACAAACAAGTTCTCCATGTACGCGTGCACCACAATTACTCTACGACGCAAACATAGGAGGGGTTACACTCGTCTGGTGTGAGACGTTCCCTGGGGGGGGGGGGGGGGTCCACCGGACGCCGAACCGCACAATAACCCTGGGTTCGGTGTGGGGCGGCGGAGGGTTGAAGTGGACTGCGGTAGTCGTCGTGGGATTGTGGACCACTGAGGCTACGGCGGGGACGGAGCCTCTCCGTCGTTTCTAGGTCCCCAGTTAACATACAGTACATACAGTCCAATCATAGATAAATTAGTGAAATTTTCAGGTACTCTGCATAGCGTAATGGTACTACATTCATTAATATTCCCCCATTAAGAAGTTCACAAATAATATTTTCTGCACAAAAAACTTAATATTTTTTGTTAATAAATTTGAAAAAATATTTCTTATAAACTATAAAATGGATAAAGTAGATTTTAGTAAAGTTGACTCTATTAGCATCATGTAACACACAGCAAAAATATTAAGGTCCTGTATCAAATAGTTTTTTTCAGAAATGGGTCAAATACTTGCCTAAATTAACATGGGTTAGATAGGGTGTGGTCCCCTTAATAAACGACGGTTTGAACTATGTCAAGCGAAACCGCCACACCGCTCTCTACTGCACAACATGTACTATCCAGTAAGCAATGCACCTCAGTGGCTACTCGAATGCCAGGCGTTCTTTGTGGAATCAAATATTTCGCCGGAGCTTCGCCGCAGCGAGCTCATACATGAGGCAAGGTAAGACGCTGGCGGCAGAAGGGCCGATCCCACGTGCAGGTCACGCGCGGCCCCGGATTGGCAATAGGGGCGCCGGTACGCCGCCTCATATCCCGCGCGACAAGGCGGCGCGCCCTTTGATGTCTGCCGGCAGATATTCGGCTCGTCGCCCGGTCTCTCTAGACTCCGGAGCGAGCGCCACCGCCACCGCCGCGCCCCCCCTATTGGTTCCGCCGATTTGACTTGGAAAGCGGCGGGCGCTCTGCTCCAACAGGTGAGTCGGCCGCCAGCTCCTCTGCGGCGGCTGCCTCTTGTGGGCGCCGTGAGCCTCCAAGCAGACCGGCAACCGCGCAGCCCTTGGTCAGAACTCCTGGATGTGTACCAGATACTACTACAGAAGAAAGCAGCTCCTGAATGCTTTTTACGGTCTCGTACCTAAAGTAGTAAAAATGGATCCATTTTAGGAACATTTTTTTTGTTTGTTTATCTGCCTGTCTGTCTGTCTCTCCGACTGTTAGAAACCATTTTCCTCGTGGTCTGGTATACGTATCAAGTTGAAACTTGTATCAGATACTAAAGTCTACGGACCCTTGGTGGTGCAAAAACCTGAAAATTCACAGTGTGTAACGCCGGAAATGCATATCCTCTTATTTCCATCTATTGTACTATAAATATTTTCCTTATTTTGTTACCTGAAGATATGACATTTCTGTCTCTTTATATATTGTAATTGTTTTATTTGTATTTTTACGCTGGATCTTGCCTCCGCAAAACTATGCTATCGAACGATTACATCGATAGGTCATGCGGAGAACTAAAGTGTTTAGGATCTTTGGTAAGGTTATCTCTGCCGCGTGGAGCGTGGGCAGAGCGGGAGTCTGGTGGAGCAGGTGTGTTGTGTGACGCTCCTGCGAGTTGCTGCGCTTTCGGGGTTTGGCAGCATGTAATTGCGCTCGACTTCCTATGATAGTTTCTGACACGGTGTCGTGGACGGGAAGCATTAGCTGGCGCTCATCAAGAGCCTGTTTCGCCTGGTGACCGTGTCGAGAAGGCGGCGCGCCAACATCCAGCTCCTGCAACAGCGACGGCCGACAATGAGTGACTGTCGCCACCTCCTCGACCGACGACTTCAAACCTTCCATCAACTAACAAAGAAGTCTGGAAGCACGTAAAGTTTTAGAACTGTATGGCAGACCTCAGCTTTTAAAATTCTGCCATTTGCCTTACAAAATTACAGCAACTTAGCGTGAACCTTTGTTGCTCATTGAACCAATTGCATTACCAAGCAGGGTCACTTCCTTTTCCGAAATGAACCCGAGTGTCGTTGAAATTCAAACGCCAGCATTAAAGTAATATCATTCCATTTCACTGCTTTAGTTTCAAAGTTCAGTTAAAGTATTCATAGCTGGCTACAATATTTAGATTACACAAGCACAAATTAAGAGTGCGAGTTTTGTTACCATATTTTAGCTTACCTGTGACTGCAGCTCAGCTTGGTACGTACTAAATTTTACTATAGTTAATTGTTCAGAATAATTTAATTCAAGTTCAAAGTCAAATGTCTTATTTAGAAATTGCGTAGATTCAAGTAGCTTTTGAAATGATAGTTGAGGTAGCTCAAGACTAACCATTGTTACTGAATTTCGTAGTGCTTCAGAAACAAAGTTCACTATTAATTTCAGTCACTAAATTAACTTTCAATTTTCCGGTTTTATTAATTCTTTTGCTAAATTAAGTCAGAGTGTAGCGAAATTTATTGCTTCTCACAAACATTCAGTTTTCACACACCACGTGTCAACCTTCAGTTTCCTCGCTTTTAGTGCTAATTATATGTGCATTTATCTTTCATTTTCAGTTATTATAGTAGTTTTCCATTGGACTGGCGACCGTAATATTCCCCAGATCTCAAATATCTAATTAACGCCAATCAATTGTTAACGTAAGAAACGTACATTTACTTTTTTTGTTAATTTTGGCCTTTTCTCAAAATTAATTTCCAGCAATTCCATTTGCATTTCTCCTTTCATTGAGATGTAACCCTTTCCTCCCTCTTTACCGACAAATTAACTTCGGTGATGATTGCTTTTCCCAAATTTCCGTTAAATGCACGCGGTTTAATTTTTCACTGCCATTAAGGTCGGTAAGTGAGGGGGAGGTTACAAGTGCAAGAAAAGAAAGGTAGGGGCATTTACGTCACACATTTTGATACTCGCAGACTCACTCATCAAAACTGTAGTGCACCTCCCGTTGACCTAAGATGATGAAATTTGCCAAGAAGCCAGATTGTACAATATACAAAACAAAAACGGGAAGTAGTAGTAATCCGCTGAATTACAGGCCTGTGTCAGTAACGTCGATTTGCGGTAGGGTTTTTGAACATACACTGTATTCGAACATTATGAGGTACCTCGAAGAAAACGGTTTATTGGCACATAATCAGCCCGGTTTCAGAAAACATCGTTCTTACGAAACACAACTAGCTTTTTATACTCATGAAATAATAAATGTTATCGACAAGGGATGTCAAATTGATTCCATATTTTTAGATTTACAGAAGGCTTTCGACACCGTTCCTCACAAGCGTCTTATAACCAAACTGTGTGCCTATGGAGTATCGCCTCAGTTGTGCGACTGGATTCGTGATTTCCTGTTAGACAGGTCACAGTTCGTAGTAACAGACGGAAAGTCATCACGTAAAACAGAAGTAATATCCGGCGTTCCCCAAGGAAGTGTTATAGGCCCTCCATTGTGCCTGATCCATATTAACAACATAGGAGACAATCTGAGTAGCCGTCTTAGATTTTTTGCAGATGATGCTGTCATTTACCGTCTTGTAAAGTCATCAGATGATCAAAACGCCTTGCAAAATGATTTAGATAAGATATCTGTATGGTGCAAAAAGTGGCAATTGACCCTGAATCAGGAAAAGTGTGAAGTTATTCACATGAGTACTAAAAGAAATCAGCTAAATTTCGATTACGCGATAAGTCACACAAATCTGAAGGCTGTAAATTCAACTAGATAATATTGTGGGTAGAGCAAATCACAGTCTGCGATTCATTAGCAGAGCACTTAGAAGGTGCAACAGGTCTACGAAAGAGACTGCTTACACAACGCTTGTCGCCCTATTCTGGAGAATTGCTGTGCGGTGTGGGGTCCGCATCAGGTGGGGCTGACGGATGAGATCGAAAAAGTACAAAGAAGGGCAGCTTGTTTTATATTATCGTGAAATAAGGGAGACAATGTCACAAACATGATACATGAATTGGAGTGGGAATCATTAAAATAATGGCGTTCTTCGTTGCGACGGGATCTTCTCATGACATTTCAATCGCCATTTTTCTCGTCCGATTGCGAAAACATTCTGTTGGCACCCACCTACATAGGGAGAAAGGATCATTACGGTAAAACAAGAGAAATCACGGCTCGCTCAGAAAACTTTAAGTGCTCGTTTTTCCCGCGTGACGTTCGAGAGTGGAATGGTAGAGAGACAGCTTGAAGGTGATTCATTGAACCCTCTGCGAGGCACTTTATTTGAAGAAGCTGAGTAATCACGTAGATGTAGATGTAAATGTAGAAACTAAGGGAAAAAATCGGAAATGTTTTGCTACGTAACTATAGCATACGAAAAAATATTCTTTTGCTCACTTATTATTCGAGTGTCTGTCTGTCCGTCCGTCAGTTAAGACCAGACCGTGTATGCCACGCCAGACGTGTTTTTCAGTGGAGGATTCAGTAGACTTGCCTTGTCTTCAGACGCTTGCATCTCCCATTCGAGAGCCAATTCTCTTCAGCTGGTAGCAGAGTAGTTGTGTAGAATCAAGTTTCGTTTTAGGTCCCTTCCTCACGCCTCACTGTTGCAAACGAAAGTTAGACCAAGTCACAGACACAAATTCGAATACAGCAAACAAGGGGAAAAAAATGGCGTGAGGAAGCTCTGAGGAAGTTTCGCCCGATTTGCAGTCCAAGACCGTGAAAACTTAACCACGACGACGCGGCTTTTGCACATTCCTCTGTGTTGCACTTCTTGGGGTTAGACCGTTCACTGTTTCAATTTTCCGTTTTTTCACAGTTCGATACACTTCCTTCCTTTTCGAACTTGATCTGTGCTCAGTTTTTTACGGGTGGTGGGGGGGGGGGGGGGATGGCTTGCTACGGGGAAATTCCCTTATCAGAATAAGACACAAGACACTTCACTGATGATTTTTACATGAATTCTTATTAGATCAGTTAACGTGGAGTGAAAATGAAGTACCCGAGTAACATTTACGCAACGTACGATACTGACTGACACGATAAGTGGGAGACCACCTGCATCTACTCGACCTCCTGAACTTGCCTGTCCGGACTTCCACCTACACCTAAATAGCGAGTCCCGTACAGGATTACAATATCACTGCTCCTGTCACTCGGGACTTCATAAGGAAATGCCATGATATTTCTGTATCTGCTAGACAGAAGGTCGCACTATTTTCTCGAAGGCGAAAAACGATCTACCCCCCACATTCTCGACCATAATGCCCCCAGTGGACTACCTAATTACAAACTGCGAAATTGGAACAACTAAACAATAAGCATCGTACGATTTACCAACAGCAGGATGAGAGAATAAGTCACGACATTCGTTTCGCAATGCTCTGTCATTTCTATTTGCAAATTTTCTGTGTTCTGTGATGTTGTAGTGATGTTTATATAATTGATAGATATTTTGTCCTACATTGTTTGCTCCAGTGGAGACTTTCAGACCGCTATTTGAAATAATTTTTCGCTCATGTTAGCTTCTTAAACGCATATTTCTCGAATGGACTACACTCCTGGAAATGGAAAAAAGAACACATTGACACCGGTGTGTCAGACCCACCATACTTGCTCCGGACACTGCGAGAGGGCTGTACAAGCAATGATCACACGCAGGGCACAGCGGACACACCAGGAACCGCGGTGTTGGCCGTCGAATGGCGCTAGCTGCGCAGCATTTGTGCACCGCCGCCGTCAGTGTCAGCCAGTTTGCCGTGGCATACGGAGCTCCATCGCAGTCTTTAACACTGGTAGCATGCCGCGACAGCGTGGACGTGAACCGTATGTGCAGTTGACGGACTTTGAGCGAGGGCGTATAGTGGGCATGCGGGAGGCCGGGTGGACGTACCGCCGAATTGCTCAACACGTGGGGCGTGAGGTCTCCACAGTACATCGATGTTGTCGCCAGTGGTCGGCGGAAGGTGCACGTGCCCGTCGACCTGGGACCGGACCGCAGCGACGCACGGATGCACGCCAAGACCGTAGGATCCTACGCAGTGCCGTAGGGGACCGCACCGCCACCTCCCAGCAAATTAGGGACACTGTTGCTCCTGGGGTATCGGCGTGGACCATTCGCAACCGTATCCATGAAGCTGGGCTACGGTCCCGCACACCGTTAGGCCGTCTTCCGCTCACGCCCCAACATCGTGCAGCCCGCCTCCAGTGGTGTCGCGACAGGCGTGAATGGAGGGACGAATGGAGACGTGTCGTCTTCAGCGATGAGAGTCGCTTCTGCCTTGGTGCCAATGATGGTCGTATGCGTGTTTGGCGCCGTGCAGGTGAGCGCCACAATCAGGACTGCATACGACCGAGGCACACAGGGCCAACACCCGGCATCATGGTGTGGGGAGTGATCTCCTACACTGGCCGTACACCACTGGTGATCGTCGAGGGGACACTGAATAGTGCACGGTACATCCAAACCGTCATCGAACCCATCGTTCTACCATTCCTAGACCGGCAAGGGAACTTGCTGTTCCAACAGGACAATGCACGTCCGCATGTATCCCGTGCCACCCAACGTGCTCTAGAAGGTGTAAGTCAACTACCCTGGCCAGCAAGATCTCCGGATCTGTCCCCCATTGAGCGTGTTTGGGACTGGATGAAGCGTCGTCTCACGCGGTCTGCACGTCCAGCACGAATGCTGGTCCAACTGAGGCGCCAGGTGGAAATGGCATGGCAAGTCGTTCCACAGGACTACATCCAGCATCTCTACGATCGTCTCCATGGGAGAATAGCAGCCTGCATTGCTGCGAAAGGTGGATATACACTGTACTAGTGCCGACATTGTGCATGCTCTGTTGCCTGTGTCTATGTGCCTGTGGTTCTGTCAGTGTGATCATGTGATGTATCTGACCCCAGGAATGTGTCAATAAAGTTTCCCCTTCCTGGGACAATGAATTCACGGTGTTCTTATTTCAATTTCCAGGAGTGTATTTTCTTTTTCTGGCTTCAGGGCTGCTTGCTGCTAATAGTTCGAGAGACCTAGATCAAAACATATGACTTACAGCAATACGGCCAAAACAATATAAAACCCTGAACTAAACACTCCGTCTTCAGGCCACGAGGGGCCTAGCGGGACCATCCGACCGCCGTGTCATCCTCGGTGGAGGATGCGGTTAGGAGGGGTGTGCGGTCAGCCGAACACGCCCGACAACGCTTAACTTCGGCGATCTCACGGAAACCGGTGTACCCACTGCGGCAAGGCCGTTGCCACTCTGAAGTAGAAAATATTGATATCAGAATTTTTTCGTGTCACGTCTCATCTGACCGCATTTTCGAAAGCGTCAACAAATTTTAGGAATACTCTGACTCTTTGAAAACGTATTGAATGATACATTTAAGATACAAGTTTTTCAAACGCCTTTAGCGTAGCGCAAATCTGGGAAATTATTTGAAAATTTAAAAATGAAACTAAAAAGAAAAACAATTCAAACCGTCTGAATATCTGTTTTACGAATGGATCTGGGTCACTTATTGCAAAAGGGAAGTATTTTAAGGAGAAAGTATGAGCACCTTCCATTAGGATGAAAATTTAAAAAAAAATTACCGGCCGGTTGCAAAGCATTACGTCAATAAAATGGTGGATATGATAAAATAAGTTGTCCAGACGTAGAAACAATTGATATTATACAAACTCAGTGCAGCACGTTACTAATCACACAACTTTTCTGTACTAATAAATCGTTACAAGCTCGTGCTGAGGACTACAAAACTGTACGTTGCAAGCCAATGAATAACATGTAACCTTTGAATTCTGATACGGTTGCGAAATAACTCATTCGAAACCATCGTACTACATTATTTTTTAAATAAATAACACAGAAAGAGAACAGGATGATGTTAAAAAATTCAGTTTATTTAAAGAGAAAAGATTGTGAACGTTTTCAGTTACTGTTGTATTCATTAATATCATCGTCATGTTCACAATCACTCACAAGGTCACTATCAATATCGTCACTGTCTCCTCCTGGAAAACTAATATAATTAGTCAAAATCACCCATTTCTTTATAAAAATGTTCAGTGAAATTCATGTCATTTATACCTTTTGTGAATGTTGATTCTTCGTCTGAAATACGGCAGACTGTATAGCAGTTTGTTACCAGAGAGCCACGAAAAATCGTACCATTCTCGTTGTTATATTATCAGAGATCTGTCAAATTATTTGTATGAGCGCTCCGTATTTGGAAAATCTATTGTGATTTTCAGCATCATCCGTCGGGTGATGCTGACGGAATTAGATTAGGAAATGAGACACTTCAAGTAGAAAAAGAGTTTTGCTGTTTGGGGAGCATAATAACTGATGATGGTCGAAGTAGAGAGGATATAAAATGTAGACTGGCTATGGCGAGAAAAGCTTTTCTGAAGAAGAGAAATTTGTTAACACCGAGTAGAGATTTAAGTGTCAGGAAGTCGTTTCTGAAAATATTTGTATGGAGTGTAGCCATGTATGGAAGTGAAACATGGACGATAAACAGTTTGGACAAGAAGAGAATAGAAGCTTTCAAAATGTTATGTTACAGAAGAATGAACTTGACTAGAAGAAGGGATAGGTTGGTAGGTCACGTTCTGAGACATCGAGGGATCACCAATTTAGTATTGGAGGGCAACGTGGAGGGTAAAAATCGTAGAGGAAGAGATGAAAACACTAAACAGATTCAGAAGGTTGTATGTTGCTGTAGGTACTGGGAGATGAAGAAGCTTGCACAGGATAGAGTAGCATGGAGAGCTGCATCAAACCAGTCTCTGGACTGAAGACAACAACAACATTGTGTTTTTAGTAAATACCATACCAGTTATCTTCTATACAGTGGTAGATAGCAGGCATTAAACAATTAGATACATCCAGATTTAGAGCTATGGAGGAATATTCACTTTTCATTTTATATCTCTGTGTGAAAATGTTTAAACTAAGCGAACCGCCAAAATTAATTTTTCCTTTTTGTTATATAATGTGCACGCGAATTCTTCTAAGACGTTGATTATATTCTCAGTGTCAGAAGTATATTCGCCTAAATATACGACATCATTTTTGCAGCAGGTGTATTTTTCCTTCATTGTGAATGGCGTTTTTCTCCTCCCTTTCGATATAATGTGGGACTGTAATCGCAGCCGGTCATAGCGTGAAAACTAGGTAAAGATTGTGCTAGAGTCATCCAGTCGTTTCATAGTGACGCGAAACGTCAATGTAACGGAAGGAATACAAAAGTCAACATCCATGCAAATCTTTACGGAACTTTTAACTAATTCTATATTCCCAATCATTCTAATTAATATGTCAGTACTGAAAATACACTTACCCTCATTAACTAATTTGACAGACAGGACAAACAGACTTAAGTAACTGCCACCCCGTTCTCTTGACAAGTTAGATCTTTATTAATTGTTTGATTAACACAACTCATTATTCGCAGCACGTATCGTAATTATCACTGATGCTTTTGTTCGCAATAATCTGCCCCATGTCTTGTTGTGAGCTATTTATAAATTACAAATTTGACCAGGGCCTCTTTAAAATTTACATTTTTCAGTTCATTTGCGAAATCCGAAGAACTGTCTTATTACTTTCACGCTCAGAGCCCCTGCCGTGGTGACCGGCAAGTTACTGGGCGCTCCGCCGCCCACTGCTCGCAGTGGTCATATTCGGCTGTTGCATACTACAACGATATCTGGTTTCAGCGCTTAATTATAGTCTAAATATCTCGTGATCCTAAAGTAGAATCATGATGCCGTTTCCACCAATTTATTTTAAGTAAAGAAAAGACCGCACACAGATCATGTTCCACACTCTATGTAATCTGAATGTCTTAATTGTGGAACTTAATAAATCGAATACAGGGGTGGTCACAACACTGTCTCATCTATCGCTTTCAGGACGTGAAAAATACGCAAGCTGAGTTTAATATGATCGATGGCTTTGGAATTGTTGCTTGGTATGGAGGAATTCATCCTGTTCGAAATACAACTAAATTTGAGGAAATGCGACTGAGAGAGCCCTGCCTTCACGAATATGACATTCATTTACATATCTAGCTGACTATTGCTAGAGGTATCACACCTACTTCCACATCTACACTCTGGATGCCACAGTATGATGGGACGGGAGTTGTGATACAGCAAGAAGAATTGGACTGACGACTCAAACCCCTAATTCAAAACAAGACACAGGGAGTATACATACACTCCTGGAAATTGAAATAAGAACACCGTGAATTCATTGTCCCAGGAAGGGGAAACTTTATTGACACATTCCTGGAGTCAGATACATCACATGATCACACTGACAGAACCACAGGCACATAGACACAGGCAACAGAGCATGCACAATGTCGGCACTAGTACAGTGTATATCCACCTTTCGCAGCAATGCAGGCTGCTATTCTCCCATGGAGACGATCGTAGAGATGCTGGATGTAGTCCTGTGGAACGGCTTGCCATGCCATTTCCACCTGGCGCCTCAGTTGGACCAGCGTTCGTGCTGGACGTGCAGACCGCGTGAGACGACTCTTCATCCAGTCCCAAACATTCTCAATGGGGGACAGATCCGGAGATCTTGCTGGCCAGGGTAGTTGACTTACACCTTCTAGAGCACGTTGGGTGGCACGGGATACATGCGGACGTGCATTGTCCTGTTGGAACAGCAAGTTCCCTTGCCGGTCTAGGAATGGTAGAACGATGGGTTCGATGACGGTTTGGATGTACCGTGCACTATTCAGTGTCCCCTCGACGATCACCAGTGGTGTACGGCCAGTGTAGGAGATCGCACCCCACACCATGATGCCGGGTGTTGGCCCTGTGTGCCTCGGTCTTATGCAGTCCTGATTGTGGCGCTCACCTGCACGGCGCCAAACACGCATACGACCATCATTGGCACCAAGGCAGAAGCGACTCTCATCGCTGAAGACGACACGTCTCCATTCGTCCCTCCATTCACGCCTGTCGCGACACCACTGGAGGCGGGCTGCACGATGTTGGGGCGTGAGCGGAAGACGGCCTAACGGTGTGCGGGACCGTAGCCCAGCTTCATGGATACGGTTGCGAATGGTCCTCGCCGATACCCCAGGAGCAACAGTGTCCCTAATTTGCTGGGAAGTGGCGGTGCGGTCCCCTACGGCACTGCGTAGGATCCTACGGTCTTGGCGTGCATCCGTGCGTCGCTGCGGTCCGGTCCCAGGTCGACGGGCACGTGCACCTTCCGCCGACCACTGGCGACAACATCGATGTACTGTGGAGACCTCACGCCCCACGTGTTGAGCAATTCGGCGGTACGTCCACCCGGCCTCCCGCATGCCCACTATACGCCCTCGCTCAAAGTCCGTCAACTGCACATACGGTTCACGTCCACGCTGTCGCGGCATGCTACCAGTGTTAAAGACTGCGATGGAGCTCCGTATGCCACGGCAAACTGGCTGACACTGACGGCGGCGGTGCACAAATGCTGCGCAGCTAGCGCCATTCGACGGCCAACACCGCGGTTCCTGGTGTGTCCGCTGTGCCGTGCGTGTGATCATTGCTTGTACAGCCCTCTCGCAGTGTGCGGAGCAAGTATGGTGGGTCTGACACACCGGTGTCAATGTGTTCTTTTTTCCATTTCCAGGAGTGTATTTCAGAGAACCAACCATGAGCAACTGTTCCGCATGGTGTGCAAGATATACCAAAAATGCAAAATACCCTCTCTCGTGAAGAACAATGTATTATTCAAATTTCCTAAGAAGGCAGGTGACGACTGGCTAACACGGTCTATTTGCATAAGGAGGCAATAACCATTAGAAGCCGTCTTCGTGAAAATGAGTTTCGGTTGAGAAGAATGCGGGAATACATGAGAGAATAATAATCATGCGACGTATCTTACAAGATAAACAGAAAAAGGCAAACTCATCTTTATAAAGTAGCTAATTTCAGAAAGAGCTTTGCATAATTCTGATTCTTCTTTTTTTGAGTCATCAGTCCTACGACTGGTCTGATGCGGCCCGCCATGAATTCCCTTCTGAGCTAACCTCTTCACTTCCAATTAGCACTTGCAACCTACGTCCTAAATTGTTTGCTGGATGTATTCCAATCTCTGCCTCCCTCTACAGTTTTTGCCTTCTACGGCCCTCTATAGCACCATAGGAGTCATTCCCTCAAGTCTTGACAGAGGTCCTATTATCCTGTCCCTTTTCCTTTTCAGTGTTTTCCGCATACTTCTTTCCCTTCCAATGCTGCGAAGGACCTTCTCATTGCTTACCTCATCAGTCCACCTAATTTTCAGCATTCGTCTTTAGTACCACATCTCAAATGCTTCGATTCCCTTCTGTTCCGGCTTCCACACAGTCCATGTTTCACTATCATACAATGCAGTGCTCCAAGTGTTCATTCTCAGAAATTTATTCCTCAATTTAAGGTCTATGTCTGATATTAATACACTCCTCTGGGCCAGGAATGCCCTTTTCACCAGTGCTTGTCTGCTTTTGATGTCTTCCTCGCACCCTCCGTCATTGGTTATTTTGATTCCTAGATAGCAGAATTTCTTAACTTAATCTACTTTGGGACCATCAATTCTGATGTTAAGTGTCTCGCTGTTCTCCTTTCTGCTACTTCTCTTTACTTTCGTCGGCCGGCCGCGGTGGTCTAGCGGTTCTGGCGCTGCAGTCCGGAACCGCGGAACTGCTACGGTCGCAGGTTCGAATCCTGCCTCGGGCATGGGTGTGTGTTATGTCCTTAGGTTAGTTAGGTTTAAGTAGTTCTAAGTTCTAGGGGACTTATGACCTAAGATGTTGAGTCCCATAGTGCTCAGAGCCATTTGAACCATTTTTACTTTCGTCGTCCTTCGATTTAATCTCACCGAGCGAGGTGGCGCAGTGGTTAGCTCACTGGACTCACATTCGGGAGGACGACGGTTCAATCCCGAGTCCGGCCATCCTGATTTAGGTTTTCCGTGATCTCCCTAAATCGCTCAGGCGAATGCCGGGATGGTTCCTTTGAAAGGACACGGCCGACGTCCTTCCCCGTCCTTCCCTAATCCGATGATACCAATGACCTCGCTGTCTGGTCTCCTCCGCCACAGCAACTCAACCCATTTAATCTCAGTCCATATTCTGTACCTATTAGATTGCACATTTCACTGAGCAGATTATGTAATTCCTCTTCACTTTCACTCAGGATAGCAATGTCACCAGCGAATCGAATATCCTTTCACCGTGAACCTTTCTTTTATTTTACACCATTGCTTCTTCGATTTACAGATTGAACAGTAGGGGCGAAAGACTTATTCCCTATCTTACACCTTTTTTAATCCGAGCCCTTCGTTATTGGCCGTCAACTCCTATTATCCCCTTTTGGCTCTTGTACATATTGTATATTACCCGTCTTTCCCTATAGCTTACCCCTATTTTTCTCAGAATTTTACATTCTCGAATGCTTTTTTCTTATCGACAAATCCCATGAACGTATCTTGACTTCCCGTTAGTCTTGCATTCATTATCAATCGCAACGTCAGAATTACCTCTCTCCTGCCTTTATCTTTCCTAAAGCCAGATTGATCGTCATCTAACACATCGTCAATTTTCTTCTCCATTCTTCTGTTAGAAACTTGGATGACTGAACTGTTAAGCTGATTGTGCGATAATTCTCGCTCTTTTTAGCTCTGGCAGTCTTCGGAATTGTGTGGATTACATTTTACCGAAAGTGAGATGGTATGTCGCCAGGCTCAGACATTCTACACCCCAACGTGAATAGCCGTTTTGTTGCAACTTCCGCCAACGATTTTAGAAATTTTGATGCAATGTTATCTGTCCCTTCTGGCTTATTTGATTTTAAGTCCTCCAAAGGTCTTTTAAATTCTGATTTTAATACTGGATCCCCTACCTCTTCTAAATGGACCCCTGTTTCTTCTTCTATCACATTTGACAAATCTTTCCCCTCATTGAGGCTTACAGTGTATTCTTTCCACCTATCCGCTCTCTCCTCTGTATTTAACTGTGCAATTGCCGTTGTACTCTTAATGTTACTGTCGTTGCTTTTATTGTCACCGAATTTTGTTTTGGCTTTCCTGTATTCTGAGTCTGACCTTCCGACAATCATTTCTTTTTCGATTTCTTCACATTTTTCATGCAGTCATTGTGACTTAGCATTCCTGCACTTTCTGTTTATCTCATTCCTCAGCGACTTGAATTTTTGTATGCCTGAGTTTCCTGGAACATTTTTGTAGTTCCTCCTTTTATTCATCAACTGAAGTATATCTTCTGTTACCCATGGTTTCTTCGCAGTTACCTTCTCTGTACCTATGTTTTTCTTTCCACTTTTGTGATGGTTCTCTTTAGAGATGTCCATTCCCCTTCAACTGAACTGCCTAGTGAGCTATTTCTTATTGCTGTGTCTATAGCCTCACAGAAATTCAAGCGTGTCTCGTCATTCCTTAGTACTTCCGTATCCCACTTCCTTGCGTATTGATTCTTCTTGACTAATCTCTTAAATTTCAGCCTACTCTTCGTCACTACTTCATTGTGATCTGAGTCTACATCTGCTCCTTGGTACGCCTTGCAGTCCAGTTGGTACACACTCTTAAAAATTCTGATGGTAGCATGGATGAAATACGGCGGGAAGGAGGTAATCTGTATTTTGTACAGAAACAAAACTGGAGTGGTAGGAGTCGAAGAACAAAACAGATAAACTGTAGTTCAGAAGCGAAACAAGCATAAATGGATGTAACCGAATAAAATAAGGCTATTGTAAAAGATATAGAGTAAGCAATGAGATTTTACAAGTAGTTGATACGTTTGGTTTTTTGTGTAGCAAAATAACTGCTGATGACAGAAGCAGCTAGGATAAATACGATTTTTTTATAATATTAATTTGTTAGAAAACCTTTTCTGAAATTATTCGTCTCAGTATAGCCTTGTACGAAAGCGAACCGTAACGGATAAAAAGTTCAGACAGGAAGAGAACAAAGGAATTCGAAAGATGGTGATAGAGAGGAATGTTGAAAATTATATGGGAGCACTAGATTATTATTGAAGAGATACTGAATCAAATCGGGATAATTTATGGTAGTACTTGCCTTACAGAAGGACAAAATTTCTTGGAATCATTCAGAGGTTGTTGACTTGGTAACGGAGGGAAGTGTGGATAAATACGTAGATGGGGACCAATGCTTGACTGTACTGAGTGGGTTCATATTTATATAGGTTACTGTAACTAAACAGCGATGAAGACCTTTCCATAGGATACACTAGTGTGGAGAGTTTCTTCAAAGTAGTCTTCGAAGTGATGACCAACAGAACAAATAAAAATATTGTGAGTTGAAGATTCTACGACACCAGCTATGCCAATGGCAATAGATATAGTCTCTCTCTCACACACAATGCACTACGTGGCGATTCAATCGATGCTCAGAAAACTGTGTTCAGGAAATCTAAAAGAAAGGTATCACAATTCAGTCGAGAAACTTGATTTTTCAAGTACATGTAAATGTATCGTGAGAAAATACTAGAAACTAATGTTATACGCCACGAGAGACGTGGAATCTGCTGTGCTTATCGTTCACAAGCAAACGTTTATCAAATTACCCACGTCAATATGTGATATATCGACTGAATTTTTCTGGAAGAAACAAGAAGCACCAGATGTAGGCAACAGAAGAGGCTGCATTAATAAATTGCAATGCATTTTCTAACTCGAGACATAAACACCTCTCAATCAGCATAACGTGCCACCGCAACCAGCAAAACAACCATCGTGAATACCTGTCAGGGTAAGCCAAAGACCTTAGCATGACCACAATCGATATTGATATAGCTCAGTGTAGGTCACAGGGCGAGAAAACGGTCTTATTAAAACGTATGTGCAGATGGTGAAATGAGATGGACAGATGAACAAGGCTAGCCGAAGTGTAACAGACTCCAACCAGGATCATCACGGTTTTCTCCGATTTTAGTACCGTTGTTACGCCGCATTGTACATGTAGGGCAAAGTAAAATATTGGTTGAATCGTCTTGAAATGTTCACTCGCTGGAATTTCAATCTACGTTGCCTGGGGTCTCTCTTACATAGTGTCAACTGGAGTTCGATTATCAACTCCGTCACGGTACCGTGATCAATAATAGAACCTGTAGCAAAATACACTCCTTTACTTTCAATCTTCTCTATCTTCTGTACTAATCGATCGTGTAAGAGTCAGAAACTGATAATTAACATTCAAGACTGTGCCGGACAATGGTTTAGAGAGGAACTTCTTCCCTGAATTCATAACGGTTCACTAGGATGCCACTAGTGCATATCAGTCTGGTATTTTCCTCTCCTGCAAACAATAGTTACATTTAAGGTCGATATGGGAACATAACTGTAGTCATCATAAAATCACGAATGTTTCCAGTGATTAGTGTAATTTTCAGCTGGTTCACTGAGAATCTGTTAACCTTGTTTATTTTGAATACGAACTAAAGTTCAAACGCTGCATTATAAGATTTTAATGAGCTGTTTTGCGGGTTACTCATCATGAAATTTCCACCGTTAGCATCCGCATCACAGATGTAGTCTAGACGTCTACGGATCCTAATAATTTGGTTAACAATATCGCATTTTTACTGGGGAAATGCGTAGAGTAATGCCAGTCCTACAAGGTGTAGACGGGAAAGTTCAGATGAAACTGAATACTTCAACCCGTGCCTCATTCAGGTTCAATAGAACTGTGGTTATCTACAAAAAAGTCGCACTTTTCCTAACGACGTTGCCTGAAAATTTTAAATATCAGTTAATCTATTTGTTTCAGCTAAAACGGGATGAGAATAAAGGTTAAAAGCTCCAAAATTAGATGTGAATTCAGGCAAGAAGCGGATGTCTTGGTTAAATGGTTTCCATTTTATGTGGGAACCTCTAATTCTCTTTTTCCAAAAAGTCGTAGTTTATTTACACATGAGTTCTATAATGGCAAGTGTGAACGTAATCGAACTGAGATGAATCTTTGCCATTTGCCAATTGGGTACCCTCCGCCACACACCGTCAGGTGGCTTGCGGAGTATGAATGTAGATGTAGATGTAGATTCTCGTTTCCTACGCAACTGGCCAAATTTAGAGGTGTCACGTGGAACATGGGACGAAAAACTAATTTCACCATAAACCTTGTGGCAACCTAAATGCACAATAACGATCACATCGTTAACTGATGCACAGAAAATAATTTTTTTTGAAAATGTCAACGGCAGACAGAAATAATGTCGTCTAAATTTATCTGAATGAATTTGTGAGACCCATCTTGTCACACTTGCAGTTTTAGATGCTGATTTTTTATGATGATACGAAACTACTGTGCTGACTGAGCGCACCTGCTACTCTGCAGAATTCCCTGTTTCGTTTATTTAGGACGTAATCGTAATACACGACCCAGAGCCCAAAGCTGGGATCTTTGCTTCCACTGACTCTCCACCCCTCCAGCGGTCACTCTCCAGCATCCTGAGACAGGACCTGACGTCACACTCTCTACCTCGCTGGAGCAACAACTTCATGTACCGTCAGAATATTCGGATGATATTCTGAATTTCCACCAGAGTATAGCATCCAACACAACGCGTTGCAACGTACAATGCTGTTTACAGTTTTTTCAAGTACACAAAAGGAAATACGGGACCCTAAATGTTTGAAAACTGACGCCACAGTGTATACCCGGCAACAACAAATATGTGTGTACCAGTACCGATGATGCGCATATCTTGCAAGCCCACACAAAAGTGTTTAACTGCTAATGCTACAAGGTACCAAAAATATTTTACTTCAAATTTGTCAGAATACATTCTGACTATAATATTACAGGAAAGAAGGGTGGAAATTTCCTAACGTGTGGAAAATGAGCTATACACACACCGGAATTATACTCAGCCTGGAAGGAGGGGGGAGGGGGCGCCCAACTCCATACCATCTTTTTGCATCACTTCTGCCTCGGTGGCCGACAAAAATGGCTGGGAGCCATGTGCCTGGCACCCCACTTGCTCAGTCGAATAAACGTCTGCTGCTGCTTTGCACAGGCTGACCGTCATCCTTTTTCCAGGATACGTACTCTATCCACAGAATGTAAACGTGTATTGTCAAATGGTTCAAATGGCTCTGAGCACTATGGGACGCAACTTCTGAGGTCATCAGTCCCCTAGAACTTAGAACTACTTAAACCTGACTAAGGACATCACACACATCCATGCCCGAGGCAGGATTCAAACCTGCGACCGTAGGGGTCGCGCGGTTCCGGTCTGTAGCACCTAGAACCACTCGGCCACTCCGGCCGGCCATGTGTTGTCAGTGCAGCGCAGTCAGTAAAGCACCTGCACCATAAGAAATAGGGTGGCCACATTATCTGCAGGTTGAACTATATAGACGGCACGTTTTTACCTATGAAGGAAAAGAAGAAAAAGAACCAATATAGAAAACATGTTTTATTTGCTCCCTTTCCCAGCCTTCACAACTTAATTTAATAGGAGTAGACCCATAAATCTGACATTTTTCACCTGACTGGAAATGCTTATCAGCATAGTCGTACAAGGGAGCAAACCCCTCACTCTGAAAAACTTGCGATAGCTTGCAACATTTGTGCCACGCAAGTGGCCGAGCGTTTTGAGCTGCCATGTGACGGATTGCATGGCCCCTCCCTCCGGAAGTTCGAGTCCTCCCTCGGGCATGTGTGTGTGTGTGTGTGCTGTTCTTAGCAGAAGTTAGTTTAAGTATTGTGTATGTCTAGGGACTGATGACCTCAGGAGTTTGGTCCCTTAGGAATTCACACACATTTGAACGTTTTTTGCAAAATTGGTATGTAATGTGCATAAAACGGACAGAAGTTCTTTAGGAAACAAACAGCAGTCAATTTTACTCAAATTATATAACTCTCCCACATTTTATAAATATCAAGACTTACCTCACACACATTTTATATATAACCCTAAAAAAAATGGTTCAAATGGCTCTGAGCACTATGGGACTCAACATCTTAGGTCATACGTCCCCTAGAGCTACTTAAACCTAACTAACCTAAGGACATCACACACACCCATGCCCGAGGCAGGATTCGAACCTGCGACCGTAGCAGTCCCGTGGTTCCGGACTGCAGCGCCATGAACCGCTAGACCACCGCGGCCGGCTAGATATAACCCTCTTGAATATGTAATATGCGTCAACACTCTACTTCTCATCAAATGCATAGGCTTCTAACTGCACCATCGCCATTTACTCTGGCATAATTTTTCTAGAATATTTAGAACCGCTCGACCTCCTTGAAAATATCAATGTCGCTGAGTTAATTTCCTCCTTTAGCAGCGACTTAACGGCTGACTTTCACAGTGTTGAAAGATGCCTCAACGCACGGAACTTGTACATAATCGTGACCCGCGTTTAAATTAACGAGTGATACTGTTACCGTCTTATTATCACATTTGGCATGCAGTATCATAACCTTATGCATTGTTTCAGATAGTATGTACTCAAATAATAGTGATCAGCTGACTGTGCAGCCAACATGATGGCAGCAAACACGTCAATGTGGGGATTCCCATATACTCGATACGCTGATAGAAAAGTCATAACATACCCATATGAGTACTTTCGTCAATATAAAGCTCCGATGAAGATTTTTGTCATGTTCAGTGGAATTACTTAAGCTCCATCAGTGATATAGGTAACAATACGATAGCCTCAGAGGACTTTTTTTTGCTAAAAGTGTTTGCCGGTCTACACGAGCAGAAATGTAAACATTTAATGATGGCACCTGTGTGATCCAGCATACTGTAGAAATGTCTCTGAGCTG
This sequence comes from Schistocerca cancellata, assembly GCF_023864275.1. Lineage (NCBI taxonomy): Eukaryota > Metazoa > Arthropoda > Insecta > Orthoptera > Acrididae > Schistocerca > Schistocerca cancellata. The sequence continues at coordinate 919,358,633 of NC_064628.1, read as the reverse complement.
GTAGCCATACATATGAGAAAATGTGACATAATTAGACAGAGTTAATGCGGCCACTCCTAATGCATCAGAGGGAATGGCCGTTCGGCTCTATGGCGCATGCTGTGTGACAGCACATGGTAATGGCCAGAGGCCACTTTCGTCTACTTCACGTGCCTGCAGCCCGCGACGAGTGAGAAGTCACACCCCACCCAGCGGCCAGGAGGAACATGGAAATGGGGCTTTCTGCAGACATGCGGGTTTAGGTTGGCGAATGTCCTCGTCTCCCTTAAGAATCGAAAACTTGCGGAAACTCTGTAATGGTTAAGTTCCGATTATTCATACCGTCATACTGCGTGTCGGCAATTCATTCTGTGGAGTACTACTCGTTTGTGGTCACGTTTTCCTGTGCAGCTGAGGGATGGGAGATAGACGGATACGTAACCCGTCAGGCTACCGGAAGAGAGTTAGGAGGAGAATAAGGAAACGCCAGGGACGTCTGTGGTGAGTACGAAAGATCAGAGTGCGTTAGAAACCGACAGGCCAACTGACAAAAATCTCGGGAAAAATGAAGAAATTTCAGGCACGTGTGTGGGGAGTAGAAGAATTGAGAGTTCACTAGAAACTATTAGAGCGATGGAGAAAAGCTCCGAGGTGAGCGAGTAAACGCCAGACACGTCTACAGTGACACGCAAAGTCCACTGGATTGAACTGTCGCGATATTAGAAGACCACATATCTCAATTAATCGCCATGAGGCAGGAGAATAAAACATAATTTGATAAATTGGAAGTAGAGCTGAAATTTTGTAATCAGAAGATTGATGAGCAGATCGCTGAAGTCAGGCACGCCTTGGGGACCGAGGCCAAGAAATTACGGGCCGGAGGTCACCAATAGCGTGGGAGAGGTGAGAGAAGCTTGTGAAACGAAGGCTGGCAGTTTGGAAACGCGTGTAAATACTAAGGCGACTGACATCTCCGCAAGCATAGATTAGGAAAGTAGGTCGTCCAGCGAGACACAAACAAGAGTGCCAGCCCTCGAGTAAGATGTGCCCGCAATACGACAGGACATTGTCATTCAAACGATGGACACGATAACGAATTTTCAGCCCACATTCCCGATGCGCGGGATGGACATACCACTGCCTTAAGGGGTTCCGGAAAGGCTCAAAATCATGAAAAGTTCAATTTTTACTTTTTTGTGTTTTCTGAATCTGCAGACTATTACCTTTTAATAGATATATAATTTATTCAATTCCGAAGACTACAACTTTTTTTAAATTTTTTTTTGAAATGTGTTCCACATGGGCGTGACCCACTGTGGCGCTGTTAAACTGCTGTCAAATGGTGTTATTATTACCGTCCGTGTTCATCAGGTACATTTTAGTGATGTGAGATAAAGTATGTGTTGTGGCTAACCTGTGATGGTTCAATATATATCGCTGGTGTGATTGTCGATTGTTTCATGTTTATTTACTCTGTCGTTATCTCGAAAATATTCGTAAGTAATTCCCCAAGACTGTATTTGTTGGAATAGAAACACTTCACTTTGGTGTGTATGATGCTGTTGCGACTTTCAATGATTTCAACATTGTAAGGTGCAAGGTATTTAGAAATATGGGAATGAAGATAGGTTCTAACATGGTACGAGCGATGCTTGCTTTAGACAAGGAACGCCTTCGGGCTGCAGACAGGGCTGTAAAGAGTCTAGAAATACAAACAAGAGTAAACAGGAGGAGGAACAAGAGGAAGCTGGAGGAGGAGTTTGCAGAGGATGAAGACAATCCATCCTATGGACCTTGAATGCACTAAAAAGTTAATCCAATCTTTGTCGCCCGATTCCCAAAACTTTTATTTTCTCATACGAATTGCATGTTTTCTAAGGATCTTCCAAACATATTTGTTTCAAACTTTCAGTAAATGTTACACAGTACCTTTTGCATAATTTAACACAGCCTTTTTCCAAAAAAACTGTATATTTTTGAATATATAAATAAAAAATTGCAAAAAAATGTTGTGAATTTTCATTACAATTGAAAAAAAATCATCTTTAATAACTGAACTAAAATTTTGTAAAATCCCTGTTTTAAGTTGTAGCCCATATTCCAATAAATAATCTGTAAAAAGTTCAACTTCCTACCTCAAATACTTTGTGAGGAAAGATGTAATTTATAAGCGTTATTTTAACATTGCAAGTATAGGGCGTTCCGGAGCCCCTTAAGTTTGGTCGACCGCGCAGTACCCACCAGTAGGCTTAGTTAAAGAAATAGGCGCTCGTAGCTGTGGGCGAAAACAGTTGCGGTGTGCACTAGGGCTCTTGATAAAATATCCATAATATCGATATCGAAATGGGAGTATCGGGGGACGACATTTTCATTTTATACCTTTTTTCTCGCAGTTTTCGGTAATATACGAAATTGTTCTTTTGAAACTATAGTAGAACATAAGTTTACATTTACTGAGTGAAGGAGTCTTACTACTTTTTGAGCTACCATCACGTCCAGTCTTACTCTTTGACTATGTGAAGCAAGTACAGGTGGCACAAAGAAGAAGTCCGACTGCACTGAGGGGTGCCGGTCTGAATGGAATACAAGGTTTCCCACATGGAGAAACAGCACACCAGTTGCGTTTGAAAACAAATTTTAACGCAACTGGTGCGCTATTTCTTCACATCGCCAGTCTTCAAAAACATTCACTCAAAAAAGTGGCCATAATCTACGACAAGATTGGTTCTTGTAAGCGCAGGCTTCCGCGGCCGTTGTCATCTTCAATAAAATTCTTCAGGGTATCAGACCGCATCGTCATAATTTAAAATGCGCCAACGTTTCGGCCAGCGTTGCAGCTAGCCTTCCTCGTTTAACGTAAGGCCCTGAGGAAGGCTAGCTGCAACGCTGGCCGAAACGTTGGCGCATTTTAAATTATGACGATGCGGTCTGATACCCTGAAGAATTTTATTGAAGAAGATTGGATCTTGTTGTGGGCGGAGACACGTGAGGGGATGTGTTGAAGTGATCGCCGCTCGGTGCCACCAACAAAAACTGCAACGTTTAACTTCATCGCGCAGTTTTGACACTACAACTGCTACATCGCTGGCGTTTGCAGAAATTAAAAAAGAGGGAAGTCGGCATGAAGTGTTCCGGACACGTCACGAAACCGAACGGCGGAGCCGGCGGACATCTTTTGTTGTACCGCTTACAAGCAGTTACCTTTGTCAGTAAAGTGGTTAAATCCAAACGTGAACGTGCGTCGTTTTCGTTTCAAATCTTGCTCTAATGGGGATAAGCAGTCAGAATACCTAATATTGATGTACAGAATATCTAACACTAATATGGAAATGGAAGAGGATGTAGATGAAGATGAAATGGGAGATAAGATACTGCGTGAAGAGTTTGACAGAGCACTGAAAGACCTGAGTCGAAACAGGCCCCCGGAGTAGACAACATTCCATTGGAACTACTGACGGCCTTGGGAGAGCCAGTCATGACAAAATTCTACCATCTGGTGAGCAAGATGTATGAAACAGGCGAAATACCCTCAGACTTAAAGAAGAACATAATAATTCCAATCCCAAAGAAAGCAGGTGTTGACAGATGTGAAAATTACCGAACAATCAGCTTAATAAGCCACAGCTGCAAAGTACTAACACGAATTCTTACAGACGAATGGAAAAACTAGTAGAAGCCGACCTCGGGGAAGATCAGTATGGATTCCGTAGAAATACTGGAACACGTGAGGCAATACTGACCTTACGACTTATCTTAGAAGAAAGATTAAGGAAAGGCAAACCTACGTTTCTAGCATTTGTGGACTTGAAGAAAGCTTTTGACAATGTTGACTGGAATACTCTATTTCAAATTCTAAAGGTGGCAGGGGTAAAATACAGGGAGCGAAAGGCTATATACAATTTGTACAGAAACTAGATGGCAGTTATAAGAGTCGAGGGACATGAAAGGGAAGCAGTGGTTGGGAAGGGAGAAAGACAGGGTTGTAGCCTCTCCCCGATGTTATTCAATCTGTATATTGAGCAAACAGTAAAGGAAACAAAAGAAAAATTCGGAGTAGGTATTAAAATCCATGGAGACGAAATAAAAACTTTGAGGTTTGCCGATGACATTGTAATTCTGTCAGAGACAGCAAAGGACTTGGAAGAGCAGTTGAACGGAATGGATGGTATCTTGAAGGGAGGATATAAGTTGAACATCAACAAAATCAAAACAAGGATAATGGAATGTAGTCGAATTAAGTCGGGTGATGCTGAGGGAATTAGATCAGAAAATGAGACACTTAAAGTAGTAAAGGAGTTTTGCTATTTAGCGAGTAAAATAACTGATGATGGTCGAAGTAGAGAGGATATTAAATTTAGACTGGCAATGGCAAGGAAAGCGTTTCTGAAGAAGAGAAATTTGTTAACATCGAGTATAGATTTAAGTGTCAGGAAGTCATTTCTGAAAGTATTTGTATGGAGTGTAGCCATGTATGGAAGTGAAACATGGACGGTAAATAGTTTGAACAAGAAGAGAATAGAAGCTTTTGATATGTGGTGCTACAGAAGAATGCTCAAGATTAGATGGGTAGATCACGTAACTAATGAGGAAGCATTGAATAGGATTGGGGAGAAGAGAAGTTTGTGGCACAACTTGACCAGAAGAAGGGATCGGTTGGTAGGACATGTTCTGAGGCATCAAGGGATCACCAATTTTGTATTGGAGGGCAGCGTGGAGGGTAAAAATCGTAGGGAGAGACCAAGAGATGAATACACTAAGCAGATTCAGAAGGTTGTAGGTTGCAGTAGGTACTGGGAGATGAAGAAGCTTGCACAGGATAGAGTAGCATGGAGAGCTGCATCAAACCAGTCTCAGGACTGAAGACCACAACAACAACAACAAGTCAATACTCAAGCATACTGATCGAAATCCGGCAGTATATTTACAATGTGCAGCCGTTATTTTTGTAGGCCGGTACGTCGATATTTTCTTCGTCGATGTATCGACAAATGGATAACTTTTTTGCAGTATCCTGTCCACTCGGCTAATATAGGGTGCATTGGAAGCCGTTTTCTCGAATCGCTAGACAACACTTCAAGCAAATCATATTGACGGAGTTTATTACAGTAATTTAAATCGACAATACTTAACTTTACGTATTCACAAAGATGTGTCGCAAACAGATGGCTACATGCAAATAATCAATGTCATTCGGTACAGCCGGCCGTTGTATTCGAGCGGTTCTAGGCGCTTCATTCCGGAACCGCGCTGCTGCTACGGTCGCAGGTTCGAATTCTGCCTCGGGCACGGATGTGTGTGATGTCCTTAGGTTAGTTAGGTTCAAGTAGTTCTAAGTCTATGCGACTGATGATCTCAGATGTTAAGTCCAATACTGCTCAAGGACATTTGAACAATTTGAACCTTCGGTATACACAATTTCAATGCAAGCAAAACAATTCTGTTTATAGGTCACTTCCATAGCGTTTGTATGACGACTCCGGCAGCGTCTAGGCGACGCTGCGGTTATGTTCTCTTGATGTAGAGGCCGATCTAGTTGTGACGTCATCCCAGTCAGCGAACTATTGGCTGATGTCTCACAGCCCGTCTTGCTGTGACGCACCAGGCCGACCTGCCGGCCTTGATGTTGAGCCGGAAAATTTTTCATATATCGAGAGCCGAAAATTTTATTTCTTTAAATATCGGATCCGCGATATTTCTAGTAGTATCACCAGTCCAAGTGTGCACTGTGCAGTGCTTCACTTGTTGCACGGGAGACGCTCGACTAGTAGGAGGCTGTATGGCTTGACGTAACAATTTGAGAGAATATTAGTTACAAGGATTTCTGCACCACCTACTGAAACCTGAGCGCGGCACCAAGTGCGAAGATGAGCATATATTGGGGACAGTACGCAACACAGACACTCGAGTCGATGGCAACATACGCTGCTCACTTTGTCGTTTTGGCGCCGTACCTGGACTACAAAATGACAGATGAGGTATGGTGTAGTGTGATGCACTCACATTTGCCTACCCAGGCACGGCGTGCATTCGTCGGGGAGCTGTCGAGGGAGCACTCCTTCGATATTTTAATGTCCTAGGATGACATCGAAAAGCAGGAGAAACAAACTACGGCAAAAGCTAACGCAATGAGTGCAGAAAATTTGGGCCTCACAAGGGTTTGTGGAGCGCAATGACAGGCGGAACTGCGGCAATAACGGACGAAGGAGAGAAAAAGGGAATAGGAGAGAGAGGGAGAGACGTGACGGTCGGCGCCAGGTGGAGCAACGCAGGACTGTAGTGCCGGACTACGAACACCACGTGAATTGCGTGAAAGTGTCGCATGATGAGATTGGCCGTGGTAATGAATGGTGGTTGACCACTTCTGGCCCCACCTCATGCAGAGGTGCGTGAGATCGCACAAGTCAACGACCAAAGACCGTGAGGTACCGCAAGGGACGCCTCAATGGAGAACGGAATCACATAAGAATTTCGTGGTACCGGGACTCGCAAACGCAAGACGATATTCATCAGTATTGTGATGACCAGGAGTTGTATGGAACGGCGGTCAATCTGTGTCCGCTCTTTGCGATAACCGAGGAAAGAATGTAGACGAAAGAATGTCTGCAGTTTGAATCGAATGTGACAGCATTTTAGAAGTCTTCCTAGGCAAAACTTCTGGAAAGTGGTAGAAAATTACTGGGCAATCTATAAAATACTGTCACTTTCGGAAAGTGGTAGGAAAATTATTGAGCTACCTGTAAAAGGACTCTTACTAATTACCCGCTTTCGAGGCGAAAAGGAACAAGGTAAGAAAGCAGGTCATGGTGTCGCACAGCATCGGAATAAGTGGCCTACCGGTGAATGTAATACGCTTTTGTCAGATATTTTGGAAGTTCAATTTTGACAGTTCTTTACAATGTTTCAAAAATGACCGGTATATTTGAAACGGCAATAAAAACTAAACGAGCAGCGATAGAAATACACCGTTTGTTGCAATATGCTTGGGACAACAGTACATTTTCAGGCGGACAAACTTTCGAAATTACAGTAGTTACAATTTTCAACAACAGATGGCGCTGCAAGTGATGTGAAAGATATAGAAGACAACGCAGTCTGTGGGTGCGCCATTCTGTACATCGTCTTTCTGCTGTAAGCGTGTGCTGTTCACAACGTGCAAGTGTGCTGTGGACAACATGGTTTATTCCTTAGAACAGACGATTTTTCTGGTGTTGGAATTCCACCGCCTAGAACACAGTGTTGTTGCAACGAAACGAAGTTTTCAACGGAGGTTTAATGTAACCAAAGGACCGAAAAGCGATACAATAAAGGATCTGTTTGAAAAATTTCAACGGACTGGGAACGTGACGGATAAACGTGCTGGAAAGGTAGGGCGACCGCGTACGGCAACCACAGAGGGCAACGCGCAGCTAGTGCAGCAGGTGATCCAACAGCGGCCTCGGGTTTCCGTTCGCCGTGTTGCAGCTGCGGTCCAAATGACGCCAACGTCCACGTATCGTCTCATGCGCCAGAGTTTACACCTCTATCCATACAAAATTCAAACGCGGCAACCCCTCAGCGCCGCTACCATTGCTGCACGAGAGACATTCGCTAACGATATAGTGCACAGGATTGATGACGGCGATATGCATGTGGACAGCATTTGGTTTACTGACGAAGCTTATTTTTACCTGGACGGCTTCGTCAATAAACAGAACTGGCGCATATGGGGAACCGAAAAGCCCCATGTTGCAGTCCCATCGTCCCTGCATCCTCAAAAAGTACTGGTCTGGGCCGCCATTTCTTCCAAAGGAATCATTGGCCCATTTTTCAGATCCGAAACGATTACTGCATCACGCTATCTGGACATTCTTCGTGAATTTGTGGCGGTACAAACTGCCTTAGACGACACTGCGAACACCTCGTGGTTTATGCAAGATGGTGCCCGGCTACATCGCACGGCCGACGTCTTAAATTTCCTGAATGAATATTTCGATGATCGTGTAATTGCTTTGGGCTATCCGAAACATACAGGAGGCGGCGTGGATTGGCCTCCCTATTCGCCAGACATGAACGCCTGTGACTTCTTTCTGTGGGGACACTTGAAAGACCAGGTGTACCGCCAGAATCCAGAAGCAATTGAACAGCTGAAGCAGTACATCTCATCTGCATGTGAAGCCATTCCGCCAGACACGTTGTCAAAGGTTTCGGGTAATTTCATTCAGAGACTACGCCATATTATTGCTATGCATGGTGTATATGTGGAAAATATCGTACTATAGAGTTTCCCAGACCGCAGCGCCATCTGTTGTTGACAATTGTAACTACTGTAAATTCGAAAGTTTGTCTGCCTGAAAATGTACTGTTGTCCCAAGCATATTGCAACAAACGGTGTATTTCTATCGCTGCTCGTTTAGTTTTTATTACCATTTCAAATATACCGATCATTTTTGAAACACCCTGTATATCTGACAGAAACTTGTTTCAACGTTTCGATAACTACAATAACTATTATATTTACCGAGACATGACAGAAGGACTTTACTACAGATGCAATATGGTCGTTACTTCCAAACAGACGTCATTTGACAATAGCAAGAAGCGAAAACAGGCTGGTCGAGTAAAATATTATAAGAACGTGTAACCTTATTGCAGCTGGCTCGGATCTTTCATTTGCATAATTCCATCTTTGTGTTGTCACTAGATTTTATAATCGGTAATGACATACTCTTGAGTAGAGCAGTGATCATGGACTGTGCCACTGAAACCGTGGTTAGCATGTGATAAAATCCGGTCGCATCGGTGCAGAGGACGCTACGGGTATATAATGAGGATAACTAAATTTTCATACATTGACCATGAGAGGTAAAAGGTGATTTATTAGAGGGAACGTGAGTTCCATATGAAGTCAGTTTGGCGTGCACAAGTCATGACGATAATTGCACGCACACAGCTGACAAAAGAGAATCTGACGGACGTGATGCGACTGGCCATGGATTAGAGAGCCTCCCATATGTACTTTTCGGATTTAGAGGGCGTGAGGTCGTACGCTCCCGCGACATCCCAGGTCGCCCATTCGGGTACGGAAGACACGCTCTAAAGGAAGATAATGATATGCAGAGAGGTCAGAGTCAAATGCAGTAACAAGAGCCGCGACGGAACAATGACAAAAGTAGAAGATGGAACCCCCAAAACAACTTGGAAGCTCATGCGGAGCGGAGAATGCGAAAGAGATGTCAGAGTGGCTGGTAAGTACTGTGAGGCGCACCACGAAAATATTTTACACGCTCGTTCGCCAGTAGTAGAATATGATGTTGTTCTATCCATGATAGAAAAATTTGTAAAAGTAAAACGCTTTTCGGTGGACTGCAGCTATTTCCATGCATCGAAGTGCGAAAAAAATTGATCACGTTTCAATCGTAAGCAGACAACACCGGGTGCTTATGCTACTTACGATGACGAGTGCGAGGTTGCGGTATTTAACGTCCTAAGCCTGAGAACGTGTGTGGAACAATAAAGTAGTGTGTAGCAGTAATGATTTAGACTATTGTAGATGACGGGTAAAACAACACTTTCGATTTCGTGAATAGAGTTTCTGTCATAGTAATTAGTAGCTATTAAGGGGCTCCGGAAAGGCTCAAAATCATGAAAAGTTCAATTTTTACTTTTTTGCGTTTTCTGAATCTGCAGACTATTACCTTATATTAGATGTATAATTTATTCAATTCCGAAGACTACAACTATTTTTAATTTTTTTTTAAATGTGTTCTTAACGGGCGTGACCCACTGTGGCGCTGTGCGATATGTTAATTACCTTGGTGACGGTGATTCTAAAAGTTTCAAACATGTTCAAGGACTGAAGCCCTATGGTGATGATGTTGTAGTGCAGAAATTTGAGTGTATTGGACACGTACAGAAGCGAATGGGAACAAGACTTCGGCGACTGAAAGCTTCGTACAAAAAACAAAAACTCAGTGATGGTAAAGGGTTGGATGGGAAGGGAAGGTTAACTGACAGTGTAATTGACAAAATACAGAACTATTATGGAATGGCTATTAGGTAAAATACACAAAGTGTCGAAGAAATGAAGAAGGCTGTTTGGGCTCTTTTTCTTAATACTTCTTCAACCGATGAAAATCCCCAACATAGCTTGTGTCCCAAAGAAGAAGACAGTTGGTGTAAATATAACAAAGGATTGCTAACTGGTGAAGTTTACACTCATAAGCATAGTCGGCCTCATGCAATAATGGAGGTGATAAAACCTATTTTCAGAGACTTAGCAGCACCTGAACTGTTGAAAAAGTGTATTTACGGAAAAACTTAAAACCCCAATGAAAGTGTAAATAGTGTTATATGGTCGAGAATCCCCAAGACTGTATTTGTTGGAATAGAAACACTTCACTTTGGTGTGTATAATGCTGTTGCGACTTTCAATGATGGCAACATTGTAAGGTGCAAGGTATTTAGAAATATGGGAATGAAATTAGGTTCTAACATGTTACGAGCGATGCTTGCTTTAGACAAGGAACGCCTTCGGGCTGCAGACAGGGCTGTAAAGAGTCTAGAAATACAAGCAAGAGTAAACAGGAGGAGGAACAAGAGGAAGCTGGAGGAGGAGTTTGCAGAGGATGAAGATAATCCATCCTATGAACCTGGAATGCACTAAAAAATTAATCCAATCTTTGTCGTTCGATTCCCAAAACTTTTATTTTCTCATACTAATTACATGTTTTCTAAGGATCTTCCAAACATATTTGTTTCAAACTTTCAGTAAATGTTACACAGTACCTTATGCATAATTTAACACAGCCTTTTTCCAAAAAACTGTATATTTTTGAATATATAAATAAAAAATTGCAAAAAAATGTTGTGAATATTCATTACAATTGAAAAAAAATCATCTTTAATAACTGAACTAAAATTTTGTAAAATCCCTGTGTTAAGTTGTAGCCTATATTCCAATAAATAATCTGTAAAAAGTTCAACTTCCTACCTCAAATACTTAGTGAGGAAAGATGTAATTTATAAGCGTTATTTTAACATTGCAAGTATAGGGCGTTCCGTAGCCCCTTAATTGTGCTTAGATAGCAATTTTTGGTTGTGCCTCGACTGTGAGACCCTTGGAGTGGATGTGTAGATATATAGCGTTGGTCGCCTGTGTCTGATCACGTGTTCCTGGCGCAGCAGTACTGCATGGCGCGTGTCTGAAAATTGCCACCTGAGTTCGATAACACGAGACTTTGGCCATTTCCACATGTATTACTGTTTTCCTTTGTCGTGTATACTTAATTGTAGTAAATGTGTGTACGTTTCATCACGTAGTGTTACCATATCATATTCCTACGGATAGAAAGACGCTAACATGTATGATGAGAACCACACGCTGGCCGGGGTGGCCGAGCGGTTCTAGGCACTACAGTCTGGAACCGCGCTACCGCTACGGTCGCAGGTTCGAACCCTGCCTCGGGCATGAATGTGTGTGCTGTCCTTAGGTTAGTTAGGATTAAGTAGTTCTAAGTTCTAGGGAACTGATGACCTTATAAGGTAAGTCCCACACTGCTCAGAGTCATGTGAACCATTTGAGAACCACACAGGCACCAGTGTTTGGTGACATTTCTGCTGCTGCGTACAGAGACGCATCACACATACCTAGTGGTCAGCCGAGAAGACATTTTACCCTTGCAGAGTACGGCATTGAACGTTTCTTGCTGTTTGTGACGATTGTTTTGCATGTTAGAAGTGAAGGGTGTGCTAGAGTCACTGGAGTATACGAAGTTAGGTAACTGCTCAATTTTTTTATGTTTATGACTGACTTTGGAGTCAAGATTTTTGTTTTCCTTTTCGTAGTGTGTGTATAATGGACCATGTTAACATAGATGGGCCGCTTCGCCATTACTCTCCATCTTCAGCATCAAAAGATTAAAAGTCATCAGAAGGTGCTGTGTAATACCTCCGCCGATGGTCAGTTTCGCTGGCTTCCTGTTCCTGCATTCCAGGAAGAGGGGAAAGTCGGACCCCAGTCAGTGTCTGGAAGAGATGCGGACATGGGGGTTTTCTTCAGTTACGCACGGTGGCAGGCTTTTGAATGTCTTCGCTTCGCTTAAGAATGGATATATTGCTGAGAGCCTAGTAGACAGTGAGAAATGTGCATGAAACTGTGAACCCCTGCAGGCATTAGGATAAAGCTTAGACACAAAAGAGACATGAATGCCCAGATGGAAGTGTGTTAAACTCCTTGCTGGTAGTTGGTGGTTTCACTTGTCTTAAAAAGTGGTTTCACCAGTCTTAAAAAGCTACAATGCTACTCCACAGGTACTGGTACACAGCGGAGACACGAAGCATCGGAACGTTTTAGAGTTGGACGTGTGAAACTAAAGCATTGTGGAAGAAGTCAGCCTGCTTAAGGCCAGTTAAACTGAATATACAGATTGTAAAAATAACCTATGGCAATAAAACCACATCAAATGAAAAAACAACCACAATAATAAACGACTATTCTTCGAAAGTCACAAAAGTCATTAATTTATAAGACAAATACAAAATAATGATTTTAATTAAAAACAGCGATCCTAAGTGGCATTACAAAATTACATTTCGTGACAGTAGAAAAATAAAAGTCATACCTTTTGCACTGAAAGTTGACCAAGCATGTGGTCAGCTGAACCGGCTGTAGGTCATTTACTACATACATTTTACGTGGACTATCACTATATAATCGAGCCCAGTATCAGAATACCAAACAGGAAAGAAGTCACTGTGGGAACAGTTATATTAAGTAAAATGTGTTATAATGCAGTAATGGGGGCAGCAGTATGATCTAGTTAAATTTGTTGGTGCTCCTCAACTAATCCAAGAACATGAAAAATTCAGTGTTGTTAGTAGCCGGAAGAGCTGATAAGGTGGGATATGCACTGAGAGAGAAGTTAAATTCCCGGCTGAATATAAGGATTGGTGTGATAGTGGCATTAAAAGTTTCTTTCAGCTGTATAGAGAACAGAAATTCCGGTTCCACGGCATAGTTACGAAACAGTCCGTGATTATTTAGCGTTACTCAGTAAGCGTGGAGAGTGAAACTCCGGTTTGAAAAAACAAGTGAAACCTGAACAGGATATGGGATGTTGCAAAAACAGCTGATTCGTACGCCATGGAACAATGGCGATGATGAGGTCCCATACTCAGAGCGTTGGGGACGATGCGGGAGACCCGCACCGCTCTACTAGGCAAGGTCCTAGGTTAAGTGGTTTGCCATTGCCTTCCTCCGACCATAATGGGGATGAATGATGACGATGAAGAGGACACAACAACACCACGTCATCTGCAGGCATGGAAAATCCCTGACGCCGCCCGGAATCGAACCCGGGACCCCGTGCGGGATAAGCGAGAACGCTACCGCAAAACCACGAGCTGCGGACACATGGAAGAAAGGTTGCGTTAATTCGACAAATTAATCCGCGGTCCATTTGAATTTGTCTTGTGAGACATACTGTCTTCAGTATGTTCTAATAAAGTATGGGGTCCACAAAAGACGCTGAACTGCGTCGCCAATGTCTACTCGGGTACAGGCAAGTGGAGCGTTGCTGGGCTGCGCTTATTCGGCGGCGGTTGAACGACAGACCGTTCGGTTCGGCATAGGGTGGGATCTTATTTCTGCAGAATCCATCAAAACAACCTTGAAGCCTTCTTTAAGATGACGGCTTGTAGTCTGCGCATTTTGCAAGGCATGTTTTCAAATTACATTAACTTTGATCATAACTTCTCCAAACGAGAGAACGGTAAAAACAGTGTAGCGACAGTAAGTCAACATACCGAGGTAGTACAAACATATGACCAAAACATTCAATAGTAGAGGCAGATAATAAAATGAGGAAGAATAAGTTAAAGAGTGAAATGAGGCTGAAACCAGGCAAGAAATTGCGATGCCATGTGAACCAAGGGCCTTGGTCAGACAATTCGATCAGATTTGCCTGAAGGCAAGAAACAGGCAATCGACCACAGTTGCCTTGCATCTAACTCCTAATGTATGGTAGGCCTTGCGACTACCATATGATGTGCCTCCGTCTGTTTACAACTCTCACTCTGACAGTACGACCACCACTGTTCTCTATCTCCACCTTCCTGCTACTACTGCTACTCTTCTCCTTATTACTCTACCGAAAAACCAACACTCCACGCGCAGCTGAAGCAGCACAATCCACAAACGGTGGTTTTGCGCCAATATTTATATGTATAATTCTACTGTACGTGTGTACGTCACTGAACTCCCCCTAAACGGCTGGACCGATTTGAATGAATTTTTTTGTATGCGTTCGGGTGGCGCCCTGGATGGTTTAGATTCACAAATCAGCCCGGTAGATGGCACTGCAGTCGGCATCTAGGTTATTTATCTATACTGCAGCTAAACGGCTGGATCGATTTGAAAGAATGCATTCAAGTGGGGGCTTGGAAAATTTACATTCTTAAATCAGAACAGTAGGAGGCGTTGAGTTTTTGTGTGCAACATTGAGCGTATTATATTCAGATATAAGTTACGTGCAGAGAATTTCGTTTATTTTTCGACATTTTAATTTGAGTCTATTATATTAAGTTTGTTTCGTTAGTTTGACATTTTAATTTTTTCGTACGGTATCTTTTGATATTTCAAGTGTCGCATTTCAGTGAATATTAAGTGTATTATATTCACATATAAGTTACGGACATAAAACAACGCCACGTGTTCGTGGACGAGGAGGAAACATTGGCCGACGGACTCGGAATTCACAATTAGTCCAGAACCGTCGGTTAAATAGATCGGCAAAAGATCGGATGACGGGCAATGAAAATTTAAGAAGCCATGCTGCAATCAGACGTGCTAATGAAAGTCAAGAGCAACGCAACGAACGCCTTCGAGCTAATGCATTGAGACAGACTGGCCAGTCTATGAGTCACCGACACATTCAGAATACCAGAACAACAGCGTTTGCAAGTGCATCGCGCATTGACACGTGCATTACTTCTTCGCCTTGCGTTTGAATATGAGTCGCACATCGACTGTTCGTGACATTCACAAATTGTAATAGGTGCTATGAACAAACAATGCCAATACTGTTATGCACTCAAATACAAAGGTGAATCGGCCAGTTTGTGCTGCGCGTCTGGAAAAGTTGTATTGCCACCACTGAATTCACCGCCAGAACCATTGAACACACTACTGGCTGGAGCTACATCTCAGTCTAAATTGTTTTTGCGTAAAATTCGCAAAATCAATTCGTGCTTTCATATGGCATCATTTGGAGCAGCAAAAATCGTTCAGAATGAGGATGGTCACAATTTTCAGTCAACGCTTAAGATTCAGGGCAAAGTATATCATCAAATTGGTTGCTTAATGCCGATGCCTGATACCGATTCAAAATTTCTGCAAATCTCCTTCATGGATGATGAGGAGTAGCAAATAAACGCACGCTGCCAGGTCAGCCATATCGAGCAGATGGAGGAGCGAGAAATTGTGGGTATTTTAGTACCGTTTTCACAGAATCACAACCAGTTGGTCCAGTTGCTCAATACCGTTTCAAACAGACTGCAAAACCACAACTATACGATCGTCATCAAAGCAGACAATGTACCATTTGGGCAACACGTGGGCCGATATAATGCACCGACCATTAATGAAGTCGCAGTTGTAATGGTTGGCGACGCATTCCAGCGTCGAGATATACGAATCCAACGCAGAGATAACACAGTGCATACGATTGAAGACAGTCATCGCTCTTACGACGCTTTGCAATATCCATTGGTATTTTGGGAAGGAGAAGATGGGTATCATTTAAATATCAAGCAAAGAAATCCAGAACAGGTACAATCTACATATGTCATTACCTAATATTTTATTTTATGCACAATTAATTTCTTTTTGCCTTCATTATAATCAGCAAGAAAGTGAGCGCGATGAACTTCTACGCATATCGGTTGATGATTCGTGCCAATGAAGACAATAATATTCTCCGATGCCGCCAGTTGTTTCATCAATATATCGTTGATGTGTATGCGAAAATTGAAAGCGAGCGATTACGATACATTAGGTATAATCAAGCGAAACTTCGAGCTGAGGAGTTCATTCATTTGTGTGATGCTATTGTTGGTAACGTAGATGGAATAACTAATATCAACGACATCGGTACTTCATATATTCTTCCATCATCATATATTGGTAGCCCACGTCATATGCAAGAATATATTCAAGACGCCATGGCTTTTGGGCGCGCCTACGGACGACCAGATTTGTTCCTTTACATTTACGTGTAATCCAAAATGGGATGAAATTAAAATCGTGTTATTGCCAGGCCAAACTGCAATAGATCGGCTAGATATCACTGCACGTGTCTTCAGACAAAAGTTAAAATCATTGATGAACTTGATTATACATTTCTCTGTAGTTGGCAAAACACGTTGCTGGCTGTATTCTGTTGAATGGCAGAAACGAAGTTTGCAACACGCGCATATTTTTATTTGTTTGCTCGACAAAATACAGTATGAAGAAATTGATATAATTATCTCAGCAGATATTCCAGATCGGTATATCGATCAAGAATTGTATGAGATTGTTACCGCTAACATGATCCATCGTCCATGCGGTGCTATAAACATAACGGTTCCGTGCATGGACAATGGAAAATGTACGAAACGTTTTCAAAAAATTCTGTAAATGATACAATCACTAATAGCGATGGTTATCCATTGTATCGTCGTAGAGACACTGACCATGGTGGTCAATCACATCAATTACGCATTACAAACGGTACAACAGTTGACATTGACAATCACTGGGTGGTGCCGTATTCACCATTTCTGTGTAAAATCTACAAAGCACACATAAATATTGAGCTCTGCAGTTCGGTGAAGTCCATAAAATATATATGCAAATATGTCCATAAGGGCAGTGATATGGCTGTATTTGCTGTTCACGAAAACGGTGAAATAACACGGTATCAAATGGGCCAACACATCAGCAGCAACGAAGGAATTTGGCGTATATAGGGTTTTCTGATACACGAAAGAGACTCTGCTGTTATGCATGTGGCCGTGCATCTTGAAAATGGATAATGTTTTGCGACAATGCTAAATTATTATCTGGGATGAATGGACTATGGCCCACAAGCATTCACTTGAAGCTCTCAATAGAATGATGAAAAATCTAAATAATAACACCAGGCTTTTCAGTGGTGCCTTACTGCTGCTGCCGGTGATTTTAGACAGACATTGTCTGTCATTCCAAGCGCTACATATGCGAATGAAATTAACGCATGTATAAAACGATCTTATCTATGGCGAAATGTCAGTACATTACGTCTTAACACAAATATACGTGTTCAACTGCAAAACGATCCATTGGCACCATCATTCTTCGAGCAATTACTCAACATTGAAAACTGGAACAATACCACAATGCATCAAATTGCCAGACAATTTCTGCAACGTGGTAAATACGAAAGATGCTTTGATTGAAAGCACTTTTCCTGATTTACAAACTAATTATATTAATCATGCATGGCTCCGTAAACGAGCTATTTTAACTGCAAAAAATGTCGGTGTTGACGCTATTAACTTCAAAATACAACAGTCATTGCCCGGCAGTGAGATATTGTTCAAATCGATCGACACTGTTACCGATCCTGACGAAGCAGTCAACTATCCTGTTGAATTTTTGAATTCGGTGGATTTAATAGGAATACTACCACATAACTTGAGATTAAAAATTGGCTCACTTATCACTTTGCTTCGGAATTTAAATGCACCTAAAGCTATGCAACGTACAAGATTAGCCATAAAAAAAATTATGGGCAATGTTCTTGAAGCAGCAATTTTGAACAGCAAATTTGAAGATGAAGTTTTTCTCCTGCCTCGAATCCCAATGATCCCTTCAGACTCACCCATTATATTCAGACATGTCCAATTTCCAATTCGCATTTGCCATGACTATTAATAAGTCACAAGGTCAAACAACGTCGATTTGTGGGTTGGATCTAGAAAACCCAGTCTTTTCAAGTGGCCAAATGTATGTGGCGTGTTCTTGAGTTCGAAGACCGTCAAGTTTATTCGTTTATACTCCTCAGGAATAGACTAAAAATATTGTTCATCAATCCGTATTAAGATAAAATTAAGGAAACATTATTGACTATAACGAATTGTTTTTCGAAAAATTTATGTTATTTCAAAATAAAGAATAATGAAATTATTATTTTATTTGTCTTTCATTTCATACTTTGTTTATTATCCTAATCGTTTGAAATATCATGCAGGACAACGTCTGTCGCATCCGCTAGTAGCATATAAATACGCAGTACTGACTCCCTCCAATAGACAGGGAGATCCACTTCCACCAACCCTCTCTCTACTGCGACATCGAACAGGCACATTACAACACATGCCTCGACTTTACAGTCCACTCACCAATCAGCACGTTCTTGCAGGAACATGGATTTGGAGCTTACATGTTCCTCAAAAATCGCAGGAGTTCTTCGAATGTATGTATGGTAGACGTCTAGGTTCGCTGACCCGTTATGTTGACGGAAGCAAAATGTTTTCTTTGACAAGCTGATAGTCGTTCTCAGAAAGCCTATGTTAAACACATTGCCAGAGCTACATCCGAAAGCTGAGGCTTGCACTCTGCTCTGCAGGGGTCAATTACTAGCGCCCCGTGCCGATTCGATCTGGCAAAGGAGCCGTAAAAACCCAGGCACGGTCCTCTGCACAGAGATGAGCTGCGTTCAGTTAAACATACATCCATGCGAGACAAAGGTTAACGCTCTGCTGGTATGGCCTTCTTTCACCGTTCCTCCCACAGGGGGAAGCGGTGACCTAGTCTGTTAGCTGTCCAATGCGGAGACGCGCTTCCAACATCAGCACAACTCCTTCACCTCAAAATACTGCAATGTTACAACCAACACCACTCCTAATCACTGTCAGTTTACCATCCTGGTCACTGAACTGGTCACTGTGCCTTCCTAATCTTCATATGGTCCTTAATTGTGATAATTTAGGTGAAAGAGAGGTGAGCCCAAAGGACTGCCCACCTTTCCCCGTCTCTACTGTGATTCCTGTTCAGTGAAAGATGTTGCACTCTACAGGTTGTATAGTAACTTCTCTTCATGTGTTGGCGGCGAAGCACAATTTTCGGCTTCAGTGGTTACTGGAATTTGACCTTCAGTTGGTGAAACAGTGTGTACCATGACCATGTCACAAAAGGGACTGTCTTCCAACCTTTGCTGAAAATTACCCAGCTGTAAATGAAGTTAATTGTATGAGTGACTCGTGCGCTTGTACACTAAGAGATTAGGCAATGGCCGTGGTTGCTTGTTCTAAACATTCTCCGCTTGTACGCCTTTGTCGTTTGCCTGTGGCCTGTTGGTCTAACTTATTGGTAGCCGGAATCACTAGACGGACTGAATTGCTAGTCATGCCAGCATATGTTGTCTCCATTATCATGTTGTTGCTGTCTTCCATGCTTCTGTCTGATGGTAGTTGAAGGGGCCTATGAACGCCAGGGCACTACACGCTTAAAGGACCAACCTACGCACACACAAAACACGTTTTGTGTTGACGTTCAGCCGGCCGGAGTGGCCGAGCGGTTCTAGGCGCTTCAGTCTGGAACCGCGCAACCGTTACGGTCGCAGGTTCGAATCCTGCCTCGGGCATGTATGTGTGTGATGTCCTTAGGTTAGTTAGGTTTAAGTAGTTCTAAGTTCTAGGGGACTGATGACCACAGCAGTTACGTCCCATAGTGCTCAGAGCCATTTGAACCATATTTTGTTGACGTTCATGTGAGGCCAGGTTGGTTCAAATTGCTCTGAGCACTATGGGACTCAACATCTTAGGTCATAAGTCCCCTAGAACTTAGAACTACTTAAACCTAACTAACCTAAGGATATCACACACACCCATGCCCGAGGCAGGATTCGAACCTGCGACCGTAGCAGTCCCGCGGTTCCGGACTGCAGCGCCAGAACCGCTAGACCACCGCGGCCGGCTGAGGCCAGGTCCCGGAAACTTTTCATATTAACGTAGGATGGGAAATGCTTACCTAAATCAATGCAGACCATTCGAACACCGCTAAAAACACTGAAGATGGCATTTTTCGTCCACTTCTCTTGTCTGATGTGGCCAGATCGGTCTTACGGCGTCAATAAGACTGAATGTGTTGTAACCTTCCCACAAAAATTTTGAAAGACAATTATTAAATATAAATGGAGCCAAGCGTTACCTCCCTGTGAAAATTTCTAATGACAATACTAATAAAAACGTGTGCCAAATGTTGACTTCCAACAAAATTAACGCTAAAATGAACCTGATAAATTTTATATACGGGCAGCTGCGCTGTCCCTCGGCCCAGTGCGATTATAAAATGTGAACAAGAAACCAAAATTCTTACATCAGTAAACTCCCTCAATATCTGCTCTTGTTTGCGGCACAGCTCCGTGCAATGCTGGCGCATATTTAATTCTGATTCTTGGAGGAAATGCATAGGAAAAATTCTTTAAATGGGAATGATTGCCTTTCTTTAGAAGATTTACTTTATAAAAAAAATTATTATTGGGGCATTTCTTGAACAAGTTAATTACAATTACATTACATTATTAGCTGAGCGCAATGCTGCTTCATTACCTTATTTAACAATATACCTCGTCCTGAATCGTGACCAGAGACCCATGTCGACGCCAGCCGACTTCTCACACACTACTGTACTGACTGACTACTGCTCTCGAACTGCTAACTCCCAACAAAACTACATGCTCTCGCGACTCGCTACGTACCACAACTGTTCCTGTCGGCTCGCTACACGCAACTGAACTGAACTCTCGCGCGGTCAAGCGCAGACTAGCAACGATAAATAACTCTCTGGACAGAGATTCTCTCATGGCTCGCCATCGCTGGTACTGAATACATACGTGTTTCAGTGTTCGTCTGAAATTTCAAAGGGAAGTTTTTGTGTCCTCACGGGCCGCAATCGCCTTCCAGCCACTGATATTGATATGAAGATAATTTTGCCTGAGTGAGTCACAAAGCCTACCTCTTCTTTAGTTTTGTCCACGCATAACTGACATGTTCGTTGTAGGCTGATTTAACAAAAAAACTGCGTTCCAAATTAAGTCTGATATGCATATATATTTTCAGCATGTAAACCTGCTTCCACAATGAGCCAGTCATGACACTCAGCTATCTGCAGTTTGGTGCAGCCATATGGGAATCTAAATTATATTCTTCCCTAATTCTTCCGTGTTTAATACGTGCTCAGTAGTTACAATTCCTGCAGTCGAACGACTCAGCCTCAGTACACTCATGCGATGTATTTTTCTCTACCCGACCACTTGCTGTGCCACTGGGATACAACGTGGCACGGCCTCACACGCCGATCGCCGCAGTCAGACGGTGCTGTCCGGGTGGTTTACCTCTGGAAAACTGCGAGTGCCTCTGCAATAAGTCAGCCAAGCCGTGTTCAGATTTACGTGTGAACACCTTCTATCTGTATCACATGTCACTACATCAGCATATTATCTGCGCGGTATTTCGGAAGACAGGTGACGCCCTGTCGCTCGGGGCCGATGCGGTAACACGACAGTAGATTCGTTTTTCAAGGAATTCTTTTTATCGATAAAGCTGTTGTTGTTGTTGTGGTCTTCAGTCCTGAGACTGGTTTGATGCAGCTCTCCATGATACTCTATCCTGTGCAAGCTTCTTCATCTCCCAGTACATACTACAGCCGACATCCTTCTTAATCTGCTTAGTATATTCATCTCTTGGTCTCCCTCTACAATTTTTACCCTCAACGCTGCCCTCCAGTACCAAATCGGTGATCCCTTGATGCCTCAGAACATGTCCTACCAACCGATCTCTTCTTCCAGTCAAGTTGTGCCACAAACTCCTCTTCTCCCCAATTCTATTCAGCACCTCCTCATTAGTTATGTTATCTACCCATCTAATCTTCGGCATTCTTCTGTAGCACCACATTTCGAAAGCTTCTATTCTCTTCTTGTCTACACTATTTATCGTCCATGTTTCACTTCCATACATGGCTACACTCCATTCAAATACTTTCAGAAACGACTTCCTGACACTTAAATCTATACTCGATGTTAACAAATTTCTCTTCTTCAGAAACGCTTTTCTTGCTATTGCCAGTCTACATTATATATCCTCTCTACTTCGACCATCATCAGTTATTTTGTTCTCCAAATAGCAAAACTCCTTTATACATTAAGTGTCTCATTTCCAAATCCAATTTCCTCAGAATCACTCGATTTAAGTCGACTACATTCCATTATCCTCGTTTTGCTTTTGTTAATGTTCATCTTATACCCTCCTTTCAAGACACTGTCCATTCCGCTCAACTGCTCTTCCAAGTCCTTTGCTGTCTCTGACAGAATTACAATGTCATCGGCAAACCTCAAAGTTTTTATTTCTTCTCCATAGATTTTAATACCTACTCCGAACTTTTCCTTTGTTTCCTTTACTGCTTGCTCAATATACAGATTGAATAGCATCGGGGAGAGGCTACAACCCTGTCTCACTCCCTTCCCAACCACTGCTTCCCTTTCATGTCCCTCGACTCTTATAACTGCCATCTGGTTTCTGTACGAATTGTAAATAGCGTTTCGCTCCCTGTATTTTACCCCTGCCACCTTCAGAATTTGAAAGAGAGTATTCCAGTCAACATTGTCAAAAGCTTTCTCTCAGTCTACAAATGCTAGAAACGTAGGTTTGCCTTTCCTTAATCTTTCTTCTAAGATAAGTCGTAAGGTCAGTATTGCCTCACGTGTTCCAGTATTTCTACGGAATCCAAACTGATCTTCCCCGAGGTCGGCTTCTACTAGTTTTCCCATCCGTCTGTAAAGAATTCGTGTTAGTATTTTGCAGCTGTGGCTTATTAAACTGATTTTTCGGTAATTTTCACATCCTGCTGTCTTTGGGATGGGAATTACTATATTCTTCTTGAAGTCTAAGAGTATTTCGGCTGTCTCATACATCTTGCTCACCAGGTGGTAGAGTTTTGTTAGGCCTGGCTCTCCCAAGGCTGTCAGTAGTTCTATTGGAATGTTGTCTACTCCCGGGGCCTTGTTTCGACTTAGGTCTTTCAGTGCTCTGTCAAACTCTTCACGCAGTATCATATCTCCCACTTCATCTTCATCTACCTCCTCTTCCATTTCCATAATACTGTCCTCAAGAACATCGCCCCTGTATAGACACTCTATAGACTCTTTCCACCTTTCTGCTTTCCCTTCTTTGCTTAGAACTGGGTTTCCATTTGAGCTCTTGATATTCATGCAAGTGGTTCTCTTTTCTCCAAATGTCTCTTTAATTTTCCTGTAGGCAGTATCTATCTTACTCCTCGTGAGATAAGCCTCTACATCCTTACATTTGTCCTCTAGCCATCCCTGCTTAGCCATTTTGCACTTCCTGTCGATCTCATTTTTGAGACGTTTGTATTCCTTTTTGCCTGCTTCACTTACTGCATTTTTGTATTTTCTCCTTTCATCAATTAAGGATGTCTACTAGCCCTCGTCTTTTAACTACTTGATCCTCTGCTGCCTTCACTATTTCATTCCTCAAAGCAACCTATTCTTCTTCTACTGTATTTCTTTCTCCCATTCCTGTCAATTGTTCCCTTATGCTCTCCCTGAAACTCTGTACAACCTCTGGTTCTTTCAGTGTATCCAGGTCCCATCTCCTTAAATTCCCACCTTTTTGCAGTTTCTTCAGTGTTAACCTACAGTTCCTAACCAATAGATTGTGGTCAGAGTCCAAATCTGCCCTTGGAAATGTCTTACAATCGATAAAGCTACCTGCACAAATTAGGGAGGGCTGATTGGAAGAACAATTGATTCTCAGGTCTATGCAAACCCACTCCGTCTATGCAGAACATCAGACACAGTGGAGTGTGAACTTTCCTTGCAGTAATTTTGGAGACTACGGGATTGGTCCTTATTTCACTGAGGAACTCCTGAACGATGATAAATAGACACAGTTTCTTAACGCAGTGCTGCTGCAGTCCTAGAGAAAGTACTACTTCAAATATGCAGACCTGTGTGGCACGAGCAAGGTCAGTGCCCGGTTCACAACTGGCTTGTGATCAAATGGCTCTAAGCACTATGGGACTTAACATCTGAGGTCAATAAAGTGCGCGTCATTTATGACGGCGGCCGAGTTTAGGTTCGTTCTGCGCATCTGACATCACAAAACACAGTCAGCCAATGAACAGAGGACGTTGCCAGAGCTCGACTGTAGTACAGAGCAGGGACGAGTGTTTTCACTTTTAGAAACGTTCAGTCATAAATAAAGTAACTGAATGAAAGCAATGTCTTGATAGCAGAATCTCTTTTATAGAAAGTTTTGAAAAAGCATTCTGAATACCAATTGCTTCATATTCTATTAATTAATTAATCCAAACAAGCAATAAGCCTCCTAATTCAGGCGATAGCAAGGGAAGGTGTTTTTATCATTCTCTCTAACCACTTTTTCGCAATAAAGATCAACAGTAATTGTTTATTTTCTATTGTACTTCGACGAAACTTGAATAATTCATAGTCATACCAACAGTATTTGTCGGTATTTTCCGTACTAGGTTTAAGTTGTCCAGGAATCATATTATATGAGGAGTTGCGTTAGCATGATGGTTAAAGTGTTTGGCTGCTAAGTGGAAGGTTCCCAATTCAAACCTTGCTCTGTGTTTAATATTTTCTTTATTTAAAAACAATATCGAAGTGTCTTACTTCATGAATTTTGTTCGTTTGACTGTAATTTTTTGAAATTTCTAGTGGCAACTGAAATCAACCATACGAAAAGTATACGCTATGGACTTGTACCTCTGTAAACTCTTTAAAATTTCGTGTAGTGGTTTACTGCATTTGATGCTGCACAATAACTGCGTTGAATATAGAAACAAAATTAAGTCATTTATGGGGGGAAGGTATCAGCCAAGAAGATGTGTAAAAATCAAATTTTTGGGCCAAGTAGTTTTTGTGAAACCGAATTATAAGCGTGTCAAAGCAGTCGGAACACCATGTGTCTGCACAGGCGAGCAGTGCAGTGATGACAAAATCGCGCACAGCGCGGATTGCGGCCAGCACGTCTCTGTAGCAGCGAAAGGGTTAATGCGGCCGTGGTGGATTTACTTCATGAACTGCGCGCTCCCCCCTAAACGTAAGTTTGCTTGGCGCGTGCAACTGGCAATGCAGCAATCTCCCACGTCTGGGCGGTATTGCGCAAACCGCCAAGATAAAAGATGTGAACTATAGTCCCGTAGACTTAGAACTACTTAAACCTAACTAACCTAAGGACATCACGCACATCCATGTCCGAAGCAGGATTCGAACCTGCGGCAGTAGCAGCAGCGCGGTTCCGGACTGTAGCACCTAGAACCGCTCGGTCACAGTGGCCGGCGCTTGTGGTTAGCAGGGTGCTCAGGTAGCATTTCCTGGTAGCTATACTTAAAGGATAAAGGGCTGGCTTATACGTTCGCCTGGTTTGACTCTGGGGTCAACTCAATCGCTGAACCAATTCCGACGCCGGCCGCGGTGGTCTAGCGGTTCTGGCGCTGCAGTCCGGATCCGCGGGACTGCGACGGTCGCTGGTTCGAATCCTGCCTCAGGCATGGGTGTGTGTGATGTCCTTAGGTTAGTTAGGTTTAAGTAGTTCTAAGTTCTAGGGGACCTATGACCTAAGATGTTGAGTCCCATAGTGCTCAGAGCCATTTGAACCATTTGAATACCGACGAAACAAGACGACTTCAACATTCCGCTGTTGCAGCTCGTGCGATGATATCAGAATAATCTCTTGAGCCTGTCCAGAAGTCCTTTTCCCAGCGACTGCAAATGAGCATTGCAACAGGTGTTAATAACATTGTCATAAGGCAGCTTTTCTGACAACATTCTTGTGTGAATTGCTTTCTTCTGCTATTTCTGATGAACATTCTCATTGAGATTGCTTATCTAGTCATTAAATTTACGAACTCCAGTTATTATTTAAGAATATTTGCACATCTGTTCCCTGTTTTCCAAATCCATTCAGTTTTTTACTTGGAACGTTCGTTCTTTCAAGGCCCTGGGGAAAAGCACAATTTTTGCCGTAGTTTGAGCCACATGTAGCCAACTACGGTTACTATCGGTTTTAAATTAAACTTTTTTTCCACTCTTTCTCTTTTGTAAGGAGGCTATGTAGCATGAAATTGCGGCACCCCATCAGCTTGACGCGACAGTTCTGCGTGACAACACAAACGTCAGCGTAAGACTGAAACTGTTCTCACGTACAAAACAGATAAATTATGACTTCAAAATATTATAATTTCTTCTAAACTATTAATCGTATTTTTAGAGTGAAAATCCGTTGAAATGATACTAGAAGCAGAAATTACTATAGTCTTAGCTCACAACGACATCTCTGTCATTAACGTAGCTATGAAAAGAAATTTTCCGTCATTTAGCGTGGAATTTTTTGCAATACTTTTAGGTGTAAACAGAATTACACTATCACAAAAACTTCAGGCGTTACATCAGGTAAATAGCTTAGTTGAATGACACTCTACATGAAAACATGAATTGTCCTGTGTCGAGGGCCTCTCGGAGGGCAGACCTCAACGCCTGCTGCAAGTCTTTTGAGGTGACGCCACTTCGGCGACTTGCTCGTCGATGAGGACGAAATGATGATGAGGACGACACAAACACCCACTTCCTGCGCGCAGAAAATCTCCAACCCAGCCGGGAATCGAAGCCGGGCCCCCAGCATGACAAGCCGGCGCGCTGTACATTCAGCTACTGTCGCTGACTCTGTATAAAATAACTGGAAACATAAACTGAACGCTAAAGTCGGCATACCGCGCAAAATCGTTCGAAAATGAAAGCTCAATTATCCATGGTACGTATACATAAGCGAAAATTATCACTGAAGGCATACATGTACCACAACAAACCATGGATGTTGAGGGTGTAGTTTAGTAGGGGATACAACCCGTCGGCTTTGACCAATGACGTCAGAATTGGCCAGAGAGCATGTATTACAAAGATGAAAGAGCTGAGAAGAATGTTTAGAAACAAAGGAATGTAAGAGAGAAAAACTGTACTTCACATATATAAGGGCCAGACGCATTTTCACGTTAACGGTATCGCGTGTTTGTATCCTAGTATTTCTCCGCAAAATACAGTGAAAAGAAATGAATGAAATATATTACTAGCAAAGAATACATCGCGTTACATTTATGTCAGTTGTATCTCGAAACTCTTTAGAACTGTATTGCTTAAGTGCAGTACGGGATACAAGTTCAGCGTACGTCGATTTCTTAGTTTCAATTAGAATTGCTGTCCTGTTGTTCACTTGAACTATGTATCCCCTGCTTCACTAAACCGTAAAGGAAACACCGGATACAAATGAAAAGCTCACTCGAAGTGTGTTGCTTAAGTACAGTACGGAATATGAGTTTGTCGTAAGTCGATTTCTTCGTTTTCACTAGCATTACTGTCCTGTTCTTCACTTGAACGATGTATCCTCCGCTTCAGTAAACGGTAAGTGGAACACGGGATACAAATTGTAGATGTGTTGTTTATTTCGTCTCTGCTATTACTAACAGTCCTTTCTTACGTACCTATCAGTACTACTGATGACAGAAGGACCTACGTATGTAATATATGTATACCAGAATTCCGTTGACCTCTATATATGTACACTGGTAACGAAATGGTGGAAATAGACGTAAGTTACATTTGCAACCTGTACCATAACTCAACTACACGGAGACAAGAAGACGACACATGTAGAATTTGTATCCCGTACTTCACTATGGGGTACAGTTTTCTTGTTGCCTTGGACGCTAATAGTATCCCATTCGTTACTTGAGCTATATAGCTATACGCAACATTTGTATCTTGCTCGCCAATTGACGTATATAGTGTCGGTGTAAAGGCGATGTGAAGGACGGGATACAAATTTCAGTTGTGTCAGGGGTTTCGCCTGTGATATAGCAAGTACGCATTCGAAAATGTCGTACTGATGCTAGTGCTGGGAAATGAAAGAAGATCGACAGCTGAGAAATTTCTATTACGAACTTCACAACACGAAAATACACATATTTGTAGAATAAAACAGTGAAATACGTCAAAATAGTGAAATACAGTGAAAGAAGCAAATGGAAAAGTGAACTTACCGTGTGCATGGAAACATTGAGGAATAACCGAAGCTCGCCTAAACAGACAGTAACGAAAATTACATACCCACAAACAGACAAATCCATTCCTATAAAAGAAAATAAGACAGTATAAATTGTTCTACAATAACAAACTAATACTCCAAATTACCTCAATATCATTGCGAATAATTTTAATGTACGATGATAGCGCTTATCCGGAACACAAAACTGTTTTATTATCTATGCCTCGAAGTGAAGGCATTACTATCTATGACTAATGTATGACGTCATTGGTCAAAGCCGACGGGTTGTATCCCCTGCTTCACTAGACCCGATGTTGACAGACGTGAAAGTCCCTGTTACGTGCAGCTGATTTCGACGCGGAACGTGAAATAAGTCGCAATAATACGCAGTTATGAGAAAATCGACTTCACTACAGATTTGAGCTGTGAACAAAGTGAGTGACGAATAGCGAGGGTGCTGTATCGTGGGGAAGCAAACAGAAGAACAGCGCCAAATACCCAGCACAGATTGGTCTGTATCCCAGCAACGAACAGGCATCAGTCACAGCGTACATTCGCAACAGAGAGATGGACTCAGCAAGGAAGCTGCTCTCGAACGTTCCTCTCTGCTGTCTAGCGGTGCGTTTTCGAGCGTACACATGCTGGGAGACTCCAAGAGACGGAGTCACTAACTTGTTTGCGTATATACGCTTCCACACCAGAGTCTTGAATGTGCAGTCACGGATGGAAGATTCGAAGACCACAGTGAAGTCGGTATGGGGAAAGAAGCAGTCGACTCTGAGCAAAGATGAGTTTCGTAAACGTCTGAATTTCCTCACCAACAGCCCAAGACGCAGTTCGACATCTGATACCGCAGAGGAGAATAAAGCTCGTAACTAAGAATCAGTTCTGGGAGGTAAGCTACCGACGATGAGCAAAGGAGAATTCCGTAAATGTCTGAGATTGCTTCTTGACAAACCGATAGGCAGTTCAACTAAGACTGCCGAGAGCGACGTGAATAAAGGCCACACCACGGGATCCGAGAACAATGATTTTCCGAAGACTCTGAAGAAGGACGATATTCGTCGGTGTCTGCACTTGTGGCGCCAACAGACAGCTCGAAGAGGAAACCAGAAGCCAAGAAGGCCACTCAAAAGGCGACAGCCTCTAGCATCCCTCTCAGTAAAGAAAAAGAGATAAAGACACCAAACGCGGCCAACGGAAAACAGCAAAGTAAAGACTGAATCTGCGATGGTGTCCTTCGGAGGAGCCTCAGGGGATTCTCCCGATGAAGAATGAAACTCCATCTCCAGGTATGACATAATTTTTGGGGGGATTAGCTCTTGCAGTATCACGCTTCTCATCAATTTGGTACTAGAAACAGTGACATCTGTAGCTGTGAGTAATTTCTACAGCTTTTAATTTGTTTCGATTAGATGTTTTGTTTTCTTAATTCTTAGAAGCAGAGCAATTAGAGCAATTGATACGCTTGTTTTACAATCGGTACTAGCCGTGATAGTATGATTAAGAGCCGTGACATGGATAAGTAGTTCGTTGTTCCTGTTAGCTGTGTTTGTTTTCGCTGCACATAAGATATCTGAGTAGAATGAACAGATATGGTGTCTACGTTAGTTTCAGTGATGAAAAGTACTGTAGCTGGACAGAAATCATAAGCCAGCTTTCGAAACTCAATCACAACTAGCGGCATTCACTTAGAATCTAAATCTATTATGCGTGCTACAAACAATTCTTTGTAATTTTCTTCAAATTTTTATTTCAGAAAGCCCATCTAGGAATTTAAATAACCAGTTGTCAGGTGCACAGATCTTTATTAAAATAATTTCTTGACTAGTTTCGACAAATCAATTTGCCGTCTTCAGAAGATCATAGAATTAAGCTCACATCGGAAAGCAACCGTGAAGCAAACACTGGACGATACAGTGCTACAAAAAATTTGGTGGTTAGCAGGGTTGGATAAGAATTAACATCAGATTAATAGCAATATGTATACAGTAATAAACAAATTATGAACGTACCTTCATTAAAAAAAAATTTAGGTGATACTGTCAAGGAGTTAAAAGTAACGTACAAAATGCGAAGATATGTTGGCCGAAGGAAACTTCGCATCATAAGCAAAATATTGAAACACCACGAGATATATGCTGATTAACGCCAACAAACAGATAGTTTAACTATAAAAGATTACATTTACATAAGGAGCAACGAGCCCCAGTGTGCCTAAAAGCTTACGAAGACCACTATGAGTGCCCTCGTTTATACAACGTAAATTAAACGAAATTGAACATAAATTGTAAAGAAATGAAACACCATTATGACCTTATATTACGCGCTAATCTAGAAAAATATAATATAGCTTGTAAAAAGGTCCAAAGAATGGGTACAGCGATCAGGTTTATTTAATAATCAGCTGATGGTGTCGCCATGGGTCGAAGGAGAAGCGGCGCTACACTGAACTCGACATAGAGGCCTTCCGCTGAAAAAGAATTTTCAGCCACGCAAGGGTGTGAGTCCACTCCAGTTGAGACATCCGACTTTGTGATTAGAGTGAGGTCGCAGTGCGTGTTTGCAAGTTGTCTTTTCGCTTGGGACCTCTGTTTGTAGCTCCTATAAATACTAGCCGCAGCACGGCACGTCTAAGTTACTAACTTAAGACCTTAACCAGATAACAGCGACCGTATGAAAATGTGTTAGGGACACTGACCACTATACAAAGACGTGGCCCGCAGCTCTGATTAGCCATCACAATTAAAACATATTTAAAAATATACAAAATAATAAATTACGTTAAAAATCACTACGACGTCTTGACTAGATAACAAACTTGAGGAAAAATTGAGCAAACAAGAGATGCAAATGCTCCTTCTTAACATGCAGTGAAAGCATCAAGCAAATAACGAGGTTACAAGTCATTTGAATCAATCGGTATAAAACAGAGCAAATACAATCAAAAAACAACCTATTTCGAAGCGAGTGCTGATGATTCAGCAGATGCTTATAAATTTCTGTCTCTTCTAAGAGATTCATTTTGCATCCTTTATCCACAATGTGCAAGATTTCCATATTAAGTAGCGATAGCGGTAGGTGTCAGCGCTTTTCAGTTTAAGCTCTTCGGCGAACGTTGACTTTTAAGCATTCTCGCCGTCTAGGTTCGATAAATGTTCATGGAAACGAGTCTACATTATCTGCTGATTCCCTCCATCTCGTATTAGATTCCTTTACAGTGAAGTTCTAGGAATATTAAAACGATCGGCAGCATCTCCTTCGTTCATTTCGCCTTCCAAAGCACTTGAAACTAATTGCTTGACTCTCACCGGCAGTCTTCTTCTTCAACCTATATACATTAATTTTTGCAAATGGTCATATTTTAGCCTGTAAACTGGAAGGAGATCTAGAATAAAGAGTAGAACTGTTTGAGCTTGATTACAGCGTGAAGTTCAGCCTATCCACTGGTTGACGTTATCATGGTGTCCTCATGATGGCAGTTTGCATTACTCCGTGACAAATGGTTTGATATTTCAGCATACAACAGTGCCTGCATCCGGATCATACTGTTTTAGAGTTTTGGAATGGCATTTGCAGCATACTTGGAGTCCAGCAGTGTTTTCCATTTTTTGATGAAAAAGTTGCCGTCAGTGCCTTTGCGTTTCAAAGTCCAACATTTTGTCGCACTCTAAGTACGAATGGGCATGCATAGAAAACGTAATTTTGTCTTCTTCAGGCCACTAATTTGACTGAGAATTCCACAATGAAAGAAGCGGAAAAACAGTGATATTTTTTGATCAACTTTCAAGGATGTGACAGGAACGATCATTCAAAACATAAACGTCCAGCAAATATGGGCGCAGGAATGCATACCTTTTCTACCTCTAGTCTGTAATTTTTTTGTAAATGCCAAGAATCATTTTACACACATTTTCAGATATAACACATTCGAATATGTAAGATGCGTCAACTCCCTCGGTCTCACTTAATCAATAGGCCTTGTAACCTCCCCTTCACTTATCGACCTTAATGACAGTGAAAAATTAAACCGTGTGTACCTAATGGAAATTTGGGAAAAGCAATCGTCACCGAAGTTAATCTGTCGGTATAGATGGAGGAAAGGGTTACATCTAGATGAAAGGAAAATTGCAAAGGAATCTGGTGGAAATTAATTTTGAAAAGGGGTAAAGTTAATAAAGAAAGTAAATGTGCAGCTGTTACGTTAACAATTAACTAGCGGTAATTAGATATTTGAGATTTGGAGCAAATTACTGTCGCCAGTCCGAAGGACAATTACTATAGTACTAAAAAAGAAAGGTTATTACTCATATAAATAGCACAAGAAGCGTTGCAACTGAAGGTTGACACGTGTAGTGTGAAAACTGAAAGTTTGTCAGAAGTAATAAATTTCGCTACACTCTGACTTAATTTAGCAAAAGAATTAATAAAACCGGAAAATTGAAAGTTAATTTAGTGACTGAAATTAATAGTGAGCTTTGTTTCCGAAACTCATCGAAGTTCAGTAAAATACGGGTACTCTTGGGCTACCTCAACAATCACTTCAAAAGCTACTTGAATCTATGCAATTTAGAAATAAGAGATTTAACTTTGAACTTGAATTAAATGATTCTGAACAATTAACAATAGTAAAATTTAGTACGTACCAAGCTGAGCTGCAGTCACAGGTAAGCTAAAATACGGTAACAAAACTCGCACTCTTAATTTGTGCTTGTGTAATCTAAATATTGTAGCCAGCTATGAATACCTTGACTGAACTTTGAAATTAAAGCAGTGAAATCGAATGATGCTGTCGTTTGAATTTCAATGACACTCGGGTTCATTCCGGAAAAGGAATGGACCCTGCTTGGTAATGCAATTGGGACAATGAGCAACAAAGGTTCATGCTAAGTCGCTGTAATTTTGTGATGCGACAATTTTAAAAGTTTCAAAAGCTGAGGTCTGCCATACAGTTCTAAAACCTTACGTGCTTCCAGTCTTCCTTGTTGGTTGATTGAAGGTTTGAAGCCGTCGATCGAGGAGGTGGCGACAGTCACTCATTGTCGGCCATCGCTGTTGCAGAAGCTGGATGTTGGCGCGCCTTCTTCTCGACACGGTCACCAGACGAAACGGGCTTTTGATGTGCGCCATCTAATGCTTCTCGTCCGCGACTCCATGTCAGAAACTATCATCGCAAGTCGAGCGCAATTACATGCTGCCAAACCTCGAAAGCGCGGCAACTCGCGGGAGCTTCACACAACACAGCTGCTCCACTGCACCACCCCAGCCAGACTCCCTCTGCTCTGCCCGCGCTCCACGCGGCAGAGTTAACACTACCAAAGATCCTAAACACTTTGGTTCTCCACACGACCTATCGATGTATTCGTTCGACAGCATAGTTTTCCCTAGGCAAGACCCAGCGTAAAATACAAATAATATTTACAAAACAAACCAATTATACATCGACACAGATGCACAAATAGTAAAACAATTACAATATATAAAGACACAGAAATGTCATATCTTCAGGTAACAAAATAAGGAAAAAAAATTGCAGTGCAATAGATGGAAATAAGAGGATATGCATTTCCGGCGTTACAGCCTCTAGCAGCACCTTCTCCGAGTGTTCTGGCATAATGTGTTCCAGAAACTTTAGAACGGCTGGACTTCCCGAAAACATCAATGTCAGGGAATCACCATTCACCGTCAGCAGCGACAGAAGAACAATGACATCTCTAGCAGTTGCATTAAAACAGTCTCTATTAAAACAGCTATATCAAAAGATAATGATAACCACTGAAAAGTCTCTACATCAAAGAATCTGCCATATGATATATACTAGTGTAAAAAACTCATTAAAGCATCAACCAAAGGAAAAATGGTATCTCCGTTTTTTCTAGTAATTAGTAGTGGATAGGAGGTACTTGTTAAATCATCCATCTACTTTACTTTACATTTCGTGATCAGGCCCAATGGGCCGCACGCTACTTTGAGAGATTGCCTCTACTTCAGCCAGTCATCAGCTCCTTTCTGCCATCCTTCCAGCAGTCGCACTCTGTGAAGGTCTTTGGATACGCAGTCACTCCACCGAGTTCTAGGTCTTCCTACGGTACAGGCCTTCTGCCGGTTGGCTTCGTCTCGATAACAGTTTTTGGCCATTGGTTGTTCTGACTCCGAGCAACATGCCCTGCCCACAGGAGCCGTCGTGTCTTCACTATAGCCACGATGTTCGGCTCTTTGTACACTACTGACCATTAAAATTGCTACACCAACAAGAAATGCAGATAATAAACGGGTATTATTTAGACAAATATTTTATACTTAATAAACGGGTATCCATTGGACAAATATATTATACTAGAACTGGCATGTGATTACATTTTCACGCAATTTGGGTGCATAGATCCTGAGAAATCAGTACCCTGAACAACCACCGATGGCCGTAATAACGGCCTTGTTACGCCTGGGCATTGAGTCAAACAGAGCTTGGATGGCGTGTACACGTACAGCTGCCTATGCAGCATCAACACGATACCTCAGTTCATGAAGAGTAGTGACTGGCGTATTGCGACGAGCCAGTTGCTCGGCAACCATTCACCAGACGTTTTCAATTGGTGAGAGATCTGGAGAATGTGCTGGCCAGGGCAGCAGTCGAACATTTTCTGTATCCTCAAAGGCTCATACAGGACTTGGAACATGCGGTCGTGCATTATCCTATTGAAATGTAGGGTTTCGCAGGGATCGAATGAAGGGTAGATCCACGGGTCGTAACACATCGGAAATGTAACGTCCACTGTTCAAAGTGCCGTCAATGAGAACAAGAGGTGACCGAGACGTGTAACCAATGGCACCACATACCATCACGCCGGGTGATAAGCCAGTATGGCGATGACGAATACACGCTTCCAATTTGCGTTAGCGGTGATGTCACCAAACACGGATGCGACCACCACGATGCTGAAAGCAGAACCTGGATTCATCCGAAAAAATTACGTTTGCCATTAGTGCACCCAGGTTCGTCGTTGAGTACGCCATCGCAGGCGCTCCTGTCTGTGATGCAGCGTCGAGAGTAACCGCAGCCATGGTCTTCGAGCTGATAGGGCATGCTGCTGCAAACGTCGTCGAACTGTTCGTGCAGATGGTTGTTGTCTTGCAAACGACCTCATCTGTTGACTCAGGGATCGAGACGTGGCTTCACGATCCGTTACAGCCACGCGGATACGATGCCTGTCATCTCGACTGCTAGTGATACGAGGCCGTTGGGATCCAGCACGGCGTTCCGTATAACCCTCATGAACCCACCGATTCCCTATTCTGCTAACAGTCATTGGATTTCGACCTGCAGCAATGTCGCGATAAGATATACCGCAATTGCGATAGGCTACAACGTGATGGTACGCATTTCTCCTCCTTACACGAGGCATCACAACAACGTTTCACCAGGCAACGCCGGTCGACTGCTGTTTGTGTATGAGAAATCTGTTGGAAACTTTCCTCATGTCAGCACGTCGTAGTTGTCGCCATCGGCGCCATTCTTTTCTGAATGCTCTGGAAAGATTATCATTTACATGTCACAGCATCTTCTTCCCGTCGGTTAAATTTCGCGTCTGTATCACGTCTTCGTGGTGAAGCAATTTTAATGGCCAGTAGTGTAAATATCACACGATCTGTATTGTGACGAATCCTCCATTTTCCACTCTCATAGTTGTAAACTGGTCCAAAAGTCTCCCGAAGGACTTTCCTTTCAAATATCATCAGTCTGTTAAGATCTTGCTTGGTTGTAATCCAGGTGGCACCGCCATATAGTACTACTGGCTGTAGGAGTGTTTTGTAGATGTTTGTATTGAAATGTATCGATAAACTTCTGGTTTTGAGGAGAGCATTAAGGCCGTGGCACCAGCGATAACCTGCCCGTAGTCTTGCCTGTATTTCCATTTTACTAGATGGTTCATCTCTGAATACTGCACAGAGATATTTGAACTCCCTGACTTGACGATAAGAACCTGCAGTTGACTGTAAGTGTTGAAGTGGTTCTTGAGTTTCATGATGTCTGCGGTGTAGAACCATGTATTCCGTCTTGTCACGATTGATATGAAGTCCAATTTTCCTCGCTGTTGTTTCCAGAATATCAGCCACTTCCCCTTATTCTTCTTGCGACCCAGATAGTAGCACTACATCATCGGCATATCCGAGGTATTTGATGTTCACATCCCCGACCTTGACTCCTCTGAGTTCATTAAGCGACATATCTCACATTACCTTCTCTCATGAGAGATTGAAAGGAACAGGTGGTAGTCCATCTCCCTGCCGTAGCCCAGTTATTACTTTAAATGCTTCAGTCTCCTTATTTCCCATTTTTACCTTTGCTGTAGTATCCATTAGGCAGGCCTGCGTGAGGCTTACTATTTTCTTGCCAAAACCGAACTCTTCCAGGTACCTCAGCTTACTTTCCCGATGAATGCAATCACATGTTTTCCTGAAGTCGACTAGCAGTACGTGTAGTTCTAGGCTAAACTCCCACCTTTTTTCTACGATCTGGCGTAAGACAAAGATTTGGTCGATAGTAGATTTCCTGTGACGAAATCCTCCTTGATATTCTCCAATGATGGAGCCTGCCAACGGTTGGATTCGATCTAGAAGATCTTATGAGAAATATTGAGCAGAACGATACCACAGTAGTTCGGTCACTCTACTTGGGGATGGGACAGATTAGGGCATTGCTACAGTCGTCTGGAATGTTTTCAGTGTTCCAAATGGTCTATTTTAATTTGTGAATCCTTGCGACAAGGTATTCACCCACTTCCTGAATTATTTCTCCTGGACTTCTATCCATTTTAAACCGTTTTGTGTGTTTCCTGACCTCTTCTACAGTTGGTAGGTATTCAGCGTCTGCTGTCGGTGGTATGGGGGAAGTTAAAGTGTGTCGTTGGGTCTTCACAATTTAACGAGTCATTGAAATATTCTTCCCATCTCTTTGCAATTTGATATTCATTTGTCATCATCTACCAAAGGAAAAATTTATAGCTGTATCTTTTGGTCGACACTATGTCTATTTCTGTACAAAAGAGATATTGCATTATATAAATATAAGCCACAAATCATTCTATTATGAAATATATAACCCTCTTCATCATTTTTTTTTAGAAAAAACTCCATCATTCACATATTTAGGTTGTTTCACTGCTTGTAAGAATGAACATTCAATATTGCTTAGCCAGGCGGTAATGGTAGCTCTGTCTATTTTCTTTTGGTTTAACTGCGCTACTGACTTAGTTACATACTTGAAGTAAAGTGATAACATTTTAGACATAGAAAGTTATTTATACTCCTTTTTAATTTCAGACAACATTGTATGTTTTATGATCAAATGCAAATATACACTTATTAAAGTCACACTTGGTATGAGTGAAGCACCATACACACTGTGTGCGGAATCACAGCACATACCAAAATTTCTTGTGATAGCGTCCTCCGAAATGTCCCCATTACTGAACTCCGTAAGACCATGTAAGTAGGCAGTTTATCTTTTCTTATTGGCAACGTTACGTAGCGCTCTGTATGAAAATCACTGGCTGTGCTGTGTGCAGTCTGTGGCTAGTTTGCGTTGTTGTCTGCCATTGTAGTGTCGGGCTGTTGGATGTTAACAGCGCGTAGCGTTGCGCAGTTGGAGGTGAGCCGCCAGCAGTGGTGGATGTGGGGAAGTGAGATGGCGCATTTCTGAGATTGGATAATCTGGAGGTGTGTCCATCAGAAACAGTACATTTGTACGAATGGATGTGATGAACTGCTATATATATTATGGCTGTTAAGGTAAATACATTGTTTGTTCTCTATTAAAATCTTTCGTTTGCTAACTAAGCCTACTAGTAGTTAGTGCCTTCCGTAGTTTGAATCTGTTATTTACCTGGCAGCAGTGGCGCTCGCTGTATTGCTGTAGCTTGAGTAACGAAGATTTTGTGAGGTAAGTGATTTGTGAAAGGTATAGGTTAATGTTAGTCAGGGCCATTCTTTTGTAGGGATTTTTGAAAGTCAGATTGCGTTGCGCTAAAAATATTGTGTGTCACTTTAGTGAATGTTTGAGTACGTTCAGTGTTGCTCAGCTGTTTGAAAAGCAAATAATGTAAGAGATTTATCAGCACAGTAATTCTAAAATTGTTCTAAGGGGACGTTTCAACCATATCATCCATACCCATACTCCCACCACTCGAGACAAAGACACTTACGGCATACTGGAAAGCAGAACTAGTGGTCATGAATTTTCTCAGTGTTGATTCCTGAAAATGTCTGTACTCTACACTATTCCCATTCTTGTAAATTGCAGTTGGTTTTAGATAGTCCCCAACACATATTGTGTGGCAGCCGAGTAGCACAGGACGGATCATTTTACTGTTGAACAGAGAAGTCACATTAGAGAAATTCGCACATAATTTCCACCACTCATATAATGAAAGCATAAACTTCATACACCTTAGTTGACGATTTTCAAACACTATCACAGTATTTAATTCTTCTCCAGAGGACACACCCAAACCATGTGTTTACTCCCACTCACATGTATGTTATACAGTGAATAATTGAGAACAGCATCAGTTTAATCGACGAGGTGTGCTGTTCTAGGCACACACCAGGTGGTGCCAATGTCAGTGCGAGTCGGGAATTACAGTCTTGGAAAAAAATTCTTTTGCGTCCTGATGCAGTATACATGTGGTTACTCCTGCTGCTGCTGTGCTTTGTTTGAGGCATAGAGTTGAATGAAGAAGAACCAGGTGGTGGAAATATGAAGTCTGATAAATCAGGTAGTTGCTGTGCAGATCTGGCTGGCTGACTGCATTATCTTCATCATCATTGGTGCGATGCACTGTGGGAAAGAATACCACTAAATGAAAAAGTTACTTAATAACAGTAATAATAACAGTTTTAACTGGCAACGAGAATGAGATGGAGCAATTCGTAATTACATTCAGTTGTAACAGACTTATTCTTTTTTTTTTCTCCCTAGAGATAGTGGTTGATCACTGCAGCTGCAGGCTGATGCTTTGTGGTATTGTTACTTGAGCAAGGTAAAGAGCGCGAGCATAATGTTCTGTCTCAGGATGCTTTGTACTGGGAGAGTGCTAGTAATGGGCAGTGACTGGTGGTGGGGGATCAGTACGAGCGTACTATAATGATGGGGGAGGGAGGACTCCATTTTTGCGTCATAAATTATGGTCATTAAGTTTAGGCTGAAAGCATTTAGTCACCTGTGTAAGCATGAGCACAAGTGCACAAGTGCACTACTCAATGAGTTCAAAATATAGTTAACTATAATGACAATTATGGGCTATTAATTGGGTCCTAAAGAAACAAGAGCTAAAGAGAGCGGTCTGTTTCCATAAGCGGCTTTAAACTTGGAAGGGGTCAGAGGTCGGTTTGCTACCATAATAGAACAATAGGCCACATTCAACTAGAAACAGCCTTTCCCTCATACTTGTATGATAAGTTTTCATATTTTTCAGTTTTCCTATAAGATACGTTCAAAGAAATGTCATCCTTCCTATAATGAGACGCAAGCAAGAAATTTCGGCATAATTAAAAAAAAAAGGAAATAAATAATATTTTTCCTCATGT
Source organism: Schistocerca cancellata (assembly GCF_023864275.1). Taxonomy (NCBI): domain Eukaryota; kingdom Metazoa; phylum Arthropoda; class Insecta; order Orthoptera; family Acrididae; genus Schistocerca; species Schistocerca cancellata. Next base: position 919,318,928 of record NC_064628.1, on the reverse strand, counting down.
TTTTGTTGTTTTGGTCTTCAATCCTCAGACTGGTTTGATGCAGCTCTCCATGCTACTCTATCCTGTGCAACTTCTTCATCTCCCAGTACTTACTGCAACCTACATCCTTCTGAATCTGCTTAGTGTATTCAACTCTTTGTCTGCCACTACGATTTTTACCCTCCACGCTGCACTCCAATGCTAAATTTGTGATCCATTGATGCCTCAGAACGTGCCCTACCAACCGGTCCCGTCTTCTTGTCAAGTTGTGCCACAAACTCCTCTTCTCCTCTATTCTATTCAATACCTCCTGATTAGTTACGTGATCTACCCATCTAATCTTCAGCATTCCTCTTTAGCACCATATTTCAAAAGCTTCTATTCTCTTCTTGTCCAAACTATTTATCGTCCATGTTTCACTTCCATACATGGCTACACTCCATTCAAATACTTTCAGAAACGACTTCCTGACACTTAAATCTATACTCGATGTTAACAAATTTCTCTTCTTCAAAAACGCTTTCCTTGCCATTGCCAGTCTACATTTTATATCCTCTCTACTTCGACCATCATCAGTTATTTTGTTCCCCAAATAGCAATACTCTTGTACTACTTTCAGCGTTTCATTTCCTAACCTAATTCCCTCACCCGACTTAATTCTACTACATTCCATTATCCTCGTTTTGCTTTTGTTGATGTTCATCTTATATCCTCCTTTCGAGACACTGTCCATTCCGTTCAACTGCTCTTCCAAGTCCTTTGCTGTTTCAGACAGAATTACAATGTCATCAGCGAACCTCAAAGGTTTTATTTCTTCTCCATGGACTTTAATACCTACTCCGAATTTTTCTTTGGTTTCCTTTACTGCGTGCTCAATATACAGATTGAATAACATCGGGGAGAGGCTACAGCCCTGTCTCACTCCCTTCCCCATCACCGCTTCCCTTTCATGCCCCTCGACTCTTATAACTGCCATCTGGTTTCTGCACAAATTTTAAATAGCCTTTCGCTCCCTGTATTTCATCCCTGCAACCTTTAGAATTATTCCAGTCAACAATGTCAAAAGCTTTCTCTATGTCTACAAATGCTAGAAACATAGGTTTGCCTTTTCTTAATCTAGCTTCTAAGATGAGCCGTAAGGTCAGTATTACCCTTACGTGTTCCAACATTTCTACGGAATCCAAACTGATCTTCCCCGAGGTCGGCTTCTATCAGATTTTCCATTCGTCTGTAAGGAATTCGCGTTAGTATTTTGCAGCTGTGACTTGTTAAACTGATAGTTCGGTAATTTTCACATATCTTAACATCTGCCTTCTTTGGGATTGGAATTATTATATTCTTCTTGAAGTCTGTGGGTATTTCGTCTGTTTCATACATCTTGCTCACCAGATAGTAGAGTTTCGTCAGGACTGGCTCTGCCAAGGTTGCCAGTAGTTCTAATGGAAAGTTGTCTACTCCCGGGGCCTTGTTTCGACTCAGGTCTTTCAGTGCTCTGTCAAACTGTTCACGCAGTATTGTATCTCCCATTTCATCTTCATGTACATCCTCTTCCATTTCCATAATTTTTGTCTCTAGTACATTGCCCTTGTATAGACCATCTATATACTCCTTCCATGGTTCTTCTTTCCCTTCTTTGCTTAGAACTGGGTTTCCATCTGGGCTCTTGATATTCATACAAGTGGTTCTCTTTTCTTTAAAGGTCTCTTTAATTTTCCTGTACGCAGTAACTATCTTACCCCTAGTGACATAAGCCCTTACATCCTTACATTTGTCCTCTAGCCATCCCTGCTTAGCCATTTTGCTCTTCCTGTCGATCTTATTTTTGAGACGTTTGTATTCCTTTTTGCCTGCTTCATTCACTGCATTTTATATTTTCTCCTTTCATTAATTAAATTCAATATTTCTTCTGTTACCCAAGGATTTCTACTAGCCCGCGTCTTTTTACCTACTTGATCGTCTGCTGCCTTCACTACGTCATCCCTCAGAGCTACCCAATTGTCTTCTACCGGTTTTATTTCCCCCAATCCTGTCAATATTTCACTTATGCTCTCCCTGAAGCTCTATACAACCTATGGTTCTTGCAGTGTATCCAGCTCCCAGCTCCTTAAATTCCCACCTTTTGGCAGTTTCTTCAGTTTTAATCTACAGTTCATAACCAATAGATTCTTCCATGTATACAACATTCTTTTATGATTCTTGAGCCAAGTGTTAGCTATGATTAAGTTATGATCTGTGCAAAATTCTACCAGACGACTGCCTCTTTCATTTCTTACCCCCAATCCATATTCACCGACTATGTTTCCTTCTCTCCCTTTTCCTACTCTCGAATTCCAGTCACCAATGACTATTAAATTTTTGTCTCCCTTCACTACCTGAATAATTTCTTTTATCTCATCGTACATTTCATCAGTTTCTTCATCATCTGCTGATGTAGTTGGCATATAAACTTGTACTACTGTAATAGACGTGGGCTTCGTGTCTATATTGGCCACAATAATGCGTTCACTATGCTGTTTGTAGTAGCTTACCCGCACTCCTACTTTTAATTCATTATTAAATCTACTCCTGAATTACCCCTATTTGATTTTGTATTTATAACCCTGAATACACCTGACCAAAAGGCTTGTTCCTCCTGCCACCGAACATCACTAATTCCCACTAAACTTTAACCTATCCATTTCCCTTTTTAAATTTTCTAACCTACCTGCCCGATTAAGGGATCTGATATTCCACGCTCCGATCCGTAGAAAGCCAGTTTTTTTCTCTATGACACTCCATAATTCAAAATTTGTAAAACAGTGGCTTCAGAGGTACACACCCTTGAAAGCGTGCGATGCCATGTTCAAGGAACATTATGAGGTGGTAAGTGTCTAGCTACTGTAGAAATGCAAGTCCTTATGGAAGAACTGCTGAAAATGAAGGTTTTCTAACATTAAAACACTTAGTGAACATTAATTATTAATCACTGGAAGGTTGGTATCAAAAGTTGTATTCGTCCTGCATATTCATATGTAACATTCAAAGAAGATGGTTATATTTTTACTAACGGATTTTAAATTCATCTATAAAAATGCTAATATTTTTATGAATACTCAGTCTGTGTAATAGATTTAAGACGTGCCCAATTGTCTGTGCGACATGAAATCTACAATTCTCAAACCAGTTCCAAAGGGCAGTCACAAGAAATACGCAAACACAGATTTGTAGTTCACAAAGATTTATTACAATTATCCCCAAAAACAGTTTTACAAAATCTTTGCCGGCCGCTGTGGCCCTAGCGGTTCTAGGCGCTACAGTTTGCAACCGCGCGATCGCTACGGTCGCTGGTTCGAATGCTGCCTCGGGAATTGGTGTGTGTGATGTGCTTAGGTTAGATAGGTTTAAGTAGTTCTAAGTTCTAGGGGACTGATGACTTCAGATGTTAAGTCACATAGTGCTCAGAGCCATTTTTTAGTTCCACGCAACAGCGGGCACACCCCACCGTATGACCCACCCTAATACAAGAGTGACCAAACTACTTGAAAAAGGGGACGCACCTTGGCGCAGCTCGAACACATTAACGAGAGGAATTTTGAAATAAATACAAGAGAGAATACTCAACTTCTGTCAACTAGTGGGGCGAGCAGCGACCCTGAGAGGATACAGCCGAGAGTGACCATCTACATCTACACGGATACTCTGCAAATCACATTTAAGTGCCTGATAGAGGGTTCATTGAACCATCTTCACAATTCTCTTTGTTTCCAATCTCGTATAGCGCGCGGGAAGAATGAACACCTATATCTTTCCGTACGAGCTCGGATTCTCTTATTTTATCTTTGTGATCATTCGTCCCTATGTAAGTCGGTGTCAACAAAATATTTTCGCATTCTGAAGAGAAAGTTGGTGGTTGGAATTTCGTGAGAAGATTCCGTCGCTTCGAGAAACGCCTTTCTTTTAGTGATGTCCATTCCAAATCCTGTATCATTTCTGTGACACTCTCTCCCATATTTCGCGATAATACAAAACGTGCTGCCTTTCTTTGAACCTTTTCGGTGTACTCAGTCAGTCCTATCTGGTAAGGATCCCACACCGCGCAACATTATTCTAAAAGAGGACGGACAAGCGTGGTGTAGGCAGTCTCCTTAGTAAGTCTGTTACATTCTTTAAGTGTTCTGCCAATGAAACACAGTCTCTGGGTAGCCTTCCCCACAACATTTTCTAAGTGCTCCTTCCAATTTAAATTGTTCGTAATTGTAATACCTAGGTATTTAGTTGAATTTACGGTTTTTAGATTAGACTGATTTATAGTGAAACCGAAGTTTCAATCAAGCCGCCGACCACTGTATTGGTCAATCTGCAACTGATTGTGCCCGTCGCCCGTAGAACACTGTAACATTAAAAAAAAAAAAAAAGACAGACAACCAAACCGAAGGACACAACAGAAACCCTCTTATTTCAAAGTTATGCCCCCCCCCCCCCATTTAAATTTAATACCCTCAAAACAAGCAAGAACTCAAACAAATAGCACGGAAAATTATTCACTTCTTATAACTTAACTCTTACAGGCAGACCCCAAAAACAAACATAAAGTCTGGAGAAGTTAACGGCCTGCCGAACCAAGAGTATACAAGCCCATAACACAGGACACCATAGTCACGGCCCCTTCAAACGGAGACCACAGAATAAATCATAAGATACTCAAGTAACATTACAATCATACTGTCTTAACACTAAACATGGCGTGCGCACTATCCTAGAATGACTCATGCAGCCTTCACACTACTCATGCTTAGTACTCCCGTCACTGAGCAGTGTTTTACACTGGTAACACCACTACTCAGCATATACCAGAACCAAGAGTGACTTCCTTACTCCTGCCACGGCGGGGATAACCATACACAAATCACTCTTTCCGGCCGCGAACACAAATTACGATCAGACTCACCGCAAACCACAACTTCAAAGAAATAGCAGGTAGTATAATATATATATACACACACACACACACACGCAAGTGCATTGGAGGCCATCACCACCAGCCCGCCGCCGACTCACTCCTCAATTCATACCTCAGCGCCGCGAGGAGTCACTCCAAGGCTCGCCAAAACAACATATGTCCAAGCAACTGGCACGACCACCAGGGCCCCGGAGCGGAAGACCAAGAAAACCATAGCCGCAAGCGCCGCTCTTAAATAGCGGCCAGAAGAGGAAAACCAAAGAGAGAGCGTGAATGTCAGAACGAACTGGATTACTCCCCTACTAGATAAGAGAATCCCCCACAGCTCAATCTAGAATCAGATACCTAATTTAGGTTTGGGTTTTGATCAGAAATCAGTCACTTTCATAAACATTAGAAGTGCGAGTGTTGAGCTCCGAAATATCGTTACCTTTTTGCTTGCATCTGCTAGTGTCCTCAGCAAGTAAATTTGTCAGCTATTTCTGCCTAGCACTGGTCTTTTACGCGTATATTTAGATTATTTTGTAGCTCTGCATATTTTGAGGCTTACGTATGCCTAAGTATTCCACTACTATTCCACATAAATGTTCCAGTGCATGTCTATGACAATATTTATGTCTGTTCTCGAGTACTTGTCTGTAGTGTACTCAAGTTATACGATAGATGCGGAGTTTATTTTACAAAAAAACTTGAACTTAGTTCTACGGAAGCTATGGACACCATGGTCTGACAAATGAGGATAGAAGCTTGGAGCATAACATTCCATCGACATCCAGTTTTCTAGAATCACAACATCAGTCAAGATTAACAAACGCCAGTTAGAGATAAACCAGTGAGTATTACTGAGGAATGAACTAAGGAGATATCATTAATTTACAAGCAGAAACGGTTATCAATGAGGAATCAGCAGAGAGACACAAGAGACAATTGTGAATTCATTTCGATCCTGTGATGCGTTGTTATGAGTCAAATTAAAGAACTGTATCCACAGAAGTTCAGTATCACGTTTCAAGTTAGACACATCGTGATCACATCCGTTTTAGTCCTTCTGCGTGACAATGTGACTCTGACGGCTGTCGACGTATTGTAAGGTACTTCACATGTTACACACTACAAACGTTTATTTTCTTCTTCAGTGTGTCTGCCCGACTATAGGTACTGATAGGAAGCTATCCAATGTTAACTGTCGTGTGCCTTTTCCTTAATATGCTACAGCCTTTGTCCACTTTTAACATCATCCAGCACTCTTTGTCTTCTCCCTTCTGTCTTCCTATCTCTCCTGTCTTCGCTTAGTCCTTATTGCAGACAAAATGGTATCCCCATTCTCACCATTACCACTAGACGAACCTTACTATGAACCATAGATTAACAAAATTCGCTGAAAAGGTAGGTCAGATGGCTAAAATCGAATAAAAACGACAGTAAAATATGTAGATGCATCTGTTTCACCACCCATAAAGGTGAGTTAGTTGTAGAACAGCATTTATATGCTGGAAAGATAACGGATATAAAGACGACAAAAATACAAGTTACAAGTGGATGAGAGAGCGATACAGTTGCCGAGGGATAATTCGGGAGGGATCTACATGCGTGTGATAAATCTCTTCCTTCGGAAATTTCCCTCCTCCATACCTCCTCTGTGTTACCACAGAAACCTGTCAGGTGATCTCATTTGAACTACGACTGCAGTACACGCCAGATCCATCATTGTCGCTTCCACCGCTCTGAGAGGAACGCATAAGTTTTGAATAATTTTCTCCAACTTCCAATCTTCTATAGTTGCTGTTCCCTGCGCAGAAAATGGGATGTAGATCGCTAATCCGCTATCTTGAGGCTATAATAAACTCTTAGCGAGGATCTGGTATTTTATAAATAATTAATTTTTCATTAGTTTGTTTTCTCGATTTATTAGCGGAATACGAGACCTGCACAATTATAGTCCACTTTACGAATCACAAATAATTTCCATTTTTCACATTGTCATAGCAAATGAACAATCCAATGAACTGTGTATTTGCGTAATTGCTATCAAACTGTTCTCAAGTACGTGTCCAAATAACCAGAGATTGCTAGTTAAGTTCTTAAGCGATACCAAGAACAGTAGACAACAACCCTTGCCTTACGAGCCAGTCAAACCAGCTCTGGGCTAACGATGCTTGCATTCCAACGGCACGATATTTTCCGATACACCGCTGCGTTCGCTACATCGTCGAGCTCGTTCGAACAATCACGTTGCATTCTGACTCACGCGTGTGCAAGGGATGTGCAAGAAACTACAAATTAGCCACAACAATGAACTCTGCGCAAGTTTTACCGATTCGTGAAACAGTGTAGGAAGAAGCAACCTATCAATCCACAAAATCCTCTTGTTTTTGCACATAATTACTATACGAATTCCCATACAGTACTGGTATCTATGGATATAAGGTATAAATATTTGTGATGACTTTTAAGTATAGGTAACAGAGAAATACGTAAATGTCGTCCTCCGAATAGGTTGCTTGACTGAACCCAGTATAATATTTCCTTCGTTTATGGGAGGCAGTAATGACTTAGCAAGGAGACTGTAAATGAGCCGTTCAGTTACCTGTTCATGTATTGTAATAAAGGATAAAAATTTTACCAGATGTTAATCAGTTAGAAAACATGACGAAAACATTCAGATGAAACAATGCAGACAGTTGATCAAGAATGAAATGCAGAACAAACGAAATTTTTCGTAATGTAGTGACTGTAATTTTCACCGCGAGAATAAATTACAGTGGAATGACCCGTCAAACCTCCCTAGATCGCAGGACGAGCGAAAGCTCGGGAATTCGTCAGAATCGTGATTGCTGTCTCTTATTTATGAATTACCAGTCGTTATTACGCGTTATGTGCACCGTAGAAAATGACTGAGTCCCTGTTTCAGTTATTTTTATTGTTATAATACGTAGTGTGTCAATAACGCCAAGAAAGGTCGTTAAGAAAGTAACAACAAAAGCCACTAGATCGGAGTCCGATCAGAAGATCGAACATTACGAGTCGTGTTCAAACACAACCTTACACTGATCTTACAGCCAAACCACTTTTCCCGCCATCCAAGGTAGGTGCGAACCGAAGATCTCAGAAGTGCCAGATCTCTGCCTTCCCGTTTAGCAGTCGTTTATTATTCTCCTGGTAATTAACACTTTCGAAATAACGGAATGATAGCCTGCTATTGAGAGGGGCTGAGCCGAGGCGGCTCTATGTCGATGTCTCGTTGAAACTTCCGGTCTCTTATCTTTGGTTCTGCGTAGGGTGGCGTCCTCTGCGGTCGGCGACGGAAGTGCCTGGCGTGGCGGAAGGGAGTTGGTTTTGGCCGGCCGATGAATGCAGAGCAGAGGCCGCCGTGAGCACGACATATGCGCGCACGGAGCTGAGTGAGGCTTCGCATGAACACGTTCCTGCGACCTGTTGGGCTTCGAGTTTTTAAAGGCTGAGGCTGTAAGAAGTGTGCTGCGAGAAAATTTAAGGAGAGGTGTGTGCCTTCGTTTGTGTGGACACGTTCTCGTCTCCAGGTCACTCTGTATCTGCAGTGGAGCCTTCAAGAACGCAGTTTATTCTTGAGAATGCTCAAGTATTTATCTGACACTGTTCGCGTATGATCTGGTAACAGTTGTGTATCATGTTTGTACAGTGCCCTTAAATTTCTTTTCAAGGCGATTCAGAATTATTTCGGCTGATGTTTTGTGAAGGTGGTGCTTGAAATTAATTGTTAGTTGTTGATCCGTATATAAGCACCATTCTTGGGTCTTGCTTCATTACCTAGTTATTGCAAATTTTGCCTGTGGCAAGATTAAGGGGAAATTATGGAAACAGGGTAGTCTCCGCCACGTACCGTACGGTCTCTGCTAGAAATGGCTCAAAATCTAACTTTCTTCCAAGATAACCCGCCTGCCTGTCAACAACTGTGCAGGGTCCAAGGGCAGCTTGCGCATTGGAGTAATCATTTGGGGGATTTGAAAGGGTTACAGCTAAATGCCGATCAGGCTAATGTGATCAGATTAATGTAGCGGAAAGAGGTTAGGGATAGCGTTATTGTATTAGATGAAGGGAGAGGGGCACTTATCGAGGCAGTTCTCGCTGAAACCCACGGCAGCAGCAGCTAAGACAGTATGTAGGTCAAACGTGGAGCAGTATGCTAGACTGTTGTTGTTGTTGTGGTCTTCAGTCCTGAGACTGGTTTGATGCAGCTCTCCATGCTACTCTATCCTGTGCAAGCTTCTTCATCTCCCAGTACCTACTGCAACCTACATCCTTCTGAATCTGCTTAGTGTATTGATCTCTTGGTCTCCCTCTACGATTTTTACCCTCCACGCTGCCCTCCAATGCTAAATTTGTGATCCCTCGATGCCTCAGAACATGTCCTACCAACCGATCCCTTCTTCTAGTCAAGTTGTGCCACAAACTTCTCTTCTCCCCAATCCTATACAATACCTCCTCATTAGTTATGTGATCTACCCACCTTATCTTCAGCATTCTTCTGTAGCACCACATTTCAAAAGCTTCTATTCTCTTCTTGTCCAAACTAGTTATCGTCCATGTCTCACTTCCATACATGGCTACACTCCATACAAATACTTTCAGAAACGACTTCCTGACACCTAAATCTATATTCGATGTTAACAAATTTCTCTTCTTGAGAAACGCTTTCCTTGCCATTGCCAGTCTACATTTTATATCCTCTCTACTTCGACCATCATCGGTTATTTTACTCCCTAAATAGCAAAACTCCTTTACTACTTTTAGTGTCTCATTTCCTAATCTAATTCCCTCAGCATCACCCGACTTAATTTGACTACATTCCATTATCCTCGTTTTGCTTTTGTTGATGTTCATCTTATATCCTCCTTTCAAGACACTGTCCATTCCGTTCAACTGCTCTTCCAAGTCCTTTGCTGTCTCTGACAGAATTACAATGTCATCGGCGAACCTCAAAGTTTTTACTTCTTCTCCATGAATTTTAATACCTACTCCGAATTTTTCTTTTGTTTCCTTTACTGCTTGCTCAATATACAGATTGAATAACATCGGGGATAGGCTACAACCCTGTCTCACTCCTTTCCCAACCACTGCTTCCCTTTCATGCCCCTCGACTCTTATAACTGCCATCTGGTTTCTGTACAAATTGTAAATAGCCTTTCGCTCCCTGTATTTTACCCCTGCCACCTTCAGAATTTGAAAGAGAGTATTCCAGTCAACATTGTCAAAAGCTTTCTCTAAGTCTACAAATGCTAGAAACGTAGGTTTGCCTTTTCTTAATCTTTCTTCCAAGATAAGTCGTAAGGTCAGTATTGCCTCACGTGTTCCAACATTTCTATGGAATCCAAACTGATCTTCCCCGAGGTTGGCTTCTACCAGTTTTTCCATTCGTCTGTAAAGAATTCGCGTTAGTATTTTGCAGCTGTGACTTATTAAACTGATAGTTCGGTAACTTTCACATCTGTCAACACCTGCTTTCTTTGGAATTGGAATTATTATATTCTTCTTAAAGTCTGATGGTATTTCGCCAGTCTCATACATCTTGCTCACCAGATGGTAGAGTTTTGTCATGACAGGCTCTCCCGAGGCCATCAGTTGTTCTAATGGAATGTTGTCTACTCCCGGGGCCTTGTTTTGACTCAGGTCTTTCAGTGTTCTGTCAAACTCTTCACGCAGTATCTTATCTCCCATTTCATCTTCATCTACATCCTCTTCCATTTCCATAATATTGTCCTCAAGTACATCGCCCTTGTATAAACCCTCTATATACTCCTTCCACCTTTCTGCTTTCCCTTCTTTGCTTAGAACTGGGTTGCCATCTGAGCTCTTGATATTCGTACAAGTGGTTCTCTTCTCTCCAAAGGTCTCTCTAATTTTCCTGTAGGCAGTATCTATCTTACCCCTAGTGAGACAAGCCTCTACATCCTTACATTTGTCCTCTAGCCATCCCTGCTTAGCCATTTTGCACTTCCTGTCGATTTCATTTTTGAGACGTTTGTATTCCTTTTTGCCTGCTTCATTTACTGCATTTTTATATTTTCTCCTTTCATCAATTAAATTCAATATTTCTTCTGTTACCCAAGGATTTCTATTAGCCCGCGTCTTTTTACCTACTTGATCGTCTGCTGCCTTCACCACTTCATCCCTCAGAGCTACCCATTCTTCTTCCACTGTATTTCTTTCCCCCATTCCTGTCAATTGTTCCCTAATGCTCTCCCTGAAACTCTCTACAACCTCTGGTTCTTTCAGTTTATCCAGGTCCCATCTCCTTAAATTCCCACCTTTTTGCAGTTTCTTCAATTTCAATCTGCAGTTCATAACCAATAGATTGTGGTCAGAATCTACATCTGCCCCAGGAAATGTCTTACAATTTAAAACCTGGTTCCTAAATCTCTGTCTTACCATTATATAATCTATCTGAAACCTGTCAGTATCTCCAGGCTTCTTCCATGTATACAGCCTCCTTTCATGATTCTTGAACTAAGTGTTAGCTATGATTAAGTTATGCTCTGTGCAAAATTCTACAAGGCGGCTTCCTCTTTCATTCCTTCCCCCCAATCCATATTCACCTACTATGTTTCCTTCTCTCCCTTTTCCTACTGACGAATTCCAGTCACCCATGACTATTAAATTCTCGTCTCCCTTCACTACCTGAATAATTTCTTTTATCTCGTCATACATTTCATCTATTTCTTCATCATCTGCAGAGCTAGTTGGCATATAAACTTGTACTACTGTAGTAGGCATGGGCTTTGTGTCTATCTTGGCCACAATAATGCGTTCACTATGCTGTTTGTAGTAGCTAACCCGCACTCCTATTTTTTTATTCATTATTAAACCTACTCCTGCATTACCCCTATTTGATTTTGTATTTATAACCCTGTAATCACCTGAGCAAAAGTCTTGTTCCTCCTGCCACCGAACTTCACTAATTCCCACTATATCTAACTTTAACCTATCCATCTCCCTTTTTAAATTTTCTAACCTACCTGCCCGATTAAGTGATCTGACATTCCACGCTCCGATCCGTAGAACGCCAGTTTTCTTTCTCCTGATAACGACGTCCTCTTGAGTAGTCCCCGTCCGGAGATCCGAATGGGGGACTATTTTACCTCCGGAATATTTTACCCAAGAGGACGCCATTATCATTTAATCATACAGTAGAGCTGCATGTCCTCGGGAAAAATTACGGCTGTAGTTTCCCCTTGCTTTCAGCCGTTCGCAGTACCAGCACAGCAAGGCCGTTTTGGTTAATGTTACAAGGCCAGATCAGTCAATCATCCAGACTGTTGCCCCTGCAGCTACTGAAAAGGCTGCTGCCCCTCTTCAGGAACCACACGTTTGTCTGGCCTCTCAACAGATACCCCTCCGTTGTGGTTGCACCTACGGTACGGCCATCTGTATAGCTGAGGCACGCAAGCCTCCCCCACCAACGGCAAGGTCCATGGTTCATGGGGGGGAGACTACTTAACCAAATTGTGCATTTGTTGCAAGGAGTTACTGTTGTCGCTAACGGACATCTGACGCAAGTTGAGTGTTTCTTATGCCTAGCGGCGTGGTTTCAATACCATGCGAGACTTTTGGATCTACCACGAAGAAAGATCATGCAGTTATTGTGTCCTCTAACTCGTAGGATTGTTGATTAGAGTTTTTAGTGAGGTTTTAGAAGGCAAGGGACGTAGCGTGAATTAATGACACTAAGAATGCAACTGAAACTGCCACCCCGAGTTAACACTGAGCTAGAACATAAGTATTTTTGGTGTGTGGAATCCCTTCGCGAAAGCCTGGTAGTCTACGTCGGAACAGTACACACGGTTGTTGCCGCCTCGGAACTTCAGGTCACTGAATAAGACATCGTCCAAAATTGATTGTGTGAGACCCGAAGAACATTCACGAGTAATGTTTTCTACTAAACCTATGTCCTTGGCCGAGTTAGATGAGCTTGTCACTGTTACAGAAGCGTTGAAGTCCACGGTTGCAACAAGAGAAAAATATAGTAATATTGCGCACAGAGTTCAGTAAATGGTGAAACAATCGATGAATTCCACTTGCCTTCAATCTACAGCTACGTATTGTTATAGGAGCAGTGATGCCGGACATTTAATGATGGATTGTCCAGCGAAACAAGGTCCACATCCAAACAACTGACGCCAGAATATGCGCCGAATAGGTAGCGTCCCCAAGCCTCCCAAGAACTCCTCTCTTATTAGACCAGTAATGGGTGGAACATTACCTTATGTCTGTCTCCAAATTAACCAAGAACCTGTCTTAGCTCTAGTAGACTGTGGTAGCCTTTTTTTTCAGTTTTAGACTATCAGCGGTATCTCAAATATCGTTCTGTTTGCTAGTTTCCTTCCTTGCGCTACTCCAGGCAGAGATGTCATACCGTCAATGACCAGTCGTTGGCTCTGGTTGGAGAAGTGAGAGGAAAGTTAACTGTTTAAATGCATGTAAATAAGAGCTTGTGCGAAATTTAAACAATGAATTAGGCGTTCCGATCCTTCAGTTTCTGCCTCACCTTCCGTTAACTTCCCTTGGGTATTCGTAAAAATACGTGTACCGCCTCCTCAAATGCTTTTATATGAGATGCAAGTAAATTCACTATTTAGTTTTTCTAACATTTATAACAGAAGTTTATCGTTTCGTCGCGCTATTTCCGAACGCTGCAGCCAGTCACGGAGGAGGGCCACAATTTAGGTGGTCTTCCTCACGATACCTGTACCGAACAAACCCTGAGTCACTGACACCTGACACAACATTGCGTCATCTTCCGTCTACTACCTTCTCAGGTCGTCTTAAGAGGAGCTTCTTTTAGCTGAGTAGGATAGCTGCAAGGCCAGGAATATTACACTTCCCCTTCATGCTGGATTTTTCTGGCAGACAACAGTCAGTTTTGGAAATAACAAAATTTTACTCAATTTTTTTTTAAATTTTTCTGTTATCTCTCAAAAGCCAGACCATTTCACAATACTTATGATTATTTATTAATTTTTAGCAATTGAATTTGCATTATATTATTTCAAAAAATGGCTCTGAGCGGTATGGGACTTAACATCTGACGTCATCATTCCCCTATAACTTAGAAGTACTTAAATAACCTAAGGACATCATACACATCCATGCCCGAGGCAGGATTCGAACCTGCGACCGTAGCGGTCCCACGGTTCCAGACTGAAGCTCCTTGAAACCGCTCGTCCACTGCGGCCGGCTTAAATTATTTCATTTTCAAATTATTAGTTAATCTATATAGTTCCTTACTTAATTATTTTGTGATTAAAAATACGAATTGTTATCCTCAATATTATCTTCAAAAAATAAGTGTGTAATGTTATATCCCAAATTCATTAATCTTTACTTACAATTTCTGTGCTAATTAAATCAGTCTGCTAATAGTAAAGATTTTCCAAGTCGAATTATACTGCACCTTTATGTTGTTGGCAGTCTTACCATTTCAACCTATCGTTTCCGCGTATATACTCTGTAACAGTCCAATATCTCCTAGCCAAGTTTGAATGACAAAATTTCATACTGCTGTTAAGCTACATTCGGCTCAGTGCCGTCCATTAAAATGAACCAAATTTTCTTGACAAATTGAATGGTTATTCATTGTGCATTGCTACTCTTTAGAAACTGACCATATATTTTGTTGTGTTGGCAGAAGATCTAGAGGAGACCGAAATGCACGCGTTTAAGCTCACGCAGGCTGGCATGAGGTCTGGAAAATGACAAGGAATTATAGTAGCCAAAAATAGTACATAGCTTCTGGAATACTTAACTTTAATCCATAATTGGAGAACATCGCTCTTGATGATACATGCATCACAATATTAACAACAACTGATATTGGCGCCTTGCTATGTCGTAGCAAATGACGTAGCTGAAGGCTATGCTAACTATCGTCTCGACAAATGAGAGCGTATTTGTCAGTGTAGCTTCGCTAGCAAAGTCGGCTGTACAACTGGGGCGAGTGCTAGGACGTCTCTAGACCTGCCGTGTGGCGGCGCTCGGTCTGCAATCACTGACAGTGGCGACACGCGGGTCGGACGTATACTAGCGGACCGCGGCCGATTTGAAAGGCTACCACCTAGCAAGTGTGGTGTCCGGCGGTGACACCACATATTTGTCATAAGAAGTTTCACTGCTATACAACTACTATCTACGCATTGCCATTCTTTCAGTTCGATGAAATATTCTTTACCCTTCTCTTCCACTTATTTATGTTTGAATACGTCATGAAACGTCCACTTCACATGGTTACAAATAAAACAAACACAACAATTATACATTCCACAAATGCAGGAAGATGGACAAATAGTACACTCACAAATTTTACCAGAGCATACGCAAACAGCCCACAACACCAACCCTTATTGATGATTCTGTTCTCCATTATGCTGTCTTGCATTATGAAACTCCACACCTTCCCAGCTGGATTGAGTTCAACAGTCCATTCTCCCATCTCCAACATTAGTGTATAGTTCCGGTACAGTTCCCTGTGACAATACAAAATGCCTTAAATTAGTTTACCAATAACTTTCAACGAACTTTAAAGAAACAAATAAACATATTTTTATATACTACTACATTATAAATGTGGTGTCACCGCCAGACACCACACTTGCTAGGTGGTAGCCTTTAAATCGGCCGCGGTCCGTTAGTATACGTCGGACCCGCGTGTCGCAACTGTCAGTGATTGCAGACCGAGCGCCGCCACTCGGCATGTCTAGAGACGTCCTAGCACTCGCCCCAGTTGTACAGCCGACTTTGCTAGACATGGTTCACTGACAAATTACGCTCTCACTTGCAGAGACGATAGTTAGCATAGCCTTCAGCTACGTCATTTGCTACGACCTAGCAAGGCGCCATTATCAGTTACTATTTATCTTGTGATGCATGTGCCGTCAGACCGATGTTCACCAATTATGGATTAAAGTTAAGTATTCCAGAAGCTACGTACTTTTCTTCCTACAATAAACTCCTATAACTGTTCCAGACCTCACACCAGCCTGCGTGTGCTTAGACGTGTGCCTTTCGGCTACCAATCATAGTGACTTGGCTGTCTTGCCAAGTCACAACAGTTTGGCGACGAGGATTGGCGACGAGCCAATTCGTGTTTGTACTAATACTATGGCTCCTGCCCTGTTTTACTTGTGTAATGGCTTCGCCACATTCTCCAGATGTACTGTCCGAATATTATCGCTTACAGAATCAGCAGACGCAGGCCTTACTGGACGCCCTTGGACAGCTCGTCCAAGGTCAACGTGCAATGCAAAACGATGCGGCAGCCGCCGCTACACCGCTACCGCAGCCACAACACGCAGTTGCACCACCTTTTCGTCCTTTTGATGCGGCACTGGAAAGCTGGACAGAGTGGTCACGCCAATTTGGATTCCATCTCGCCGCCTACAGCATTCAAGGTAATGAGTGGCAGCCTTTCCTTCATTCCTCCGTAGGCGTCCAAACCTACCGTATGATAGTCAAATTATTTCCCCAACGCGACGTAGCAACTCTGTCCTACGAAGAAATTTTGTCTGCATTCGATGCATATTTCAATGAATCAGTCAATGTAGTTGTGAAAAGGTATACCTTCTTTCGTACAAAACGTACGGCCGGTCAGACTAATAGGGAGTGGGTTGCAACCTTGCAAGGCCTTACTAGGGATTGTGCTTTTGAGTGTCAATGTGGACTCCCTTATTCAGATACTATGGTGTTGTTGTTGTTGTGGTCTTCAGTCCTGAGACTGGTTTGATGCAGCTCTCCATGCTACTCTATCCTGTGCAAGCTTCTTCATCTCCCAGTACCTACTGCAACCTACATCTTTCTGAATCTGCTTAGTGTATTCATCTCTTGGTCTCCCCCTACGATTTTTACCCTCCACGCTGCCCTCCAATACTAAATTGGTGATCCCTTGATGCCTCAGAACATGTCCTACCAACCGATCCCTTCTTCTGGTCAAGTTGCGCCACAAACTTCTCTTCTCCCCAGTCCTATTCAATACTTCCTCATTAGTTATGTGATCTACCCATCTAATCTTCAGCATTCTTCTGTAGCACCACATTTCGAAAGCTTCTATTCTCTTCATGTCCAAACTATTTACCGTCCATGTTTCACTTCCATACATGGCTACACTCCATACAAATACTTTCAGAAATGACTTCCTGACACTTAAATCTAAACTCGATGTTAACAAATTTCTCTTCTTCAGAAACGCTTTCCTTGCCATTGCCAGTCTACATTTTATATCCTCTCTACTTCGACCATCATCAGTTATTTTGCTCCCCAAATAGCAAAACTCCTTTACTACTTTAAGTGTCTCATTTCCTAATCTAATACCCTCAACATCACCCGACTTAATTCGACTACATTCCATTATCCTCGTTTTGCTTTTGTTGATGTTCATCTTATATCCTCCCTTCAAGACACCATCCATTCCGTTCAACTGCTCTTCCAAGTCCTTTGCTGTCTCTGACAGAATTACAATGTCATCGGCGAACCTCAACGTTGTTTCCTTTACTGCATGCTCAATATACAGATTGAATAGCATCGGGGAGAGGCTACAACCCTGTCTTACTCCCTTCCCAACCACTGCTTCTCTTTCATGCCCCCCGACTCTTATAACTGCCATCTGGTTTCTATACAAATTATAAATAGCCTTTCGCTCCCTGTATTTTACCCCTGCCACCTTTAGAATTTGAAAGAGAGTATACCAGTCAACATTGTCAAAAGCTTTCTCTAAGTCTACAAATGCTAGGAACGTAGGTTTGCCTTTCCTTAATCTTTCTTCTAAGATAAGTCGTAAGGTCAGTATTGCCTCACATGTTCCAGTATTTCTACGGAATCCAAACTGATCTTCCCCGAGGTCGGCTTCTACTAGTTTTTCCATTCATCTGTAAAGAATTCGTGTTAGTATTTTGCAACTGTGGCTTATTAAACTGATTGTTCCGTAATTTTCACATCTGTCCACACCTGCTTTCTTTGGGATTGGAATTATTATATTCTTCTTGAAGTCTGAGGGTATTTCGCCTGTTTCTTACATGTTGCTCACCAGATGGTAGAGTTTTGTCAGGACTGGCTCTCCCAAGGCCGTCAGTAGTTCCAATGGAATGTTGTCTACTCCGGGGGCCTTGTTTCGACTCACGTCTTTCAGTGCTCTATCAAACTCTTCACGCAGTATCGTATCTCCCATTTCATCTTCATCTACACCCTCTTCCATTTCCATAATATTGTCCTCAAGTGCATCGCCCTTGTATAGACCCTCTATATACTCCTTCCACCTTTCTGCTTTCCCTTCCTTGCTTAGAACTGGGTTTCCATCTGAGCTCTTGATGTTCATACAAGTGGTTCTCTTATCTCCAAAGGTCTCTTTAATTTTCCTGTAGGCAGTATCTATCTTACCCCTAGTGAGATAAGCCTCCACATCCTTACAATTGCCCTCTAGCCATGCCTGCTTAGCCATTTTGCACTTCCTATCGATCTCATTTTTGAGACGTTTGTATTCCTTTTTGCCTGCTTCACTTACTGCATTTTTATATTTTCTCCTTTCATCAATTAAATTCAATATTTCTTCTGTTACCCAAGGATTTCTACTAGCCCTCTTCATTTTACCTACTTGATCCTCGTCTGCCTTCACTACTTCATCCCTCAAAGCTACCCATTCTTCTTCTACTGTATTTCTTTCCCCCATTCCTGTCAATTGTTCCCTTATGCTCTCTCTGAAACTCTCTACAACCTCTGGTTCTTTCAGTTTATCCAGGTCCCATCTCCTTAAATTCCCACCTTTTTGCAGTTTCTTCAGTTTTAATCTACAGGTCATAACCAATAAATTGTGGTCAGAGTCCACATCTGCCCCTGGAAATGTCTTACAATTGAAAACCTGGTTCCTAAATCTCTGTCTTACCATTATGTAATCTATCTGATACCTTTAGAGATACTATGGTGCGTGATGCAATTGCACAGAACGTTTCTGATGTTCGTATATGGGAACAGATTTTGAAACTAGTCAATCCCTCCTTTCAACAAGTGATGGACATATTGGATCGGCAGGACACACTTGACTTTGCTCAGGAATCATTTGAAACTTCGCCACCTGTGTGTCACGTAAACCGGCCCGCCGGGCGAGCTGCACGGAACAGTAAACAGTCCTCGCGCCCGGCTGCGCCAATTCCGCCTGGCTCTCAGCCACGTGTCCCGTGCCAGCATGCAAATGCAGTGAAATCATGCCTGCGGTGTGCTACTAGACATTCGCGTGAGAATTGCCCGTCACGCCAAGCTATTTGCTTTTTCTGTAATAAAAAAGGACATGTTCAAAGTTTTTGCCGGAAAAAGCTCCGATCGGACGCTCAAAACCATTCCAGGCCCTTTGCTTCGCGCCGGAATCGGAATCGAACTAAGGATACTCAGGCTCGTGAACCTTCGCCTATGGACATTCTTGTAGTTCATTCCACTCCGCCCAGTGCTACTCTCTCTAACAGTGACTGTGTTCGTCCCACAAATAGTGTGCGTCGACATCACCGGAAATCCCGTCAGGTTGCAAGTGATTCTGTACCAGTGTCATTTCACGTTGCACGGGTCAGTCGCTCTTGTCGTCGGCAGGACAATAAACTTTTTGTGGACTTGGACATTAACGGTAAAGTGATACCATTCCAGCTCGATACCGGAGCTGCAGTTTGACTACTCAATCACGACACGTACAAACAGCTGGGCACACCTCCGGTGCGTGCCGCAAATGTTAAGCTCTCTAGTTATTCCGGACAGGCGGTCCCTGTGTTAGGACAGTGCAGCCTTCTTGCAACATACAAGGGACAAACAAAACTTGTCATTTTACGTCCTTCGTTCTTCTTCTGCAGTGGACTTGTTTGGTTTCGATTTATTTCAGTTGTTTAACTTGTCTATAGTAAATCAGGTCCTATCAGTGAACCCGACTGTGCCTTCAGCCAGTGTTTCTCATCTATGTGAAGAATTTGCAGACATTTTTGCACCGGGCCTCAGTTGCGCTAGGAACTACAAAGCACAATTAGAACTGAAAGTAAACGCGCAACCGAAATTTTTCAGAGCGCGCAATGTTCCCCACGCATTGCGTGATGAGGTCGCAAGAACATTACACGATTTGGAATCACAAGGTGTAATTGAACGTGTGCAGGCTTCCCTCTGGGCATCACCCTTAGTCATTTTGCAAAAACCTTCCGGAAAATTGAGACTTTGCGTGGGCTTCAAGGCAACAGTGAATCCACAGCTAGTGACTGCAACTTTTCCTTTACCCCGCCCGGAAGATCTTTTTGACAAACTGTGCCCGGGTAAATATTTTTCGAAGTTGGACCTAGCAGCTGCGTACTTGCACATACCGGTGGACAAGGAATCCCAGCGCGTATTGGTGGTTAACACGCATATTGGTTTGTACCGATTCAAACGACTGCCATTCGGGTGTGCATCCGCCCCTGCATTGTTTCAGCAACATCTACAAACTGTGTGTGCATCGGTCCCTACTGCAGCAAACTATCTGGACGATATTGTGATCTCCGGAAAGACGGAAGAAGAACATTTAGCCAATCTCAGAACATTATTTCAGGTCTTGCGACAAAATGGTCTTCGCTTGCGGAAGGACAAATGTGTGTTTTTGCTCGTGATTTGCCATATCTGGGACATGTACTCAATGCCCAAGGCATACATCCCAGTCCAGAGCACCTCTGTGCCATACAAGACTTGCCTTCGCCGCAGAATTTTAAGCAGCTGCAGAGTGTGCTAGGAAAAATAAATTACTATCATCGCTATGTGCGCCACGCTTATTCTATTTCAGCTCCGCTTCATCGCTTACGCCGTAAAGGTGTTCCGTTCGTCTGGAAGACGGAATGCGAACGCGCCTTTCGCCAGTTGAAATCGGCGTTGCTTTCCAATACTTGCCTTACGCCATTCGATCCCCGGAAGCCCCTTTTGTTGATGGTGGATGCATCGGATTTCGGGATCGTTGCTGTGCTTGCGCACAAAGATGGTTCGCACGATCTTTGCGTCCAAATTGCTGTCGTTTGCGCAACGAAATTATTCACAGATCGAGATAGAAGCATTGGCACTCGTATTTGGTGTTACAAAGTTTCATGATCTCTTGTATGGTCGTCACTTTACCCTCATCACAGACCACAAAGCTTTGACATCGCTTTTTCATCCGAACAAGCCTGTACCTCCACGTAGAGCGCAGAAATTCATTCGCTGGTCTATTTTCCTCTCGCAGTACCGCTACGATATCTTGTATCGGTCCACTGCTCAGCATGGAAACGCCGATGCGTTGTCCCATTTGCCCATTGCTGAGGATAGAGCATTGGATTCTTCCGAACTTGCTTGCATGTTCATTGATTCGGACACCGATGACGTGGTCGAATCGTTTCTGATTGATTTTCGTCGTGTAGCTACAGCCACAGCTTCCGATCCTGTCCTTGCTACCGTTCTGCATTTTGCTGCTACGCAATGGCCCTTGTCAAAGTCACGGGTCGAGGATCCGTTAGTTCGCCGATTTTTTGCTCACAAGGAGAGACTGTTTGTACGACGTGGTGTTTTGCTGTTGCGTTCTGATCAGTCCAGGGTCGTGGTTCCACGTTCTTTACAGTCCTCTGTCTTACGGCTTCTCCATCAAGGACATTGGGGTATAGTGCGAACGAAACAACTTGCTCGTCAGCACTGTACGTGGTTCGGAATCGATGCAGCGATTACGAATATGTGCTCTTCTTGCATGGCGTGTGCTGAACAACAATCCGCACCTCCGCGGACGTTCTTTGCATGGCCAAAAGCCACTTACCCTTGGTAACGCTTACGCATCGATTTTGCTGGTCCATTCTGGAATGCTCGTTGTTTGGTTGTGGTCGATTCATTCAGTAATTTTCCTTTTGTTGTCCAGATGTCTTCCACGACGTCTTCTGCCACCATCCAAGCGTTGTCCGCTATCTTTTGCATTGAAGGTCTACCACAGACTATTGTTTCCGACAATGGCCCACAATTCATGTCCGCAGAATTTCAGTCATTCTGCAAGGTCAATGGTATTCAACATCTGACGTCCGCGCCGTTATCGCCACAGTCAAACGGTGCTGCTGAACGTTTGGTCAGAACTGTCAAGTCACAGATGTTGAAGTTGAAGTTGCGAGAGTCGAATTCTCGGGAGGACGCGTTATTGCTCCTTTTGTCCTCGTATCGCTCTCAGCCCCGAGATGGTCACTCGCCGGCTGAGTTGCTTCACGGTCGCCCTCATCGAACCTTGATGTCTTTGCTACATCCGCCGCATCAGGTTCCTGTGCAGCGGCAGATACCTGCTTTTGCCCCAGGCGACGTTGTATATTATCGCAACTATCGAGGTTCACGGCGCTGGCTCAAAGGGCGCATTCTTCACTGCCTCGGCCGCGCGATGTATCTGGTTTTGGGTGCCTCTGGTGAGGTGCGTCGGCATCTCAATCAGCTGCGCCTCTGTCGCCGCACGGGATCTGCCGCTCCCCGTCTGCTTTCAGCGACGGTGCCGTCCGGTCTGCGCCCTGGGGACCCATCTACTGGCTCGCCTCAGCCCCAGGTGTTACCGACGCTGCCTTCCATTTTGCCCCATGGCGACGCGCCGCCGCCGCCGCCGCCTGTGCTTCCGCCGGCGACGCCCGCCTTTGACACGTCGCTGCAACCGCCGGGCGCCTCCCTGGATCACGCGCCGCCGATCGCTTCCCGTGACCAGTTGTCCTCTGCCATGGAACTCTTGCCCGCTCCGGACCATCTGTCGTCTTCGCCCCTCGGGTGCTCCGGCTCGATGGAGGTCGACCCTTCGGCCCCTCCAGTCTCTCTACGGGCGCATACACCGCATGTTGGCGTGCACCCTGGACTAGGTTTTCAGGCGATTCCTAGCTACCCTCGGACCGAATGGCAGGGTGCGGGTGGCACAGCCTCGCCTGTTGTTAGGCTCCCCACCTCATCGCATACGTCAACATGGGGTCCCCTCCACGGCGGGCGGAAGCCTTATGCTACAACTTCCGCCGATTTGCGAGGGAGGAATGTGGTGTCACCGCCAGATACCACACTTGCTAGGTGATAGCCTTTAAATCGGCCGCGGCCCGTTAGTATACGTCGGACCCGCGTGTCGCAACTGTCAGTGATTGCAGACCAAGCGCCGCCACATGGCAGGTCTAGAGAGACGTCCTAGCACTCGCCCCAGTTGTACAGCCGACTTTGCTAGACATGGTTCACTGACAAATTACGCTCTCACTTGCAGAGACGATAGTTAGCATAGCCTTCAGCCACGTCATTTGCTACGACCTAGCAAGGCGCCATTATCATTTACTATTTATCTTGTGATGCATGTGCCGTCAGACCGATGTTCACCAATTATTGATTAAAGTTAAGTATTCCAGAAGCTACGTACTTTTCTTCCTACAATAAACTCCTATAACTGTTCCAGACCTCACGCCAGCCTGCGTGAGCTTAGACGCGTGCCTTTCGGCTACCAATCATAGTGGCTTGGCTGTCTTGCCAAGTCACAACAATAAATACGTAACACATAATGTTTGTTTTTATTTTGACTGTGTATTAACAATGCTACTGTTTACATCCTATCACGACAGTTGTTCATCATGGCCTTTGTTTTGGTCACAGCTGTATCCACATACAGCTAGGGCATTGTTCTTCGCACTCTATAAAAAGCTCGGTGCTTGCTCGCACCCTCTGGTACTATTGGCCCGCTTCGTTAATGACTCGCGTTGTTACCCACCGTCAGCTGTTATAAGCTTTAAAGCTTACATACGGAGGCTAGCAATTGCAATTCACAGGTGGTCTAAGAGAAGAAGTTGGAATCTTGCTTAAGCATAATGCACCTACATGCATTTACCAAATTATTGCGTCACTTCACAATATGAGGTATCATTCATTCTATATTTGACTGACATTGTTGCTACAAACCGTAATAGAGTAACTGTATTCCTGTAATGAGTGTGTATTTTCTATTGACATCCATATACGATCAGTATGTGACTTTATAATATCTAGGGGCTAGTTATCTTATTCTTAGCTGGACCTTTATTCCACAATTCTTTCATATTTAAAAACCAATGTATATAATAACTATCTGTGATTCATATTACGTGGCCTTATATTTACACTTTATTTACTACGTTTATGCCTTTTATGAGATTTCCGTGTCAGTATTGCGTCTTATGTCGACAATATTTCTACTCCCTTGTTCGTCATAAAATAGTTAGCAGAAGCAACTTCGCCCACAAATACTATTAATGGCCAACTTAGATGGGGTCCTCGCCTTTCCTCCCTCACTTTTCATGAGTGTCTTGTGTCACCTAATAACCATACTTCTCCTGTTGCTCCCTATGTAAATAATTGTCCGACTTTCCTGTATCCGACTCTGTAACTCTTGACAGGACTATTCCTGGCCCATCAGTTTATCGTAATTCATTACAGCGGAAACCGCTTCACAGTTTCAATACATAGTAAAGGGTAACTATGTGTCTATTTTTACACTCTCAGTACATCATCTCAAGAAAACATTTAGTTATTTTTTTTTTATTTTTGCCACTAGAACTTCTTCTATTGTACATTATCATATTCATTTACCTGGTTTAGTATCATTCTCTTTTTCTGCAATCTTCAGCTTTTTACCAGCGTTATTTCAGCTGCGTTACATATAATAGCCTTCGCCTTGCTTTCCTGTTCTTAAAATGTTTTCAAATATAATAATGTTGGTTTATCGTTGTTGTAAATATTTAGAAATTGTTCCACTACATATTTTATAATACATTTTTTATGTGCATTAATGTGGCCCTGGTTTCTTGTTGCAAGTATGTACTGTGTTCTCTTGCTGCCGTATCTGCAATCCAATATTTCGTATAATCTGGCCTGTCCATATGTATTCCGTCAAATGTATGTTTTTCGCCTGTGCTATGCAGATGTTTATTCTGCTGGATTACTTTGTTTTCATCGTAGTTTGTTTCTTTGTTGACGCATTCAGTGTTAGGAAATCTTCCGATATTAACCATGACGATGAAGAGTGTTAAAGAAGGCATTTAGTTCTGAATGAAAGAAGGGTAAAAACTAATAGCAGGAAAAGAAAATTAAGTATGGTGTCAGTTAACTCCGCCGTATGGTAATTGTCTGTAACGTAGTAGTACTAAGAACGTTATTGCACCTGGCGTTTACTAGTCATAATATATTTTCTTGTCATTAATTGACAGATCATGTAATAATCATTGTGGCGGTATTTCCCTTATAGAATGAGTCACTTCATTCACAACTTTCTCGAATTCAACTACGTAATCAACCACCTTATGACGGTTCTTAGAGCTGAAGTGACAGACTTGTCTCTCATAGACAAATGCAGTGTACTTTTGACCATTTGTCTAGCGGCCTCTGACAGAAGTTGGCTGTCAAATCTTGTGTTTGTTATCTTGATGCCGTTGAAATTCAATACTGGAACTTCTAGTACCTTACTCCTGTCCATTTGTGGTGTAATAACATTTTCACCATCAAACATTCTGTCAATAAACATTTCATCTCACGCTCTGTTTATGTGCTGCAGGACCAGTATTGATCCGCGGATTCTTGAACAAATTAATTGGTTATACGTCTTACATGTGTTTCTGACTCCTGTTCCCCATGATTTTCTTCTCTTTCTGAGACGCCCTCGTAGCTTATTCCCAAGAAAAAGCAGCTTTCACTCAGCTAATGGTCGACAGAAATCAAACCTGCATTTGGATCGGGCTTCCTTAACTTTTGAGAAGATAGGTGTGCAGTATACTGCTCTATCTATTTTCAGTAAACTACTATTCGAATTGAAAAATCTTAGCAGTAGTCCACGCGCTTTCATATCTAAACTGAAGAGTTCCCCCGAGGGTCACTCCTTCTATTCTGTCGAGGAGTTCCTTGAAAAATTAAGTTTATTTTTGTTGTATTGTTGATTGCGTTTACTTAAAATTATGGACCTACTTTTTTCTGGTTCACAAACATTTATTTTTAGCTGTTGTTTCTTTTATGTTGTGATTTCATGTACTGACACATTCCATGACCTTGGAGATTTTCTCCTCAATTTGATCCTACGGAACTTGACGTGTAAATAAATAAATAATGCTACAGGGTGTACAGAAGATGTCTTACTAGAGAAATGATGGAATTTATATGCAACAGCGTGATTTTCTACATCATTTGTATGAGTAATACCTTTCTTTCTTTTATGTTCACACCAAATTTCGACTTTTTTGTCTTGCGTCTCAGGAAGTAATTTTTGCTTAATTTCTCTCAGTTTACCCTGAATCGCACTTATGTTGCCTTTACAAGAGGATTCTACATATGAAATATTACGGCTAAGTACTTCATGGTCATTTTTAATACTATGTAATTCATTCCACCGTCTTCTTATGTTTATCGTTACTTGGTTTGGTAGCTTTGTTTTGCTCTTGTGTTACATTACTAATTTCATTAACTGTTGTTCATAATAGCCACTTCTGTACCTGAAGGCCTTATTTAACTTTTTGATTGCGTGGCCAAACTTTTGATTTATTTCTGACTTACAAACTTCTAATTCTTTACGCCATTCTTTTGTTTCAAAATCTGTTTGCTTACAACATTCCTTAGTTTTAGCTTGAATGTTTGTAATCTTTTGTTCTAAAGCATTGAACTTAGCGTTAAAGTGAACTATACCTATATTAACTTGTTTTAAGACCTCCTTATGTTCCTTTGCGCGTTTCTTAATTCCCCTAGTTTTCTTTTATTTCTTTTCTTGATACCTTCTTATTTTCCTTTTGTTCTTGCAAAATTAGGCCTTACAGACCTAATATCCTGATCATCATCCTGAGTTGGCAAAGTGCCATCTGATTCTGTACCATGACTTAATATAAGTAACTTATCTGTTGGCTCATTCTTTAATATCGACATCAGCGTCACTTTCTGTAGCGTCGTCATTCCAATCAATTATTTGATTTTGGCTAGGCACTACAAATTCCAGGTTTACGTTATCATTGTTAGCCACTAAATCTACATTTTCACTGTCTTAACTATTAGTTAAGTCTCCTTGCCAGTGAAATCCTGTATGACTACTTCAGAAATCTCAATGAGTTCATTGGCTACTGAATTTACTGTTTCGGATTTATCGCCAAAGTCTAAATCTGCATTTTCAATTGGATTATTTGTGACTAAATTTGTCAAATCACTAAATCCATATCCGACTACGCTAGGGTCACCAAACGTCCCGGAAAACCGGGATTGTCCCGGTTTCCATCCCTGTTCTCCGGTGTCTCGAAAATTCGTCTCCGGACGCTCAAATGTCCCGGAATTCAGTTTTTAAATACATTTCGTGAATCTTTCTCAAATTTTTTGGATTTCGCTATATTAAAGGAAATACAACACAAGAAATTAATATATTTTAGCTTATTTGTCTAAAACCTCCATTGTCCCGTACTAATAACTTAGGCAATAATTTACTTAGAGCGGTACTTTGGCCAACAAGTAGTAAGTTGTATTATTGTAACAGAGTTATGAAACCGTCCGATTGTCGCGCCACTTACTCACACACTCATTGCCAGAACAGTGTAGTAGTTTATGTTTTGTCAGACAAACTGTAATAGTTTTTTCTCATATTAGTGGTATTATTGCTGCAGTACTGTGAAACGCAATGCCGAAACGTGCCTGCAAGTTCAGTGACTGTTATTCCAAGGAATGGAATTTCATTAAGAAAGGTCGTTTTGATTACGAAGCAGAATGTTCCGTATGTAACTGTTTTATTAGTATAAGTCATGGTGGGCGTTCCGCCATAATTGATCACATCAGGTCAAAGAAACACATTAACATGTACAGTGCACCCAGCTGCAGTGAAACTCTACAAAATTATTTTGTGAAACATCAGTCAAGTGAAGAGACGAAAGTTCGAGCAGCCGAGCTTACACTAGCCTACCACACGGTAAAACATCACCAAACTTATAGATCTAGTGATGTTGCTAATAAGCTTAACAGCATTATGTTTGATGATACTTCCATTGCAAAAAAAGTTTAGTTCAGCAAGAACTAAAGTGCCAGCCTTAGTGAAAGGAGTTATTGCTCCCCAGAGTATAAAGGAAAGCCTCGAATACGTCAAAAAGTCTTCTTTCTAGGGGATATCCACTAATGCCAGCAATCATAAGGCCACTAAAATATTTCCGTTTGTTGTTCAGTTTTACGATATTAATGGGGGAATTCAGACCAAACTTTTGAAGGTGAGTTCCCTACCTAATGAAACATCTGACGAAATTTCAAGATTTTGTATCAATACTATTGAAATGTTTGATTTTGAGAAAAATAAATGTGTGGCATTTTGTGGAGACAACACCAACACAAACTTAGGTGGTTTAAAAAGACAAGACAAATACAACGTATTTACCAAATTAAAGGCAACATTGAATGAAAACATTGAAGTCATAGGGTGCCCTGCACATGTTTTACACAATAGCGTGCAGACATCTGCTGACAGTTTAAGCTGTGATGTTGAAACTATCGTCATGAAGGTATACTCACACTTTTACATATATACTGTTAGAACAGAGAGGCTTAAGGCGTTCTGTGATTATGTGGGAACTGAATATATGAATGTAATGTGTCACTTGAAAACTCGCTGGTTATCACTGTTTCCAGCAGTTGAAAGAGTAATCCGCCTAATTCCACCGTTAAAAGATTTCTTCCTAAATGAAGACAAAGCCCCCAAAATATTGGTTCTGTTTTTCAGTAGCCCTTTAAGTGAAGCCTACTTATGGTTAATTCACAGTCAGCTTAGCACTTTGCAGCATGGGATAAAGGAAATTGAGGGAAGCACGAAAAGTGTAATAGAGGTAAATGATGTTTTGAAAAATACTCTGGATACTGTTACTAAGAGGAGAGAACAGCAGTTCATTTCTTTTAATGTTAAGTCTGTCCTTAAAAGAGCAGAAGTATCAGAAGCAGCGGAAAGGAGTTTTAGAGAAGAAGTTAACAAGTTTTATGACACTTATGTAGAATATCTCATCAAGTGGAGCTCAAAAAATGGCTCTGAGCACTATGGGACTCAACTGCTGTGGTCATAAGTCCCCTAGAACTTAGAACTACTTAAACCTAACTAACCTAAGGACAGCACACAACATCCAGCCATCACGAGGCAGAGAAAATCCCTGACCCCGCCGGGAATCGAACCCGGGAACCCAGGCGTGGGAAGCGAGAACGCTACCGCACGACCACGAGATGCGGGCTCAAGTGGAGCACCTCATATTTACCCTCATCGCCCGTGTTTGGATATTACTGAAGAGATTGCCAAAATGGGAAAGTTTAGAAGAGATAGTTTCTTATTTGAAGAGTAAAGAGATTGAAATCGATGACTGCATTCTCTTTGATCAGTTCGGCATACTGACAAATTTTGTTGAAGAAAGTCTTCACAAGTGGAATGATGAAAAAAAAAACCACCATTGGAATGTCATGAGAAGTGGGTGAGTTTTTTTAAAAGCTGTGACTGTCTTCAGCATTACTCTGAGTTGGTAATAATTGCAAGGAATTTATTTGCAATCCCAGCCCATTATGCCAATGTGAAAAGAATATTTTCGTTCATGAATATCCAGTGGACTGATGAAAGAAACAGAATGGAGGTGGACTCTCTAGAAGCAATCCTGCAGATACTGCACAACTACAAAATGGATTGTGCCGAGTTTTATCACTGTGTCTCAAAGAACAAAGACATGATCAAGAAGGCTGGAGGCAGTGGAAAGTACCCTTTTCTCCAAGGACAGTCAATTCCATCTACAAGTTCTCAGTAATATTAAAGCTCATGTTAATATTAATTGATTAAAAGCTGAATGGCTGTAAAATTTTTACTGTATCCGTTTATTAAATGTCATTAATTATACAGATAATCTGGATTATATCAATCTTTTGTATCCTCTTATTAGTTATAATAATCAGGTTAACAAAACGTATCACAAAACATTAATAC
Organism: Schistocerca cancellata; assembly: GCF_023864275.1. Taxonomy (NCBI): domain Eukaryota; kingdom Metazoa; phylum Arthropoda; class Insecta; order Orthoptera; family Acrididae; genus Schistocerca; species Schistocerca cancellata. Next base: position 919,289,070 of record NC_064628.1, on the reverse strand, counting down.
TTAAAATTAAGAAACCTGGGTACAAGTGGAATGAAGTGTCCATTGGCACCCGGGTGATGTGTCCCGGTGTTCACCGAAAATAATTTGGTCATCCTAGACTACGCGTATTATTTGTATCTGACCCACCGGATCTTCACTACTACTGTGAGACTGAACTCCTTCTGAAAGTGTATCTTGCATCTTTTCTTCCGACATTTTTCTAATACTAATGTTTCAGCTGCAAATCTTAGGCTGCTGTACGCATGCTCAACACTTTTCTTCCTCAACTCTCGCGGTTCTAGGCGCTCAGTCCGGAATCGCGCGACTGCTACGGTCGCAGGTTCGAATCCTGCCTCGGGCATGGATGTGTGTGATGTCCTCAGGTTAGTTAGGTTTAAGTAGTTCTAAGTTCTAGGAGACTGATGACCACAGATGTTCAGTCCCATAGTGCTCAGAGCCATTTGAACCATTTTTTCGTCAACTTACTGCCGCTGACTCTAGTAGCTGTGGCCTGTGCCGCTGGCTGCGACTCCGCCGTCGTGGACTTCAGATGTGCCCCATACGGCTAACTGCGCTAGCAGCTGCTTAATACCGCCGCACCTGTTGTCTGCTCAGCAGACTGCGCCATCTCGCAGCTTGAACAATCTTGAAGTGATGATTTTTAACGTAATCCCATGGACCTCGCACACTTTAGCTTCTATACTCGCAGCACTGCAGTTCTTCCTATTCCTGATTTACACCAATTTACTTCCAGGGTAACAAAAAATTGGATCTTGTATCAACAGTTCAAACAGAGTTTGAAGCCTATTTACCACAGTTGCTAGGCGGTTCACTGATCGGTTACAGTTCACAAATTGGTTCAAATAGCTCTGAGCACTATGGGACTTAACTTCTGAGGTCATCAGTCCCCTAGAACTTAGAACTACTTAAAGCTAACTAACCTAAGGACATCACACACATCCATGCCCGAGGCAGGATTCGAACCTGCGACCGTAACAGAAGTGTGGTTCCAGACTGAAGCTCCTAGAACCGCTCGGTCACTCCGGCCAGCTACAGTTCACAGTTCTCGCTAATAACTCCGCGTATGCGCAAAGCAGATAGACTTCAAATATTTTCCCGCCAGGGATACCACGTACGGCAAGAGAACGAGAGAGCGATACAGAAACCGAGAGATAATGCTGGAGGGATTTAAGTGTGTATGATAAATCCCTTGCCTAGAAAATTTCCTTCCGTCATAACTCCTCTGTGTTACCACAGATGACTTGTTACTCATCTAGTACTAATAATGGAACCTCCTCATCGCACCCCCCTCAGATTTAGTTATAAGTTGGCACAGTGGATAGGCCTTGAAAAACTGAACACAGATCAATCGGGAAAAAGGAAGAAGTTTTGTGGAACTGTGAAAAAATAAGCAAATTATACAAACTGAGCAGTCCATATGCAAGATAGGCAACATCAAGGAAACTCTGAGCTCTGGAGCGCCATAGTCCCGTGGTTAGCGTGAGCAGCTGCGGAACGAGAGGTCCTTGGTTCAAATCTTCCCTCGAGGGAAAGGTTACTTTCTTTATTTTAGCAAAGTTATGATCCGTCCCTTCGTTCCTTGACGTCTCTCTTCAAATGGCTCTGAGCACTATGGAACTTAACAGCTATGGTCATCAGACCCCTCGTCTCTGTTCACTGTAATAAGTTTAGTGTCTGTGTTTTGTGACCGCACCGCAAAACCGTGCGATTAGTAGACGAAAGGACGTTCCTCTCCAATGGGAACCGAAAACATTTGATCGCAAGGTCATAGGTCAACCGATTGCTCCACAGTAAACCACAACTGATATATTCTATACGACACTGGTGACGGCATGTGCGTCACATGACAGGAAAATGTTGTCGACCCACCTAACTTGTACACTTGACGAATGGGTAAAATGATTCTTCTATCTTGCCCGATTTAGGTTTTCTTGTGGATGTAATACTCACTCCCAAAAAAGTGATGAAAACTACGAAACAAATGAATTATAATAATTCTGGAGTATATATGATAAAATGTGCAGAATGTGACAGTTATTATATAGGACAAACAGGGCGGAACTTTGAAATTCGATACAGGGAACATTGCAGTCATAGCAATCGAACAGCATTTGGAACACATGTAAAAGAGAGTAGACATGAAGTTAGTAATATAAATCAACAAATGGAGGTGCTACATAAAGCTCCAAAAAGTCTCTATCTCAACGTGCTCGAAGAGATTGAAATATACGCACATCAAAGAAAAACCCCAGGCCTACTACTTAATGAGCAAAGTGATTTTATGCACAGAAATTATTATGAGATTTTTAAAGACCTGTTTTAGGCTTACTCTTGAATGCAACAGCACGCTCCAGTAAGAAACAGCTACAGCGGAACGGCCCTCACCTTACTGGCGGCGAGGTGAATTGGGCGCGGCGCAAGACGACTCGGCGTGGCGTTGTATACGTTCTGACGTAGGGAAATCCACTCAACCACCAATCAAAAACAAAGAAGAGTAAACGCACATTTTCGGAAGGATATCTACATTTTAATTATATTTTATGTTTCTTTATAAAGAAATTTTAAATTAATGTAAAAATTTTTCGTTTCATGGTCCACTCAAAAAGATTATTCATTTGTTATTACCTTAAAAATTGTTTTATTAAAAAGAATATTCGCCAATAATATATACGGCGAAATAATAACAGATGCACAATTGTTATAGGTAGAGGGCACTTTTTACTGTTACCAGTCAGGTTACTCTTAAATACTGCGATATAATGTATTAACAGATTGAAATTTACTTTACTTATGACAGTGAACTGTGTGTTCTGTACGGACAAGTTACTCTGTAACTACAACATATGGTATGTTGGCATTTTATACGTTCCAAAATTTCTTTTTGTAAACTAAGATATTTTTTCACTAACTGTATCTCTCTTATTAATTACATTTTTAACATTGTCTAACAGATCTGAAGATGGGCAGCTAGCCCGAAACCGGTATTTGAAAATAAAGAATAGCGATCGAAGACTGAAACTCCATATTTTACTTAAAACATAAGAGTTTGTCACATAAACTGAAAATAAAAAATTAAACTTTTCACTCGAGGGAAGACTTTAACCAAGGACATATCGTTCAGCAGCTGCTCACGCTAACCACAGGACCACGGCGCTTCTGTGATCACGCAATCATTTATATTGCCAATTTGGCACATGGACTCCTGAGTTTGTATATTTTGCTTATTCTGTCATAGTTCCACACAACTTCTTCCTGTTTTCTCGATTGAACCGTGTTCAGTTTTTCAAGGCCTATCCACTGTGCCAACTTACAACTAAATCTGAGGGTGGTGCGATGGGGAGGTTCCCTTGTAAGGCTGCAGTACACGCGAGCTGCCTAATTGTTTCCATCATCCTGAGTGGAATGCATAAGTTCTGAATAATGTTCACCAACCTGCAGTCTTCTATAGTTTTGTTCCCTGCGCAGAAAACAGCGTGTAGTCGGTGAATCTCTTTTCTTTAGGCTATAATAAACCCTAACCGTGCAACTGGTACTGTATAAATAATTATATTTTAGTTAATTTATTATGCGGGATGTCACTCCCTTTTTATTAGCAGAATACGACAAAAAGCACACTTATATTCCGCTTTACGAATCACAAATAATTTTCATTCTTCACAATTTTTATAAAAAATATAAAGAAACAATTAAATGCGTATTTCCGTAACTTTTATCACACTATTCTCAGTCATGTGTCCTACTAACCACAAAGTGCTAATTAATTTCTTATCCGATACCGACCAAGGAAGACAACATGTATTGTCTTCCGAGAGTGCCGAATCAGCTCGGATCTTACAGCTGAACCACTTCGCCCGCCATCCAAGTTAACCCCCGTGATCCGAAGACTTCTGAAGTGTTGGGTTTGCCTTTTCGTCTCGCAGTTGTTTAATACAATGCTGGAAATGAATACTTTCCAAATAATGAATGATAGCTTGGTACTGAAATATGTTACAGTATGACATGCAATTACTGATGCACTGTACCGTTCCTTCAGTTCTGTTAACCTGTTCAAATGCCGATCTCTCCAGATAAATGTAGTTGAAGGGCAATAAACTGGGCACGTCTCCACATTTTAGAATCATTTTTAATCTTTTTCGGCCATTCGATGCGGCGGACATGCGTTGTAAGAATTAATTTACAGAAACGTTTGATCATCGACTCTAAATGAAGTACCCACTCAGAACCTTTTTAATAGGCATTTTCTACAGTTTATCACACAGGAGCTGCTGCAGTCTCTAAATGCAAGAACACCTCATACCTTTATACTGAACAAAATTTACTTATCACCGTTTCAAACTAGTTATATTCTCGTGCATTTGAGAACTGCTGCTGACTTTGAACTAATGAAAGTTTATAAAATCTGACAGGCCTGTACGGGGTTGACAGAGGTCCGTGTGTCTCCAAACAGCGGACAGGCCGAACTCGGGTCAAACAGTGCGAAGTTATCGCCAGGGCAATGCATTTTGTTTGCGTACAGTTGCCGGGCGCCGGCACAAAGCGTCAGAGCCGTGACGGAGTCAAAGCGCCAGTAATGTGTTCACTTCCCCTGGCCTGGCGGCGGGAATTGCCCGTTCCGGAAGCTGCCACCGCCCACAGCCGCTACCCCCGGTGTCAAATAGACCAGCCAGCCAGTGCAGAGTGTGGTGGCCTTTCTCTTTCACAAAAGAAAACGCACGTGCGTGACGGGGACAGGACTCTGAGAGGCTTTGAGGTCGAGCCATATGGCTGCCTCCGTTCGGGACCCGTTCGCGCTCACACACACTCACACAAATACTTGCCTTTGTGAACACGAAGGGCACTGCGTCGCTTTAGCGCTGCAGCCACAGCAACGGGAAAAGCACGGCTGCACTGCTAGTCGAAAGCAGAAATCGTAGCTTGCAAAGAATAGCAGAACCTTTATTAATGCCTTCTTTCCAATAGCAGCAAATGATGTATGACACAATGCGAAGCTGCTACAAAATACAGGGTGATTCAAAAAGAATACCACAACTTTAAAAATGTGTATTTAATGAAAGAAACATAATATAACCTTCTGTTGTATATCATTACAAAGAGTATTTAAAAAGGGTTTTTTTTCACTCAAAAACAAGTTCAGAGATGTTCAATATGGCCCCCTCCAGACACTCGAGCAATATCAACCCGATACTCCAATTCGTTCCACACTCTCTGTAGCATATCAGGCGTAACCGTTTGGATAGCTGCTGTTATTTCTCGCTTCAAATCATCAATGGTGGCTGGGAGAGGTGGCCGAAACACCATATCCTTAACATACCCCCATAAGAAAAAATCGCAGGTGGTAAGATCAGGGCTTCTTGGAGGCCAGTGATGAAGTGCTCTGCCGTCCAGAACTTTTCCCTTTGCACAAACACCCATTCTCTGTAAACTGTTTATACCAACGTTTAATACACCACCTATCAGGAGGTTTAACACCGTACTTCGTTCGAAATGCACGCTGAACAACTGTCGTCGATTCATTTCTGCCGTACTCAATACCACAAAAAGCTTTCTGTTGAGCGGTCGCCATCTTAGCATCAACTGACACTGACGCCTAGTCAACAGCGCCTCAAGCAAACAAATGTACAACTAAATGAAACTTTATAGCTCCCTTAATTCGCCGACAGATAGTGCTTAGCTCTGCCTTTTGTCGTTGCAGAGTTTTAAATTCCTAAAGTTGTGGTATTCTTTTTAAATCACCCTGTATTCTCAAATGGCGTCGTTGAATGTAGAGGATGCCGCCCTGAAACATAACTGACATCAATGGGCGAGACGCTTATAACAGAGTTTCCACTACGAAACTTTATCTCGAAACCTGACAAAAGATCGAAAGAGATTTTGGTTGTACGTAGAGTATGCTAGCGGCAGGACACAGTCAATGCCTTCTCTGCGCGATAGCAACGGAAGTGCTATCGACGACAGTTCTGCGAAAGCAGAGTTAAAAAACATAGCCTTTCGAAATTCCTTCACCAAAGAAGACGAAGTAAATATTCCAGAGTTCCAATCAAGAACACTTGCCACCATGAGTAACTTAGAAGCAGAAATCCTCGGCGTAGTGATGCAACTTAAATACCTTAATAATAGCAAGTCTTCTTGTCCAGACTGTATACAAATTAGGTTTCTTCCAGAATATGCACCACGCGACCGCTACGGTAGCAGGTTCGAATCCTGCCTCGGACATAGATGTGTGTGATGTCCTTAGGTTAGTTAGGTTTAAGTAGTTCTAAGTTCTAGGGGACTGATGACCTCAGAAGTTAAGTCCCATAGTGCTCAGAGCCATTTGAACCATTTAGACAGAATATGCTGATGCAATAACTCCATATGTAACAATCATATACGATCGTTCGCTCGATGAAAGAACCGTTCCGGAAAACTGGAAAATATTCAAGAAAGGTAGCAGGAGTTATCCACTAAATTACATTAACGTCGATATGCAGCAGGGTTGTGAATACATATTGTGTTCGAACATTATGATTACCTTGAAGACAACGGCCTATGGACACACAGTCAACATGGATTTGGAAAACATTGTTCTTGTGAACAGACCTAGCGCTTTACACGCACATAGTGCTGAGTGATATTAACATTGAATTTCAAACTTATTCCGCATTTCTAGATTTCCAAAAGTCTTTTGACACTGTATCACACGAGCGGCTTGCCGTAAAATTGCGTCGTTGTGGAGTATTGACTCAGTTATATGACAGGTTTCGTGATTTCCTGTCAGAGAGGTCACAGTTCATAGGAACTGACGGTAGGTCGTCGAGTTAAACTGAAATGATTTCTGGCGTTCCCAAAGGTAGTGTTTTAGTCCCTCTGCTTTTCCTTATCTATATAAACTATTTACGAGACAATCTGAGCAGCCGTCTTACGTTGTTTGCATATGATGCTCTCGTTTATCGTCTAGTAAGATAATCAGCTGATCAAAACAAATTGCGAAACGATTTGGAAAAGATATCTGATTCGTACGAAAATTAGCAATTGACCCTAAATAATGAAAAGTGTGAGGCCATCCGCATGAATGCTAAAAGCAATGCGATAAAGTCCGGTTACAAGATAAATCGGTTTAATCTAAAGGCCGTAAATTCAAGTAAATAACTTTGATACCAATTTAAACTGGAAAGAACAGACAGAAAATGTTGCGGGGAAGGCAAACCAAAGACTGCGTTTTATTTTCGGGACACTTAGAAAATTTAACAGATCTAATAAAGAAACTGCCTACACTACGCTTGTCCGTTCTCTTCTAGAATACTGCTGCACGGTGTGGGTTCCTTACCAGACAGGATAGAGGGAGTACACCGAAAAAGCTCAAAGAAGGGCAACACGTTTTCTATCATACAGGACTGAGGATGGAAATCATTAAAAGAAAGGCGTTTTTTGTTGTGGCGGAGTCGTCTCACGAAATTTCAACCACCAACCTTCTCCTCTGAGTGAGAAAATATTTTTTACAAGCGGACCTACATAGGGAGAAAGGATCATCATAGTAAAATAAGGGAAATCAGAGCTCACGCGGGAAGATATAGGAGTTCGCTTTTTCCCCTCGCTGTTCAAGACTAGAATAATAGAGAATTATTGTGAAGGTGGTTCGAGGAACCTTAAGCAACACACTCAAATGTAATTTGCAGAGTATCCAAGTAGATGTAGGTGAAGATGTAGAAATGCAGCAGAATTACATCTACATTATCTAATTTCACTCCCATTTAATTCAGACGACATGGTGCCAATTTGTAAAGGGACCATATGTAAGGTGGTTAAAACTTCGCACCTTACAAGCACTCATCCACATACTTTACCGTGAACTACAACTACAGTTAGATATTATTTGATAGGTTGCACATCGTATATATGAACACTTAAAGTAGACTGACCTTGTCACATACACCTTGTAAATAGTTGCTAACGCTTACTGGATGAAAGGTGACGGAGTGTCTTTATTACAAAAGCGGCGTAATGAATGATTGCCTATACAAGTATAGTTTGGATCGCCAGTGGAGATGAAACGGCAGGCGGAACTCAAGCCGAGAGTGGAAGGCCAACACAAGTGTTGGTCCTGCTTAAACACAGGAAGTAGCAAGACGGCGTTGAGACGCTTGAGCTCTGAGGCACAATAGAGTCGCGACCGTCCGTTATATTAGTGGGGCCGGAAGGATAACGGGATAATACTTCCGAACTTTGCAAATCTTGGACGCAGCTGAGAGGAACGAGGAAGCGTCACTTTGGAAACCACGCAGGCTGGGTTATTTCCAAGGATTTTTACTCAGAAGCGTACCATTGTACGAGTATAGGCTTTTTCTCGGAAACCTTCGCGCTGGACGACAAAATACTAAAATATGGTAGGCCGGTGGTCGTAAGAATTTCTAGAGAGGGAGAATAGACCGTGGTTTCGGGAACTTGATTCGTTTTCCGAATTACGAGGGTGGGGAGCTGAGCCTCGCTAGGAGGCCAGTGGTGGAGAGATGAGGTCTTCCATTATGAGCGCCCGTGTGTGACGATCGATCAATATCAACTTTGTTGGTACAGACGGACTTGCTGTATTTGTTCTCAGGAGAGTTTATAGTTAGAACTATTAGGCAGTGCACTGTTGCGAACCTATACAACTCTGGACTTCACCTCCAGATTGGAAGTCGTCGTTGAGCACGCAGTGGCCAGTAATTGAGAGCACTTCATCTGCCTATTCTTACGTTCAGACGTTATCTGAACTCCGTCCTTGTGTCTGGGAGCTCGCGTTTCTCTTCTGAAGAACACAGAGAGGGGAAGACAGTATTAGAGTACATTAATCAGAGGACCTCCTTCTGCCGTCCTAGAGTTTGAAACAGCTTATTTGTGGCTGGAGTTCTTCCATAATCACAGACGTGTACGAGTACAGTACATACGATGATATCGCAAACTGCTTCGGTTTATTAGGGCTATAAAGGCTAAATAGCTGTGATCATGTTAGTTTATTTCCATTGAGCTTCCATATCACCGTAGATCATCTTTGAAAGTACACTCCTGGAAATGGAAAAAAGAACACATTGACACCGGTGTGTCAGACCCACCATACTTGCTCCGGACACTGCGAGAGGGCTGTACAAGCAATGATCACACGCACGGCACAGCGGACACACCAGGAACCGCTGTGTTGGCCGTCGAATGGCGCTAGCTGCGCAGCATTTGTGCACCGCCGCCGTCAGTGTCAGCCAGTTTGCCGTGGCATACGGAGCTCCATCGCAGTCTTTAGCACTGGTAGCATGCCGCGACAGCGTGGACGTGAACCGTATGTGCAGTTGACGGACTTTGAGCGAGGGCGTATAGTGGGCATGCGAGAGGCCGGGTGGACGTACCGCCGAATTGCTCAGCACGTGGGGCGTGAAGTCTCCACTGTACATCGATGTTGTCGCCAGTGGTCGGCGGAAGTTGCACGTGCCCGTCGACCTGGGACCGTACCGCAGCGACGCACGGATGCACGCCAAGACCGTAGGATCCTACGCAGTGCCGTAGGGAACCGCACCGCCACTTCACAGCAAATTAGGGACACTGTTGCTCCTGGGGTATCGGCGAAGACCATTCGCAACCGTCTCCATGAAGCTGGGCTACGGTCCCGCACACCGTTAGGCCGTCTTCCGCTCACGCCCCAACATCGTGCAGCCCGCGTCCAGTGGTGTCGCGACAGGCGTGAATGGAGGGACGAATGGAGACGTGTCGTCTTCAGCGATGAGAGTCGCTTCTGCCTTGGTGCCAATGATGGTCGTATGCGTGTTTGGCGCCGTGCAGGTGAGCACCACAATCTGGACTGCATACGACCGAGGCACACAGGGCCAACACCCGGCATCATGGTGTGGGGAGTGATCTCCTACACTGGTCGTACACCACTGGTGATCGTCGAGGGGACACTTAATAGTGCACGGTACATCCAAACCGTCATCGAACCCATCGTTCTACCATTCCTAGACCGGCAAGGTAACTTGCCGTTCCAACAGGACAATGCACGTCCGCATGTATCCCGTGCCACCCAACGTGCTCTAGAAGGTGTAAGTCAACTACCCTGGCCAGCAAGATCTCCGGATCTGTCCCCCATTGAGCATGTTTGGGACTGGGTGAAGCGTCGTCTCACGCGGTCTGCACGTCCAGCACGAACGCTGGTCCAATTGAGGCGCCAGGTGGAAATGGCATGGCAAGCCGTTCCACAGGACTACATCCAGCATCTCTACGATCGTCTCCATGGGAGAATAGCAGCCTGCATTGCTGCGAAAGGTGGATATACACTGTACTAGTGCCGACATTGTGCATGCTCTGTTGCCTGTGTCTATGTGCCTGTGGTTCTGTCAGTGTGATCATATGATGTGTCTGACCCCAGGAATGTGTCAATAAAGTTTCCCCTTCCTGGGACAATGAATTCACGGTGTTCTTATTTCAATTTCCAGGAGTGTAGATGATGTCAGTCGTTCCACGTTATTGATATTAGACCGCTCAGTCATAATAAGGGACAGAGTTAGGCAATTGATTCGTAATTTTACTTAGGAAAGGTAAACTTTGTAATCTAATTTTTTTTTAAATCTACAATAAATATATAAGCAGGAACAACGTTTATCAATTAGTAGTATTAGTTGCCTTCATTATTCATATAAGTTTAGATTGTAATTTGTGGAATTAAGAGATCCTAAGATCTGCTTCAAGGTGTTGTCAGACAGGGCCATATCTTCATTTAGCGTTTATTACTTTTCGTTGCGCGCTTTCATTTTAATCCCGCCTAAAGTAGCATAATGGATATGGCTTACCCTGCCAGGATCCGACTTAGACTGTTGAGATACTAGTCATAAAGTGGTTTGAAGCCGCGGAAATTTTCAATTTTTTTTTCCGGTTTAATGTTTAGGTGTTATTGATAGTGATCACCAGCTTGCATGTGTACTTTGCAGTGGTATAGTCCTGCGATAACATTACAAATAATGTTTGTTTATTTTAATATATTTCTTTTCAGAGGTGTTGCGCTTCAGCCCACTGACCGTAATTTATTGATTTATGTTATGTAATGTGTTAGTGTATTTTGTTTTATTGTAACGACACTGCCCGTTCACGACGTTGCCATTAGTTTAGCTACTTTGTTGTAGATATTTATCTTACATGCCATTACATAATAAATGTGAGTATTGTAAATTGTGTGTATTTTAAGAGAGAATTGTAGTCAGGATTCAGTCCATGTTAACTAGGGCGAAAGCACTCTTAGAAGGACAACAGAGCACTAGTTGGAGATATATAGGAATGGCAGATTCACGGGGTAGTCAATAAAGCCTATCGGATGAGAAAGAGTTAGCTATTTAGCAGCACAAACCACTGGTGAGGAGAATACAGACCCAGGGGAATTTTGTGAGGATGATAGATACAGTCAAGCCTTCAGTGAGCAATCTGATAGCGAAGATGAGGAACAGAGACACACTGAGGCAATCGTAAAGATACGGGAATATAATGTACGGAGTCCAAGTGAACGCAGAACAACTAGGAATTGTGGTAGAGCGCCGTGAGTGGCATCGCCACGAGGCAGCATATCAGGAGCGCGCGATGATGACTTTCTTCAATACCAAGAAATGGTTCGAGAAAAGGGGAGAAGAACACGTAAGAGTGGAGGAAGAGAAAGTCCAATAGGAGAGAAGATCTAGATAACATAGGTGTGTTGGACTTCATTGCATACATAAAAGCAATGTCAAGTGAAATGGGAAATAAAATTCAAAACGTTAGTGCTGAAATGCAGAAGTTCAGCTCAGAAATGGGAAGTCAAATTCAAAAGGTTAGTGCTGAAATGGGAAGTGGAATTCAGAACGTTAGTGTCGCATTTCAGTCAATAAAACTCGAGACGAGGGAATTGAGAAATGAGGTCACGACGATCCGAAAAAAAACTGGAACGAGAGATTGCGGAGGTCAGAAGAACCACGAACGCGGCACGATTTCTAGCGTGGGGCGCAAAGTGGATTGCTATTGAAACATTAGAGAAAACATAAAATATGCCAAAGATAGGTAGAAGTGAATTAACAAAGTTACAGAGGCGTTTAAAACAGGTAGTAATAACGCAGATGCGGAAGACGGAAATTGCAGCAAATAAGGCATTGACCGAGGTGCTCACGCTATTTAAACAGAACATAGAGAGCGATATTATCTCAGGCAGTCAGGCCGCAACCAAAAAGTAGTAGGCGATTTGCAGACAACAGAAACGGAAAGAGCCAGTTCAAACGCTACACGATCATGTCCAAGCCCAAACGATACTAGAATGTGCTTGAATGTAAGAGTTGCTCGTCAACTACAGATTGAAAGTGTATCTGCACAGCAACGAAATATCGCGAGACATAAGGGCCCCGCGTCTACACAGAGCACGACTGGATCGCAAATTGCGAATACGGAGAACAGAATGAAATATTTCATATGCATAATTGTTATCCGATAATGAGCACTACGGAATATTTTTCCAGTGAGGAAAACGGGACAGGGAATAGAAGAGGGATGCCCAAGGTAACAGCAGACAGAGAATGTCGTAGGCCGCGCTGGGTGAAACACTAATGAAATTTTCAATTTTAAGCATTTTATTTCTGTACGAAAATTTCAGCAGTAAAAAGACGAGGGTAATGTTTTACACCCTAGCCGCGCGGGACAAGCCGAGCGGTCTAGGGCGCTGCAGTCATCGACTGTGCGGCTGGTCCCGGCGGAGTTTCGAGTCCTCCCTCGGGCATCGGTGTGTGTCCTTGTCCTCAGGATAATTTAGGTTAAGTGGTGTGTAAGCTTAGGGACAGATGACCTTAGCAGTTAAGTCCCATAAGATTCCACACACATTTGAACATTTTTACACCCGAAAACCTTTATTGGTCAATTTCATTCATTATTACCTCCTCACTGGCCTCTGATGTACAAACTGGGCTTCGCATGTTCCAATATCGAGGGAACAACGGCCGAATGCATGCGGAACATTGCAAGAACGTGCATGTCATACGAAAAGTTTCCTGACGCATTTTTAAACAAATACTGGTCAAGGAGACACAGGCCAGCATCAAGCAGGGAATAACGATGAGCAGAGACTTGGAGAGTTCAGGGTTCCGTAGTCTGGTGAAGTTCTTCGAAAACTTGAGCAAGAAAAATCAGTATTTGGACGACCCATACACACCAGCTGAGATCATAAGATTATGTTACATGAAGTTGTCAATTTCCTACCAGCAAACGCTCGTCGGCCGATGTGGGAGTGATGTAGAAGGATTCAAAGGTATCCTAAGAAAGTTTGGAGTTCACTTTCAACGAGCAGCAGGCGCGAGAAACATGTAGGAAGAGACGTGCAAGTTGAGAGAAGGGAGAAAATTGGAGGGAATAACAGAGGCCATAATTCGCAGAACAATGCAAATCGTCCGCCTCACCAAAACATGGACCAGACAGATCGTATCGGAATAATGGACAATGGACGAACTATGTCAGAGAATATAGACAACAAAATGATCGGAGATGGGAGCTTTAAAATAATGGCGCATCGTGGGGCGCCAATAGAGTAACTCGTCAACGGTCGGACCAACGATGGGGTGGAAGGGGTAGAAACAGTAATCGGGAACAATCAGTTGAAATTAGACCACCCAACCCTGGGAGAATACGGTAAAGTATCGTATAATTAGGAGGAAGTATTAAAGTGAGTTGGTATGGCAAAAGGTTAGTTATAGTGGGAATTAGTGAAGTTCGGTGGCAGGAGGAACAAGCCTTCTGGTCAGGTGACTACAGGGTTATAAACACAATGTCAAATAGGGGTAATGCAGGAGTAGGTTTAATTATGAATAGGAAAATAGGAATGCGGGTAAGCTACTACAAACAGCATAGTGAACGCATTATTGTGGCCAAGATAGATACGAAGCCCACACCTACTACAGTAGTACAAGTTTATATGCCAACTAGCTCTGCAGATGACGAAGAAATTGAAGAAATGTATGATGAAATAAAAGAAATTATTCAGATAGTGAAGGGAGACAAAAATTTAATAGTCATGGGTGACTGGAATTCGAGTGTAGGAAAAGGGAGAGAAGGAAACGTAGTAGGTGAATATGGATTGGGGCTAAGAAATGAAAGAGAAAGCCGCCTGGTAGAATTTTGCACAGAGCACAACTTAATCATAGCTAACACTTGGTTTAAGAATCATGATAGAAGGCTGTATACATGGAAGAACCCTGGAGATACTAAAAGGTATCAGATAGATTATATAATGGTAAGACAGAGATTTAGGAACCAGGTTTTAAATTGTAAGACATTTCCAGGGGCAGATGTGGATTCTGACCACAATTTATTGCTTATGACCTGTAGATTAAAACTGAAGAAACTGCAAAAAGGTGGGAATTTAAGGAGATGGGACCTGGATAAACTGACTAAACCAGAGGTTGTACAGAGTTTCAGGGACAGCATAAGGGAACAATTGACAGGAATGGGGGAAAGAAATACAGTAGCAGACAAATGGATAGCTCTGAGGGATGAAGTAGTGAAGGCAGCAGAGGATCAAGTAGGTAAAAAGACGAGGGCTAGTAGAAATCCTTGGGTAACAGAAGAAATATTGAATTTAATTGATGAAAGGAGAAAATATAAAAATGCAGTAAATGAAGCAGGCAAAAAGGAATACAAACGTCTCAAAAATGAGATCGACAGGAAGTGCAAAATGGCTAAGCAGGCATGGCTAGAGGACAAATGTAAGGATGTGGAGGCTTATCTCACTAGGGTTAAGATAGATACTGCCTACAGGAAAATTAAAGAGACCTTTGGAGATAAGAGAACCACTTGTATGAACATCAAGAGCTCAGATGGAAACCCAGTTCTAAGCAAAGAAGGGAAAGCAGAAAGGTGGAAGGAGTATATAGAGGGTCTATACAAGGGCGATGCACTTGAGGACAATATTATGGAAATGGAAGAGGATGTAGATGAAGATGAAATGGGAGATACGATACTGCGTGAAGAGTTTGACAGAGCACTGAAAGACCTGAGTCGAAACAAGGCCCCCGGAGTAGACAACATTCCATTGGAACTACTGACGGCCTTGGGAGAGCCAGTCCTGACAAAACTCTACCATCTGGTGAGCAAGATGTATGAAACAGGCGAAATACCCTCAGACTTCAAGAAGAATATAATAATTCCAATCCCAAAGAAAGCAGGTGTGGACAGATGTGAAAATTACCGAACAATCAGTTTAATAAGCCACAGGTGCAAAATACTAACACGAATTCTTTACAGACGATGGAAAAACTAGTAGAAGCCGACCTCGGGGAAGATCAGTTTGGATTCCGTAGAAATACTGGAACACGTGAGGCGATACTTACCTTACGACTTATCTTAGAAGAAAGATTAAGGAAAGGCAAACCTACGTTCCTAGCATTTGTAGACTTAGAGAAAGCTTTTGACAATGTTGACTGGAATACTCTCTTTCAAATTCTAACGGTGGCAGGGGTAAAATACAGGGAGCGAAAGGCTATTTACAATTTGTATAGAAACCAGATGGCAGTTATAAGGGTCGAGGGGCATGAAAGAGAAGCAGTGGTTGGGAAGGGAGTAAGACAGGGTTGTAGCCTCTCCCCGATGCTATTCAATCTGTATATTGAGCAAGCAGTAAAGGAAAAAAAAGAAAAATTTGGAGTAGGTATTAAAATCCATGGAGAAGAAATAAAAACGTTGAGGTTCGCCGATGACATTGTAATTCTGTCAGAGACAGCAAAGGACTTGGAAGAGCAGTTGAACGGAATGGATAGTGTCTTGAAGGGAGGATATAAGATGAACATCAACAAAAGCAAAACGAGGATAATGGAATGTAGTCGAATTAAGTCGGGTGATGTTGAGGGTATTAGATTAGGAAATGAGACACTTAAAGTAGTAAAGTAGTTTTGCTATTTGGGGAGCAAAATAACTGATGATGGTCGAAGTAGAGAGGATATAAAATGTAGTCTGGTAATGGCAAGGAAAGCGTTTCTGAAGAAGAGAAATTTGTTAACATCGAGTATAGATTTAAGTGTCAGGAAGTCATTTCTGAAAGTATTTGTATGGAGTGTAGCCATGTATGGAAGCGAAACATGGACGGTAAATATTTTGGACAAAAAGAGAATAGAAGCTTTTGAAATGTGGTGCTACAGAAGAATGCTGAAGATTAGATGGGTAGATCACATAACTAATAAGGAAGTATTGAATAGGATTGGCGAGATGAAAAGTTTGTGGCACAACTTGACCAGAAGAAGGGATCGGTTGGTAGGACATGTTCGGAGGCATCAAGGGATCACCAATTTAGTATTGGAGGGCAGCGTGGAGGGTAAAAATCGTAGGGGGAGACCCAGAGATGAATACACTAAGCAGATTCAGAAAGATGTAGGTTGCAGTAGGTACTGGGAGATGAAGAAGCTTGCACAGGATGGAGTAGCATGGAGAGCTGCGTCAAACCAGTCTCAGGACTGAAGACCACAACAACAACAATGGCAAAAGGATAGTACTCTATATAGTTAGCAATTAAATAAAGTATTACACTGAAGGGATCTGTAGATTTATCAAATTTTCTATAATATCATCTTCTTAAAAGAGGTACTACAGTACATAAAAGGGCAGGATTTTGTGGGTAAGAAAATTATGGTATGTTTCTTGGTAGGCTATAACTATGTGCACAGCCAGCCGAGCGTACAATTTTAGAAGGTGTTTAGAGTTTAAGATGTGCTATCTGTCCATGAAGGTTGTTGTTGTTGTTGTTGTTGTTGTTGTTGTGGTCTTCGGTCCTGAGACTGGTTTGATGCATCTCCATGCTACTCTATCCTGAGCAAGCTTCTTCATCTCCCAGTACCTACTGCAAACTACATCCTTCAGAATCTGTTTAGTGTATTTACCTCTCGGTCTCCCTCTACGATTTTCCTCTCTACGCTTCCCTCCAATACTAAGTTGGTGATCCCTTGATGCTTCAGAACATGTCCTACCAACCGATCACTTCTTCTAGTCAAGATGTGCCACAAACATTTCTTCTCCCCAATCCTATTCAGTACCTCCCCATTAGTTATATGATCTACCCATCTAATCTTCAGCAGTCTTCTTTTGTACCACATTTCGAAAGCTTCCATTCTCTTCTTGTCCAAACTATTTTCGTCCATGTTTCACTTCCTGATGTGTTGGCAAATGTGCCAACACCTTGTAGATAAAGGAGGCCGAAATGCACGCTATAATCTAACGCAGACGGGCGTGAGGTCTAGAACAGGATACGTTATGAATGCTAGAAAGATAAGTACGTAGCTGCTAGAATACTTAACTTTAATCCATCATTTGTATACTGCATTCTTGATGATACAACTGAGACTCTCTATAGCAATGGTTAATGGCGCCTTGCTAGGTCGTAGCCATGGACTTAGCTGAGGGCTATTCTAACTATGTCTCGGCAAATGAGAGAAAGGCTTCGTCAGTGTAGTCGCTAGCAAAGTCGTCGTACAACTGGGGCGAGTGCTAGTACGTCTCTCTAGACCTTCCGTGTGGTGGCGGTCGGTCTGCAATTACTGACAGTGGCGACACGCGGGTCCGACATGTACTAATGGACCGCGGCCGATTTAAAGCTACCACCTAGCAAGTGTGGTGTCTGGCGGTGACACCACACTTCCATACATGGTTACACTCCATACAAATACTTTCAGAAATGACTTCCTGACACTTACATCTATACTCGATATTAACAAATTTCTCTTCTTCAGAAACGCTTTCCTTGCCATTGCCAGTTTTACATTTTATATCCTGTCTACTTCGACCATCATCAGTTATTTTGTTCCCCAAATAGCAAAACTCTTTTACTACATTAAGTGTCTCATTTCCCAACCTAATTCCCTCAGCATCACCCGACATAATTCGACTACATTCCATTATCCTCGTTTTGCTTTTGTTGATTTTCATCTTATATCCTCCTTTCAAGACACTGTCCATTCCGTTCAACTGCTCTTCCAAGTCCTTTGCTGTCTCTGACAGAATTACAATGTCATCGGCGAACCTCAACGTTTTTATTTCTTCTCCATGGATTTTAATACGTACACCGTATTTTTTTTTTTTTTTTGGTTTCCTTTACTGCGTGCTCAATATACAGATTGAATAACATTGGGGAGAGGCTACAACTCTGTCTCACTCCCTTCCCAACCACCGCTTCCCTTTCATGTCCCTCGACTCTTATAACTGCAATCTGGTTTCTGTACAAATTGTAAATAGTCTTTCGCTCCCTGTATTTTACCTCTGCCACTTTCAGAATTTGAAAGAGAGTATTCCAGTTAACATTGTGAAAAGCTTTCTCTAAGTCTACAAATGCTAGAAACGTAGGTTTGCCCTTTCTTAATCTAGCTTCTAAAATAAGTCGTAGGGTCAGTATTACCTCACGTGTTCCAACATTTCTACGGAATCCAAACTGATCTTCCCCGAGGTCGGCTTCAATCAGTTTTTCCATTCGTCTGTGAAGAATTCGCGTTAGTATTTTGCAGCCGTGACTTATTAAACTGATAGTTAGGTAATTTTCACAACTGTCAACTGCTCCTTTCTTTGAGATTGGAATTATTATATTCTTCTCGAAGTCTGAGGGTATTTCGCGTCTCATAATTTTGCTCACCAGATGGTAGAGCTTTGTCAGGACTGCCTCTCCCAAAACTGTCAGTAGTTCTTATGGAATGTTGTCTACTGCTGTATCAAACTCTTCACGTAGTATCATACTCCCATTTCATCTTCATCTACATCCTCTTCCATTTCTATAACATTGCCCTCAAGTATATCGCCCTTGTATAGACCCTCTATATAATCCTTCCACCTTTCTGCTTTCCCTTCTTTGCTTAGACCTGGGATTCCATCTGAGCTCTTGACATTCATACAAATGGTTCTCTTTTCTCGAAAGGTCTCTTTAATTTTCCTGTAGGCAGTATCTATCTTACCCCTAGTGAGATAAGCCTCTACATCCTTACGTTTGTCCTCTAGCCCAGTCTGCTTAGCCATTTTGCACTTCCTGTCGATCTCATTTTTGAGACGTTTGTATTCCTTTTTGCCTGCTTCATTTACTGCATTTTTATATTTTCTCCTTTCGTCAATCAAATTCAATATTTCTTCTGTCACCCAAGGATTTCTACTAGCCCTCGTCTTTTTACCTACTTGATCCTCTGCTGCCTTCACTACTTCATCTCGCAAAGCTACCCATTCTTCTTATACTGTATTTCTTTCCCCCATTCTTGTTAATTGTTCCCTTATGCTCTCCCTGAAACTCTGTACAACCTCTGGTTTAGTCAGTTTATCCAGGTCCCATCTCAAATAGATTCCCACCGTTGTGCAGTTTCTTCAGTATTAATCCGAAGTTCATAACCAATAGATTGTGGTCAGAGTCCACATCTGCCCCTGGAAATGTCTTACAATTTAAAACCTGGTTCCTAAATCTCTGTCTTACCATTATACAATCTATCTGAAACCTGTTAGTATCTCCAGGGTTCTTCCATGTATACAACCTTCTTTTATGATTCATGAACAAAGTGTTAGCTATGACTAAGTTATGCTCTGTGTAAAATTCCACCAGGCAGCTTCCTCTTTCATTTCTTAGCCCCAATCCATATTCACCTACTAAGTTTCATTCTCTTCCTTTTCCTACTATCGAATTCCAGTCACCCATGACTATTAAATTTTCGTCTCCCTTCACTATCTGAATAATTTCTTTTATCTCATCATACATTTCTTCGTCATCTGCAGAGCTAGTAGGCATATAGACTTGTACTACACTCCTGGAAATGGAAAAAAGAACACATTGACACCGGTGTGTCAGACCCACCGTACTTGCTCCGGACACTGCGAGAGGGCTGTACAAGCAATGATCACACGCACGGCACAGCGGTCACACCAGGAGCCGTCGAATGGCGCTAGCTGCGCAGCATTTGTGCACCGCCGCCATCTGTGTCAGCCAGTTTGCCGTGGCATACGGAACTCCATCGCAGTCTTTAACACTGGTAGCATGCCGCGACAGCGTGGACGTGAACCGTATGTGCAGTTGACGATCTTTGAGCGAGGGCGTATAGTGGGCATGCGGGAGGCCGGGTGGACGTACCGCCGAATTGCTCAACACGTGGGGCGTGAGGTCTCCACAGTACATCGATGTTGTCGCCAGTGGTCGGCGGAAGGTGCACGTGCCCGTCGACCTGAGACCGGACCGCAGCGACGCACGGATGCATGCCAAGACCGTAGGATCCTACGCAGTGCCGTAGGGGAACGCACCGCCACTTCCCAGCAAATTAGGGACACTGTTGCTCCTGGGGTATCGGCGAGAACCATTCGCAACCGTCTCCATGAAGCTGGGCTACGGTCCCGCACACCGTTAGGCCGTCTTCCGCTCACGCCCCAACATCGTGCAGCCCGCCTCCAGTGGTGTCGCGACAGGCGTGAATGGAGGGACGAATGGAGACGTGTCGTCTTCAGCGATGAGAGTCGCTTCTGCCTTGGTGCCAATGATGGTCGTATGCGTGTTTGGCGCCGTGCAGGTGAGCGCCACAATCAGGACTGCATACGACCGAGGCACACAGGGCCAACACCCGGCATCATGGTATGGGGAGCGATCTCCTACACTGGCCGTACACCACTGGTGATCGTCGAGGGGACACTGAATAGTGCACGGTACATCCAAACCGTCATCGAACCCATCGTTCTACCATTCCTAGACCAGCAAGGGAACTTGCTGTTCCAACAGGACAATGCACGTCCGCATGTATCCCGTGCCACCCAACGTGCTCTAGAAGGTGTAAGTCAACTACCCTGGCCAGCAAGAACTCCGGATCTGTACCCCATTGAGCATGTTTGGGACTGGATGAAGCGTCGTCTCACGCGGTCTGCACGTCCAGCACGAACGCTGGTCCAACTGAGGCGCCAGGTGGAAATGGCATGGCAAGCCGTTCCACAGGACTACATCCAGCATCTCTACGATCGTCTCCATGGGAGAATAGCAGCCTGCATTGCTGCGAAAGGTGGATATACACTGTACTAGTGCCGACATTGTGCATGCTCTGTTGCCTGTGTCTATGTGCCTGTGGTTCTGTCAGTGTGATCATGTGATGTATCTGACCCCAGGAATGTGTCAATAAAGTTTCCCCTTCCTGGGACAATGAATTCACGGTGTTCTTATTTCAATTTCCAGGAGTGTATTTTATTGCACGCCTTTGGTCTTCGAAGGACTCAAAGTGGTATTTGATGCGGTCCTATTGGTATATAGCTTTAAGAGTGCCCTCTAGAAGTCCGTTGAGCGTTTCATTGAGGTGAACGTAATCCTTTGTGTAATAAATTGTGACTGGGGGCACTTTGCGAAGCACATTCTTGTCTCTGTCCACGGCTTTTGCGGCATTAGAAGTTTGTGCCTGCGGCTTGTCGGTGCTTGATGGAGGCGCAGCTTGAGGTGTCAGTGGGGCGAATCGGTTCGTTGTGGGGATGGTCTCCGTTCGTCTCTTCGGTGGCTTCGTGTCTATCTTGGCCACAACAATGCGTTCGCTCTGCTGCTTTTAGTAGCTTACCAGTATTCCTATTGCTTTATTCAGTATTAAATCTACTCCTGCATTACCCCTATTTGATTTTGTATTTATAACCATGTTTTCACCTAACCAAAACTCTTGTTCCTCCTGCCACCGAACTTCAGTAATTCCCGCTATATCCAACATTAACTTATCCATTTCCCTTTTTAAATTTTCTAACCTACCTGCTCGATTAAGGAATCTGTCATTCCACGCTCTGATCTGTAGAACGCCAGTTTTCTTTCCCTGATAACGATGTCGTCCTGAGTAGTCCCCACCCGGATATCCATATGGGGCACTATTTTACCTCCGGAATATTTTACCCAAGAGGAGGCCATCATCATTTATCCACACAGTAAAGCTGCATGCCCTCGGGAAATATTACGGCCGTAGTTTCCCATTGCTTTCAGCCATTCGCAGTACCAGCACAGCAAGGCTGTTCTGATTAGAGTTACAAGGCCAGATCAGTCAATCATTAAGACTGTTGCCCCTGCAACTACTGAAAAGGCTGATTAGATTAGATTAGATTAGATTAATACTAGCTCCATGGATCATGAATACGATATTTCGTAATGATGTGGAACGAGTCAAATTTTCCAATACATGACATAATTAAGTTAATTTAAGAACATAATTGAGTTAATATAACAACTTTTTTATTTTTTTAAAATCCTTTTAATAATTTTTTTGTTTGCTTTTTTCTTTTTTTTTCTTAATTTATATCTAAAAATTCCTCTATGGAGTGGAAGGAGTTGTCATTCAGAAATTCATTTAATTTCTTCTTAAATACTTGTTGGTTATCTGTCAGACTTTTGATACTATTTGGTAAGTGACCAAAGACTTTAGTGGCAGTATAATTCACCCCTTTCTGTGCCAAAGTCATATTTAATCTTGAATAGTGAAGATCATCCTTTCTCCTAGTATTGTAGTTATGCACACTGCTATTACTTTTGAATTGGGTTTGGTTGTTAATAACAAATTTCATAAGAGACTATATATACTGAGAAGCTACTGTGAATATCCTGATATCCTTAAACAAATGTCTGCAGGATGATCTTGGGTGGACTCCAGCTATTATTCTGATTACACGCTTTTGTGCAATAAATACTTTATACCTCAGTGATGAATTACCCCAAAATATGATGCCATATGCAAGCAATGAGTGAAAATAGGCGTAGTAATCTAATTTACTAAGATGTTTATCACCAAAACTTGCAATGACACTTATTGCATAAGTAGCTGAACTCAAAGTTTCAGCAGATCATCAGTGTGTTTCTTCCAATTTAATCTCTCATCAATGGACACACCTAAATATTTTGAATATTCTACCTTAGCTAAATGCTTCTCATTAAGGTCTATATTTATTAATGGCGTCATACCATATACTGTACGGAACTGTATGTACTGTGTCTTATCAAAATTCAGTGAGACTCCGTTTACAAGGAACCACTTAGTAATTTTCTGAAAGACGTTATTGACAATTTCACCAATTAATTCTTGTTTGTCAGGTGTGATTACTATACTTGTATCATCAGCAAGGAGAACTAACTTTGCCTCTTCATGAATATAGAATGGCAAGTCATTAATATATATTAAGAACAACAGAGGACCCAAGACCGACCCTTGTGGAACCCCATTCTTGATAGTTCCCCACTTTGAGGAATGTGCTGATCTTTGCATATTATGAGAACTGCTTATTTCAACTTTCTGCACTCTTCCAGTTAGTTACGAATTAAACCGTTTGTGCACTGTCCCACTCATGCCACAATACTTGAGCTTGTCTAGCAAAATTTCATGATTTACACAATCAAAAGCCTTTGAGAGATCACAAAAAATCCCAATGGGTGGTGTTCTGTAATTCAGATCATTCAAAATTTGATTGGTGAAAGTATATATGGCATTTCCTGTTGAAAAACCTTCCTGGAAACCAAACACATTTTGGTAGTACTTCATTTTTACAGATATGTAAAGCTACTCTTGAATACATTACTTTCTTAAAACGTTTGGATAAAGCTGTTAGAAGGGAGATTGGACGGTAGTTGTTGACATCAGATCTATCCCCTTTTTTATGCAAAGGTATAACACTAGCGTATTTCAGTCTATTGGGGAAAATGCCCTGTTCCAGAGAGCTATTACACAGGTAGCTGAGAATCTTGCTTATCTGTTTAGAACAAGCTTTTAGTATTTTGCTGGAAATGCCATCAATTCTATGTGTATTTTTGCTTTTAAGCAAGTATATTATTTTCCTAATTTCAGAGGGAGAAGTGGGTGAGATTTCAATCGTATCAAATTGCAAAGGTATGGCCTCTTTCATTAACAGCCTAGCATCTTCTAATGAACACCTGGATCCTACTATATCCACAACATTTAGAAAACGATTATTAAAAATATTTTCACCTTCTGACTTTTTGTTCATAAAGTTTTCATTCAGTTTGATGGTAATACTGTCTTCCTGTGCTCTTGGTTGACCTGTTTCTCTTTTAATAATATTTCAAATTGTTTTAATTTTATTATCAGAGTTGCTGATTTCAGACATGATACACATACTTCTGGATTTTTTAATAACTTTTCTTAATATATAGCACAGTAGTTTTTATAATGTTTGATAGTTTCTGGGTCACTACTCTTTCTTGCTGTCAGATACATTTCCCTTTTCCGGTTACATGGTATTTTTATACCCTTAGTAAGCCATGGTTTGTTACATGTTTTCTTACGAGTATATTTAACTATTTTCTTGGGGAAGCAGTTTTCAAATGCATTTACAAAAGTGTCATGAAATAAATTATATTTTAAATTGGCATCAGGTTCACGGTACACCTCATCCCAGTCTAACTCTTGTAGAGTTTCCCTGCAATTTGCAATTGTTAAATCGTTGACTGAACGTACTACTTTGGAGGACTGTTTAATACTGCTGACTGAAGCTATATTGTAACTTTATTGTAACTAAGTGTGCACCATGATCAGAAAGACCATTCTAAACAGGCTGAGCATTTATCTGGTTAAACTTACCTTGGTTTATAAAGAAGTTATCTATCAGTGAGCTGCTATCCTTTACCACCCGAGTAGGAAAATCAACAATGGGTGTCAAATTGAATGAACCAAGTAATACTTCAAAGTCATTTTTCCTATTACCATCTATCAGAGAATCTACATTGAAGTCCCCACAAATAATAATTTGCTTCCCCCTGCTGCCCCTCTTCAGGAACCGTACGTTTCTCTGGCCTCTCAACAGATACCCCTCCGTTGTGGTTGCACCTATCGTACGGCTATCTGTATCGCTGACGCACGCAAGCCTCCCCACCAACGGCAACGTCTACGGTTCATAGGGGGTTTAAAGTGAAATTGAGAGACCGTGTGGTACTGCAAACATGTTTGAAGATGTGTTAATAGATAAAAATTGTTAACCAGTTGATGTGGAACGTATTAAGAGATAACATCAGTAAAAATTTTTAGAAATGAATGTCTATTTTACAGCCAACCAGTGTGTCCGAGTGGTTGTAGGCGCTTCTATATGGAACCGCGCGTCCGCTACGGTCGCACGTTTGAATCCTGTCTCGGGCGTGGATGTGTGTGATGTCCTTAGGTTAGGTTTAAGTAGTTCTAAGTTCTATGGGACTTATGACCTCAGATGTTAAGTCCCATAGTGCTCAGAGCCATTTGAACCATTTTGTTTTGTTTGTTTTACATGTTTAACAATAGGATCATAAATGAGTGACTTGCTGATAGAGTTTTGCAGTGAGATGCGGGTGTGTCGTCCAAGTATGATTTGTCCCCATTCAGAGCAACGGGAGCTCAATAAGTGGCCATCTCCATGTGTCTACACGAGAGTGCACCGTTATTCATGTGGGAAAGTTGTATTTATGATGTCCAAAGAGACGGAATAATTGTGTATATGGTGGACTGTTCTGCGGAATTCCGTATGAGTGCACCGAAATATTATTTGAGTGTTAGAGGGACATTAAATGGAAGTGTAATAAGGGCATATGGACACGTAAAATGTAGTAAAGGAAAAGTAGGAAGTTTACATTAAAGCACATGAGAAAGAGGGTCATACATAAGGATATGGTTGTCGTGTTGATGAAGAGTGATTTTATATAATGTTTTAAATTCTTTATTTTTCCAGGTACCACTAATAAAAAAAAATGTAACTTTATTAAGATGAAAAGAAGAGACCACCAGAGAAAGGTAACAGGTAGCTGATCGAAAAAAGGGTGACAGAGAAGAGACGGTATTACTGAGTAAAACCATGAGAAAAAGTATGTGAAAGTGTGATTAAAATAAAATATAGTTAATTGCACTGAACTTGCTATGTGGTACAGGAAACACGCCAGGAGCATGAAATGAGCATGTGGCCCAGCTAATCATTCATTTGTCTATGTCTGGGGGTGCAGACACGCACTTTATTGTTCACAGATATTCACAATGACAGCCACGACATAACAAAGAGCCATGAGATTAGACGATCTTGTGACAACCATAACAGTAGTGGTTAGACTAGTATTAAACATCCGACTGCACAGTAGTTAAACACGTAGTTTAACGGATAGTTTAACAAGTAGTATTTGCAACTATTAACATTGGGATTTGGTGAGGATTATTTCTGTTATTGTATGAACAACTAACGAACATGTATTTTTATAGGTTTACAGGTGCCAACAGATATTTAATAATTCATCAACATAGGCCGAGGCGTATTACTTTATAATTAACATTAAATTTGTTCATTAAATCTTTCTTATAATAATACTAGTAAATACGTGAATGTCTTGGGTGATTGTACAATTCAAACAATAATAAATGTAAAGATAAATGACCTCACTAGTGAATGCATCTTAAAATGTTATATTTCATAAGTGGTCAAAATATTGTGTTATGTGTTGTATAGTATTTGTTGTAAATAGGAAACTAATTGTGGACATTAGTGAGCACAGGATGCAAAATTCTTTTCATGACATACTGGAAGCAACAGCACGGTGAGTGGATAGAACGGTCCACAAGCAAGGGGAGCTGTCAGTCATATCGCGGCGGATGTGGGCGGACACGGACGTGGGCTATGCATCGGCTACCCGAAGAACTCGGCCGGACGGCAGACAATGGCAGCAGGTAATGCAACCAGCGCAGCAGAGTGGTGTTTAACCGGCCACTAATGACTTCTTTCCACTGTTGTACTACACGATGGAGATGAGATAAAGCAATTGCGCACGTAAAACAGTCAATTAAGCTTACAGCGGAACTGCTAAGAGGTGTACGGAACTGTGAACTATATTTGCTTTTCTTCTGCGGTCCTCTGCCAGACAGACGCGTAATCTGCAGCAGTGAGTCAACTGGCATTGACTTCTGAGGAATCTGAGGCGCACACAATGACTCAAGTCACCAAACAGATAACCTAGCTGTCCGCAATTACTGATATCCTTATCCAAAATACCATAGTTATATCAAGAGTAAGAAGTTACATGAAGATCAATAAAGTAGGGACACAAACATAGTAAAAGAAGAAACATGAAGAACTGAAGACTAGATACAATTACAATTATCTTAGCTGATGCAGAAGAATTCTAGGTGACCTATACGATCTTTTCTGACTTTACCTCCGTTATACTGAGGCAAATTCGACGAAAAATTGGTTGTTTCAAATCACACACCCACATACCTGGCTGTATAATCTGAGGATCCTTCCACATCATTAATTCTGCGAGAGATTGGTAACGTGACAGGACCAACAATCGGCTGAGGGTCCAAAGATTCACTTGTAATGGGCAACATGTCCCATTTCAAATAATCTTCATGTCCTAAACTTCACAAAAAAAACTGTAACTTCCATAACCATACACAAATGAAGACGAAAGAGTCTGACTCTTGATAAAAAGTGTGCATAATGTAGTTAACACTGAACAGTTACACCCACAAACTAACAGTTTCTGATATCTGTCGTTGTGTAAACAGTTTGTACCTATTTTTCAGGCTAGTCTTAAGAAGATATTTGTGTATGTATTCATGTAAAATATTGTTTGACATTGTCTTTGATAATGATGGGATGTCCTTCACTGTTTTTATATTTTTCCGTATTTCCAGAATTTTACTTGTGTATGTATTTATGTAAAATTATTGTTTGTCATTTTCTTTGTTAATGATGCTATGTCATTTACTGTTTTATATATTTGTGTATTTCCAGAATTTCATTTGTGTATGTATTTAGGTAAAATCATTGTTTGTCGTTTCCTTCGTTAATGTTGCTATGGGTTTCAATGTTTATATATATTACATTTCTATACACTGTGAACAAACACATTAGTCAAAATTGGTGGTTGATCCGAACTCTTACTACAAATATTAGTTATTACTGTAAATGTAAATGCAGTTTGTCAAACAGTGCTTTAGAATATAAGACTTTGGAAATGTTTAAAAGGTATACCTGTTAATGAAAATTACGTAGAATGTTTCAAAGAATTTTATGTAATTGTATAATGACCAATAGATAACCTCTTGAATATTTGGCGTAACTACCTGTTTTGCATATCAATGGCTAAATCAAGAACATGTAATTTATTGGACAAACACTTTCAAAAGATAAGGATACTTTACTTTAATATTTCTTGCCTCAACCTATGTCTTAGGGACGGATGAATGACAGAGGGCGTGGGCCTGAAGTCTAAAGAAAGATGGGAACTGCTATTTTTCAAATAGAATAAAATTGTTCTAGTGATAGTTAAATTCTTTTGATATTGTATAATCCAATTGTAATGTCTCGGAACAATGTTCCAAACATAAGCAGTAGACAGACTACAATAAACATGTAATAAGTAAATTTATTGCAGTAAACCCATGCAAGAACGCAGAATGACTGTGGAAGTACATATCGTGATTCAAATGTCCCTCTGTCCTCGTATTCTGACTAGTTCACTTGTACAGAAATTGATGGTTACATGATTCTGTACTGGGTGAGATAATACTGTAAGAATTACCCCATGCTAGTACAAAAAAGTTCATAAGGTGGGGGTATTGTAAGGTGGCTATAATTTCACACGTTACAAGCACTCATCCACATACTTTGCCGTGAACTACAATCACAGTTAGGTATCATTTAATAGGTTGTACATTGTATATATGGACATTTAAAAGAGACTGAAATTGTCACGTACACCTTGTAAATAATTGTTAATGCTTATTTCATGAAAGGTGACGGAGTGTCTTTATTACAAAAACGGCGTAATGAATGATTGCTCATACTAGTAGAGTTTGGAACGCCAGTGGAAATGAAACGGCAGGCGAAACTCAAGCCCTGGGTGGAAGGCCCACACAAGTGTGTTGGTCCGGCTTAAACACAGGAAGTAGCAAGACGGTCATTGAGACACCTGAGCGCTGGGGCACAATAGAGTCGCGACCGTCTCCTATTGTACTAGGGCCGCAAGGATAACTGGATAATACTTCCGAACTTTGCGAATCTTGGACGCAGCTGACAGGAAGGAGGAAGCTTCACATCGGAAACCACGCAGGCTGGGTTGTTTCCCAGGATTTTTACTCAGAAGCTTTGTTGGTACAGACGGACTTGGCTGTCTTCGTTGACAACAGAGTTTATAGTTAGAACAGTTAGGCACTGTATTGGTGCGAACCTATAAAATTCTGGACTTCACCTCCGGGTTGGAAGTCGTCGTTAAGTACGCAGCGGTCAGTAATTGAGAGCACTTCATCTGCCTATTCTTACGTGGAGACATTATCTGACCGTCCTTGTGGCTGGGAGTTCGCGTTTCTCGTCTGTAGAACACAGAGAGCAGAAGACAGTATTAGAGTATATTAGTCAGAGGATCGCCTTCTGCCGTCCTAGTTTTTGAAAGAGTTTATTTGTGGCTGGTGTTCTTCCATCGACGCAGACGAGTACGAGAACCATGACTTTCATGCGCCGGACGCAGTACATATGGTGATATCGTAAATTGCTTCGGTTTATTAGGGCTACAAAAGGTAAACAGCTGTGTTCACGTTAGTTTATATTCACTGAGGTCCCACACCAGTGTAGTTCCTACTCTATATTGTCGCACAGATGACAAAATGGTAGATATCGAAATAGACGACAGAGGGATACAGAAACAATTAAAATCGCTCAAAAGAAGAAATGCCGCTGGACCTGATGGGATACCAGTTCGATTTTACACAGAGTACGCGAAGGAGCTTGCCTACCTTCTTGCAGCGGTGTACCGTAGGTCTCTAGAAGAGCGTAGCGTTCCAAAGGATTGGAAAAGGGACAGGTCATCCCCGTTTTCAAGAAGGGACGTCGATCAGTTGCAGAATTTTGGAACACGTATTATGTTCGAGTATAATGACTTCTCTGGAGACTAGAAATCTACTCTGTAGGAATCAGCATGGGTTTCGAAAAGGCGGTCGCGTGAAACCCAGCTCGCGCTATTCGTCCACGAGACTCAGAGGGCCATAGACACGGGTTCACAGGTAGATGCCGTGCTTCTTGACTTCCGCAAGGCGTTCGATACAGTTCCCCACAGTCGTTTAATGAACAAAGTAAGAGCATATGGACTATCAGACCAATTGTGTGATTGGATTGAAGAGTTCCTAGATAACAGAACGCAGCATGTCATTCTCAATGGAGAGAAGTCTTCCGAAGTAAGAGTGATTTCAGGTGTGCCGTAGGGGAGTGTCGTAGGACCGTTGCTATTCACAATATACATAACTGACCTGGCGGATGACACCGTAAGTTCACTGAGGCTTTTTGCGGATAATGCTGTGGTATATCGAGAGGTTGTAACCATGGAACATTTTAAAAATGTAACAACATTGCTGTATTAGGAATAGGCGGTCAGTTAATATACTTTTATTCCCTTGGTATCTACATTTGTAATACCAGGAACTGACTGGCAGCCGACTGATTCCTTGTTTAATACTTAATTTAAGATATAAAAATGTTTATTGAGGTATAACTATGAAGGGAGACATGGCACAATGTTGATGTGTATTCATCTGCTCTTTGTTGATGACAATGGTGGAGGTTTATGGTCACTGTAGGTAAGGAATTTACATCTAGTAGGTATTATAGAAAAAGCAACAATGGCGGCTTTGTTTGAGGAGAAGGGATTCACATGTGGATTATAGGAATTCGGATATGGGTGGGCTTGCACTAAGGCAATAAAAAAGTTGTATTGGGAAATACTGATTCCAGAAAGAAATATGAAAATTTTTTAACAAATTACTCCTGGCCACTGAACAGAACACTTTGTTCAGTTTTTTGAGCGGAGCAGGGGACTATGTAAGTAGACTGTTTATATGTTTGTATTGTGGTAGCGCTATGCAGCGCTCTGGGCTATATTAAAATTTCTGACAGCACTGTGCACAGTCTGTAAGAGGCTCTCTCTGGCTGGTCGGACTTGCAGTTGGAGGTGAACAGCCAGCAGCGATGGAGGTAGGAAGTTATTAGTTTGCATTGAACGAGGTTTGAGGTTTGAAGTGTTAGCGGAAGCGGAAGCTCTGACTGTGTCTGACATGGAGACTGAATATTATTCATGCTTATATAATATTTGGAACAGGATGTCACGGACGATTGTATGTTTGATTTGAACTGGATGTCATATTATTAAGGTAAAAATACAT
The DNA here is from genome assembly GCF_023864275.1 of Schistocerca cancellata. Classification (NCBI taxonomy): domain Eukaryota; kingdom Metazoa; phylum Arthropoda; class Insecta; order Orthoptera; family Acrididae; genus Schistocerca; species Schistocerca cancellata. Next base: position 919,257,964 of record NC_064628.1, on the reverse strand, counting down.
TGTATGCTTTGCAACAAAATCTTTACTTTGCTAACTACGTCACTATAAGTAGTTAGAGCCTTCAGTAGTTAGAATCTTTTATTTAGCTAGCTCTATTGGCGCTTGCTGTAATGCAGTAGTTCGTGTAATGAAGATTTTTGTGAGGTAAGTGACTTATTACAGTGTATGGACTAGTGTCAGGATTTCTTCTAATCAGGGCCATTCTTTCGTATTAATTATTTGAAGTCAGGTTACCAATTTTAAAGCAGTCATTTTGTGTTTCCTTGAATATTGTGAATAATTAATGAATAGGAAAAGTTTGAGTTCTGTTAGTCAGGGCAGATTCTGTAGGTCAGAAATGAAACAATAAAGACAAGCAAAGAGACAGTATAGTCAAAATCACACAGCAATTTAAGTAATAAATTTAATTAGGAAGTGTCAACAGTATTGAGAAAATTTAGAGAAGCTGACTGCCGATCGATGCTACTACTATAAATTGCGCAGAACAGTTTTGCTATCACCGACATACATCTACATCTACATACATACTCCGCAATCCACCATACGGTGCGTGGCGGAGGGTATCTTGTACCACAACTAGTATCTTCTCTCCCTGTTTCACTCCCAAACAGAACGAGGGAGAAATGACTGCCTATATGCCTCTGTACGAGCCCTAATCTCTCTTACGTTAGCTTTGTGGTCTTTCCGCAAAATATAAGTTGGCGGCAGTAAAATTGTACTGCAGTCAGCCTCAAATGCTGGTTCTCTAAATTTCCTCAGTAGCGATTCACGACAAGAACGCCTCCTTTCCTCCAGAGATCCCACCCGAGTTCCTGAAGTATTTCCGTAACACTCGCGTGATGATCGAACCTACCATAACAAATCTAGCAGCCCGCCTCTGAATTGCCTCTATGTCGTCCCTCAATCCGACCTGATAGGGATCCCAAACGCTCGAGCAGTACTCAAGAATAGGTTGTATTAGTGTTTTATAAGCGGTCTCCTTTACAGATGAACCACATCTTCCCAAAATTCTACCAATGAACCGAAGACGACTAACCGCCTTCCCCACAACTGCCATTACATGCTTGTCCCACCTCATATCGCTCTGCAATGTTACGCCCAAATATCTAATCGACGTGACTGTGTCAAGCGCTACACTACTAATGGAGTATTCAAACATTACAGGATTCTTTTTCCTATTCATCTGCATTACCTGTCTTGTAAGGCAAGTAAAGACAAAATAAAGATATTAGGGCTTGTATAGCGCCTTAGTACTGGAGCAAGATGCACTCTGACTTGCGCTATAATGTGGCTTGTGGACCTTGCATGTAGGTGCAGACATTGAGAAAAGGCAGAAATTGCTTCCAAAACGACAGCGAACATACCAATTGGAGCTCTTGTTTCAATTGGTATGCTACAATAGCTACCTTAGTTAAGCATCACCTTACTGTTATAACAGACATGTATCCAAGCCTCTGTAATACCCATGGAAACCAGTGTCTCTCGAGATATACGGACAGAGATCTGTCCTGGTAAATCCTACCATACTATCGTTCTGTAATTACAGATACGGTGCAGATTGTAGTGCAGCCTTAATACAGCGCCGTTGTGTTTCTCCAGCTGTCAAGAGGAAACGTAAATAACTGAAAAATAAAAGACACAAAAGATTCAAATATTTGTTTAGTATAACACAAAGAAGTAGTCAAATGTACATAAGAGTGATGAAAGATGTTCCAAGGCACTGCTCACATTTGAATTTTGATGGCCTCAACAGAGGGGATGAAGACAGAAATAGAGTATGAAATTTAAAGTTTACATTTACATTTGCATTTATACTTCGCAAGCCACCCAACGGTGTGTGGCGGACGGCACTTTACGTGCCACTGTCGTTACCTCCCTTTCCTGTTCCAGTCGCGTATGGTTCGCGGGAAGAACGACTATCTGAAAGCCTCCGCGTTCTTGAATCTCTCTAATTTTACATTCGTGGTCTCCTCTGGAGGTATGAGCAGTGGGAAATAATATCTTCGATACCTCATCCAGAAACGTACCCTCTCGAAACCTGGACAGCAAGCTACACCGCGATGCAGAGCGCCTCTCTTACAGAGTCTGCCACTTGAGTTTGCTAAACATCTCCGCAACGCTATCATGTTTACCAAATAACCCGGTGACGAAACTCGCCGCTCTTCTTTGGATCTTCTCTATATCCTCTGTCAACCGGATCTGGTACGGATCCCATACTGATGAGTAATACTTAAGTATAGGTCGAACGAGTGTTTTGTAAGCCACCTCCTTTGTTGATGGACTACATTTTCTAAGGACTCTCCCAATGAATCCCAACCTCGCACCCGCCTTACCAAAAATTAATTTTATATGATCATTCCACTTCAAATCATTTCGTACGCATACTCCCAGATATTTTACAGAGGTACCTACTACCAGTGTTTGTTCCGCTATCATATAATCATACAATAAAGGATCCTTCTTTCTATGTATTCGCAGTACATTACATTTGTCTATGTTAAGGGTCAGTTGCCACTCTCTGCACCAAGTGCCTATCCGCTGCAGATCTTCCTGCATTTCGCTGCAATTTTCTAACGCTGCATCTTCTCTGTATACTACAGCATCATCCGCGAAAAGCCGCATGGAACTTCCGACACTATCTACTAGGTCATTTATATAAATTGTGAAAAGCAATGGTCCCATTACACTCTCTTGTGGCACGCCAGAGGTTACTTTAACGTCTGTAGACGTCTCTCCATTGATAACAACATGCTGTGTTCTGTTTGCAAAAAACTCTTCAATCTAGCCACACAGCTGGTCTGATATTCCGTAGGCTCTTACTTTGTTTATCAGGCGACAGTGCGGAACTGTATCGAACGCTTTCCGAAAGTCAAGGAAAATAGCATCACCTGGGAGCCTGTATCTAATATTTTCTGGGTCTCATGAACAAATAAAGTGAGTTGGGGCTCACACGATTGCTGTTTCCGGAATCCGTGTTGATTCCTACACAGTAGATTCTGGGTTTCCAAAAACGACATGATACTCTAGCAAAAAACATGTTCTAAAATTCTACAACAGATCGACGACACAGATATAGGTCTATAGTTTTGCGCATCTGCTCGACGACCCTTCTTGAAGACTGGGACTACCTGTGCCATTTTCCAATCATTTGGAACCTTCCGTTCCTCTAGAGAATTGCGGTACACGGCTGTTAAAAGGGGGGCAAGTTCTTCCGCGTACTCTGTGTAGAATCGAATTGGTATCCCGTCAGGTCCAGTGGACTTTTCTCTGTTGAGTGATTCCAGTTGCTTTTCTATTCCTTGGACACTTATTTCGATGTCAGCCATTTTTTCGTTTGTGCGAGGATTTAGAGAAGGAACTGCTGTGCGGTCTTCCTCTGTGAAACAGCTTTGGAAAAAAGTGTTTAGTATTTCAGCTTTACGCGTGTTATCCTCTGTTTCAATGCCTTCATCATCCCGGAGTGTCTGGATATGCTGTTTCGAGCCACTTACTGATTTAACGTAAGACCAGAACATCCTAGGATTTTCTGTCAAGTTGGTACATAGAATTTTACTTTCGAATTCACTGAACGCATCACACATAGCCCTCCTTACGCTAACTTTGACATCGTTTAGATTCTGTTTGTCTGAGAGGTTTTGGCTGCGTTTAAACTTGGAGTGAAGCTCTCTTTCCTTTCGCAGTAGTTTCCTAATTTTGTTGTTGTACCACGGTGGGTTTTTCCCGTCCCTCACAGTTTTACTCGGCACATATCTGTCTAAAACGCATTTTACGATTGCCTAGAACTTCTTCCATAAACACTCAACATTTTCAGTGTCGGAACAGAAATTTTCGTTTTGATCTGTTAGGTAGTCTGAAATCTGCCTTCTATTACTCTTGCTAAACAGATAAACCTTCCTCCCTTTTTTTATATTCCTATTAACTTCCATATTTAGGGATGCTGCAACGGCCTTATGATCACTGATTCCCTGTTCTGCACATACAAAGTCGAAAAGTTCGGGTCTGTTTGTTATCAGTAGGTCCAAGATGTTATCTCCACGAGTCGGTTCTCTGTTTAATTGCTCGGGGTAACGCTGCTACATCTCACCTACTATCATCATGGTTCCTGAATTCTTACATATAATGTTCACGGAAGTAACTTACTTTAATACCTGCTGTTCTTTACTTGGAAATATCAATTATAATTAGAGACGACCAGTTAACTCTCTTACTTAGTTTCCACTTACAGAAAATTATTACAGATTTTATTACAACCAGACACACCTTCCACAGATGTTATTGAGCCTTGTAGGGAGCTAAAAGTATGAGGTACTTTTATGGTTCTTAGCTCATAGAAACGGCATGTTGGGAGTTGAAAGCAACTGGCGATCCCATCCCTTAGGAAATCTTGCCAGACAGGTCCACAGCTGTACAGGGCGGTCAGGGGAGCTCCTACTCGAGGCAGGGCTCCAGCAGAACAATGCTGCGATACCTGCCGTGGCGCCAGCAGAAGGCTGGTGTGATGGTCTGAAGGAATGTGTCTAAGCAGTGGTGTCATAAACTGGGCATTGTGTGCAGAGCCACATGTAACAAAAATTCACAAGTTTTCGTGTACACTGATACTGCAAGTAGGTCAGTGAACCACCTCCCACAGCTGCCTTGGGTGTAGAAGAAAAATGTTTGGAGATACTAAAAACCGCCAAGACACAGGCGATTTAGATAAAGATATTTGAGATTGTATCTATTAGCTTCTTGCTGTGGGAAGTGACATCATTTCGGAGAAAACATCTCTTTCCCCATTCGGAAAACTTAAAAAAAAACAGTAATTTGCTGTTTCTTTTTTTTCAGAGACGCAGGTTTCTTAACTCTGGCCCTAGTTAAACATGAGTTTGTGCTGTCATGTGGGAGGGGAGATTAGCGCGTCTAGAGCCCTGTGAGTTGCTCAAGACGGCGTGAAGGTGGTGCCGTTTGTGCACTTCATGCGCAAATGGATTTTTTTCCTGGAGAGATGAAAAGCACTCGCGTGCGGACTTTGTTCTGGAAGAGCTTCTGGTCGAAGCTCTGGTATGTGTGCTGGGTACTTGGGACATGTCCTAAGACTGACTTCACTTGCGAGTAGTTTAGACTGGGGGCCTCTGGCGAAGCTTTTACTGCACCGACAGTGTGACTTCAATCGTCTTGGACTAATTTTTGCTGAGGGAAACTTATTCTTTTTTGGTTTACCAGTCTTGACGTTTGGTATCGTTGTGCGCACTATCGTATAAGTGAGCCAAACTGATCCTTGGTACAACCAGCAAACGGGCGTGGCACACACTGAAATCTACTGTGATTTCAGGACTCTGGTAGAGATGAAATTTGCGATCTGCCTTCCTGATCCCTAGACTGTGAGATTTTTGCATTTCTTTCGTGGCCGCGATCAATTCATAGGTGTCGCCTCCATGTCTCACCTTCGCCTCACACATCCTGCCAGCTGCAAGTTACATCGCCACATGAAGCAGAGAGGTTAATGTACTGTCGTTCCTGCGTTGTCAGGGCATACAGATCTCAATCGCCACTTGCTCTCAGCTGCACCTATCTAGAGAAACTACAGTAGATTTGATAAATCAAAGTATGCTCTTCGTGAGATCGCTTCAGTTTGCATTATCCACATTTTTAGGGCCAGGGTACTTGACTCACTCCACTAGTTATACTGTCTCTGTCACACAGGTCTTTGTCCAGTGTAGTCTTGAATCACCTGTTAATTGTTTACAGTATTGAAACAATAATTTATTTTGCATAATTTAAGTCTGTTTTAAAGAAAAAATAAATGTTATTAGAACACTGAAATTATGCCAACATTGTCAGTTATTTAAACAGTCCCCACTAGGGTTACCTTTCAATATCACATTCGTCTTTCATCTTCTGTGTGCAATAATATCTGTATGAGGCACTGTAATTAACTAGTGACAATTGTAATGAAAATATCTGTCAGCAAATTGCTAATTTGGGCAATACAAGATTGTATTCCAAGCACACACTCTCTATCCTTGAGAATGTATGATCCCATTGACATTGGCTGTAAAACAAGAGCCGGCCGAAGTGGCCGAGCGGGTAAAGGCGCTACAGTCGCAGGTTCGAATCCTGCCTCGGGCATGGATGTGTGTGATGTCGTTAGGTTAGTTAGGTTTAAGTAGTTCTAAGTTCTAGGGGACTTATGACCACAGCAGTTGAGTCCCATAGTGCTCAGAGCCATTTGAACCATTTTTTTGTAAAACAAGGAATATCTTAAGATACAACTTAGTATTAGGAAAAATCTCAAAACGAAATTTTAAACGTGGGTACAATGAAGGCAACTTCAGGAATGAAGGAAGACGGATTTCTATTACCGTAAGGTTAACGTGAGTTATGATCTGTGTCACTTGATAGGAATAAACAATTTTAGAGTTACCAAGCGATTTGCCAATTAATATTAGAAGGCGATAAAGGATAACCACAGGATGAAATGAATAAAGAACACGATTGTGTAGTGATAAATGAGATTTAATGCTACACTGGAGCTCGGATCCAAATTTCCTGCATTTCAACGGCATTTGCGTTAACCACTACGCTACCTGATGTAGTGTAATAAATATATAATGTACCGAATCGACTGTGAGAAAGCTAAGTGGCAAAGACGTTATCTGAGAGACTCTATGATAATTATATCGTTGACTCGGGATATTACTCTCTCTGTGGTTTTACTCGTAACTAAGGGTAAGTAGAGTTTTCTGTTCACTTCTTTTGATGTTATGTGGAGAATTGTACAAGAAACACAATAAACCGTTATTATTTCATGAGAACAAAGGTGAGCTTCACGACCTTTATTAGTATTTTTGGAAGTATTGAAACAGCAGAATTGTTTCAGATAGAATGCGACGTGTACGGGAAGAGACGTGGACTACAGCACTCGAACCTGCAATCTCATGTATGAATAGTTGCTAAAAATATCCAGCCGTCTCTCCCAAGACTCTTCATACGCGGAACAAACAGTAATTCTTTTAACAGCACTATCAGAGACAATTTTATCACGTTGTTACGATCTTTTACTGCGAGCATAATACATCGACAACAGAAAAAAAAGAATTAGACAAACACATAAAAGAATCTACCACACTGAGTCCGCCCCAAGGGCTTAACCAAACTTCCAGGACCTATAACGATTCTGTGTTTAATTTCGGAATACATGTACTAAAGATTCCGTCACTGGGTTCATGGAAATTGCATTATTTTGGGAATGGAGAAGGAGGAGAATCTGTCGTTCATGGAAATTGCATTATTTTGGGAATGGAGAAGGAGGAGAATCTGTCGTATAAGAGTTGGAAAATCGCGGATGGGAAAATCAGCGCCAATGAAAGTTGGCCTCGAACGTGAAGCCTGATCAGGCAGCTTCATTTTTAAAATGAACGCTTACGAAGATTAGGATATGATTCGAGTCATGGTCCTACGTTACATTTCAAACCAGGTTTCGAATCCCAGTGTGGTAAAAATTTTTAATTGTAAATACATACTCATTAAACATAAGTTCAACTTACGTGAACGATCTGCACTGATATCATTTCACTTCGTTGTTTCTTCACTTCTTTCATCCAGATCAATTCATTTATTTCATTTCATTGCATAAAATCAGTTTCAAATGAAGAAGAGTACAGGGGATTTAGTCCCACAATAAATGATATTCAAATAGTTTAAGTACAAAGTACCCTGATTTTTTTATGAGAATCGGCCTAAAAATTAACTACTGATGCATGGAAAAATGGAGGGAAATTGATATTATGGAGATTTATTTATAAACTGAGAACACGAAGGACTAAGGTTATCCTCTGTCTGGTTGGGTATCACGTATGCATAGCCAAAAATTCTGGAGCGCTGTATGCTGGAGACATGATTGCAGAAGGAGTTGAGATGGTGATGTTATAGGCACGCAAATGTGACTGCAGAAGGAGCTCAAGTACTCCATCAATCATTTCATCAAAGAGTGCTAGTATTAAACTGGAGGCGCTAAGGCATGGTTGTGGAAGGAGTCATGTTATCCTTCAAGTAGCTCGTCAATGGGAGGTGATGGGTAGGTTTCGTTGAAAATCGATAAGTTCAGATAGTGTTGCAGAAGAACTCCAGGTAGTCCCCCAAATAGTCCACTAAAAGGAGGCGATGGATGGGGCAGCATTTATTGAAGCTTAAGACACTCAGATGTGATTGCGTAAGGTGTTCAGGTAATTCCTCAAGCAGCCAATGAATTGGTGTTGAAGCTGAAGGGGTTAAGATGTAATTGAAAGAGTAGAGGTAATCTGTCAAGCATTCGCTCAAGGTGGATTAGGAGTTGCTGAAGGTGTAGAAATGCATCCAGAAGGAGTGCTTGTAGTCCCTCTAACAGTCCGCCAATGGAGGTATGTGTGACTGAAACTGGAATCACTCAGATATGATTCCAGAAGGAATCTAGCTAGTCCTTCAAAAGAAGTCCGCCGAGGGTTGGCGAGTTACTGTTGAAGTCGTAGACGCTCAGGTAGTCCAGGTACCCCCCAAGTAGTCCGCCAAAGAGGGCCAGGTACAGATCAAATGGAAGACGTTCAGACACGGTTGCAGAACGAGCTTGTTCAGTAACATAAGCAGTGTCGCAGAAGGCGCATTGTTGTGGCAATCGGGGACGGTCAGACGTGGTTGCAGAAAGAATCGGTGTAGTCGCACAGGCAGTCTGTCCAGGGCGACCAGGTGTTGTTGAAGTGGGCAGGATCGGCAAGTGAGTTCTGCAGCAGCAGGTCTGCCTGCCGCACCCAGGGCGTCCGCAGGGCGACGAGGCGCTCCAGCAGGAAGTCTTTCAGCAGCGGCTGGCTGCCGGCCACCACGCCCTCCTGCTCGCAGGGGTCCTCCCGCAGGTTGAAGAGGCACGCGTCGTAGCTGGACCTGGGCACGCACCGCGGCGTCGACGAGCTGGAGGCGCAGCTGACGGTGGCGTCGCGGCGCAGCCGCAGCATGGCGTCTACAGGCGTCGCGGCGCCCAAGGCTAGCGACACTGCGCGCCCGCAGGGGCTCGACGCTACGGCCTCGGGGTCGTAAGGCGGCGTGCGGGCTGCGTCCTCTCTCCCAGAGGCGCCGAAGAAGCCGTCCAGCGAGCCGTTCTGCAGCGTTCCTGCAGGTCGTAATTACTTTGTAGTTACTTTATCTGCCTATCTCCTAACTGCATCCCCCCCCCCCCTGTAGTGGGACGAAATTGAAGCGTCACCCATCCACCAGTGTCAGCCCAGTTTGCAGGTGAATATAAGTTTAATTTAGTTTTTGTTTATGTATTTTTGTAATATTTTGTAATGGTTGTGAATTGCCTAAAGTTTTGTATTTTTTTTATGTTTCATGTACGGAGAGGGCGGCGCAACGAACGGAGACAGCATCTTCGCTGCCGCGACCAGAGAGAAAATTGCTGGCCACTATACGTCGCGGGTCGACAGCCAAAGAGCAACAGGAGATCCTGGAACCGAGTTGTTGCGTCGTGCTTCTAAAAATTGATAAATGAAAATATGTAATTTTTTTGTACAACAATGATATCATAGGAAGTTTAATCTTATTGAAAATGTTACTCCTATCTCGTCAAGGCTCAGGTTCACGTCTGTATGTAGGAAGATAATAAACTGGTGGATGCTATTAAAGTTGAAATACGTGTTCTGAGGATTTATTTATGAAGAATTATGTGAATGAATTAATAATATATTTGACGAGATTATTGAATTTTGACAGTGTTCATCGCGACTTTGAATCTCAAAGTTTATTTAATGTAGTTCTAATATCGATTAAATCAAGATAAAGTGTATCAATATAATTTCTGAGGAGAAACAAATTGAAAAAGTTTACGCAAAACAATTGGCCCGAGTAACGTAATTCTGTGCATACGACTCAAATGATGTTTTACAGTTTCGTTCAAGAACCATTCTGAGACAATTTAAAAAGAATATAAATAATTTTGACGTGGGTTGTAAATGACGTGGGTGACGAAATCTGCACATGGTCATATATCAAAAGAAAACCATTTATAAAAACTTACGTCGTTACACTACAACCCCCCCCCCCCCAAATCTCTCCCCGGTGTTGCTCAGACACGAGAACCTGCACTACTACACACGCACGCACACACACACAAATAAACAAATGCACACAGACTAGCACAGATAGATCTTAGAAGAGGAGGTCACGACGTTGGGATCACGGATTCACTTCAAACTTCGTACACCTTTAATAGGCCATTAGAACAATACCTGGTGGTCCACTGATCGTGACCGGGCCAAATATCTCACGAAATAAGCGTCAAACGAAAAAAACTACAAAGAACGAAACTTGCCTAGCTTGAAGGTGGAAACCAGATGGCGCTATAGTTGGCCCGCTAGATGGCACTGCCTTAGGTCAAACGGATATCAACTGCGTTTTTTAAAAATAGGAACCCCCATTTTTTATTACATATTCGTGTAATACGTAAAGAAATATTAATGTTTTAGTTGGACCACTTTCTTCGCTTCGTGATAGATGGCACTGTAATAGTCACAAACACATGGCTCACAATTTTAGACGAACAGCTGGTAACAGGTATGTTTTTTAAATTAAAATACAGAACGTAGGTACGTTTTAACATTTTATGTCGGTTGTTCAAATGTTATACATGTACCTTTGTGAACTTATCATTTCTGAGAACTCACGCTGCTACAGCGTGATGACCAGGAAATACCACATTAATGCAATAAATGCTCAAAATGATGTCCGTCAACCCCAATGCATTTGGCAGTAAGTGTAGCAACATTCCTCTCAACAGCGAGTAGTTCGCGTTCCGTAATGTTCGCACATGCAAGGACAATGAGCTGTTGTCAGGCGTTGTCGGTGGATCACGACAGCAAATATCCTTTAACTTTCCCCACAGAAAGGAATCCGGGGACGTCAGATCCGGTGAACGTGCGGCCCATAGTATGGTGCTTCGACAACCAATCCACCTGTCATGAAATATGCTATTCAATACCGCGTCAACCGCACGCGAGCTATGTGCCAGACATCCATCATGTTGGAAGTACATCGTCATTCTGTCATGCAGTGAAACATCTTGTAGTAACATCGGTAGAACATTACGTAGGAAATCAGCATACATTGTATCATTTAGATTGCCATCGATAAAATAGGGGCCAATTATCCTTCGCCCCATAATGCCGCACCACATATTAACCCGCCAAGGTCGCTGAAGTTCCACTTGTTGCAGCCATCGTGGATTTTCCGTTGCCCAATAGTGTATATTATGCTGGTTTACGTTACCGCTATTGATGAGTGACGCTGCGTCACTAAATAGAACGCGTACGAAAAATCTGTCGTAGTCCCGTAATTTCTATTGTGCCCAATGGTAGAGCTGTACACGACGTTCAAAGTCGTCGCCATGCAATTCTTGGTGCATAGAAATATGGTACGGATGCAAACGATGTTGATGTAGCATTCTCAACACCGACGTTTTTTTCACGATTCTCGCGCAATTTGTCTGCTACTGACGTGCGGATTAGCCGCGACAGCAGCTAAAACACCTACTTGGGCATCATCATTTGTCGCAGGTTGTGGTTGATGTTTCACATGTGGCTGAACAGTTCCTGTTTCCTTAAATATCGTAACTATCTGGCGAACGGTCAGGACACTTGGATGATGTCGTCCAGGATACCGAGCAGCATACATAGCACACGCCTATTGGGCATTTTGATCACAATAGCCATACATCAGCACGATGTCGACCTTTTCCGCAATTGGTAAACGGACCATTAAAAAACACAGGTAATGTATCATGAAGCAAATATCATCCGCACTGGCGGAATGTTGTTTGTGAGTAATATAGCGCCATCTATCACAAAGCGAAAAAAGTGATCCAACTAAAACATTCATATTTCTTTACGTACTACACGAATATGCAATAAAAATGAGGTTCCTTTTTAAAACACGCAGTTGATATCTGTTTGACCTATGACAGCGCCATCTAGCGGGACAACCGTAGCGCCATCTGGTTTCCTTCTTCAAGCTAGACAAGTTTCGCTCTTTGTAGTTTTATCTTTTGATGCTTATTTCGTAAGATACACTCCTGGAAATTGAAATAAGAACACCGTGAATTCATTGTCCCAGGAAGGGGAAACTTTATTGACACATTCCTGGGGTCAGATACATCACATGATCACACTGACAGAACCACAGGCACATAGACACAGGCAACAGAGCATGCACAATGTCGGCACTAGTACAGTGTATATCCACCTTTCGCAGCAATGCAGGCTGCTATTCTCCCATGGAGACGATCGTAGAGATGCTGGATGTAGTCCTGTGGAACGGCTTGCCATGCCATTTCCACCTGGCGCCTCAGTTGGACCAGCGTTCGTGCTGGACGTGCAGACCGCGTGAGACGACGCTTCATCCAGTCCCAAACATGCTCAATGGGGGACAGATCCGGAGATCTTGGTGGCCAGGGTAGTTGACCTACACCTTCTAGAGCACGTTGGGTGGCACGGGATACATGCGGACGTGCATTGTCCTGTTGGAACAGCAAGTTCCCTTACCGTTCTAGGAATGGTAGAACGATGGGTTCGATGACAGTTTGGATGTACCGTGCACTATTCAGTGTCCCCTCGACGATCACCAGTGGTGTACGGCCAGTGTATGAGATCGTTCCCCACACCATGATGCCGGGTGTTGGCCCTGTGTGCCTCGGTCGTATGCAGTCCTGATTGTGGCGCTCACCTGCACGGCGCCAAACACGCATACGACCATCATTGGCACCAAGGCAGAAGCGACTCTCATCGCTGAAGACGACACGTCTCCATTCGTCCCTCCATTCACGCCTGTCGCGACACCACTGGAGGCGGGCTGCACGATGTTGGGGCGTGAGCGGAAGACGGCCTAACGGTGTGCGGGACCGTAGCCCAGCTTCATGTAGACGGTTGCGAATGGTCCTCGCCGATACCCCAGGAGCAACAGTGTCCCTAATTTGCTGGGAAGTGGCGGTGCGGTCCCCTACGGCACTGCGTAGGATCCTATGGTCTTGGCGTGCATCCGTGCGTCGCTGCGGTCCGGTCCCAGGTCGACGGGCACGTGCACCTTCCGCCGACCACTGGCGACAACATCGATGTACTGTGGAGACCTCACGCCCCACGTGTTGAGCAATTCGGCGGTACGTCCACCCGGCCTCCCGCATGCCCACTATACGCCCTCGCTCAAAGTCCGTCAACTGCACATACGGTTCACGTCCACGCTGTCGCGGCATGCTACCAGTGTTAAAGACTGTGATGGAGCTCCGTATGCCACGGCAAACTGGCTGACACTGACGGCGGCGGTGCACAAATGCTGCGCAGCTAGCGCCATTCGACGGCCAACACCGCGGTTCCTGGTGTGTCCGCTGTGCCGTGCGTGTGATCATTGCTTGTACAGCCCTCTCGCAGTGTCCGGAGCAAGTATGGTGGGTCTGACACACCGGTGTCAATGTGTTCTTTTTTCCATTTCCAGGAGTGTATTTGGCCCGTTCACTGTCAATGGACGCCCCACGTGTTGAGCAATTCGGCAAGTAGTAAAATACTCTAATCTGGCAGTTCCGAATAAATCGCAAGAGACCTTTTTTCGCTCCTATTACGTAAGTGATGTATCTGTGCCAAGGTGGCGGCTGTAAGACGTCACGGTGGTCAAGTGGAGGGGGCGCATGGACACTCACCACCTTTTATGCACTGCACCAGAGCACGCTTGTCATTCGCCCAACTCTACCGTCCCTTCCTTGACTTCTGCCCTCATTTCGGGTGCTTCTTCCCGGTAGCGCTGCTGGAGAAATCGTGGCCAAGCCTCATATGTTGACCGCTGCCCACTCTGACTCCACGCCCCATCTGCCGAGCAGGGCATGCCTGCAAGTCTTACCATATCCCCACCCTTCCTTCCCCCTCTGTCTACGGCCTCTCTCATTTTAGATTACTTTCAGTATTATTGTTTTTATTTTTTTCTCCACACCTTGTTAATATAGTTTTGCACACCTCGTTAGAGTGTAATATCTCATGTTGGTTGAAGAAATACATATTTGAAGAAATACATATGTTTCTTTCCTTTAATTTAAAATCATGCGAAGTTCAGAAGAACGCAAAATCCCGAAGATTGGCTAAAATTTACAGACGTGCCAAATTTGGCACAGACTTCAATGCGAGATGCCTTTAATAGGTTCCATAACGAAACATTGTCTCGAAATTTGGTAGAAAATCGGAAGAAATTTTGGTCGTATGTAAAGTACACAAGCGGCAAGACGCAGTCAATACCTTCTCTGCGCAGTGCCGATGGTACTGTTACCGACGACTGTGCCGCTAAAGCGTTACTGAACGCAGTTTTCCGAAATTCCTACACCAGGGAAGACGAATGGAATATACCAGAATTTGAAACACGAACAGCTGCTAGCATGTGTTTCTTAGAAGTAGATACCTTAGGGGTTGCGAAGCAACTCAAATCGCGTGATACGGGCAAGTCTTCAAGTCCAGATTGTATACCGATTAGGTTCCTTTCAGATTACGCTGATACAATAGCAGTCCTATACAACCGCTCGCTCACCGATAGATCTGTACCCACAGATTGGAAAATTGAGCAGGTCACACCAGTGTTTAAGAAGGGTAGTAGGAGTAATCCATCTAACTACAGCCCTATATTATTGACGTCGGTTTGCAGTAGGGTTTTGGAGCATATATTGTACTCAAACATTATGAATCACCTCGAAGGGAACGATCTATTGATACGTAATCAGCATGGTTTCAAAAAACATCGTTCTTGTGCATCGCACCTAGCCCTTTATTCGCACGACGTAATGGCCGCTATCGACAGGGGATGTCAAGTTGATTCCGTATTTCTAGATTTCCGGAAAGCGTTCTTCACAAGCGACTTCTAAATCAAGCTGCGGGCCTATGGGGTATCGTCTCAGTTGTGCGACTGGATTCGTGATTTCCTGTCAGGAAGGTCGCAGTTCGTAGTAATAGACGGCAAATCATCGAGTAAAATTGATGTTATATCAGGTGTTCCCCACGGAAGCTTCCTGGGACCTCTGCTGTTCCTGATCCATATAAATGACCTGGTTGACAATCTGAGCAGTTCTCTTAGGTTGTTCGCAGATGATGCTGTAATTTACCGTGTAGTAAGGTCAACCGAAGACCAGTACCAGTTGCAAAGCGATTTAGAAAAGATTGCTGTATGGTGTGGCAGGTGGCAGTTGACGCTAAATAACGTGTGAGGTGATCCACATGAGTTCCAAAAGAAAAAATAGTACTCGATAAATAGTACAATTCTCAATGCTGTCAATTCAACTAAGTACGTGGGTGTTAAAATTACGAACA